>NC_047034.1:6684724-7342974 GCF_011762595.2 Tursiops truncatus | reverse complement strand
TAGCCAGGACATGGAACCAACATAAATGTCCATCAACAGATGAATGGATAAAGAAGATGTGGCACATATATACAATCGAATATTACTCAGTCATAAAAAGAAACGAAACTGAGTTATTTGTAGTGAGGTGGATGGACCCAGAGTCTGTCATACAGAGTGAAGTAAGTCAGAAAGAGAAAAACAAATACCGTATGCTAACACATATATATGGACTCTAAAAAAAAAAAAAAATGGTGCTGATGAACGTAGTTGCAGGGCAGGAATAAAAAGGTAGACATAGAAAATGGACTTGAGGACATGTGGTTGGAGGGTGAAGCTGGGGCGAAGTGAGAGTAGCATCGACATATATCCACTACGGAATGTAAAATAGTTGGTTGGTGGGAAGAAGAAGCATAGCACAGGGAGATCAGCTCGGTGCTTTGTGACCACCTAGAGGGGTGGTGGGATAGGGAGGGTGGGAGGGAGGCTCAAGAGGGAGAGGATATGGGGACATGTGTATGCATATGGCTGATTCACTTTTGGGCAACAGAAACTAACACAGTATTGTGAAGCAATTATAAAGATCCAATAAAGATCTATTAAAAAATAATAATTGTTAACTAGGTATATAGAATTATGAAGTTAAGCAAACAATTGCATTAGAAAGAGAGAATATAAGCATATCACAGAGGTAGCAACCACAGAAAACAGCCAGTACTCCTAAGGCTGGGGAACCAGTAAAAATGGTGAAATTAGTAAGGAATGGGTCTTTGGCAGAGGGATACCATAGAGGGCATTTCTTTGCCAAGAAAAATATGAGAAATCACATTACAGCTCTAAGATCTACACTGCACAGTTTGTTCACCTTTCTTCTTCAGAGTCACCTGTGGGTGAAGCTGTAAGGCAGCTGTCCACTTGCGGTTGGCATGAGTATATCCAAGTAGAATGTGTCTGAGAATTTTTATAGGATGATTTAGGAAAAGAATATGTTAATAATTAATGTGTACTAGGAAACAAGTAAGTTACAACTCAAGATTATTCAGTCTAGTCATAAACACCACTAGTGTCTTATGTGCAGATTTGAAGTAGTGTTTATTGAAGTAAACTGTAATAAAGTGTAGAGAGTCCCTCAAATTCCCTTTTTTTCTATGATTTAGGGTAGCACAGGTAGTTTGCATGCATATTGTCCAATGTCTAGTAGAGAAGAATCCTCCCCTTGTAATGCTCTACATATATTTAGCATGACAAGGGAACACCTGCAAGCCTGTAACCATCTGAGCAGAGAAGTGGCTTTATTAAAAAGAGGGAGATGGGAGACCAGTCACAGGATTAATTTAACTCACAGAAGCTGAGCCAGCTCTCCTTAAATTACCTAAAGGAAGAGAGACTGAGCCTCCAGGACTGTCCAGATCTCCTGTCCTTACTCATCTTATTCCAAATGCATTAAGTACTTTAATGTAAATAACAAAACAAAACAAAAACATAAAGAAACGGGAGAAAAAGAACATAAATTGCTATGTGACCTTGGGTGGGAAAGAACTTTGTATCTCACACCAGGCATATAGTTATGTGAAAAAGCAGATTCTAGATCAACAGATGCCTTCTTTATTAAATGGAATATTGTTAAGATATAGGTATACTGAAACCTGTAATAGCATTATGTCTTTGTGGTCCTTTTCTCTATCTTCCTAAATTTCTATGACCAGCATATACTTCTCTTGTTATAGTGAAAAATAAAATGGGCATTATTTTCTGCATGTTTTTAAGTACCATGTCAAAATTATTTGTCAGCTAAGTATTTTCTTCACACTTTCAGAGAACAAATGATCCCTAGGGTGCATACACAAAACATAATATTAAACATTAAAAATAATCAGAATATTTCAAAAATGGCAATTATAAAGGAAGGAAGAGTTAGAAGCAATATAAATTGGCATAGTCAGCTTATTATTTTAGAATCTGGCCAGCACAAATTGGGATGGGACTCATTCCTTGGAAGACTGTTCTTATTTCTTCCCACTCCAGCCATATGTAGGGCCGTATGGTTGTAACTTCCTTCAATTCTTTTCTTAAATGTCGCCTTAACAGGGAAGTCTTCCCTGACCATCTGATACTGAATATAACATCTCTCCTTTGTTCCTTATGCCTTTTATGGCTTTGTTTGTTGCAATATCATGTTTGTTGCATGATATTGCAATATCATAATGCAATATCATAACCTGGTATATTAATTTTACTTGTTTATTGTCTTTGTGCCCAACTAGACTATAAATTAGAGCAGGAATTATGTGAGTTTCATTAGCTATCTTATGCCAAATGAGTAGAACAGAGCAATGGATGTGATAGGAACTCAATATTTTTGAATGATTAAATAAATGTAAAAATGATATACTTAGTGATCACATTTTACTTTTGGAGAGGTCTCTTGACTTGTTCAAAGCACTTTCCAAGGGTTTTACTCTTCTTGCTAGGTAAAGAAGGCTCTTATGTCTCGTGATGGCAACAGGGTGAGATGTTAAGCTACTGAGAGTTGGCAGCTCTTTCCGATAGTATGGTAACGGATGGTCTAAAATAATGAGACTGACATGAGGAAAAAGCAAAGATGATCTAAGAGAAAGTCAATGTGAGAATAGAGCTGCTTATTGCAATCATACTTAAATATGTGATGCATGTGCCCTTGACATGGTTTATTTATAGGAACCACATATTCTTCTTTTGCCTACGCTTATAGCATTTGGGTTTCTGTCACTTTGAAATAATATATTCCTAACTGATGTTATTAGAGTTATATAATATGCTATAAGGATGTAAAAGTATACGGCTTTGAATAATTCTTAGTAGATTTGAAAAGTAAAAATTAAAATTAAGTAAAGGGTATAACTAATGAGACCTATTGGAGTGAAGAAATGAGGAAAAAATATTGAATTTGTGAGAGAAAAATTATTATACTCTGAAGTTTGATTTTATCATCAACTTCTAGCTCCTCATTATTAGGGAAAGTGTGTAACTCCAAAGCAACTTTGGCTAAGGTCTAGTAAATGTTCCAGTCCTTTCTGAACTTGTTTATGTAAAGTACACAGGAAGAGCTAAGCACATGTTATTTATCGTTATCAACCACAGTTATTTCATTGTTTGTCAATGTATTTCTTCAGATATAGCATGCAATTGTTGAACACTTATTTATGTTATTAAAAACGCTGCTGTTTTTCAATTTTCTTTGCAAAACATCAGCTGTTAGGGTTATTTTTTAGGAGAAATATATGTGTAAGGGTGCTTTTATCCCTCTCTCTACTTCAGTTTGTAATCTGAATACAGGAAAACTGAGGACATGTGCTGTCTCTACCAGATATAGAAAAGAAGAGTATTTTAAATCCTTTATGGTGAATGATCTTTGCCTCATAAAATTAGAAGTGAAAAGAGCCTCTTCACTGATCAGTACCAGTATATTTTGTAGAACCATTAAATATACCAATTATCAGCAATAAATGCAGAGATTTCCTGATTACACATTTAGTGCTAACTGCAATTTACTCATCAAAACATCTCTCATAATTAAACTAAGAATCCTCCTAATTACAAGTATTTGATTTTCCTTTGTAAGTTAGAGCTATACATAGAGTATGACACACAGTAGGCATTTGGAAAATATTTCCTGTGACTATCTTTGGGCTGAGTTGATCATTAACAGACTAGAAAATTTTCCTAAACTTTTAATTTTAGAACCGTTTTTGATTTACAGAAAAATTTCAAAGATACTACAAAGTGTTCCCATATAACACACACCCAGTTTCCCCTGTTAACATATTAGTAAGGCACACTTGTTACAATTAATGGACCACTACTGATGCATTATTATTTGCTAAAGTCCTTACTTGATTTAGATTTCCTTAATATCTTTTTCCATTCCAGGATCCTATTCTGAGTACCACATTTTGTTTGACCACCATGTCTCCTTAGGTTCCTCTAGGTTTTGACAGTTTCTCCATTTTTGTTGTTTTTGATGACCTTGACAGTTTTGAGAAATACTGGTTAGATATTTTGTAAAGTGTCCCTTTATGGAAATTTTTCTCATGATTAGACTAGGTTTTGGATTTGAAGAGAAGACAGCAGAGGTAAAGTGTCATTTTCATTATACCAATCATATAGTCTTACTTCAGTACCTGAGGAAGATTGGTTCCAGGACCTACTACATATACCAAAATCAGTGGGTTCTCAAGGCCCAGAGTCAGCCCTCCATATCCACTGTTTTGCATCTCTGGATTCAACCCACCCCAGATCATGTAGTATTGTAGTATTTATTGAAAAATAAATCTGGGTATAAGTGTACCCAAACAATGCAAGCCTGTGTTGCGCAAGGATCAACTGTGCATACCATCAATATGACTTATCGATTCAGATGTTAACCTTGATCACCTGGGTGAAGTAGTATTTGTCAGGTTTCTTCACTATCAAGTTATTTATATTCCCTACTCTATATACTCTACTTTTGGAAGGAAGTCACCATGTGTGGACCACACTTAAGGAGTTATTCTTCACCTTCTTGAAATTGGAGTATCTACATAAATTATCCAGATTTGTTTCCCCAGGGGATTTGTCTATTCATTCTCATTTATTTATTTGATAATTTATGTCAGTATTTATACAAAATAATATTTATTTTACATTTTGGATTATAGTCTACTATTAATTTATTTAATATGTTTTTCAAATTCTTCTGCCTTTGGCCACTGGGAGCTCTTTTGTTTGGTTCCTGTGTCACTTCAGCATATTCCATAATTGTGTGTGTGTTTATTTTTTTAGTATGTCCTCAGTTTCCAGTACCACAAGTACTCAGGCACGTCCTACATATCTTACATTTTTCTGGCCACACTCTATTTCTCCAAGGAGTACTGGTTCCTTTAATTGGAGAAGAGTAATGAAAACTATATATGGGCATTATTGCCATTGCTACAGAGGTGTTGTTGCCACTAGACTCATCTGTCAAGAATATATTTGTTTGAATACTAACCTGTATATACACATTCCTATAAATATTTCTGTATGTAAGCATATGTATCTGTAATAAGCAAAACATGAGTTCAAACTTATATCTCCAGATCTAATCCATAAGCACAGTGATCATTCTAGCCTCCTTTGCTTGTTTATCTGTAACTTCCCACTCCAACAGTGAGAATCCTCGCTGTAACATTCTGCCGTCCATTTATTAAGTGTTCCATTCCAGTACACATGATGTATAACAGTATCAGAACTGTTAACCCATATCATTATGGGAAATAACCTCAACAACTAGAGTACAGTGATTTATGTAGTTTCTTTGTCTTTGGTTTTCAGAATTTACTCAATCCTGAAGTTATTTAGGTCATGGAATTTTCCCCAGTTTCATTTTGTGAGGTTGTTTCAGACATCTGCAATTCACTTAGGCTGTTTTGTCACATTCTGCATTCCATCTTGGGAACACACAACCTCCTAAATGTTTTGTTTTGTTTAATTTGCACACAGTAAGATTCATTCTTTGTGCTTGTGCTGTTCAATGGGTTTTATCAGATGCATAGTGTCATGTATCCACCATTATGATAACATACAAAATAGTTTTACCACACAAGAAAAAATCCTGTACCTCACCAATTCAATCCCACTCATCCAAAACCCCTGACAATACTGATTTTGTATTATATCTCTAGTTTCACTTTTTCTGAATATCATATAATTTAAATTAGATGATATGTAGCTTTTTCACACCAGCTTCTTTCTTTCACATAACAGTATACATTTAAGACTTTTCCATTTTTTTATTGCTTGATAATTTATTTATTTTTATCTGAACAGTGTTGCATTGTACGGGCATACCAAACTGTGTTTATTCACTTATTGAAGGAGTCTTGGTTGCTTTCAGATTTTGGAAATTATGGGTAAAGCTATTATAAACATCAGGATGCAGTCTCTGTGTACACATAAGATTTCAAATCAGCTGGAAAACAATTGCTAGATGAAATACATCTATCTTTAGTTTTGAAAAACTGCCAAGTTGTTTTCCGAAGTGTCTATACCATTTTGAATTCCCACCAGCAATAAATGAGAGTTCTGTTACATTGTTAGATTTATTAAGTGTTCCATTCCAGTACAGATGTATAACAGTATAAGAACTGTTAACCCATATCATTATGGGAAATAACCTCAACAACTAGAGTACAGTGATTTATGTTTTGTCTTTAGTTTTCAGAATTTACCCAGTCCTGAAGTTATTTAGGGCATGGAATTTAAAATACAATTGGCTATATAGTACTGTACTGTAATAGGTTTATAGTACTTTTCACACAAATACATAAAAAACAAACACAAAAAATAAAGAAAATGTTTTTAATCTTACAATATAGTACCTTGAAAAGTACAGTAGTACCGTACAACAGATGGCATATAGGGGCTGGCACTGAGTGAACAGGCAAGAAGAGTTACTGACTGGAGGAAGGAGAGGAGGTGGGAGATGGTAGAGCTGAAGGATCGTCAGCAATAGGAGATGGAGGGCAAGCTGCAATTTCACTCATGCCTGACGTTGATGGCACAGGTTCTGGTTCCTTGCTGGATTCAATTCTATCTACCCTCTTGAAAAAACAATCCAGTGATGTCTGGGTAGTACTCTACCAGTTACATCACCACTGTTTTTACACCTACTTCCAGATATCCTGGGCTTGAAATAAAGATACTATACTACTGTACTCTGTACAGTACCATACAGTAAAGTACACAGAAGCACGAACACTTGTAGAGGATGCACACATGTGACGACATACATCAGACACGTGAACTAACTTACGCGATTGGACATGTGAATGCACATTTGCATCTTTCAAAGTTCGCAACTTGAAGTTTCGTATGTAGGGCACTTACTGTATAGTAATTAGCATCTTTCTATTTCAATTGATGAACTCATTTCAGCATTTTATGGTGATGAACTCCCTCAGCTTTTGTTTGTTTGGCAAAGTCTGTATCTCACCTTCATTTCTATAGGACAACTTTGCTGGATAATGTATTCTTGGCTGGCAATTTTTTTTTTTTTTTAATTTCAGGACTTTGAATGTGTCATTCTACTCTCTCCTGACCTGCAAGGTTTCTGCTGAGAAACCCACTGGTAGCATATGAGGGTTTCCTTGTATGAGAAGGTTTTTTGTTTTCCCATTTGCTGATTTGAAAATTCTCTTTGTCTTTGGTTTTAGATGAGTTTATTATAATGTATATTGAAAAAGATTGTTTTGGGTTGACATTTTGGTTTGACTGATTAATTTCTTGACCTTGAATATTTGAGAAGTTCTCAGCCATTATTACTTTAAATAACTATTCTGCCCCCTTCTTCCTCTCTTCTCCTTCTGGGACTCAAATAAAGCATGATTGTTTCTCTTAATAGTATCCCATGGCTCGTATAAGATTTATTGACTCTTTTCATTCTTTTTCTTTTGTTCTCTGAATAGATAATTCCGAAGGTCCCATCTTTTACTTCACAGATTCTTTCTTTGGCTTGGTAAAGTCTGCTGTTGATGTTCTCTGTTGCATTTTTCATTTGATTCATCATATTCTTCAGCTTCAAAATTTCTTTTTGGTTCTCCCTTATGATTTCTAATCTCTCTGTTAAACTTCTCATTTTGTTCATATATTGTTTTCCTGATTTTATTGAATTGTCTTTCTGTGTTTTCTTACAGCTCACTGAGCTTCCTTAAATTAAGTATTTTGGATTCTGTACTGGATAAACTACAGATCTCCATTTCTTTGGGATCATTTGGTGGAAAGTTGTGTTCCTTTGGTGTTGTCATTTTTTTCTTGCTTTTTATGTACCTTGAAGTTTTTTGTTGCTGTCTTCACCTTAAGAAAAGTCATCTCCTCCAGTCTTTTTTTTTTTTTTTTTTTTTCGGGCCTTTCACTGTTGTGGCCTCTCCCGTTGCGGAGCACAGGCTCCGGACGCGCAGGCCCAGCAGCCATGGCTCACGGGCCTAGCCGCTCCGCAGCATGTGGGATCTTCCCGGACCAGGGCTCCAACCCGTGTCCCCTGCATTGGCAGGCAGACTCTCAACCACTGCGCCACCAGGGAAGCCCCCTCCTCCAGTCTTTACTCACAGGTTTTGGTGGAGAAATACCGCCTGTCAGTCTTGCTAGTGATTCTGACCTTTTCTATGCGTACACCTGCTCCACACATCTTGTTTCTTCTTGTGGCAGTATTCTTAAGCATCTGTGCTTTCTTTTGATCCTTCCAAGCCAGGCCCAGTGCTGACAGCCCCCTTTTGCTATCCCTTAGGCAGTGATGTATGCTCAAGTTTATTGTTTCTCCCAGTCCTGTAGAGTTGGGCTGGCTCTCTGTGTGTACTCACTAGCTATTTGCAAAAGCTCATCCTTACTGCTACTGGAAGCACACACAGGGAGGTGTCCATGGGATGGGGGGGTGTGTGGGTGAGGCCCACTGAGCACTGAGGGCGCCCATGGGTCAACTGGAGGGATCTGTACGTTAGGCATCCCCAGCAGTTCATGGGCTGGCTTTTTTTGTGTGTGTGTATGCAGGCCTCTCACTGCTGTGGCCTCTCCCATTGCAGAGCACAGGCTCTGGACGCGCAGGCTCAGCGGCCATGGCCCACGGGCCCAGCCACTCCGCGGCATGTGGGATCCTCCCAGACCGGGGCACGAACCCGTGTCCCCTGCATCGGCAGGCAGACTCTCAACCACTGCACCACCAGGGAAGCCCCATGGGCTGGCTTTATGATAGAGCATAAGATGTAGTTAATAGGGTCCATCTCTTTGATATGTTCCATTCGGAGCCCTGGCCACCATTTTCCCAGGCACTCACTGCTCTCCAACAGTGCAGTTCCTCAGTATTCTTGATGGAGTGAGATAAAAATAGGCCTCCTTGGTAGCATCCCACACATCTAGGGAAGCCAAATGCTCACCCACATAATTTCACCTTTCTCATGGAAGAAATCACGCACAAGAAGGTTTGCTTTGGCAACGAGCATTGCCACCTTGCAGGAGGGGTGATGTGAGTAAAGCAAAACTGTTCCTCTTACCCTCTTCAGTGTGTCCATTCTCAGGTTTCTTTTGTTCCAACAGTGTGCTGAATTCCTGGACTTCCACCAAGACTTTTTCATCACAGTGATTGTTAAAATATAAATAAATGTTCTTTGGGGGAAGATGGTATAAAACCCTTCTTCTTCCATGCTGATAATGTCACTCCCTGCAATTGACTTGTGTATGTTAACGTTGTATCCCGTGACCTTACTACAGTCATTTAATACATCAAGGATTTTGTTGTTGTTGATTCTTTAGGATTTTCTACATATTAAATAATGTAGTCAGCAGAGATAGTTTTATTTCTTTTTTTCCAATCTGTGTACCTTTTCTTTCCCTTGAATATTGCGAGATTTTCAGTCAATGTTGAATGTGAATGCTAAGAGAAAAAGAGGACAGCCTTGACGTTTTTCTGATCTTAGGAAGACAGCATCTAGTTACTCACCATTAAACATGACATTGGCTTAAAGTTTTGTAGGTACTCTTTGTCAACTTAAGATCTGTTTTACTACTAGATTGCTGAGAGTTTTCTTCATGAATGAATGTTGATAAATTATTTTTGTGTATCAATGGATATGATTATATGAGTTTTCTTCTAAACCTAGTGTAAAATTGCTTTTTAAATGTTGAATTATCCTTGAATATCTGGTATAAATCTCACTTGGTCATGGTATATAATGCATTTTATACAGTGTTGGATTTGGCCTGCTAATATCTTCTTGATAATTTTTGCATCTATTGTCATGAGAAACGTTGGTCTGTAGTTTTTTTTTCCTGCCATGTCTTTATCTGGTTTTGGTATTAAGGTAATGCTGGCCTTATAGAATTAGTTAGGAAGTGTACCCCCTGCTTCTAAATTCTGCACACAATTGTAGAGAATTAGTATCATTTCCTTCTAAAATGGTAAAATTCATCAGAAAACTACCTGGGGTTTGCTCTATTTTTTATAATATTATTAATTACTGATTGATTAATATAGGGTTTATTCAGGTTCCCTATTTATCCTTATATGAGATTGGTTAGATGTGTCTTTCAAGGTATTGGTTCATGTTGTCTGTGCTTTAAAATTTGTGGGAGTTGAGCATAGTATTCCTTTATTATCCTTATGATGTTCATGGGATGAGAGTTGGGAAATGTTCCCTCCTGTTTTATATTTTAGAAGATTTTGTGTGGATTGATGTATCTTCTTTTAAATACTTTGAAGAATTCACCAGTGAGGCATTCGGGACCTTGATTTTTTTTTTTTTTCTGTGAGAGCTTTTAACTACAAAAATTACTTTCTTTAACAAATACTTAGCTGCTAATGTTATCTTCTTCTTCTATAGGCAAATAGTGGGGCTCTCTCCTCTGCATCTCTCCCTCTCTCATCAGTCTGACTAGACATTTATTGTTATTGACCATTTCGTTGAACCAATTTGTTGGTTTTTAAAATTTTCTCATTATTTTTTCTTTCTCCTTGTTTTTCTGTTATAATTATTATTTCCTTCTTCTGCTTTTGCTTTATTTGCCCTTTTATCCCATAGGTATATAAGTGGAAGCTTAGATCATAAATCTGAAACCTTTTAACTTTTCTAGCATGAGCTATCATAAGATGTCATATATATATTCTGATCACATCTTTAGTTGCATTCAATGAGTTTTGATATGTTCTGCTTTTGCTTTCATTTAATTCAAAATATTTTCTAACTTGCCTCAAGTTTCTTCTTTGGATTATGGATTATTTAGCAGTATGTTGTACAATTTTTAAATATTTGGATATATTCCAGACATGTTTTTGTTCTTGGATTTGAATTTAGTATTTTAGTGGTCAGATAACATTGTCTATATAATTTCAATTATTTAAAATTTGGTGAAACTTGTATTTTTGGTCACAGCATAGTCTATCTTGATGAATGTTCCATATGCACTTCAAAATAATGTGTATTTGTTTGTTTTGAGGTATACTTTTCTACACACATAATTTTTAAATCTATGTTCATGATTTAGTGTATATTTTAGCATAAATACACACTAAGGAAGGTCATGTTTCTTAATGCTGCAGGGAACATAGGGGTGCATATATTTAGCAAATTAGCATTTTGTTTTCTTTGGGAAAAAACCCAGAAGTTGAATTGCTGGATCATATGGTAGTTCTACTTTTCATTTTCTGAGGAACTTCCATACTGTTTTTAATAGTGTCTGTACCAGATATGCTGCAATGTTGGAAAAAAAAAAAAAAAGGAAAATCCCAGAGTTTAAAATAACAGAGGTTTATTCCTCAGTTATGTCATGTGTCTATTTGGGGTCAACTATGGATTCTTCTCTCTGTTTTCATTATTCTCACTCCAGACCCAAGGGTGAATAAGCATCCACTATGTAGAGCTTTTCTCGTCTCAGTTCTATTTTTCACCTAAATACATGATTTTTTAACTTTTGCCAGGAATATTAAAGTTCTGGTGTTAAAAATTGCATTATTTATAAAAGAATATGGAAATATTTCTTTTATTTATAAAAACTAATAAACAACCAATTTTTGCAGTGTAGAACAAAAATTGTATTTATGATTTGACAAATTTAATTTTAATAAAAGCCCTAGAAGAAAATAGTATTTATATAATTTGTAATTTAAAAAAATAGAAGACTCAACTGAAGAAAGGAAATCATCAGACTGAAGGAGAACATGCACAGAGAAAAGAGAAGGAGGTCAGGGGGCCAGATTTTGGAGAGAGACATGATGTTATGAAACCAAAAATAACTATTTTGAGATAGTAAAAAAAAAAAAATCATGAAATTCATATAGTCTCAGTGATTCTATTTAGGGAACATTGGCAGATATCATCTTTATAAGGGTATTATATATGTATAAATAGTATAATATATAAGTATAAATTCAATACAACCTTGAGTAAAAAGAGCTTGATAAGGAAATGTCAGTATATCTTAGGCCATTAATATACAGAAGGTATTTAACAGAGTCTATAAAAAATTTTAACTGTTCTTATTGCTAAAACAGTTAAACTTTTAAAAGATCTATAATTTTCCTTTCAACCTTATTCAATACTTGAAGCTAAATTTTAAAGGGAGAAAACTTTTTGAAACCAACTTTGTAATTTTACTTATTTATATATTTTTAAGGAACTTCTAGAATCCTGCTCATCCAATTGCTTTGTAAAAATAGAACTGTTTTGCCTTATGAATGGTGCACAATATATTTCACAAAATACATTATTTTCTAAAGAAACTGGTTTATGCCAATAAGAGAAGAAGGTTTTAATGCAAAGCAAAACATATTTCTCTGAAAATTGTTTTTACTTAGAGAATAGAAAACAGTCTCAGTAAAAGATCATGATTCCCTGGATGCAGTAGTTACATGACTTCAAATGACATGTTAGTGTTAAAAATATGCTCTATTACTTTAAAATGAACAATTTTCATTTTATCTCATTGTCATGACTAGGCTTTTCGTAAATTAGAAGATGTTATGTAGTAACTGTTGAATTTGCAGGTGTTAAGAAAAATGTGTAAATTCACAGTAAACATTTTCATCAAGCTGAATAAATGTGTCATACACTTTCTGTGTAATATAGAGTTTGTTTGCCCCCATTACTGGCTCATTACTGTGCTGAACATTTGATTTCATTAACACATATACTAACATCTTTGTATCTCACCATAAATTTTGTAGGTTGCGTAAAAAATAGAAGTGATTAAAAATATGGACCGAGTTCAGATCAGTGCCTAGCACATTTCCTAGCATTGGTAGGCATTCAATCAATGTTGAATATTTAATAAATCAACAGAATTGCAAATCCATTCTTAGTCACATTATAGGAATTATGTATCTCAGTCCTGTGTTTGCTTTCTAGAAAACAGTGCCTTAATTAGAGATGTGATGTTTCAGCTCTACATTTTGTTTAATCCTTACAAAATATATTGTATGAAAGCAAAGATAAATGAGCAAAAATAAATTAGTTTTTTGTATATGTTATGCCTAAAACATAAACACATGCAATTTCATATTTCTAATTCTGAGAGGCAGTTTTTGTCCTTTATTTTATATCAAAGTACTAAAGAAGTTAAATTATTCACTCATAAAGTTTCACCCTGTTATTTTCAGGGAAAGATATTAGACTTGAACCAATATTTTAAATCTCCAATACTTCTTACTCTTTACAAAGTAAGTTATTTATATTACAATGGAAAGAACAGTTTATCCCAACTCCTTTAAATTACAGTATAAAGAAATATATTTAAATAAAATACAGGTAAGTAATCAAGAAACTCAAGGAAATGCTAAGACTATATTGTTATAGAGTTTCAAATTGATTTTTAAATAATTATGAATTTCTATATTGTTATATTCATTATTATAAATGCATATGTTGTTCAATCTTTCTTTTTGAAAGTCTTTTTTGTTTTACATCTTTATTGGAGTATAATTGCTTTACAATTGTGTGTTAGTTTCTGCTTTATAACAAGGTGAATCAGTTATACTAAAACACATATTCCCATATCTCTTCCCTCTTGAGTCTCCCTCCCTCCCACCCTCCCTATCCCACCCCTCTAGGTGGTCACAAAGCACCAAGCTGATCTCCCTGTGCTATGCGGCTGCTTCCCACTAGCTATCTGCCTTAAGTTTGGTAGTGTATATATGTCTATGCCACTCTCTCGCTTTGTCACAGCTTACCCTTCCCCCTCCCCATATCCTCAAGTCCATTTTCTAGTAGGTCTGTGTCTTTATTCCTGTCTTACCCCTAGGTTCTTCATGACATTTTTTTTCTTAAATTCCATATATATGTGTTAGCATATGGTATTTGTCTTTCTCTTTCTGACTTACTTCACTCTGTATGACAGACTGTAGGTCCATCCACCTCATTACAAATAGCTCAATTTCATTTCTTTTTATGGCTGAGTAATATTCCATTGTATATGTGTGCCACATCTTCTTTATGCTTTCATCCGATGATGGACACTTAGGTTGTTTCCATCTCCAGGCTATTGTAAATAGAGCTGCAATGAACATTGTGGTAAGTGACTCTTTTTGAATTATGGTTTTCTCAGGGTATATGCCCAGTAGTGGGATTGCTGGGTCATATGGTAGTTCTATTTGTAGTTTTTTAAGGAACCTCCATACTGTTCTCCATAGTGGCTGTACCAATTCACGTTCCCGCCAGCAGTGCAAGAGTGTTCCCTTTTCTCCACACCCTCTCCAGTGTTTATTTTTTCTAGATTTTTTGATGATGGCCATTCTGACTGGTGTGAGATGATACCTCATTGTAATTTTGATTTGCATTTCTCTAATGATTAATGATGTTGAGCATTCTTTCATGTGTTTGTTGGCAGTCTGTATATCTTCTTTGGAGAAATGTCTGTATAGGTCTTCTGCCCATTTTTGGATTGGGTTGTTTGATTTTTTGTTATTGAGCTGCATGAGCTGCTTATAAATTTTGCAGATTAATCCTGTGTCAGTTGCTTCATTTGCAAATATTTTCTCCCATTCTGAGGGTTGTCTTTTCATTTTGTTTATGGTTTCCTTTGCTTTGAAAAAGCTTTGAAGTTTCATTAGGTCCCATTTGTTTATTTTTGTTTTTATTTCCATTTCTCTAGGAGGTGGATCAAAAAGGATCCTGCTGTGATTTATGTCATAGAGTGTTCTGCCTATGTTTTCCTCTAGGAGTTTGATAGTTTCTGGCCTTACATTTAGGTAGGTTATTTATTTATTTATTTATTTATTTATTTATTTATATATATATATATATATATATATATATATATGCGGGCCTCTCACCGTTGTGGCCTCTCCCATTGCGGAGCACAAGCTCCGGACACGCAAGCTCAGCGGCCATGGCTCACAGGCCCAGCCGCTCCACAGCATGTGAGATCATCCCAGACTGGGGCACAAACCCATGTCCCCTGCATTGGCAGGCAGACTCTCAACCACTGCGCCACCAGGGAAGCCCTCTTTAATCCATTTTGAGCTTATTTTTGTGTACGGTGTTAGGGAGAGATCTAATCTCATACTTTTACATGTACCTGTCCAGTTTTCCCAGCACCACTTATTGAAGAGGCTCTCCTTTCTCTACTGTACATTCCTGCCTCCTTTATCAAAGATAAGGTGACCATATGTATGTGGGTTTATCTCTGGACTTTCTATCCTGTTCCATTGATCTATCTTTCTGTTTTTGTGCCAGTACCATACTGTCTTGATTACTGTAGCTTTGTAGTATACTCTGAGGCCAGGGAGCCTGATTCCTCCAACTCTGTTTTTCATTCTCAAGATTTCTTTGGCTATTCGGGGTCTTTTGTGTTTCCATACAAATTGTGAAATCTTTTGTTCTAGATCTGTGAAAAATGCCATTGGTAGTTTGATAGGGATTGCATTGAATCTGTAGATTGCTTTGGGTAGTATAGTCGTTTTCACAATGTGGATTCTTCCAATCCAAGAACATGGCATATCTCTCCATCTATTTGTATCATCTTTAATTACTTTCATCAGTGTCTTATAATTTTCTGAATACAGGTCTTTTGTCTCCTTAGGTAGGTTTATTCGTAGGTACTTTATTCTTTTTGTTGCACTGGTAAGTGGGAGTGTTTTCTTGATTTCACTTTCAGATTTTTCATCATTAGTGTATAGGAATGCCAGAGATTTCTGTGCATTAATTTTGTATCCTGCTACTTTACCAAATTCATTGATTAGCTCTAGTCATTTTCTGGTAGCATCTTTAGGATTCTCTATGTATAGTATCATGTCATCTGCAAACAGTGACAGCTTTACTTCTTTTCTGATTTGGATTTCTTTTATTTCCTTTTCTTCTTTGATTGCTGTGGCTAAAACTTCCAAAGCTATGTTGAATAAGAGTGGTGAGAGTGGGCAACCTTGTCTTGTTCCTGATCTTAGTGGAAATGCTTTCAGTTTTTCACCATTGAGGACGATGTTGGCTATGGGTTTGTCATATATGGCCTTTATTATGTTTAGGAAAGTTCCCTCTATGCCTACTTTCTGGAGGGTTTTTATCATAAATGGGTGTTGAATTTTGTTGTAAGCTTTCTCTGCATCTATTGAGATGATCATATGGTTTTTCTCCTTCAATTTTTTAATATGGTGTATCATGTTGATTGATTTGTGTACATTGAAGAATTCTTGCATTCCTGGAATAAACCCCACTTGATCATGGTGTATGATCCTTTTAATGTGTTGTTGGATTCTGTTTGCTAGTATTTTGTTGAGGATTTTTGCATCTATGTTCATCAGTGATATTGGCCTGTAGTTGTCCTTCTTTGTGACATCCTTGTCTGGTTTTGGTATCAAGGTGATGGTGGCCTCCTAGAATGAGTTTGGGAGTGTTCCTCCCTCTGCTATATTTTGGAAGAGTTTGAGAAGGATATGTGTTAGCTCTTCTGTAAATGTTTTATAGAATTCACTTGTGAAGCCATCTGGTCCTGGGCTTTTGTTTGTTGGAAGATTTTTAATCACAGTTTCAATTTCAGTGCTTGTCATTGGTCTGTTCATATTTTCTATTTCTTACTGATTCAGTTTTGGCAGGTTGTGCATTTCTAAGAATTTGTCCATTTCTTCCAGGTTGTCCATTTTATTGGCATAGTGTTGCTTGTAGTAATCTCTCATGATCTTTTGTATTTCTGCAGTGTCAGTTGTTACTTCTCCTTTTTCGCTTCTAATTCTATTGATTTGAGTCTTCTCCCTTTTTTCTTGATGAGTCTAGCTAATGGTTTATCAATTTTGTTTATCTTCTCAAAGAACCAGCTTTTACTTTTATTGATATTTGCTATTGTTTCCTTCATTTCTTTTTCATTTCTTTCTGATCTGATCTTTATGATTTCTTTCCTTCTGCTAACTTTGGGGTTTTTTGGTTCTTCTTTCCCTAATTGCTTTAGGTGCAAGGTTAGGTTGTTTATTCGAGATGTTTCTTGTTTCTTAAGGTAGGATTGTGTTGCTATAAACTTCCCTCTTAGAACTAGTTTTGCTGCATCCCATAGGTTTTGGGTCATCATGTCTCCATTGTCATTTGTTTCTAGGTATTTTTTGATTTCCTCTTTGATTTCTTCAGTGATCTCTTGGTTATTAAGTAGTGTATTGTTTAGCCTCCATGTGTTTGTATTTTTTACAGATCTTTTCCTGTAATTGATATCATTTTTTTTTTCTCAGCTAATCTCCCTCTGCTTCTCTCTGTAAAAGGATTTCACGGTTTATGAAGGGAGAACTGTGTAAATTATATTTTGTTGTGGCACTAAGAGGAAAGAAACTCCTAGACTCATGGTGGCTTCTGGGAGTGACTTAGCTGGCATGATACTTTGTCATTACATATGCAGCTTATCTCCAAAGATAAACTGGCCCTGCAATCCACCAGCTCACAGTGCTCTATTGGGAAGAATTAGCCGCTCTCATTTCCTCCATCTCTCTCTGCCTTCAGCCCATGTGGTCTTGGCTACACCTTCCATCCACTACTGATGGGCCACTGCAATCTCTGTCCTCTCTCCTGGCATCAGAATTCACCTTGGCGAGAACACTGTTCTCTGTAGGAGACACTAGGAAGTCAATTATATAAAAAAGGAGAAGAAAACACTCTTCTAATCTCCATATTATCCCAGCACCTAGCAGAGGGTCTTGAAACTACAAATATTTGCTGAAGAAATGAATTGGATGTGGATCTGAGCTTAGTATCTGAGAGAATATTAGCACGAAAGAAAAGAAAGTATAAAAGAATGTCCACGATTCTGTCTAGCCGAATTTGGTAAAGAAAGAAAAGAGACATGCATTCTAGGGATAAAGATTAAAATGCTGTTCTTTGGAAGTTGTGTATGTAGCATGGTGAAGAACTCTAACAGCAATATGAGAAAAGGCTATTAGAATTTTTTTTAATTTTTAATTTTATTGGAGTATAGTTGATTTACAATGTTGTGTTAGTTTCAGGTATACAGCAAAGTGACTCTGTTATACATATACATATATTAATTTTTTTTAGATTCTTTTCTCATATAGGTTATCCCAGAATACTGAGCAGAGTTTACCATGCTATACAGTAGTAGGTCCTTGTTGGTTATCTGTCTTGTATATAGTAGTGTGTGTATGTTAATCCCAAGTTCCTGATTTATCCCTCCCACTCCACGTTTCCCCTTTGGTAAACATAAGTTTGTTTTTGACATCTGTAAGTGTGATTCTGTTTTGTAAATCAGTTCATTTATTTTTTTTAAAAATTAGATTCCTGATGTGAGTGATATCATATGATATTTATCTTTCTCTATCTGACTTACTTCACTTAGTATAATCCATCCATTTTGCTGCAAATGGCATTATTTCTTTTTTATGGCTGAGTAATATTTCGTTGTATATATATATGATTGTTAAAAATATAGAAACACATTATTACACTATTGCCCTAACTCAATACCTAATGTTCTCTTTTATTTTCCATTGTTACTTTCTATTTTCTCTTGTATTTGGTGTGTGTATCAATGCTATTAAAATATTATAATTTATCTGTAGATCTCCCTTGATAAAACATTTTCATATTATACCTTCTTCAAAGATGTGTTAATATAAACTTAATTCCATAGGTTTTAACATGGAAATATGTACTGTGAACATTGGCAAAGGATAGTTTAAAAATTACTAGATTGTTCTCATATTTCCCCCTCATTATTTACTTAGCAAAATTTATTGATGTCCCCTTGGCACAAAGATATTTCCACTAATAGTATATGGGAAGCACCCTTATAAAAACAGCACTGTGAAAATGGCATTTCTATTATGATTATTTAAAAATAGGAAAAATAAAAGCACATTTCATTATTAAGTCTATTTCAACATGTTCAATTAAAGTTAGAATTAATACCTGTTTTCTGAATATCAGCCACAATCTATTTATAATTTGATTATTCCACATCTACTGTAACGTGTTTTGGAAATTTTATATTCACACAATGGAATACTGTACAGCAATAAAAATAAATTAACTTCAATTATGCACAAAAATATAAATCAATCTGAGAAATGCAGTAATGAGCAAAAGAAGATAGTCAAAAAATATATACTATTATATGATTTCATTATATAAAGTTAACTATAACTGACCTATGTTTCTAGAAAGCAGAATAGAGATGATCCTGGATGATGGAGGGGGTAGTATACAGAAAATGGAAGGGAACTTGAGAGAGGTTTCTGGAATGCTCGTTATGTTCTGTTATTTGATCTGGTTGCTGCCTACTGCATTTTGTGAGATTCCAACAAGCTGAATACTTTGATATGTGCACTGTTCTGTATATAAAAGATTGAGAAGGGTAAAAGTGGAGCGACTCACTCATCACTTTAAGGGTGTGATTTGGAAGGTGAATGCATAATCTTTGCTCCCATTCCTTGGGGCCAGTATAGTATCAGGCTATACTTAGCTGGAAGAAAGATTGGGAGATGTGGTCAATTTTCTGGCAGTGAGGTATTTGCCTAAAACTTTCGTGTCCTATTACCAAAGGGCAAAGGAGAAAATGGAAATTGAGGGACAGCAAGGAGTTTCTGCTTCTGTGAATCAGGCCTTATTTCCAGAAATGATGTTACAATGATAGTTCAGTAGTAGTACATTTCCTCAGCATTAAAAATGTATTATAAATTGAAGTGAAATTTATGGGAGCAATTTTCTCATAGAAAAAAAATCTTGATGAAATATTAGATAATTACTTGGTTCTTTATAAAAATGAATAATCACAAAACTTTCCCACATCATTTTACCTACCTAGAGACCCCTTTTTTGGTTAAATTGTATAAAAAGGAGTTTATATTTGAATTGTTTTTTTGTGTACATACAACTCATCTGGAAGATTGTTTTGTGTAGACCATTTAAAATTAACACCATCTGTACAGACAGCTAACACCTGATTTCACTGAATGAGGAATTTATATAGCTTGATGCCAGAATCATCACTTATACCAAATGTTTGTATTCTTCTTTAATAGTTGGTGGTACCAGGCTCTCAAGCAAAGTTTATTTTAGTAAAATGTGGCTTTTACCTTTACTTTTATGGCTTTTACCTTACTTTTATATCATTGTTATTTTTTTGGCCAATGATTCGCCTATAAGTTGGATCATCTGAAAATTAGTCTAGTAAGTATCAACCGTAAGAGTAAGCATCTTATTGTAATTTTGCAGTTTTAAATAACTATTGAATGTCTTTTATTGTGTCACCATGGCATATGTCAATCAAAAACAAAAATTATTAATGACACTGAAAGAACTTATTTGAAGAACTAGGACTAGTTCATCTTTATCATTTGAATGGGTAAACCTATGTAGGAAACTCTGTAGGTCATTGTCTGGCTTTTTCTCATTCATATTAGATAATATCTCACCTGGAATATTTCCAGAACCATTGCTTTTAAATTAACTTTATCAATTAACTCTTTGACCAAACAAGTAATACAAAGGAAAATAAGATGTCTAATGTCATACAGGGGGAGTGGCAGGGAGAGTGGCCATCCAAGTGTAGCTGGCCATGGAGAAGGAGCATGCTCCCTCCTGGTCAATTGTCAGTGTATGATGAAGTGTGAGATTCCAGGTTCTGAAAAGCAAAACAACAACAAAAACAAACAACCCCCCTCACCTACTGTGAGAAATCTCTCCATGTAAAACAACAACAACAAAAATCCTAATAATAAAGTTGGTTTTAAAATGGCTAAAGTATATCTTACAGATCTATGCCAGAACTGACCTGTGGACCAACACATTGCAAATTCTGCATTAGACTTCGATGTGTAGATGAATGTTTTTCAGGTTAAATAGATCATTCCAACAAATGTTAATTACTGATGTTCATTATTATTTCTTAATCTAGTTAATGTTGACCCTTCATAGTTGAGGAATATTTTTGGAAATTTTTTATAGGAAAACTAAAAGAAAACAAAACTAAAATTATTTTATTTAGTGAATAAGAAGTGGGAAAGTGACAGTAAACTCATACACTGTTAAATAGAGTGTAAAGGAAATAAAAGAATGTAGATATCACATTGATGAATTTTCACAAAGTGTGATAGGTTTGCATTATAGAGAAATAGGATATTTACAAGCAAGATGCCATATTATTAGTGTCTCATTTGTACCTAAATAGGTTTTTTAGGTTTAAGAAGATTTAAAACCTCAGACTTAAATGTAGATATAATAAGGTTATTCATACCACTCAGTCAATAAAACTTTTCAGTAAGCACCTTCATAAATACTATTTCTCTAACCTTATTTTCCCCCAAAGATATGTAAGATACTTAACGTACATAGAATATGTAAGCCAGGGAGAATAAAAAATCTCTTCACATACATATGCATACTTTTGCCTCTCCAAAATTCTACACGTGCTAAGCTATATATTCTAGAAGTGATCTATTAAAGTCCCCCTTTCCTCTATGTGTGCTTTTAAAATTTTGAAATCTAAGGTAACTTTATCCTAACTGTAAATTTCATCTTCAGAATCAATGCAATTTTCAGGCATGGCTATATATATATATATATATATATTTTTTTTTTTTGGCAATGTATTTTTGAGTTAGGATATTATCATTGAACTTATTTAACGCCATTACTTTCTGAAAGATGACTAACTGTGTTACTTTCATTTCTTGTCTTTTTATTTTTTTCTTCACACATACAGAAAGGTAGAGTGTCTATAAAGGTAAGAAGTAGCAAATCATAGAGACAGGTGAAAGGCCTAGAACTAGGAGAGTGGAATAAGGAATATTAGGCAGGAAATGAATTAGGAGTGGGTATCAGCTAGTCCACAGCAGTGACTGTAGTAAATGACAGAACAAGAGCTAGGATGAAAAACAGAGTCAGAGGGCTTCCCTGGTGGCGCAGTGGTTGAGAATCCGCCTGCCGATGCAGGGGACACAGGTTCGTGCCCCGCTCCGAGAGGATCCCACATGCTGCGGAGCGGCTGGGCCCGTGAGCCATGGCCGCTGAGCCTGCGCGTCCGGAGCCTGTGCTCCACAATGGGAGAGGCCACAACAGTGAGAGGCCTGCGTACCACACACACACACACACACACACACACACACACACAAAACCAGAGTCAGAAGAGCATATAGAAGAAGGCAGATATTAGGAATATCGGATAAAGAGTGGCCCAAGAGGAATTCCCAGAAAAATGAAGACATACATGATCAGGACACACAGTAGGTCCAGACAGTTGATCAGTCAGGCAAGTCTTGAAGGTTTGGGAGGTTATTAAAACCTAGCTAGGTAAGGGGTCTGCAACACAGAAGGAAAATCTGCACTCCACAGATCAGATCCCCAAGTGCCGACAGACCAATAATGCTTACTAATTACAATAAAAACAAAGAAAAACCATAGCTAACTTTTTTTTTTTTTTGGCATAGCTAACTTTTCAAAAGAGTTTTCTATATCATTTGACAGGTGGATTTCATACATAATCTTATTTAACATGAAATTTCTGAAAGGTCGGTATTATGTTACCTATTTTGTGATTGAACAAACCAGGACACAGATTTTAGGAATCATGCACCTTACCACTAAGTCCGTAAGCAGCAGAGCTGAGAACTGAGCCCCTGTTCCACAGGACAGTGTATTAACTTCCACTTTTTACTCTGTCTACTATTAATTGTAGATTTCTACTATTTCCACTTAATTTGTTGCTGTAACAAATTGACACAAACAGTGGCTTCCAACAATAGGAATCTGTTACCTTCTGGTTCTAGAGGTCAGAAGTCAAAATGGATCTCACTGGGCAAAAATCAATGTGTCAGGAGGGCTGCATTCATTCTGGAAGGTTCTAGTAGACGATCCAATTATCCACTATGCTGAATGCCTTGTCCAGTTTCTGGAGGGTGCCCATATTTCTTGGCTTGTGGCCCCAATCCCCCATTTTCAAAGCCAGAGACTGTAGGCTAAGTCCTGTCACCTCTTCGTTTCTCCTTAGTCACAGCTTCCTCTTGATCTTTTCAGGACTCTTGTGATTACATTGGGTCCCTTTGGGTAATCCAGGATAATCTTCCTATAGTAACATCAGCTGATTAGCAGACTTACTTCTACCTGCACACTTAATTCAGCTTTGCCAAGTAATGTACGATATTCACAGGCTGCAGGCATTAAGGCCTGAGCATCGTTGGGGGGCCATTATTCTGCTGCCCACAGACATGGAAGAGTTTATTTGGCTTTACTGAGTTTATCAGTAAGGTAAGAGTTTACCATGGCTTTATTCTCAGCCCTAAACTCTAAGGCCTCACCCAGTCAGGGGACTTTCACATGGATAATAAAGCTACCAACACAATGTCAGTGTTCCACCCCACTTTGTCTGACTGTTTTTCTTTCTAGCTAAACTTTAAATCTCTGGACTAACCCTCAAAAGTGTCTAAACCAAAAGCAAGTCCTGAAGATATGTACAAGGCTCTGGTTAGAAAAGAGAATGTGTGTGTGTGTGTGTGTTCCGATGAAGAAAAAATGATGGATATGTCATATAAGGACTTTAGTCCAAACAATGAAAATAATAATTTCATATGTGCCTACTCATGTAATATCTTTGTAGAGAATAAAAAAAGAAAGAAAATGAGAAGACACGTAGGGGAACATTTCTTGATAAAGTAAGCTCCAAATAGCTAAGAGGACGTTGTGTTGAATATAAACTTGTCATCATTGCTGATCTGCTCAGATTTCTCTTTAGTGAATTCCAGCATAAATTATGTGAAAATATGGTATGATAGAGAGGATATTTTAAGATAATTGAGAAAAAATAGAAATCTGCTTAGGTACAAAGAACAAACCCCTAATGAGGAAATGACATTAAACCCATAAAATTATAGAATTCTAACATTAGAATGAAGAATCCAGAGATTCTTAAACCTTTTGTGAATAACAAATTTAAGTAAAATAAAAATTTCCCCAGTCTTTTCCAAGAACTATGCTGAGCTGGGAGTAAACTGTTGAGCAGTAGCTAATAGGTCATCCAGAAAAAATAAGTTCTTCTTTTACTCTGTTGACCAACTAATAATATAGGAAATGAAACTCAATGATGACAGGACTAAGGAGAGAGAAGGATGGGATGAGGTGAGAGGAACATCATGTGGAGGTGGCATCCTATAGTCAGATCCAGTGGGTTTTAAAAATCCAGTGCAACAATGTGTTTTATACAAGAAACATGCTTAATTAACAGATCCATTCCTTCACAGAGTTGCCTTTTGTGTGTGTGTGATGAGAGTGCCTGAATTCTACTGTCTTAGCAAATTTCCAGTATATGATAGAATAATAATGACCATAATCATCACACTGTACATGAGGTCTCCAAACTTATTCATCCTGTATAATTACAACTTTGTACCCTTTGAGCAATATCTTCCCGTTTCCCCCACCTCCATGCCCCTGGTAGCTACCTGTCTACTTTCTGCTTTTACTTTTTTGGATCCCACATATAAGTGAGATTTTCTTTCTGTGTCTGGCTTTTTCATTTTCCATAATGTCCTCCAGTTTCTTCCATGTTGTGACAAATAACAGGATCTTCTTTATTAAAACAGAATAATGCTCCAATGTATATATATATAGAATGAATAAAGAAATTACATATATATGTATGTGTGTGTGTGTGTGTGTGTGTGTATATATATATATATATATATATATATATATATATACACACATACATATATATATATTCATCCATCAGTTGACACTTAGGCTGTTTCCACACCTTGGCTATTGTGAATAATGCTGCAATGAATTTGGGAGTACAGATATCTCTTTGAGGTACAGATGCCATTTCCTTTAGCTAGTCTTGACTAAAATAAATATATTCACAACCTAAAAGTTGAGAGTTATGTTTTATTCAGCAGGAATGTTTAGGACTTAAAGCCCAGGAGGCAGCATCTCAAGTAACCCTGAAAGAACTACTCCAAGGAGGTGAGAGGAGGAGCCAGGATATATAGGAGTTTTGCAACAAAGGGCAGGTGTTCTGAATGTCAAAAGATTATTGCTGGGCTTCCCTGGTGGCGCAGTGGTTGAGAGTCCGCCTGCCGATAAAGGGGACACGGGTTCGTGCCCCGGTCCGGGAGGATCCCACATGTCGCGGAGCGGCTGGGCCCGTGAGCCATGGCCGCTGAGCCTGTGCGTCCGGAGCCTGTGCGCCACAACGGAAGAGGCCACGACAGTGAGAGGCCCGCGTACCGCAAGTAAAAGAAAAAAAAAAAAGATTATTGCTAACTAAAGAAAACCAGATATCTCAAGCTAAGGAATTTAGCGCTTTTCTATGTATAGAAAGATGCAAGAGTCTGGGCTCACAGAAATCATTCCTTGGACATGCACCTCAGCTCTCTGGGGCCAGGATCCTGTGTTTTCATATCCTGAGTTTCCTCGGGGCTCCTGGTGGGGAGTGGCTGCAGTCTCATGGCTACTAGATGGCAGGTATGCTTTTCCTTCCTGAGTTTCCTCAGTGCTCACCTGCTCACCTTCGGTGGTGGCTGCAATCGCTGATGACTGTGATATCCTTTGTTTACTGATATGGCAGGAAATATTTCCATTTCTTAGTAAACACCCAGGAGGACTGCTGGATCATACAGTACTTTTACTTTTAGTGTTTTTATTTCACTATGCACATGTATATCAAAACATTATGTTGTACACCTTAAATGTACATAATTTTTATTTTAAAAGTAAGTAATAAAATCAAACAAAGACTATGGCTTAAATCAAATAATAAAGGGGGTAACTTAAAAAAATAAAAAAGAAAACATATGAGGCAAATAATAACCAAAATCAAACCCAGGTACCAATTTAGTAGCAGATGACTAAGACTTGAAGGTGGAAAACATGATAATGGTAGAGAGTAATTTTATGTATCAGTAAAACAAAATAAATCAGTGAAGTTTTTGCAACTATATGTCATTTGACAAGAGTAGAAACAACAGGAACACAAAATGATAGTAAAATTACCATATAGAGAAACTAAAATACATTCTTAGAAAATGCCTGTTGCGGACACAATCTAGGGTGATCTAATTAGGTTACATTATGACAAAGGTGCCAAGATATCACAGCAGATCACTCAGCTAAGCTGTCCAGACTCGTCACAGAAACTGTAAGATAATCAACAGGTGTTTAAACCACTATATTTGTGGTAATTTGTTTTGGAGCAATATATATCTGACACACAGCCTTTGGTTTAAATTGTGAAGGCGGAGACCTATACATAGGCTAAGAAGTAATTATCGTGATTCTGGAGATATTTAAAGAACTGTCTTCATACAGTGGAGAAAATACCAAGTTCAGGATATTCCTTGACCAAATTATACTAGCATGGAGAGTGTAAATGTGATGGATAGGGACTGTGGTTATGACAGAGCCCACTGCACCCTGTAGGTGTGACGTGAGTTTGAGCACATATATTAGACGTATTAAAGGGACCACCTTGTGAGTGGGGACTCTGAATGAATTGGAAGAAATTCAGTTAATTATTTTTATTAAATTTTATTTTTGTTACTAAAAGCCTGAGATTATTGAATGAGGTTACAAGACAAAGTGTTGCAGAGAATATATTAAATGTAGCACAGCTAAACTCTTAAGTGCTACCAGAAAGCGTAAAAACAGAAATGCAAATGTAATGAGATTTAATTATAACACTATCAGTTCTGAGAGATAAAATACACAGAAACGCAGTTTAAATGTTTGAACAACATAATTAATAAAATGAGCCTGAGGTGACAGTAGAGAATTGAAATTGTCTTTACCTTCTTTTTTTAAGTTTTCTTTTTCTTAATTAATAGGCTTCATTTCTTAGAATAGTTTATGTTTACAGGAAAATTGAACAGAAAATACAGAGCATGCCCACATGCCCCTTCTCCCTCACACTCCACAGTTTTCCCTATTTTTTATATCTTCCATTATTGTGATACATAATACAGTTGTTGATAATTGAATTAAACTAATATTGATACAGTACTACTAATGAGAGTCCAGAACATACATTAGCATGCACTCTATATTATACATTCTTTGGATTTTGACAAATATATAATTCCATGTTTCCATCATTACAGTGTATTAAAGAATAGTATCACTGACCTGAAACACTCCTGTGTTCTACCTGTTTATCCCTCCTTCTCTCCTCCCGGAACCCTGGCCACCACAAACTTTTTTACCATCTCCATAGGTTTGACTTTCCCAAAATATCATATTGATATCATCATACATTATGTAACCTTTTAAAATTGGCTTGTTTCACTTAGCAATATTCATTTAAGTCTCCTTCACGTATTTTCATAGCTTGACAGCTCATTTATTTTGTCATTAAATAATATTTCATGGAATGTATGTATCACAGTTTGTTTATTCATTCATCTATCAAAGGGCATCTTGTTTGCTTCCAAAGTTTGGCAATTATGATAAAAGCTGCTATAAAGATTTATGTGCAGGTCTTTATAAGGGCATAAATTTTCAACTCTTTAGGGTAAATACCTCGGAGCATGATTGCTAGATCATATGGTAAGACTGTGTTTAGCTTTGTAAGAAACTGCCAGACTCTTCCAAAGTTTCTGTACCATTCTGCATTCCCAGCAGGAATGAATGAAAGTTCCTGTTGCTCTACATACTCTCCAGCAGTTAGTATTGTCAGTGTTTTTGATTTTTAGCCATTCTAACAGGTGTGTCACGGTTTCTCGTTGTTTGAATTTGCAATTCCCTAATTACGTTTCCTGTTGAGCATCTTTCCATATGCTTATTTGCCATCTGAATATCTTCTTTGGTAGGACGTATGTTCCGATCATTTATCCAGTTTCAAATTGGTTTGTTTTCTTATTGTACGGTGTTAAGATTTTTTTTATAAATTTTATATACAAGTCCTTTATTAGATGTGAGTTTTGCAAATATTTTTTTCCAGTGATGGCTTGTCTATACAGTGTCTTCCACAGAGCAGAAGTTTTTATTTTAATTAAGTCCAACTCATCAATATTTTTTTTCATGAAGTGTGCTTTCGATTTTCTATCTTATGTTGTAGGAGTTTTATATATTCTTGCATTTTACACTTGGCTCTGTGATCCATTTTGAGTTAATTTTTGTGAAGTGTGTAAGTTCTGTGTCTAGATTCGTTTTCTTGCATGAGAATGTCCACTTGTTCCAGCAGCATTTGTTGAAAAGACTATCCTCTCTCCATTGAATTGCCTTCACTCCTTTGTCAAGGATCACTTGACTGTATTCGTGTGAGCCTATTTGTAGGCTCCGTATTGTGGACCTATTTTGCAAGTGTCCCTGAAAAACTTACAAACATTGATTATCCATCAGGGAAACTGGGTAAAGCAGAATAGTTCTAATTATATTAAAAGCAAAAAGCAAGAAAAAGAAACCCACTAATCATGCTTTTAGGTAAATATTAAGCAAAGAAAAAAATTTTAAAAACATTATCATACTCTTTTATTTTCTTCCTCCAGTCTTGAGATATAAGTGACATACAGCACTGTATAAGTTTGAGGTGCAGCATAATGATTTGACATACATACATCATGAAATGATTATCATAATGACATCCATGTTTAGTGAATATCCACCATCTCCCATAAATAAAAATTAAAGACATAGAAAAAATTTATTTTGTTGTGATGAGAACTCAGGATTTACTCTTAAAAAAACTTTCATATATTATATACAGCAGTGTTATTATATTTATCATGTTGTACATTGCATCCCTAGCACTTATATATAACTAGAATTTTGTACCTTTGACTGCCTTCATCAAATTTTCTTTTTCCTCCTGCCTCTTTAAATGCATAGGCTTAATATTTTATTACTAAAAAGCAACTACCAATATTCTAAATGAAATCTACTTTTTGTTCAGTAAAAGTGAGGACAGGGCCATTTCAATGCCTCTACTAAATTTAATGCAGCTTAAATTGGGACCAGGTGCATATTTTTCTCCAAAAATTTTTGGTCAAGCATGTCTAACCACAAAAGCAAATGGAATTTTAAGAGGTAGATTTATTTCCCATGATGCATTTTGTTAATAAATATATTGTCAAGAAAATTTTAAAAAGCACTGAGTGTGTCTTCCTAAAGTGTAAGGTCACTTTTTGAAAGGTATTAGATTTTCCTGAAGTAAAATCTGATGGTTCTAAATCAATAAGTGTGATAGTTTGTTTTAAACTCTTAGAAGAATTCAGAGGAAATGAACCTAGTCAAGTAAAAAACTTGTTTGATTTTGTTACTTAATCTTCAGAATATTAAACATTAATCAAGTATTTAAAAAAATATTCTAATGATTCCAGAAAGAATGTAACTTAGTCAACAGAAAGCAGAAGGGAAGGTAGAGCATAATTAAAGCGAAAAAACTATTCAGAATGTTTGTATTTGGAACTGCATTAAACCTATATATTTATTTGAAAACAATAGCCATTGACATCATTCTGTGTTTTATATTTACTATTTGGGTACACAGTATCTGCTTTCCAATCCAGTCTATCAAGTCAAAAGTTTTGAGAACATTTTATTATCACATAAGTTTTGAACGTATGTTATCAGTATTGTGGCTAAATTATTACTTTTGTGATGCTTTTATATGGCACATTTTCCATACTCTGTTTTAAATTACTGTTTCTAATAGACTGGAAAGCTATTGAATTGTGTATAAAAATTTTGTATTTGTATAATTATTTTTCAGTTGATGGGGAGGATTTCTTTATAGGCCACAAGATTTTCTGTGGATAAATTCTGTCTTACTATTTTCAGGCCTTTGAAATTGCCTATCTGGGAAAAGCACAAAATCTTCCCTGAATAAAATTTAGAAGAATTTAGTAATTTGTCAAATATATTAATGACCCCCTCCCCATCATAACATGGATTATTGAAGGCTGACATGTGACTAGGCAGCAATCTGCTAATCCTTTCTGGTTTATACTTCTACTAAGGATTTGAGGTGATTTCCGACATGCAAGACATAAAAATATTAAAGCAAACTATTTTAAATCATAGCTGGGAATGTGAAATAAATTAGATAAGAGTTAAAGAAGATAAATAGGTATTACTGGACATTATTAAATAAAGATTTTTAATATTTAAATAATTGTGTAAATGATTCAATGAGAAGTCTCGTGTTTTGGTATGTTAATCTCATGTGGTGAAACATAGAATGCATACAGAGTGCTAAGATATTTCAAATGGGACTTGTTGCACAGTTAATTTATTGTCACTTGAGTTATGTACAGATTATTTACTGCCAAATTAAACTGATTCAGAGAGATTGTGAACATCAAAATAGTAGATTCCTCGAACTTCCTATTTTAAAAGCTCAACAAAAATATGCAAATCTACTACTACTACTATTACCAAATATAGTTTGTATATGTAGAAGCATGACTAATACCTTCTTCCTGCACTAGTAGCAAGGAAAAAACAGGATAAATTGAAGAAGCTATATAGAATGTCCAATGATAATGGTCATTTTCCATTCACAGATCTACTGAGTGCCAATTAAAACTAGTATAAAAACTTTTTAACATAAAAGAAAATTTGTGGTTCTATCTTTGAAATGTAAGCATTTATAAATATGTATGAAGTTCAAAGACAATAATTCTAAATTATTTTTTAATAATAAATAAAAGAAGATAAGAAAACTATGTTCATGGGGACACTGTGAGAAAATAATTAAAGGAGGCATTTGTAGGGCTTTTAAAATTACTGTCTATATCTATCTAACCAGCCATCTATATACTGGTGAAGTAACCTAAGGTTTTGTGGTTTTTTCTAGGAAATATTTTGATTCATATCCCCAGACATCTTTCAGAGCAGTCCAAATATCAGTGTTCCACATCATTTAGAATATGAATATCTTATACAAATAGCCAATGTCATTTGGGAATCAGTGTGTATCTTGTGAAAATGCTGGAATAGATAGAAGATAAATTTAATATTTGATGGAGAACTTCTGAGCACATTTGTTTGGTCATAATTAATATTCCTCATCTTGCACATTCTTTTACAAGTTTCTTATGTGTACATCTCTAACAAGTCTTCCTAGATTATAAAAGAATTGCTCTATGTTAAATGTATTCCTTTTTTTTCTTTTTCTATTCTTCTCTCTCTCTCTCTCTCTTTCCCCAGTCCCAGCTATCTTGGCAGAAATATGTCCAAGTCAAAATATAACCTCAATAAGTAAGAAATGAACAGTAAGCTTTCAATTATAAATGCTATATAGTTTACAGATACTCATTGCCCTGGTGATTATGAGCTTTGTTAATTAAAAACACAAATAGATATCATTTCTGTGGAGCTATATAACTGAATACATAGGAATATATTTTTTAAAGTTTTAATTGTCCAGTAGAAATGATAGTCAATAGAAAACAATAGCGGGAGATGACTAATAGGAATGATACATAAGTTTATTTTATTCAGTCATGAAAACTCAACCTTATCACAGCCCAGGTAGCTACATGTAAAACAAATATCTTTCATTTCTTGAAAAAAATTAGTGTACATCCAAGAATAAAAATATAATATTCTTTAGGTAAAGACAATCCCTCATAATATTTTTTTTTCACATTCTATCTCTTGGGTTAGTGAAGCTGATTAGGGATATATCTGTACACCTCACTTAAGGCTCTCAGATCCTTTATACTCAAAAGTTTTATGCCAAAAGGTTTTTATTGAAGTTTCTAAGCCAGCATTGATTTGTTTTGTTTTCCATGCTTTTGTCAGCAATATCAATGTCTGTAAAGTAATTAAATTGATTAGTTGTAAACACGCTTTATGGCAAAATATATAGAGGTTTGGATGCTGGATATTAGTTGTTGGGAACTAGCATATAAACTCACTTTCTACTCATGTACCAGTTTATTTCAGATGCAAGGGATTTTGTTCCTAAATAACAATTTGGCCATTCAGTAATGTAACTACCCTTCTAGAAAACTTCAAACTTATTTTAAATGTCAAAGTTGACTGGAGATATTTTCTGGTAGATCAACCACTCAGATAATTGAAATTACACTCCCTAAAGAAGAAGGCAATTCTAGTTCACAAGCTTAGAAAATAAAATGCACAGTCAATAAATAGTAAATAACATAATGCTGATAAGTGGCATATGGTGCTAAAAAACTAGGAAGTTATGACATTGATCATAAATCAATGTCTATTAACTGACATTTTAGTTAGCATAATATTTAATGTCTCTTGAGTATATTATAAAATTAATGTCTCTGATATGAGTTTTTCTAATTATATGGAAGCCAGCAAATTATTACCAAAATAATATATATTCACACACAAGCACAAACTTAGTTACAAATTAAAGGGAAATATGATTTACTGTAAATACCATGCCTTGTGTGCTATGATCAGAATTTAAAATTTATATTGATGGCTGTGTTTGTACAGTCTTGTGAATAATGAACAATTGTAATATTTGTTTTTGATAATCTGTTTAAAATATCTTGTTTATATTTGTGTTTTTATCATACTATCACTAATGTTAACAATGGTAAAAATATAAGATAAAATTTAACCGTCTACATATAATAATATTTTATTATAACAGTAAATAATCCAAGGGCCAAAGGGTCAGAAACAGGTGGTTCTTGGGCCAGGAGTCCTCAGTAGATAAATATTTTAAGGCCTGTACTTCCCTTTAACGTTAAGAATTAATATGCCTTTAATCTGGTATATACTTTCTGTATGTCAAAGAATACTGTATTTTCTGTTGTTTTATCTTTGGCCAGGCTCAAAATTTTATTTTGAATGCCTGATCCTTGCAGGCATTTGATTTTCCTAAAACACATTGTTTTCTATGATCTCTGAGTATCAGCTGCTTTGTATTTCCTCCTCAGGTCTGATATAGAAGGTGTACAATATCACAGCCCAGATAGCATTTGAGATTAATCCTTGGTTGATAACCCTCATATAAAGACATGTTTGTTTCTGACTCTAAGAGGTTGACATTAACAAAATTAACGGATAAACACTATAGAAGTAATATTAGTAATTGCATAGTTTATTATAGTTATATATAATAAATAGTATAACTGCTAAGTAGTAAATAATAGGGTCATTAACATGTTTATTAACATAACTATTAATAATTCCATTGGGAAAAATAGAATATACAAAAACAGTTGTGAAATCGTTGTTACTTATGAAACAAGAATTCCTGGAAAGAATTTCCCATATTATGGGGCTCTGTGTTTTACTATTTTTTTTTATATCTTACTTTGAGATTCAGGGAAGATTTTTTAAATTACTCTTTTAAATTGCATAGTATTCAGAGGAGAAAATATAATTCCCCAACAGAATAAGGAAACATTAGAAATGCCATTTTTGTCAATAATAATTAGATAAAATATGAGGAAAGTAAGAACTATGTATTTTTAATATCATTATTAAAGCTGTAATCAGCACCTATAATGTGCAGAATTCAAAGCCACCACTGGCTTCATTTGCCATATATAATAGAATATCGAATTTTCTTTTTTACTTCCTCTTACTTTCCCTCCATTTGTAAAGAGTTGTTTTTTTAAGTTCAAGACATATGATCCTCATTAATTTGGTCACCAGGAAATTTTTAAGAGCAAGGCCTTTGTGTTAAAGCTTTAAATTATGCTTTTTACTACTAATAATGAAAAGATAAACTTGTTTTTATCAAGGGAATAATGATTGTATAGCCTACACTTTAAAACGTTTTTGAGTTTACTATGAAACATTGAGTTATTTAATTCTAGTCACCTTGTAGATAAAATCTGAAAAAATACAGGTAAATTTTAGTAAACATAATAAAATCTACTCACACACATAGAACATCTTTATATACTGATAAAATTTATACCTGCACCGTACATATTATTTTTTTAAGTCAGGTTTATTGAGTTAAAATTTACATAAAGTAAATTCATCATTTGCATCTAGTTCTCTGAATTTTGACAAAAGTGTTGTAATGGCCACTGCAGTAAAGATGCATAATATCTTTAATACCGCAAAAGTCCCTTCTTGCCCGTTTGTAGTTACTCTCCTTCCCTCCCTTACCTTATGTCCTGGCAACAACTAATATGTTTCTTGTCACTCTGTTTTTGCCTATTCAAGCATGACTTAGGAATGGAATCTTACAGTCTTTTGAGTCTGGCTTCTCTCACTTAATCCACTTGATATTCATCTCTGTTGTTGTATGTATCAGTAGTTCATTCATTCATTTTGTTGATCAATAGCATTTCATTATACATCTGTATCATAGATTGTTCAGTCATTAGAGTCATAGACATTTGGGTTGTTTTCATTTGTGTTTAAACCACTGTAACCCTCTGTATACAGATTTTTATTTGGACATATATTCTTATTTTGCTTGGGAAAATAGCTAGTCAATATGCAGGGTTGTATGAATAAGTTTTAGTTTATGAAGAACACTCCAATTAATGTACGATTTTATATTTACTTCCTGCATCTTTTCTAACATTTAACACTCTAGATTAAAATTGGATCAATTATATTTTAAAACTGATGTATAGCTCTTTAAAGATCTACATACAAGTCGTTTGCTGTGAATATTTTAATTTTTCATGTTTTTGAATGGTGTTTTGATAAACAGAATTTTTTTAATTTAATGAGGTCCAATAAATCAATACTTTTTAATGCTGTACACTATTGTATTTTAAAAATAGAAATAATATTGTCCTAATATACTGTTAATTATACTGTATATCTCTGTCTATATCTGTATTTATCTATATTTATCCACACAAGTCTAATTAACATCTTCAGTGGTTGCCTCTTAGACATCACAGAGTACTGTACAATGCTTAGGCTCATTAATCAACCTCCTAACTTCTGTCCTTTCCAGACCCCATAAATGACATTTTAATCAACTCAATGGGTCAATTAAGACTACCTGAGTTTCATTCTTTTCTTTTTTTTCTGAGTTTCATTCTTTATGTATTTCTTTCCTCATATGGCACATCCTACTCATCATCAGTACTGTGAATTAGGACTACAAATTCTGCCTTGATTCCTTCCGTTTCCTTCCACATCGACCATCACCTCCATGATCCAACTTCCACCAACTCTCCTCCACAATGGTTGACAGATTTCTTGTTGACCACTGACAGTACATTCTTTTGTTCCTAATCAGCTTTCCATACAGAACCTTGAGAGATACTTAAGTGTTACCTGCACATCCATTCCACTTGGACTCAACTAAAACCCCTTAACTCTACCAACTAGACCAACCTCAGGTTCTGTATAAACCTTTTCATTTATTTAACTACAGTCTCAATGGATTGTTATTTCCTTAAAAATCCCAGGTTTCTTTCCATCTATGGGCTTAATGTGTATTGTTACATCTCATTAGAGGCTTTTCATTCTGTTTTGATCTTGCAAACTCTTTCTTCAAATAGCAGGTCAATTGTCTCTTCCTCACCCAACACTTGGCAGCCTCCACCATTAAAATTCTGATAACGGTTTGCATCCTAGTGTGCTTTTGTATAGCTCACTCACAGCAGCTTTACCTAACATTGTTTGTCCTTAAAACACCTTCAGAGGTAACTTAAAAGATGTATTATGAGAGATGTTATTAGAAACTAAGACTCATTAACCATAAGAAATATTTTGAATGAAAAAGTTTGAACTCATTCATTCTTTTCATACCTTCAAAAGCAAGCTGAATTTCCCACTAATAAAAATGCCAAAGATAATGTAAATGCCAAAAGATAAAATAATGGAATATAGAAAATATAGAAAACAATAAAATGTAGAAACCAATAAGAAGAATAAAAATGAAATATGTATATTCCTTTATTCTTTTATTGGTTGTTTCCTTACTGGCCCCACCAGTTTTTATCTATCACACAAATAAATCAAGCCTACTTTATACCCATATACTGTACACAGGTGATTTACCAACAGCCAAAGGGATAAATATTTCAATTAACTTGTGAGCCATCTGTTGGATTTATTACAGCATAGTAGTAAAATTTTATGTTTTCACCACAAAGAGCAGTGACCTTTATATAATTTCCTTTTGGAAGAAAACATAGGACAGATAAAAAAATAGAAAAATCATTACCACATAATAATAATTTTAGGGCAGATTACTACTCTCAGTGTAACTTGCTTTATCCATCTATTGATTGCAACTATTAATTCACAAGGACAAAAATAACTTTAATAAATTTCATTTATAAAATCTATTTGGATTTTACGGCAATAGTGACAGATTTTTATTAAAAATGCTTTGGATAGAATTTTCCAAAGCTATGATTCTCCATAAGATGTTTTCAAGAAACTGAAGATGAGAAAAAAATCTATTAATCAGCTCTATATATACTTAAATATAAAATGTTCAAGGAAGAAGTACTTGTTTAACAACCTGTAATAAATGCTCATGGAAATGTTTGAATGGGCTTGTACTTGAATTAACTAAAAAACACACACATATGTATTTGAGTTTAATATCTCTTAATTTCTCTATACTTGTCTGTTTTTCACTAAGCCTTTAAAGGAGATATGAATCATCACCAAAGAACAAAAGCGTTTTTTTCACTTACTTGTTTTGGCCTTCTCTCCTTGGTTTCAGGTTTCCTACCTCCTGTTCATCTGATTCTGAGGCTGTGAACATCTTCTCTTAGAACTTTCAAATTTTTTTTATCCTGATGTTACATATTCTCATCTTACTCTGCTTTCGACTTGTGCTTTTTCTTGGACATCAATTTGGTAAATGGCTTGCCCTCTACTTAGACTGTATGGGACAAACACCAGGTAGCCCAATTTTCTGAAAGGGACTAGATAATATTCTAAACATCTCAACACAAAAGAGATTGAAGTAATACCTAGTGTGTTATCATCATACCTCTTACTGATGGCAAGAAAGAGTGTATAAGAAGCATCTGTGGTCAGTCCTTTTTTTTTTCACTTAAGATTTTTTTTTTATAATTTTTATTGGAGTATAGTTGATTTACAATGTTGTGTTAATTTCTTCTGTACAGCAAAGTGAATGCGTTGTACATATACATATATCCACTCTTTTTTAGATCCTTTTCCCATATAGGTCGTTACAGAGTATTGAGTAGAGTTACCTCTGCTGTACAGTAGGTCCTTATTAGTTATCTATCTGATATATAGTAGTGTATACATGTCAATCCCAATCTCTGAATTTATCCCTCCCCCGGCCTCTCTGCCTTGTAACTATAAGTTTGTTTTCTACATCTGTGACTATATTTCTGTTTTGTAAATAAGTTCATTTGTACCATTTTTTTTTGGATTCCACATATAAGTGATATCATGTATGTCTTTCTCTGTCTGACTTACTTGACTCAGCATGACAACCTCTAGGTCCATCCATGTTGCTGCAAATGGTATCATGTTCAGTCTTGAAGAACAGTACTATTGTAGCTCAGGGTGAGTACAAGAATAGTGAAATGTGTTACCCTCCTCTTTTGCCAGAGAGGTAGAGCTGATGTCAAATTTACAGCAGGAGGAAACAGAAACTAGAATTCTTCTTCCAGACACATCTTTATTCCCATTTATTTTTACACAAAAGCAATTTGAAGCCTGAGGCATCTTTTCTTCCCAAGCAACTCAGTGTTTCACAGTATATTGCAGATCTAAGCTATAGATCAACTCCTCCACACCTGAGGATATTGTGATCCAAATGATTTAAATAATTTTCGTATAGTACAAAATAATACACATAATCAAAAAATAAACTGCTAGGACTTCCCTGGTGGTGCAGTGGTTAAGAATCTGCCTGCCAGTGCCGGGAACATGGGTTCGAGCCCTGGTCCAGGAAGATCCCACATGCCACGGAGCAACTAAGCCTGTGTGCCACAACTACTGAGTCTGTGATCTAGAGCCCGTGAGACACAACTACTGAGCCCACGTGCTACAACTACTGAAGCCCACATGCCTAGAGCCTGTGCTCCACAACAAAGAGTAACCACCGCAGTGAGAAGCCCACACTGCAACTAGAGAAGCCCACACGCAGCAACAAGAACCCAACGCAGCCAAAAATAAATAAACAAATAAATTTATTTTTAAAAATGCTTCTATATATTTAATAATACTCTCTGTAAAAGAATAAGATTAGCCAATTGTGTTGACAACTAAAACTAAAATGTGACCATTCTATTCATGGTAAAGGAAGTCAGAGTGAGCCAAAGGAGAGTAACATTGAAAAAAAATGTGGCAGAGAAAGTCAGACTCACAGAATTTTAGTACCAAAAGTAAACTACATTCTTGTCTATTCCAAACTGCTTTTAGAGATGAGGGTACTGAGGCCTAGGCCATCACACAGTATGCCATAATAGAAAATATAATTACAGAGTCAAGATATTCCTGATAAAACAAGAGCAATTACAAAGAACAACATAAAAGCAATGAACAGTATTCTGTTTTGGGGCATTAAGAGACATCTGCATTATAAGATTTCTCTCTTACAATGAAGGCAAATAATTATCCATTGGGTCCTACTAAAGAGAAAATATTAGCTTTTATCTCTGAAAGGATATGAAATGAAATCATGGTAACTTGATCAATACTAAACTCACAGATATGAAAAATAATTGCACACACATGAAAGCAGTGACTGGGAAATATATGGAGAGAAATTCAAAACCATAGCCCTAAAGAACAGCAAACCTAAAGGAAGACTTCTGTAAAAGATATGAATCTGGTGTCTCGCCCTGTTCAACCTACTCCAGACTCACCACCACATAAGGCAACTCTCGAAAGCAAACCTCTAGAATCTCAGCCCTCAAAGTATTTCTCAAAGTTGTTGGCAATGCATTTGTTTACTAGAATATTTCTGGAATTCTGTTTTTTTTTTTTTCTGAATCCTTTCTCCATTAATGATTTCCATCCAATTCTTGGACTCCATGATTATTTTGAGCTGTTAGAGTTTTTTTGGTCAAGATTGTTTGTTTAATATTTTTGCAGATTTGGTGAACCATCCACTTTATTTTCCTCTTCAACTTCCTTTCATGTACTTGGGTTCAGACATAACCCTCATTATTTGGAGAGGCAGCTAACTGAGATTAAAATCTTACTTCCAGCTTCTGGACTATGTTCTTGCTGGACTTATCTTCACCCCATCCCATCCCATCCAAAGTCTGGGTCTGGATATCTAGAAGGAGGAAGCTTGAGATCACTAGATTCTTGAGAAAGCCACAATTGTGACTTTAGTATTGATTATTTCAAGTCATCTTCTGGCTTAAAATTTTATGATTTACATTAAAGTTTAATAGTAATAATAAAATAACTCACATAAAAACTTAATATTAAATAATAATGAATATTTAGTATTAAATCATCTGCGTTTTCCTAGTATGATTTAACCTTTTACACAGGAGAAAGTATACTTCTTACCCATATGATAAGAGTTCAGTGGAATTACGGTTGTTACAGTTCATTTTAATATGAACTTGTATCACTGATTTCTAAAATGCCCGTGTAAAAAAAGGACACATAATGCTGTTGTAGCATAGGTTTAAATTGCAAAATGGAGATCTTTACATAAACCTTTCTTTCCTATGTATATGTGCATGTGTACGTGTTTGTATATATACATATCTATTCATTATTATTTTTTTTACAATGAGAGTAACATGATAAAAATTATAAATTTTAAATAGTAAAAAAAAATGGGCCAGAAAATTATAATTTAACTTTTTAGAAAATTTTATATACAGATTTATAATAATTATAGAATACAGAAATATCACTTTTCTGTCAGACAACTTGATGTGAATATGATTGGTTTTTCCTGTGTACAGTAGTCCAAAATAATACTTTTCTGAATAAATGTTTTCCTCATTTCATATATTGTTTTGGATGAAGATGTTGGCCATAACCTGCATGATTCTGAATTTCAATAGTTAATTCTGCCAGCTTTTTTTCTTCCTCTTTGTCCACTGCTGAATTTTTTTTCTAAATAGTTTGTAAGTATAAACTTGCCAGCTACAGGAAAAGATTTGTGTTTTCTTTCATTGTGAGATTTAAGAAATATTTGTGTAAGCACGTTAAAGTTATTAATTAGTGAAATTAATGCTCTATTCACAGTATCAACATTTTCCAGACTGCCTTTCTGATTGACATGATTCAGTTATGGCTTAAGCTGAAAGCTTCAACTCTGGTAGGATTTTGATTCCTTCTGAAGAATATAATTCAAACTAGATAATAAGGCATGTGTAAGCATCTCACATCAGATACAATTATCTTAAACATAACGCATTTTGCATATTGAGAGCAAACTAATCTAGACAACCAGTAGAACTAAGTTTCTTATCTTTAATTGCATTTATATATAATGGGTTAACTGAAATAGTCAATCAGTTCACAGGTACATATTTATAGTATGTGTAAATAGTTGAGAATATACACAAAACATATCAATGAACATACCTATTTCTGCAACTATGTTTCTCATCGAACTTTCAGTTTTAGTATCTATTATGATTTATAAATACATTATTCCATCTTTGACAGTTGTCACTTAGCTTCTATCCCATTTATTTATCCTTTCATATCTATATCTATAATTAAATATCCCCCATATATATATATCATTACAGAATTATAGATGTTTATTCCATTTAAAGAGATGTCATATAATTCATTTCTATCACACACAACACATTCACAAACAAAGCCAATTCCACCACTAAAGTCCTTTGGAGTTGTTGGTTTTCTCAGTTCCAGTTCCAGTCCAACATCATGCTTTTCTGTCATCTGTCAAGTCTTTTTATTTTCTCATAATATGTAGCAGTGTCTCACACTGTTTGTCTGTGTGCTTCCTGTCCTTGGTAATTTAGAAGCATACAGGCCAGTAACTTTGTGAAGTGCCTTGCAAGGTGAGATTGCAGTCATTAGATTCAGGTTATTTAATTTTCAGGAATATCAATGAACTGATTTGTCTTTCACAGTGCATCTTTTTAGGAAGTATGTGATCTTTGCTTGACCGAATAGCAGTGATATTAGTTTTGATGACTTAAGGTAGTGGCCACTAGTTTTCCATGTTGGAAAGTTACTCTTTTCTCATTTATAATTAAAAGCTTGTTGGAAGATATTTTGTGTCTCTGTAATATTTTATGACACTTCAAACTGTAACTCATTAGTTTTACCATACATTACAATTTTGAAATACATTTCTCCTTTTCTGTTTACTAGTTAGCATTTAGAACTAAATATCTCATCTCTTTCTTTCTTTCTTTCTCTCTCTCTCTCCATATATATATATATATAAAAGAATATATAATGATGGGTGTTGGTTTGCAATGTTGGGATATTCCCAGGTGAAATCTGAAACTGGCCCCAGGACATGGAGGGCAAAGAGAGACCCATAAAAGAGGCAGGCCACTCCAGACTGGTAGGTGGTAGATTTAATAAGCAAGGGAACTAACAAGCCTTGTCTTAGGTGCCGCAAGACCAGTAGATCTTTGCACCTGCCCACCCCACAACTCTTAAAAGTTTATAGAGAGGCATTAACTGGGTTCAGTCATATGTTCAGTCCAGATGGTCTCAAAAACATCTCACTCCATCAAGGCTGTGTCCTTGAAATGGCTCCTAGTATGGGAACAGTAGGCAAAGCCTAGGACAGAGGAGTGGGTGAGGAACCTCAGATAGCCCAGGTCCAGCCAGGGGTCAAGTAGCAGCCAGGTCATGTCCTGCCACCTCCTTCAATAATGTATTCTTCTTTATTCAAAGAGTTACAATCTGTGACTATTTTTATTCATTTTCATATTCAAGGGGTCACAGATTTACCAGCAGAGGCCCTTCCTGATGGACTTTCACGTCCTTTTGACTCTTTGAGCCTTTTCTTGCTTTCTGTTCAAACACAGTGTTTCAGGTTCTTCTTGTACTTTCCCTATCCAAGCCCTAAATTAGACGTATTATGCAGGAGCCCTTGTTTCTTTAAGTGAAGAATGTTAGTTGGAAATAGGGATGAGACATGACTCAGAAGCCAAGAGCCCGGACTCTGGGTCCTGAGGGACCTGAAATCTGCATTCTGGCTCCACTGTGGGTTCTAGCTCTGGGACCTTGGGAAACTCCCTTACTATGTGCTTCTGTTTCCTCGCTTATAAAATGAGGATACTAATAGTCTCTAACTTTGAAAATTATTGTGATGATTAAATAAAATTTAAATGCACCTAGGACACGGCACTTAGTAAGAGTTCAATTAATGTTAGCTATTACTCTTCCATGTGTCCAACAAACTGTCTTCTGATTTGATTTAACTCTCCAAGTAAGTTTACATCAAGGAAAAGCTGGGCCGTCTAGGCATATTTTTACACTATTTTAGCCTTTTAGCTATAGCTAAATATTAGAATGTAATTTCCATGAAAGTTTCACCAATTAGTAACATTGCCAGACACTGCTTTCTCACAATTTGTATATCTTTTTGTTGAAGTGTTGTGATCATTTTAAAAATATATTTTATTCAGGTTAATACATGCTCCCATCTAGTTAATTATCACATCTACCACTTCAAATATGTACTTTGTGTGTGTGTATATGAGAACATTTAAGTTCTATTCTCCAAGCAAATTTCAATTATAGAACACAGTGTTATCAACTACAGTGGTCATGTGACATATTAGATCTGTAGAACTTAATCATCTTATAACTGGAATTTATATAATTTTACCAAACTCTCCATATTACACCCAACATCCACACCCTGGCAACCACTGTTGTATTCTCTATTTCTGTGAGTTCTTTAGCTTCTGTGAGTTTTTTAGCTTCTGCATATAATGATTATTTGTCTTTCTCTGTCTGGCTTATTTCATTTAGCATAATGCCCTCCAGTTTCACTCATGTAGTTGCAAATGGCAGGATTTTCCTTTTCTATTATGACTGAATAATGTTGCATTGTGTTTGTGTGTGTGTGTGAGAATATGTTTTATATGTTGATTGTGTTAGTTACACACGTGTACATGCTTTTCAAGACTCAGAATTTACACTTAAAATATGTGCATTTAACTAGAGTTTTACTTAATTAAAAAATAAAAATATATAAAACTGAACCAACACACACCATTCAGGCTTGGCTTTAGTCATTTACATCTGTATCCACCATCCTGTGGAATTCGGAAATTTTCCAAAAGTCCCAATGCGTATTCAATCTAGAATACTTAGTCCAGAAAACTTGTCATATTTCATTCATTTAATCACTTTTAAGTGTAAAAATATTCATATATGTATCTTATTACAATGTCTATATTACAAAAAATAGATTTATTTAAACTTAAATTATAATTGTGTGAAAAACTATATTTATATATAAAATATATATTTTTTCCTGTTCAAGTTTGAAGTTCTAGCTTATACCGTAAAGAAAAAAAGTGCTTTTTAACACTTCCCTGTTGCATGAGAAGTCAGGAAAAGACAAGAATTTTAGGATGTGATATGATGGCTATTCTCTTGTGAGAGGGAGAAAAAATATTCTTTCATTGATTCGGAGAAGTCAACATGTATGAAAATAGAATAGTGTTAATTTTTCAATCAGATTAGTCTGTCACATTAATTTGGTAAAAATTCTCTGTCACATCTCTAAAAAGCTATGACTGAGCTCACAGCAACCAGAAAGTACTGATGTTTGACTCATTTTCTTGAGACAGAGGCATGTTTTCAAATTTTTAAAGCTTTCACCTTTGCAGAGTCCATGGAGTGATACCATAAATGCTGAGCCTTAAAATATTCTATTTAAATCTGATCCATAGTATTATCTTTCCATTAGCACAAACTCTGTCCCTTTGTGTGTATTCAGTGATAATCTTTCTGTTAAGAGAATTATTCTCAATTTCTATTATAATAAGTATTTAAGTCAAAAACAATTCAAGTAGTGCAGAAAGATATATAATTAATTAAAAACACCAAGTTTTCCACACCCCAGAGTTGGCTGCTTGCTCAGTAAGACCCCCTTTAAACTATTCTTTGTGCCACAATTCAATTATTCTATAAACCTTTTCTTAATTTATACTTTTAAATTAATAGATATATGGGTCTTTATTCTACATGAATGCATGTGGACAGGTTTACTTCTAGTTTTTAATTATTACAATATTGCAATTGTTATAGTGTTTATTTATTTAGTTAGTTATTTTTGGCTGTGTTGGGTCTTCATTGCTGCGCGCGGGCTTTCTCTAGTTGCGGCGAACAGGGGCCACTCTTCGTTGCGGTGCACAGACTTCTTGTTGCGGTGGCTTCTCTTGTTGCAGAGCACAGGCTCTAGGCGCATGGGCTTCAGTAGTTGTGGTGTGGGCTCAGTAGTTGTGGTTCTCAAGCTCTAGAGCACAGGCTCAGTAGCTGTGGCACATGGGCTTAGTTGGTCCACAGCATGTGGGCTCTTCCCGGACCAGGGCTTGAATCCATGTACCCTGCATTGGCAGGTGGATTCTTAACCACAGCGCCACCAGGGAAGTCCCTATAGTTTTTAAAATAATGACTACAGTGAACTCTTCATACCTCAGCTTCTTGTGAGCCAATCACTGGACAATAATTATGAACTTTCTAGACTGCCTTCTGCTTCAAGCACACAGTCATAGAAGAGTAAGATGAATATGTTATTATTACATTGGAGATAGTGAGATTTGACTACTGGTTGGGAAGGGCATGCCTTATCTTCTGCTATGTCAGCTAAAGAGCTTTGCATCTCATTGGGCACCCCATTGACTATACATTTGGTCTTCCACTGTTTCTTTATAACTATTTCTGCAAGGTTGTTGTAGGTAATAATTAGTTAGCTAATTAATGATCTTATTCTAACTGGAACAATAACTAAAAGTCTCTGTTGGTTTTTTTTAAATGATCTGAACAGTATTTAATTGTTTGACGGCATCAGTATCATCAACTTACAGACAAGACAGGGAAGTACTTGAAATCTTTGGTAACTCTTTTCAAGCACGTTAATTCCATTAAAAAAGAAAATTTGGTGGACCTGAGTTCCATTCAGATGCATTTAATAGGATCAATAGGTCAAGACAGAATGTCAGTTTCTCTGTCTCTCTCTGTCTCTCTCTCTCTGAAATACTTAAAATACATAGTGAAATGATGTAAGAAATCTTTTTTTTTTAATACAAGCCCATTTATTTAAAGCTAGTTTAACAGAATAAATGATCAGCAAAACACATTAAACCATATCAGCAAACATAACTAGTATATGTTACATCACATTAAAACTTTCACACTCTAATTGTAGTCCCCCTTGTTTTTTTGATTGTTAACGTTTTCTTTATTTTCTTCCGTTCATTCTTCTGTACAAATGTATTTGTTGCCATTTTTGTTTACACGTACAATTTTGTAGACTTTTTTTTAACACTTTTATTGGAATATAATTGCTTTACATTGTGTGTTAGTTGCTGCGGTATAACAAAGTGAATAGCTATACATATATCCCCATATCTCCTCCCTCTGCATCTCCCTCCCTCCCTATCCCACCCCTCTTGGTGGTCACAAAACACATTGAACTGATCTCCCTGTGCTATGTGGCTGCTTCCCACTAGCTCTCTGTTTTACATTTGGTAGTGTATACATGTCCATGCCACTCTCTTACTTCGTTTCAGCTTAACCTTCCCCCTCCCCATGTCCTTGAGTCCATTCTCTACATCTGCGTCTTCATTCCTGTCTTGCTCCTAGGTTCTTCAGAACCTTTTTATATTTTTTTAGATTCCATATATATGTGTTAGCATATGGTATTTGTTTTTCTCTTTCTGACTTACTTCACTCTATATGACAGACTCTAGGTCCATCCACCTCACTACAAATAACTCAATTTTGTTTCTTTTTCTGGCTGAGTAATATTCCATTGTTTATATGTGCCACATTTTCTTTATCCATTCATCTGTCAATGGACACTGGTTGCTTCAGTGTCCTGGCTATTGTAAATAGTGTTGCAGTGAACATTGTGGTACATGACTCTTTTTGAATTATGGTTTTCTCAGGATATATCCCCAGTAGTGGGATTTCTGGGTCATATGGTAGTTCTATATTTAGTTTTTTAAGGAACCTCCATACTGTTCTCCATAGTGCCTGTATCAATTTACATTCCCACGAACAGTGCAAGAGGGTTCACTTTTTTCCACACCCTCTCCAGCATTTATTGTTTGTAGAGTTTTTGATGATGGCCATTCTGACCAGTGTGAGGTGATACCTCATTGTAGTTTTGATTTGCATTTCTCTAATGATTACTGATGTTGAGCATCCTTTCATGTGTTTGATGGCAATCTGTATATCTTCTTTGGATAAATGTCTATTTAGGTCTTCTGCCCATTTTTGGATTGGGTTGTTTGTTTTTTTGATATTGAGTTGTATGAGCTGCTTGTATATTTTGGAAATTAATCCTTTGTTAGCTGCTTCATTTGCAAATGTTTTCTCCCATTCTGAGGGCTGTCTTTTCGTCTTGTTTATGGTTTCCTTTACTGTGCAAAGTTTTTAAGTTTCATTAGGTCCCATTTGTTTATTTTTGTTTTTATTTCCATTTCTCTAGGAGGTGGGTCAAAAAGGATTTTGCTGTGATTTATGTCATAGAGTGTTCTGCCTATGTTTTCCTCTAAGAGTTTTACAGTGTTTGGCCTTACATTTGGGTCTTTAATCCATTTTGAGTTTGAGGTAAAGAATCTTAAACAGAGAATCTTCAAAAGAACATGAGGGAACTTGTGACTTTCATAGATGTCCCATTTCCCATAGATTAGAACGTTAATATATTGATAGTTAATCAATTATTTCATTCAACTCAAAAGACTTATTACGTATATAATTTGCCATGGTAATATAGATAACCTGCTTTAACAAATACTGAATTCACCATTACCAGAGATGTTTTAAGCTGTGGATTTATGATCACTTAAAAATGTGTAGTGGTGGGGGGTGGTGATGGTGGGATGAACTGGGAGATCGGGATTGATGGATATACACTAATATGTACAAAATAGATAACTAATAAGAACTTGCTGTATAAAAAAATAATTAAATTTAATTTTTAAAAAATAATGTGTACAATGAAATAGAACTATCAAATGAGAGTGACTAGAGATCCATTTGAACCTTGGAATTTTAAGTAGTAACAATGATACAGACTAAGGGGGATATACTATAAAGCTGTTACATAAACCCTGACTTCCAGAAGCCAACATTTAATGAGACCTATCATCTGCCCCTTATGCTTCCCTGCACAAATATATATTCTTTTTTGAAATTACCTTCCGTTAAAAACATTGATTTGTTCCATAACATCATTATTCTTAATTTTGTATGTAAGCCAGTAAAACCTTTGTTATTAACTTTGCGCAAATAAGAAAAATACCAGCTATATATAGTATCTGCCTAATGATGCATTTCAACTCAATTTTTGTTAAGTGGCATAATGTTGCACATGATGATTAAAGGTTATCAGATTATTTTAATGACCCTGGCCTGAAAGGTTCCTTGGATTTCACATTGGCATGAATACCAGAAAATAACTAATGTATCTGGAACAAGAAACTACATCAAGAATAACATCAAAATGCTTATTAACATTAATCTAATTTAGATTCTATATCAACAGTATCTTTCCATATCCATATTTTAAAAACCCCCACAATTATTAGACAGTCTTTTTAAAGTAAATTAGATGTTTTCAGTTTTCTACCTGCATAAAAATTTAAGACATAAAACATAATACTTTTAATTTAAACCTTAGTTTGGAGAGAAAATAGCTATTGGAATAATTTTGTTGTTGGTGGTGGCGGTGGTGTTGAAAATTTGCTTTATTTATTTTTGTGAATTAACTGAGAGAAGCAAGGAACTTTGTATTTGAAAATGGGTCAAGCTTTACAACGATCCCAAAGAGAAAAGTGTCCTTTACATTGGTAAGAGGATTTACAAATAAAATCAAAATTCATCCTGTTATCTAAACAGGATATATATATATATATATCCAAATATTACCATTTCATCCTGAACAAATATAGATCATAGGTGAGTGGTTATCAGATTATACTGGGAATGCAGATTTGCATGATTGCTATTCTAAAATCAGGCCCCAATCACTGTTGTACATTTATATGTATTGATTAAATTTTTATTAATGTCATCTTAGTTCTTGAAAGTCAATCCCATGAGATTCCGGTCTCGATTAATAAAAAATGTTTGTTTGACAAATTAATAACCAGAATTCTTCATTACCATTTAGGAGTGCTGTTTGAGTTATAATTATTATAGTTTAGTTTGCTACTAAATAGGCTTGTGTTCCACAAAATAAGATATTTTATATTAAATAACAGTTTTGTTTATTTATTGAAGATTAAGCTAGCCTCAACTTTGCTGTAGTTGCTGTTAAAAATATAAACATTTTTTTCTAGTAGAAAAAGGAAGGGTCATATTGAACCCTTGACATAACCATTGTTTTGAGTTAATGTCACCTCATTGCATGTCGAAATGTTTCAAATCTGTTTTAAAATATATTATGCATTTACCCTCCCCAAAGTTTGTTTTGCATGTTGAAAATGAGAAGACAAAATGTCATTTCCAGTTCACTTAGGCACTGAATAAAAAGCAGATCTCCTGATTCAAATTCTAAACATTTATTTTCTAAACTACACCACTACTTTTTTTATAAGAACTTTTTTAGCTTAAAAAGAAAAGTATTGTTTTATACATTCTGCCATTTAAGTAGAAATATAAAAGCAAAATGTTTTGGGGTCAAATCTTTTTTCTTCATTCATGCAGTTATTAGTAGGATCATCTTTCAAATTTTATGGTAAAAATAAATAAATTCAGCCAAATTAATAATTTAAAAATATTAATTCTATAAATATATTTTCTTTGTATTTTTATGTTAAAGAGAAATTGAAAACTGATAATAAGGGTTCTTTGATTTAGCTAAACATATTGCATTAGCAAACAGAAGACAATTGCCAAGGTTATTTTTCCTCCAGTTCCTTGTTTCCTCTTATCTTAATGCATACAGTTTTCGGCCTGAACAGGCACTGAATTCAGTCTTCAAGTTATGTATGTACATTTGATTTAGCTCCAATGTGGAAATGGCACATAAACAGGAAAATCTACACAGCAAACAGCCATCAGAGAAAAATCTTTTTGGTGTCCTATGTGTTCTAAAAAGGAGCATAGTAAAATTAAAAGTTAGCAATATATATTTAAAGAATTTTTAAAATATATCAAGAACATGTATTTCCTCTAAAGAATTTTGCATTTGCCTCCAATGGATGATATACTCTAAGGAGGCCATAATTTTTAACAAGATAGATTTTAGAAACTCATATTTATATCAGAAAGAAACCCAAATAGATTCCTGTAAAAATAACTTTCTTCAACAGAAATCAGAGCAATAATCCAATTTGAAAAATCTTCTCTACTTGTGTGAGTGCTATCTTAAGGTAACTTCATAAATACATGAAGTTACTTCGTAATAACTTCCAAGGTCACAAAATCATGATTTAATTGGTAAGTGGTATTTCTAAAGGTCATGAAGATATTGTTGATTATATAATTTCTAAACTCTCTCTTACTGCTCATTCGTTCACTCACATCTGTTAAGGGAACTGCTCCAGATCCATATTCACAATTCATCTGTTACACGTTATCAGACTGAAATAGAACAGAAGTAAACAGCATGTATTTGCCCAAGGCAGGTTGATTTTAAGTTATTTTGGGGAGAGGTGGTCAGTTTGTAAAAGTTTTAGAGGAAACAATAATTTTATTTGCTTAGAGAAACGTTGTCTTTATATAGCATCAAATTCTTTCCTAACAAACAAAAAGTAGAAAGAAGTGAAATAAAGTTACTGTATTGTAAATAGTTACAATTGTCTTGTTGTAACAAAAATACTGGTAATGCAATATTTTACAAAAAATATAGTATAACATTAGTATAACAGTGAATCTAAGGGAATAAAAATGGTTGGGAAATTGGCATACAGCTAAATATGTGTACTTTCACAGAACCTAAATACATCTTAAAGTCATCCACATGCATTTAAATACGGAGCGTAAAGCAGAAGGTGACTAGGTGACTTGGAACATGCTTTGAAAGAAAATTGACTGAGCTGAACTACAAGGGAAACTTGCCTTACCTACACTTATAATTCAAGATTTTCTATAAATCTGTATGTATACAACTGCATTAAAATGTGCTATAGAACATAAAAAGAAAAATCATACTCACGACAAAGTGAGAAGTCAGCCCCATTTTCAGGCACAGAATGTTGTGCCACTGATTCTCTGCCCACCCTCTTCTTCCCCTGGTTCCATCCCCAAACCTATATTTACCCAGATCGAAGAAGAATCCATGAAATGCTCACAGTGATCTATTGTGGTGCTAAAATATATGAGTTCCTATTTTTTTTAATCTTAAAAAGAACAATGAATAACTTCGCTTATATTGAATATGTGGCTTAACACTGGAAACCCTCTCCCCGCAATTAATCATGTGTCTGGACAGTCCTAAGCAGCTTCCTAGATATGGGGAATCCTGAAAGAAGGGTCGGATTTTCCCAGCACTGGGATGTTGAAGTGGGGAGACAGACAGAATGAAGGGTGTCAAGGAGTGGAAGGAAGAGGAAGATGTTTAATTTGTAATCAGAATCAGAATAATCAGAATCATGATATTTCTGAGAGTGAAAGGAGCCCAATTAATAATTGGTCAGAATGGCTATCATCAAAAAATCTACAAACAATAAATACTGGAGAGGGTGTGGAGGAAAGGGAACCCTCTTGCACTGCTGGTGGGAATGTTCTCTCATATGGAGAACAGTATGGAGGTTCCTTAAAAAACTAAAAATAGAACTACCATATGACCCAGCAATCCCACTACAGGGCATATACCCTGAGAAAACCATAATTCAAAAACATGCATGTACCCCAATGTTCATAGCAGCTCTTTTTACAATAGCCAGGACATGGAAGCAACTTAAATGTCCATCAACAAAGGAATGGATAGAGAAGATGTAGTACATATATAGAATGGACTATTACTCAGTCATAAAAAGGAACAAGATAATGTCATTTATTTTAAATAAGTCTTTATTTTGAAAGACAGATATCATATGATATCGTTTATATGTGGAATCTAAAAAAAATGGTACAAATGAACTATTTACAAAATAGAAATAGAGTCACAGATGTAGAAAACAAACTTATGGCTACCAAGGGGGAAAGGGAGGGGGATAAATTGGGAGGTTGGGATTGACACATACACACTACTATATATAAAGTAGATAACTAGTAAGAACCTAATGTATAGCACAGGGAGCTCTACTTAATACTCTGTAATGACCTATATGGGAATAGAATCTAAAAAAGAGTGGGTATATGTATATGTATAACTGATTCACTTTGCTGTACAGCAGAAACTAACACAACATTGTAAATCAACTATACTCCAATAAACAATAGTTAAAAAAATAATAATTGGCCAAGACATCGGTATAAACTAGTACCATTTTGGCCAAGTGATTGGTATCATAAGAAGGGGTAGAAAGTTTTGTTTTCAATGCCAGCTTATTGGCACATATGGAAATTTATATTCATTAAGTCCAATGCAGTTAAATATTATATTATTGAGACATTTAGTTATTTTTTAATAAATAAGCCATTGCAAAATGGACAGAAGTTATATAAACTAGTGTTTCTTGTTGTTTATGTCCATAGTTACTTATCAGAAACCTCTCAGGGCAGATGTCTTGCAGAATTTAGAATTTTCAGATTTATAAAATAAATGAGTACATACAGTCCCAAATCTAAATTAACATATTTTCAGCAAAACAGATATATAATCACACTGAAATACATAAAGATCATGAGTAAACTCATGCTAATTCACACAAGATTTCCACTTATGGACCATATGACTATGTTTGTTCCTAGAACTTTTGGGATTTAAGAGATTTGGAAAAGGAGTTGTGGATATGTACTATATATAAAAGATCTTTCTTGGTAAAAACTTTACATAGATTTTTAAGATTTATAAAATAAAATAATTGATTTGCTCCTTAGTTCACTAATTAGAGATAGATCCTTGCAGAACTTTTACTTTGCTTGGTCTGTGGTTAAAATTGAAATTTTTTTTATATTATCCTAGCGGTTCACACTATAAATGTATGCGTGACCACCAATTTTCTTCAATCTCTCAGTAACCAAATACGCATATTTTCTAATAACTATTGTCAACCAGGAATAATATCTAATATTGCTTATATCATTTTTTACATCAAACAGAATGTCTATCAAATCTGAATTTCTCAATAGAACAAGATTAAAATTTTAATCCTATTCAAGTGCAAGTTATCGCCACGATTAGTATGTTTTTCACAGCCACCTACAGTGTTATTCAAAACAGATTTTCAACCATTTGTTGTCGATCATGATGAATAATGTAATTAAAGGCTCATAAATGATAATCACATATTCAGATGACTCAGTGGAATGATAAATTCTCTTCTTTTACTACATAATTTTTCAATTCCCAAATAATGCCATTGGTAGCTTCCCTAAATCATAATGTTTTATTTGATATATATATGTTTTATTTTATATATTTTTTATTTTATATAAATATTTTATTTTATATATATATAAAATATATGTTTATATTGTTTAACTTTCCATTGAAGAATGACTTAGCAGATTTCAAGTAGAATAGTGGGACTTAAATAATGCCTGATAATTTTCTATCTACCCAGAAGACAGAAAAGAGAATAATTTGAAGCATAAAGAGATAGAACAGACATTTAGAATGATTTATTTAGATACAGTTAAACTCAGGAATAAATGTATAAGCATTCAAATTAATTGATAAGTGAGTTAGGAATTTCTTCTATAAAATCTTTTAAAAATCCTGTGACTTTGTTTCTGAGTTGACTTTAAAAGTGCTTTAAAGCTTTGATAACCCCTCTAAATGTATAAGTTTATTAATGAATTTTTCAATAACTAAAGGAGAAATGGTTTTCAGAACATTTTGCCAAAACACATAGTTGCAGAACTGATACATTAATTTTATATTTGTCAATATGGAAAATCTGATAGATTATAAGTTCAATTTGAAAGATAAAGGGCCTAGGGTTACATATACTAATAAGTAGAAGGTATACATGTTTATAAATTGACTAGTAGCATTATCATAATGAATACAAATAAAGGAATCTTCTGGGTTAAAATAATATTAAATTCATCTTCCATGAACAGTTAAAAATTCTTATGGAAATACACGTGAAACACCCTTAAGAGGGGAAAATACACAAACAAAAAATAACCAGATATTTCAGGATGTTCATAGCTTGGTCTAAGTTTCTATTATTGAAAGGCAACATTGAAAAGAGAGAAGGAAGTGAGAATAAGCAATTGATCATGATGAAAATTCAAACAGAGGGAATGGGAGATCAGCTCGGTGCTTTGTGACCGCCTGGAGGGGTGGGATAGGGAGGGTGGGAGGGAGGGAGATGCAAGCGGGAAGAGATATGGGAATATATGTATATATATAACTGATTCATTTTGTTGTGAAGCTGAAACTAACATACCATTGTAAAGCAATTATACTCCAATAAAGATGTTAAAAAAAAAAATAAAATAAATAAATAAATAAATAAAAAAAAGAAAAAAAAAAAATCACAGATTAGTCTTATATGGACAAATTAATTTTTATTCTGAAACTGGTGTAACAGAGGAAAGAATGTTTGTAGTATAAAGATCACTTCTCTTAGAATGTAAAATTAAGCATGACTCTGCTCTACACTGATAAAGATTAGCTAAAAGTACAGTATTTTTTATTTTTCCCTCCTTTCTTCTCTGAAGTGTATTACCAGGAAAACTGCCTCCTGCTGTCTACAGCTCTCCATCCCAGGTTCTTGCTTGGCTCTGCTCTCGAGACAGGTCACCATGATATATGGTCACAGTTGTCCTGTCCTTGATGACAATGGCCCGTTACAGCTATTTTCAAGACTGTAGAGTAGCCCTGATGTTTAGCCTCCAAAGGCTTATATATATATTTAAAGCCCTACCCCACATGAACGACACAAGTTTTCATCTTTTACAGAACCCTGAGTGCTACCTGTAGTTGATGAATACTGAGAAAACACTTTCAGATTGCAACATTTTTTTTCATTCCCTTGACATCTCTCTCTGTCCCCTCCACATCTTGGAATATTTAAACTAGTAACTTCAAATTCTTACCAAATCTCTCTGCACAAGGGAAGGGCATATCTCAAGGACTGTAATGACTACCTAGGCTCATCACAAAGGGATTTAAATATTTTTTAAAAGAAAAAAAGTTCCTTTTTTACTTATGAACCCACAGCATCACTACATACACCCATGTGCCCCCCCCACCACTTCACCCCTATATACATATATATTTTTACATATGTATAGAGGAAGGGGTTCAACAGTCAAGGTATATCTATTCAGATTAACTTCCATATTATTTTGTGATTAAAAATCCTATTTTGGAATATTTTGGCTTTATAACAAGTAATATTCTTAATGAGTCAGAAAACACTTCACTTGTTATGTATAAGTTTAAATTAGTTTTATGCTTATGGATTTTACCATACATAACCTGAAGCCATCCTAAACCAAAATGATTATAACCATGAAACAATAAACCAAAATGATTATAACCATAAAACAATTACTACCAATTCAGATCTCTTACCAGTATTTCTGACATACATGTTTATAATTCCTGCCATGAATAGACTGTTTAATTTACTTTGAAAGAAAAATAATTGAAAAATTATACAACGTTCTATTTATTAAGAAAACAAAACAAAAAACAAAACCCAAAACAGCAAGCCGAGACAATGGAAAATTTAGCAAAGCAGTGGAATTTCAAAGCACTAGAAAAACACAAATGTAATATAGGTAGTTTATCTTATGGTCTTTCAGAAGATGTAGAAAGAGCTTTTATTTTTGATACTCAATAGATAAGGAAAACCATAGATACATAAATAGCATTAATGATATTTTGTAGTTCTCAGGGAAACAGCCTGTGTTTTCATCACTAACTTATGAAATGAGAGTTTAATTGACATGTATTTCTAAATTTTATTTGGGAACTTGAGTATCTTCCTACGTCTTTGTAATTCAGTGTTGTGGAAATTCCTCTGTGTCTTGTCAGTGATATTACCTTCATATAAGGAAACTCAATCCCAGGAAATTAGCTTAAATATGGTTATAGTCTCTCTTTTCTATGACGTTATCTATGATAATAACACCGACACCAAGATACCATATATTCTGATATACATCTGGGAAAATTCAGTGTTCATTGCATGAAATCAAGAAGGTATTAAATATAACTTTGTTCTTACTCTTAAAAAGATGCCCAAAGGCAAAAGTGCCATTTTCTGTCAAGTACAACTCAATTGATAGTTCACGCTCCATTCTGCACAAATGCCTCTTTTAAAATGATTCAATTCCTCTTCTCCCTCATCATCTCTGGTCAGGCAGGAGTCATCGAGAGGGAAGATTGGCCTATTATCTTCCCACTCTGTCAGAAGCAGCAGCAGTAATTGTCATGATTCTCTCATGTGCTACCAGTTCAATGCCCCATAAAACACAAGAAGTGTGCTATCTAGACTTAATTATGCCTAGAGTAAAATGAAATGAAATGAGGTGAGCACTGAAATAATATGTTGGTATTATGCTATCTCCCTCTGTACATACCTTAATTATTTAAAAGCTAAATTAGCATGTGGACTGAATTTCTTAATAGGCTTTCCCATATTCAAAAACTGAATTTGCATTTTATCTAAAATTTGAGTTGGTTTGTTTATTTTTACAATAAAGAGCGGAAACAGCAGTGAGAAAATACTTTCTATTCTGTTCACTTTGTTAGCCCCCTTATAACTTAAAAAAATTAATTTACCAAGTGTTATTATCTCTTAAATCAATTAATTTTTGGACAAAGCTTGGAAGATAATTGAATGCAACTCTCTCCCCCTGCTCTTTTCCCCTTTAGCTTTTGAGAATGTGATTTTATATATCAGGCGTATGACTGTGTGTCTGTACAAGTTCAGAAACCAGCTGAAGTAGAAAATATACTGTGCGACAGTCTACTTTTCATGGCATTTCTGATCTTGCCAGTTAGAGAGTGAAAAAAATAATGTGAAAGTTTATTCCTGTCAGATTTCCAGACTGTTTTCCAACTAAAATTCTCAAAGTAATATAAGTGAACTGCAGAGATTTTTTTTTTTAAATCATACACTAAAAATAAGTGTATTTAGTAATCTGGGGACCCATCAGATCTCTTACTTTTGTATTTTAGTGATTAGCCTCAGTAAAATATTAATCCCTTAAGAAAAATGTATCAGTAATTTTGGTGTGCTCCATTCCAAACCCAATCATGTAGACACATATGAGTAGAAGGAAGAGGGTACACACACACACACACACACACACACACACACACACACACACACACAAAATAAAAATTGGGATAAACCAGTAGAGAGATTGAGAGGTGGTCACATCTCTGAGAAGAGCTTTGAACTATAGGTAAAATGGAAAATGTCCAGGAAAAACAGTAGAGGCCCAGCACCAGATGAGGCAAACAAAGGTGATGTCAAGCAGAGAAGGGGGGAAGGGGCACCAGAGTAAGAGGTGCAGATTTGCTAGCATGCCCATCTCTAACCTCTTCTATTTTGTGCATCAGTAAGAGGTTAACGGCTGTTGGAAAGGAGCAACATGGGGACTTGTTAACAGAGCTTCTGTGGATTCAGGCTCAGCAATTTTGGATATTTAGCAGTTAAATGTGGTTCAGGGAAATTCAACCCCCTGGAAAAACTACCTTAAAACTTAACCCATGCAAGTGGTCACAGGTTAGAATATCTTATCATCTCTTCCGCCAGGGATATATTACTACCTAACGTTGCTGAATTCCTCACGATAATATGAATAGTGAACAAGTTATTTAATTTGAAATACATGTAAATCAATTCCTACACAAAAATGTTCTAGAACCAAATGGTGAGTAAAATTCCAAGGATGAGAAAATACATTTTAAGAGATAAGTAAGAAATATAACATGAAAGTCGCTCAACGCATTGTACAACTGTGATTATTAAATGGATTAAAACAGCACAGGAAAAGAATAATATAAGAAAGTGTTCATTATAAGCATTCATATGAAATACCAAAAAAAAAAAAAAAAAAGGTAACAGAATCTCTAATAGTGTCCTAACAAAATAATATGGATTCTTATTCTGGAAATTGCAGACTGTATTTTCTAAAATTCATCAGGTACAAATTAATCACAATCTAGAAACCTAGTCGTCCCACCAAAAGGCCACTGTATAACGTTACAATGCTGCCCTTTCTCCTGACTGTACAATCAGAGAAAGCTACCTGCCTTCATCTTTAGATTTCCAAACCCAGTCACAGAATTCACTCTCGTTCTTTGTATATAACTGAAGACTTCTTGAGGTAAATGTTGTCTTCCACTAGGACTCACTATACCCCACTACAGGGCTCAAATATCACCTAACCAAGGCATGAGAGCCTGGTCCCCTGTAAATAAATGCATTCCTCATGGGACTTTCCATATTTAGGTTGACATGATGTAGTTACTGCCCCCTTCCTTCTCCAGGAAAACAGAAAAATGCTCCCTAACTTTTAAAAAGAAAAATGTAAATAAACTGAGGGAATCAAAAAAGGTAATATTAAGCTGCAGTTTGATGAACAAGGGAGGGTTAGTCAGGCTAATACCTACAGAAATATGACAACGGAAAAAAGAAAAGTTTAGGCAGAGGAAGAAGCATGAAAATAAAAGGGAAAGTCTTGATTTATTCAGAAAACAAATTAATAATAGTAGGGATAAACAGTAATTAATGGTATATAATAATTGAATTGTTATAATAAAAAAGAAGTTTGGGGAAAAGTAATTTTAATTTGGAGTATCTAAACAGACTTTTATGAGGACACTGGTTTATTTAATTTAATATTTATCTACATATGTGTCTTTTTTCATGGTCTTATTTTTTATTTAGTAGCTATGAATAGAAGATGTTTCTGTGTACTAATTATTGAAAAAAATTATATGACAATTATACATATAACTTTTTATTCTTGTGTTTAAAAATTGAATTAGGCCTATATAGCATAATGATTTATATGTGATTATGTATACATATGCATACAGAATATTGAAATAACATGTATATATTTCTTGGGCATTTTACAATAATTTTAAACTCGGATACGTATTCAGTCTGATGTTGAAGCAATAGGAATTGATAAAGACGTAAGAAGAAACATATCAATATTAGGAAAAGTTGGGTATATTTCTTTTATTCAAGCACTTGAAGATAATTGAGTTAAAAGTTTTATTTCAAACACAACTCAGCTTATGCAAGCTTAATTTCTTTGATACTATATCAATAAATTAGGTATGTCCAAAGATTACAATGCCATGTTCTCTACTGGCTGTGTGAGTGGTCACTTTAGGTGTTAGCCTGAGGTAGCCAGTGCTTTTGTGTACAAATCTTCCTTTCAGAAGAATAAGGAACAGTGGAATAATATGACATTTAAGGAAGGGGCTGTCTTTGCTAAATGATCAGTACATAATAACTAGAAAATCTATTGACAGGGAAAACAATTTAATAATTTTTATAATGTTCATATTTTTAAGTAAAATACATGAATTTTAAGACTAAATAAGAAGGCATATATAATTTTGCATCTAATTATTGAATCATGTTTATGGAATTCCAGATTTTTTATTTTTTATAAATTTATTTATTCATTTTTAGCTGCGTTGGGTCTTTACTGTTGCACGCAGACTTTCTCTAGGTGTGGTGAGCGGGGACTACTCTTTGTTGCTGTGTGCAGGCTTCTCATTGCAGTGGCTTCTCTTTGTTGCAGAGCATGGGCTGTAGGCGCGTGGGCTTCAATAGTTGTGGCACATGGGCTCAGTAGTTGTGGCTCGCGGGCTCTAGAGTGTAGTCTCAGTAGTTGTGGTGCACGGTCTTAGTTGCGCCGCGGCATGTGGGATCTTCCTGGACCAGGGCTCGAACCTGTGTTTCCTGCATTGGCAGGTGGATTCTTAACCACTGTGCCACCAGGGAAGTCCCTGGAATTCCAGATTTTATATTCAAATTATTCTTTCCTAAAATAATAGAATAGCAAGGATAGAAATGACCTTGACTGAAACTTTCCTCAATATTTAGGGAGATTCGTATAAATAAAAGAGAGAAAACTTGCTTTCTAAAAAGCAAGTAGAATATCCTAAGCAGTAAATTATCACAAATTGGACAATGTGTTTTAAGCACTTACATTCCACACCCATAAAAATTTTGATTGCTATGTAGACTTATTACTTTTTATCATCATTAAAACACTCTAAAATTTATATACTAAAGTTCTTTAGAAAGTCTTGAGAGTATAAACAGTCTTTATAATTAATAGAAAGGACTTAGGGGATCTAGTTGTTCATAAAAGATGAATTAAGGAGGTGTGAAGTGAGAATCTCAGTAGGATTAAAAGAGCAGGGCACAGGTTCCAGGTCTTAATTGTGTAATCTACAGGAAAGTGCTTGCACTTAGTAATAGTTTCAGCTAGTTGGTCATGTTACTTTACTGTGTATAAAGGTAAATGTTATGGTATATGTTCTTTGGCATTTTAAAATGAAAAATCTAAATGTTGTTAAAAATAATGAACCTGTTATTCAATTAGAGACTGCTAGATGAAGGTGATTATAGTCACCTGAGAAAAGAGAAAGAATTAGACTGTGTTTGACCTAAAAAACAACCTTTCGTGCAGACAAATCAAACTTAGCTGCCCTGAGCATTTTATTGTAGACAAAGGCCTTACCTACTCATAGGAGAAAATTCAAAACAATTGTCGCTTTGATAGAAATGTAAACTTCCAATATGTTGACACTTTTAAAATAGAGCATTAAATTAGTTGGTTAAGAATTATAAAGTGGCAGTAGTTAAAAATGGAATTTATTAGATCTTTGGTAAGCATCAGATATAGCACCTCATATACAAAGTACTATTTATTATATAATAAAGATACCATTTCAAATGAGTAGTACTAAATTATTTAATAAATAGTGCTGGAATAGTTATGGATGCAGAACTTGTTTTTAATTGCAACACAGAAATTATAATAAAATTAATCTCCAGATGGATTAACATGGCACCTCTACACTGTGTCATGAAAAAGAAGAAAAAATAGCTGTAAATTTTTCAGATATACTGGCTAATTTCAACCTTTCAAAACAGAGATAATAACCAAACAAAATATAAACTAAAATAGAACAACTTAAAACATACACTGAAGCTATGTTGGACAGAAGAGGTAATTTTGACTACATAAAATTAAATATTTCTGCCCAGGAATCAAGCCATTGCAAACTAAAAAGGGAAATGATATTAAGAAAAATATTTGCAAAACAGAAGACAATGTTTAGAAAAATTATTGTATTTAATACATTAAAAAATTAAGATTAATTTAAAAAATACATTTGAGCAAAGTACATGAGCTGATTATTCATAGAAAAACCAATACTGAAGACTCATGAAAAAAGGTTGTAACTAGTAGATCAATAAATTTTGATGATGATTTCTTTTAAATTTCAACTTGACAAATATAGAAAAGTTCAGATAAAATTGTAAAATGATAATTAAAGTGTAAAAGTATAACAGAGACAGTATTTTAACTCACCCAACTCATTAGAAATTTGGGTGTTTCCCTTTTATTAACTTTAGAGAAAGGGTGGGAAATTACATAAAGGGTCTAATAAAATAACCAACAAAGTTTTCAGTGATCTGACGCCAGATCACCAATTGAAGACAACCTTCACTTGTAGTGTTAGCCCTAAATAGTTGAAATACCTCTGTGTACAAATTGCCTTTTAGTCATGAAGTTATTATAGGGATCAAGGAGAAATTTCTGCTCTTAAAAAATTAATACATACATGTGACATATTTACAAATCTAAGCAGTTTTCTGAAAGTTTTAGGTAAGTGGTGCTATTATCTTCACATTAACAAGAGGCAACTGAGGCCAAGAGAACTTAAGTAATTTACACAAATACACACTAAATTGAACTAAGAATTAAATATAAATTAGTTTTCTAGAAGAACCTTTACAAGAAGATATATATATATACGTGTGTGTGTGTATATATATGTATACATACATGTATATATTAAGTTATAAGGTTTATCTGCATTGGGAAAGGTTTATTCAACATATTTCAGGGCTTACCTGGTGGCGCAGTGGTTGAGAGTCCTCCTGCCGATGCAGGGGACACGGGTTCGTGCCCTGGTCCGGGAAGATCCCACATGCCGCAGAGCTGCTGGGCCCATGAGCCATGGCCGCTGAGCCTGCGCGTCTGGAGCCTGTGCTCCACAATGGGAAAGGCCACGACAGTGAGAGGCCCACATGACACACAAAAAAACCCCCAGAAAACATATTTCATTATGCAGAAATGTCATATTTATCTAACTTGATTCATTTAATATTTAAATGTGATTTTTGGTTGCAGAGAGCAACAGATTGTGACACTATTTTCTTCATATTGTGTTTTAAATTTTTCTTCACATTTAAAAATGTTGAAACATTTTTGTCTTATTTTAAAAATTACATTTTTAAAACATTTTAGATTTTTAAAATATTATTGTATTCAAAATATGTTCTCTTCCCCAAATCAGGAAAATCAGATGACCTGCTACGATTTTTTGCTGATAAATGAATTCAAAAAGAAAAGTCAGAAGACAAAGCACAGTTAGCTGCAAATTTCTCTCCAAATATGGTAAGTCTAGACTTACAGAGTTCCTGAATTAGTGGTATTTTATTTGGTTTTTACTCTCTAGTGAAATCAAATGCCAGCCTCTCTTTATGAAAGAGAAGAGCTGAGCTAGTAAACAATCATTGAAACTACAGAACTATAATCTGGCTTGAAAAGTCACAATTTTAAACACAACAGTATAAATCTGGTAGGAATTACAAGGCAGATTATGAGTCATGCATGTTTAAAATAATAATAATCAGAGGTTAAGTATATATATATTCTCTAGGCACTGAATAAATGCTTCTTAGCTGCTTAAAATGCTAGTTTTGGAAGTAAATGACTGACCTCAATGGATAAAAGTATATTCATTACTCATTGAACAGTTTTATTGAACAGCTACAGTGCAATAGTTACTACCTTTGACCCTGAAGCTATAATGGCAAAGTAATATTGATGTGGTCTCTACCCATATGGAGAATAAAGGCATGTGAAAGTCAAAGAAAGAACTGAAATGATTGCAAAATATGAGTAAAGAGACCACCTTGGAAAGCCCTGTGAGATAGAGTTGCTCAGCTCTGTAGTAGGACAGAGCATGGCACATAAATAGCACAGAAAAGATGCCCATAGGTCTGGAGAAAATACAAAAGGGATTGGGGCATGGAGTGTATGGACTACAACATAGAGCTACAGAGATTGTCAAGGGCCATCCCTGTTAAAGTATTAAAGCAATTTTATAGTTACTTGTCTTCAAAATGACAAATTCAATTAAAATTCATCAAGTATAGAAAGTCTGTTAATGGGAGACTGGAGTGATTCATTTTGTATCTTCAAAATATCACTTGAATGTGAAGAGTCTATTGGAGGATTTCCACTGACGGGAAATTGGCAGGCCAGGGAATCTGTCCAAATGTGCTGAACACAAAAAGGATGCAAACACTTTCCTAAAAACAATCCTTTAAAACTGTATGGATAATATTTTGAACTTCACTCTCAGTACAGGAAGATGGAATTTCATGGCAGAGTCAGGTTCTCTTTAGCTATTGCCAATCTAATGAGAAAATGAAAACTACTGGTGTCTAAAAGATGTGTTTGCTACAAGTGAAGACACACACGATTTACTGATCTAAGGAGTGTGGCTTGCATTCAGCTAGGCATGGAGAGAATAACTGGGTGGTATGGACATGCCTAACTCAGTGCTTATGCCAGGGCAGTCTAAGGAATGTACATTTTCTGAGTATTAATTAAAATTGAACCAAACAATATTATCAGAAAATAGTGTTAATCTGAATGTGCTTTATTTCTCTTCTTGTCACTATTTAACGTATGTTTTCTCATGCTTAAAAATTCTTACATTTCTGTTGAGAAAGTTCTCACATGGATGTGAAAAATTTTCAAAGGATTTCATCTAAAAATAGATATTAATAGTAAAATTTTCAGATTATTATTTTGTTTGGAGTTTTTTCTGGGAAAACAGGGAAGGGATCTGTTTTTGTTGTTCCTTGTTAGGACTTTGCTCCAAGCTATAGCAAAAATGCCTTCCTTGAAAACAGGGTCAACTTTTTTAAAACAAGAAACTAGTTTAAAATTCACCGTTGTTAAGCCCAATGAGTGTGTAAATTATAAAAATGAAGTAAAGGTAATATAATATAAAGCAATGCAAAAAAACACCACCAAAATACTCTTTTAGGAAATTGCACCTTTATTAACATTAATAATAAATGATTCACCATTACGATTATTTCCTAGACAATAATCCTCCGTGATATAACGACAAAACTAAATATACATGGAGAAAATATAAAAGATAATAAACATATGACACATGAATACATAGAAGCAGTATCTTTTTTCAAGTGATTTCCTCTAATTTGTAAAATCCAGAGCAAATCAAATATCTGTCAAAACAATATAAAACTAAAAGCTTGTGCTGAGGGTCATATTGTCCAGTTTTTTTAAACCTTTACCAAATGAATCAAGTATATTGCAGTGACTGCACTGAGTAGAGAATTAGATGGATGTGTCTGTTTATTTCTTTTCTATTGGCTTTATCCAGTTTTAAGATAATTTCTACTATCACCATAAAATGAGTTCAACAGCCTTCAGTCATCTCTTCTTTGGAACAATCTGTATCAGACAGGAATTATATTTTTCATCTTCAAAGTATTAGTTAGGTAGAACTTTCTATGATATTTTAGGTAAGAGTTTTTATGGCATGAATATTTTCAATTTATTTAGCCATTATCTGTATATTAAAGTTTTCTGTTTCTTCTTTGGTCAAATCTAACATTCTGTAGAAATTATTTTTTTAACTGTGTTTCACAATTTTTATTGGTGTATATTTGTTTATAATTCACTTTAAGTACATTGTACCTACCATGTCTGAACTTTTGTAATTTTGACACACCATGTTTTATTTAGTGAAAGTCTCTCCATTTTTCTTACTAGGTCCTGTGAGGGTTCTATTATTACTGTTATTGTTCTTATCAAATTATTTTCAAAGAAACATCTCTTGTCTTTGTTAATTTTTGATATTGTTTTATAATTGGCTCTTTGTCTCATTAATCCTTTCCTTATCTCTATTTTTCTTCTTTTGAGAGGGAGGGCAAAGGCATTAATCTGATGGTATATTGGCTAGTTTCTTTAATAGCATAGCATGAATGCTTTCACTTCATATTGTTTTGTTTGACATATTTAAACACCTTTTTTAAATTGCAATAAGTATTGCATTACTGTGTCCAAGATCTGTTGTTACTGTTATTATTGTACCTTATTATTTAACATCACCCTGATTTCTACTTTAATTCAAGGGTTATGCAAAGAAAGATTTTATGAATTTCTAAACATTTTTTCTAGTTTTCATCAGTGATTTTCAAGTATATTAGGCTTCATTCAGAGCACCTGGTCCATATGCATTGATTTTTTCAGGATTTTTAAGGCTTTATTGTAGTCTACTACATAGAAGTAAATGCTCTGTTCTTCATAGAAACATACACATTAGTTCTGGATTGATATTTGTATTATTTAGATTGTATTTTAATAAGTTACAATGCTTATTAAATGTTTCATTAAGTTACATGTAATAAGTTACAGTGCTTTTCTCTCTATTACAATCTAACTCTGCTTATTTATATTATTTTCTGCATATACTTTTTTCAGTTTGTACCTTATTTATTTTGAATTTATACTTTAGTTATTGTTTCTTGTTTCTCCTTTTTTATTTTATAAATATATTTTTCTTTTTTCCTTAGAAAGCATTTTAAAAATTTGATTTGATTTATATTTTTACTTTAAAATTATCTAGGCTTTCTTTTATTTTGTATTTTCCTTTTTAAAATTTTGTTTTGCATTATCTTATTTTCAACATCACTGCATTATTTAAATAGAAATGCTTAACTTAACAAACAATACATTGGTAAATCTTTGGAGACTTTAGGCAACCTGTCTGTTGATGGGTGGGGCTGTGTTTCCACCCTGTTGGTTGTTTGGCCTGAGGCATCCCAGCACTAGAGCCTGCAAGCTGTTGGGTGGAGCCAGGTCTTGGTGCCAAAATGGACAGCTCATGCTGATGAATATTCCCTGGGACCTCTGCTACAAGTGTTCGTGTCCCCACAATGAGCCACAGCCAAACCCTGCCTCCCCAGGAGACCCTCCTAGACCTGCCAGTAGGTTTAGCCCAGGTTCCTACAGAGTCACTGCTTTGCCCTGGGTCCCAGTGCATGTGAAAACTTGTGTGTGCCTTCCAAGAGTGGAGTCTCTTTTTCCCCAGTCCTGTGGAGGAGCTCCTAACCTCAAGCACCACTGGCTTTCAAAGCCAAATGCTCTGGGAGCTCCTTCTCCCAATACTAGACCTTTAGGCTGGGGAGCCTGATGCAGAGCTCAGAACTCTCACTCCTGTAGGAGAACCTCTGTGATAGAATTATTTTCCAGTTTGTGGGTATCCCACCTGGCGGGTATGGGATTTGATTATATCGCAAAAGCACCTCTCCTTTCTCCTTGTGGCTTCTTGTTTGTCTTTGGATGTGAAGTATCTTTTTTGGTAGGTTCCAGTCTTTTTTGTGGATGATTGTTCAGCAGTTAGTTGTGATTTGGGTGTTTTCATGAGAGGAAGTGAGCTCAAGTCCTTCTACTCCACCATCTTGTCTCTTCCAGCTCTCTTTTTTGTTCTAATTCAATCTAAGAGCATCTGTTTTTTGATTGGTGGATTTAAAACATTTATTTTAGTCATATGTTATTCAGTAATCTCAGGCCTTAGAATTAATCAGCTAGTTTAATATTAGTTTACCATAATCCATATGAAACAATTCATATGTACGGTGTTTTTCCTTTTGGATATTGTCAGAATCCTCTAGATTCCACATTTTTTCTTCTATGTTCCCTCCAAATTTAAGAAACAATACATTATAATGTGTTAAATTATCAATAATCTTATATTATCCTGGACCAAAATAAAACTATACCATATCAAAACTATGTAATAAAACTGATGTCAATTTTGGTCTTCTAAACTGTTAACAGATAAACTGAGGCAAATAAAAACGTTTCAAGATTTTTTTGAGCAGACATAGATTCAAATCTGAAAGCATTCCACAAGGAGGAGCTAGGAAAAATGCTTTTATAGAGCAGATGCAGAAGCAAAGAAAGGAAATTATTTGATTGGCTATGACTTATGTGATAGCGCTATTTGGGAAAAGTAGTTTGCTGTTTGTGATTTGTTGTTTTTAAATGTCATTTTTATTTGGATAAGAGTACATTTACAGTTGACTGTGGCTTAGGTTTCTGTTTGCTTATGTAGTCTTCCAAGGCCCTGAGTCATTTCAATCTAATGACGTCCTTGTTTAATTACTTTAACACTACAGTGCCCAGTCAATATTTTGCTTTTATGTTTTTCATATGAATGTACCTTTTTATGGCATTGATTATTTCCCCCTTAAACAGTAAAACTGTAAGTTACTCCTCAACTCAATGTCATATTTTTCCTTGGGTTATTAATGACCCATCTTCATATTTCTGAAGCCTTCAATATCTTCAGCGTGTCTTCAATTTAAGCAGTTGTTGAAACAAATATAATCTTTCAAGTTTGATCTTATTGCTTCAAGCTTAGTATCCCCCCCTTTTTTTTTGCTTAGAGTTTTCCTATTAAAAATGTCTGACATCAGTATCAAGGAGAGATTGCATTAATGGTATAACTTATTGTGTTTATTCAGTACTTAGATATTTAGTTTCTAGAACTGGTCTGACTAGATCTAAATCTCACTCCTGGATTTTCTAATATGTAACTGAGGATAATGATAACATTGTAGAATTGTATTATTAGGTTACTTAATCACTTAAAACAGGAGAGTCTTAGACCATTTTCACACTGACATTAATTTTATTTTCATTATTAAAAATATTAAAGTGCTCCCAGATCATTGTGGACAGCATATTAAGTATCCTTACTGTTAATTTTGAATCAGTACAAGACAAAGCTAGAAGTTCAATACATTGAGAACAAGAAAGTATATTTAATATTATCAAAGCTACCTATCCAACTGAAAGAAAAACCATTGAATTATGCTTCCTATCATATAAAAAAGTTAATTTCAGATAGGTTAATGTACTAATTAATAAAATAAATATTTTATGAAAATTAGATAATAGCATGTCAAACTCAGATGTCCTTTGTAAAAAAGATACAAAATTTAGCAGGTGTAAAATAATCCATTCCACACAAACGTACAGCTCCAAGACATATCATACAATATACAGAACTGTGAATCATTCAAGGCAAAAGAGACCACATAGATAGGGAAGAAATTGTTGCAAGTATATAAAAGCTAAAGGGTCACTATATGTAATAAAAATAAAATTAAAGTCAATACATAAAGATTAATAATAAAATAGAAAATCTTATCCAATGTATATCAGTAGTTAATGCAGAGAAATGCTAAAACAAATAAACCATATACAAATTAAAAGATCCCAAACTTAACTAGCAGTCAAGGACATGTAAATAAAGAATCCATCAATATAAATTTATATACATCACATAGTCAAAAAAATTAAACTATAATAATTATTGTTAGTGAGATATTAGGGGAAATGATAGTTTCATATATTGCAAGTGACCAAATGGATGTATTGTCTTTTGTTTTTTAATTTTCTTTTTTATTTTTTTGGATATGCTGATATGTTTATTTTTTTAACATCTTTATTGGAGTATAACTGCTTCACAATGGTGTGTTAGTTTTTGCTTTATAACAAAGTGAATCAGCTATACATATACATATATCCCCATAACTTCTCCCTCTTGCATCTCCCTCCCTCCCACACTCCCTATCCCACCCTCTATATGGTCACAAAGCACCGAGCTGAACTCCCTTTGAGACTATGAGGGTGCTTCCCACTAGCTATTTATTTTACATTTGGTAGTGTATATATGTCCATGGCATCCTCTCACTTTGTCCCAGCTTACCCTTCCCCCTCCCCATGTCCTCAAGTCCATTCTCTATGTCTGCATCTTTATACCTGTCCTGCCCCTAGGTTCTTCAGAATTTTTTTTTTTTTTTAAGATTCCATATATATGTGTTAGCATATGGTATTTGTTTTTCTCTTTCTGACTTACTTCACTCTGTATGACAGTCTCTAGGTCCATCTCCTCACTAAAAATAACTCAGTTTCCTTTCTTTTTATGGCTGAGTAATATTCCATTGTATATATGTGCCACATCATCTTTATCCATTTATTTGTTGATGGACACTGTCTTGTAGACAATTAAACTGGCAATCTCAATCTCTCTCTCCTTCTCCCTCATTTATCCTGCCACTAGCAGTATCATGTTATACAGAAATATTTTGACTGAATAATCAAAAAGATAAGTGTGCATTAATATGTATTGAAGCATTTTTCTTGATGTCAATAAAGAATGGTAACTAAGTGCATACAGTGTTTTCAATAAGGTAGACCATCTGCCAATGGTTGAAAAAAAAGGAATATAAAAGATTTGTACTTATGAGGAATATGTACTCTACCACTGTGGCTTTGAATTACAAATCTGTTACAAGATGAATGGAAAATAATTATTTTTTAAATAAAGCACTCACTTTAAAATAACAAAGGAGTTAAGAAAACTCAAAGGAATTTGGAAAATATTTTGAAACCGTAATTTTAAAAAAAATATCAAAACCTGTGGAATGAAGCTAAAGCAGTAATTAGGAGAAGTATACAGTGGGCTTCCCTGGTGGCGCAGTGGTTGAGAGTCCGCCTGCCAATGCAGGGGACACGGGTTCGTGCCCCAGTCCGGGAAGATCCCACATGCCACGGAGCGGCTGGGCCTGTGAGCCATGGACACTGAGACTGCGCATCCAGAGCCTGTGCTCTGCAACGGGAGAGGCCACAACAGTTAGAGGCCCGTGTACCGCAAAAAAAAAAAAAAAAAGAGAAGTATACAGTGCTAAATGTTTATATTAGAAGAAAAACAAAATGTCTAAAATCAATGATCTAAGCTTCCACCTTAAGGAGCTAGAAAATAGAAATGAAACTCAGTGTCTGTAGAAACAATGAAATAATCAGAGCAGAATTCAATGAAATAATAAATAGACAAATGATAGAGAAAATTTATTAAACTAAAACTGTCTCTCTTTTCATTGCTTTTTATTGTGATAAAATACACAAAACATAATATTTACCATTTTAACCATTTTTAAGTGTCCTGTTCAATGGTATTCAATGTGTCCATACTGTTATGCAAACATCACCATCATGTATCTCCAAATTGCTTTCTTCTTGCAAAACTGAAACTCTATATCTATTAAACAGTAATTCCCCATTTTTCCCTACCCCTAGTCCCTGGAAACTGCTTCTCTACTTTCTGTCTCTATGAATGTCACTACTCCAGGTACATCATATAAGTGGAACTATACAATATTGGGTTTTTTGCTATTGGTTTATTTCACTTACTATAATGTCTTCAAGGTTTATCCATGTTGTAACATATGTCAGAATTTCCTTTCTTTCCTAGGCTAATATCCCATTATATATAAATACCACATTTTACTTATCCATTCTTCTTTCAGTGGACATTTGGGCTGCTTCCATGTTTAATCTCTTGTGACTAATACTGCTATGGACACTGGTGTACACATATCTCTTCAAGACCTGTTTTGAAATATTTTAATTATATACCCTGAAGTGGAATTGCTGCATCATATGGTAATTCTATTTTTAATTTTTTGAGGAATCACCTTACTGTGTTGGCAGCAGCTGTAACATTTTAGTTTACAACAACAATGCACAAGGTTTCCAAATTTCTTCACATCCTCACCAACACTTGTTATTTCTGTATTTGTTTTGTTTCATTTTAATATTAGCCATCGTAATGGGCATGAGGTGGTATCTCATTGTGGTTTGATTTGCATTTCCCTAAGGATTAGTAATGGTGATAATATTTTCATGAGCTTATTAGTCATTCACATGTCTTTTTTTGGAGAACTGTCTATTCAAGTCCTTTGCCCATTTTTGAACCAAGCTGTTTGTTTTCTTACTTTTGAGTGTTAGGTGTCCTCCATATATTCTAGATATTAAAACCTCATCAAAACTATGATTTGTGAATATTTTCTTTCATCTTGTGGGTTTTCTTGTTACTCTGTTCATAGTATCTTTTGATGCATAATTGAAAAAATATAATAAAATCCAATTTGTCTATTTTTTCTTTTGTTGCCTATGCCTTTGATGTCATATCCAAGAAATCATTGACAAATACAATGTCATAAAGTTTTTGTCTTTGTTTTCTTCTTGGAGTTTTATAGTTTTAGATCTTACATTTATGTCACAAATTCATTTTGAGATATTTTTTGTATATAATATTCAGTAAAGGTCCAACTTTATTCTAATAGTGAATGTTTAATTTTCCCAGCACCATTTGCTGAAAAGACTTTCTCTTCTGTTGAATGGTCTTGGAACTCTTGTCAAAAATAATCTGACCTAATATTATCTCTGAATGTTCTATTTTATTCTATTGGTCTCTATGTCTATCTTTATGTCAGGACTACACTGTTTTGATTATTGTAGCTTTGTAGCATGTTTTGCTACAAAGGACATGTGAGTCCTCTAGATTTGTTCTTTTTCAGGATCGTTTTGGCTGTTTGAGTTTACTTAAGATTCCATATGAATTTTAGGATTATTTTTTATTTCTTCAAAAAATGTCATTGGGATTTTGATAGAGATAGCATTAAATCTGTAGGCTGATTTGGGTTGTATCAACATATTAACAATATTAAGCTCTCTAATTCATGAGCATGGGATGTCTTTCCATTTATTTATGTCTTTCATGATTTCTTTAAGCAGTGTTTTGTGGTTTTCAGTGTGAAAATCATTTACATCCTTGGTTAAGTTAATTCCTAAGTATTCTTTTTTTTTTTTAATTTCATTGTAAGTGAATTTTTTTCTCAATTTCCTTTTCAGTTTGTTCATTGTTAGTGTATAGAAATGAAACTGAGTTTTGTGTATTGACTTTGTGTCTTGCTACCTTGATGAATTTATTCTAACATTTTTGTGTGTGTGGAATCTTTAAAGTTTTCTACTTATAAGATCATATCATTTTCAAACAGAGAGAATTTTACTTCTTCCTTTCCAGTTTGGATGCTTTTATTTCTTTTTCTTGCCTTATTGCTTTGTCTAGGACTTCTAGTACTCTGTTGACTACAAGTGGCCAAAGCAGGTATCCTTACCTTATTCTTGATCTTAGAGGAAAAGCTTTTAGTCTTTCATCATTAAGTATGCTGTTTGCTATAGGTTACTCATATATGGCTTTTATTGTGATGAATAGTTTACTTCCTAGTTTGTTGAACGTTTTTATCATGAAAGGATGTTGAATTTTTTTCAAGTTTTCTTCTTCATCAACTGAAATGATCATTTTTTTTTCCTTCATTCTGCTAATGTGGTATATTAAATTGACTAATTTTCATATGCTACACCACCCTTGCATTCTAGGAATAAACCTCATTTGGTCATGGTATAAAAAAACCTTTTAGTGTGCTGCTGAATTCAATTTGATAATAATGCATCTATATTCATAGAGCATTTTAGCCTGTAGTTTTCTTTTCTTGCAGTGGCTTTGTCTGGCTTTGATACCAGGGAAATCCTGGCCTCCTGGATGAGTTAGATATGTTCCCTTGTTTCTAAATTCTGGCAGACTTTGAGAATAATTGGCATTACTTAATTTTTACATTTGATAGAATTTACCATTGATGCCATATAGACAGATGATAGGTAAGGAGATAGAGGACTTGTACAAAACAATAAACCAAGTAGATCCTACAGATATATACAGAGCACTACCCAACAATAGAGGAATATATATTCTTTGCAAGTGCACATGTTACATTTTCCAGGGTAGACCATGTGTTAAACCACAAATTACATGTCAGTAGACTTTAAAAGATAGAGATCGTGCAAACTATCTTCTCCAACTACAACAGGGTGAAGTTAGAAATTAATTACTGAAGGAAAACTAGAAAATTCACAAATTTGTGGCAGTTAAACAACAAAATCAAACAACCAAAGAAGAACTTACAAGGGAAATTAGAAAATGATTAGAGATGAATGAAACAGCAACACAACATACCACACGTTATGGAATAGAGCAAAAGCAGTACTAACTGGGGAATGTAGAGCTATGAAGGTTTACATTAAAACACAAGAAAGATCTCAAATCAACAATCTAATTTTACACTTTAAGAAACAAGAAAAAGCAGAATAAACTAAACTGAAAGCTAACAGAAGGAAGGAAAAATAAAGATTAGAGCAGAGATAAACAAAAGCTGTTTCAAAAAGGTTATAAAAAGCATACATCATAAACAGAAAATATGTATATATTAAAGAAATTTATATTTCATTTGTTAAATTGCCTTTACCCAATATTTGATCATTTTACACATATTGGAAAAATAAATTATATATAGTATTTGGTGGCTATCAATGTGGAATATTTTAAACCTCATCAAATTCTTTAATATTGAATATCAGAAAGAAACTCTTAGCTGAATGTACTATGGAGTTATTTGGGTATATATTTCCCATTTTCTCATGAATTAAAGCATTCAAACTTATAAATTTTAAGTATAAGATACTCATTGTTTTAGTTTTGCCAGAATACTAACAGAACCTTAACCAGTATGTCTTTCAATAATTTCTGGATCCTTTTGATGAGCAAAAAGTATGGCTTCACATATATGAAAATAATGTGATAAATGAAATGTATTGATATATAATTTGGCTTTGAGTTCAGGCTATCCATTATTAAGTAGTGAAAATATTTATTATGATAACATTTTCCCTGGAATACATATAAATTGTTAATGTATTAATTTAAAGATATTTTAATTTTATGATGTTTAAAATTTATGATGTTTTAAAAATGTTTACATGTGTATTCTTCTCTGGGTGCATTCCATAATCCAATAAAAAGTGAAGTGATGAACATTATATATATATATATATATATATATATACACACATAAATAAATATGTATTTATACATACATATACATTTATGTATATAAATAAATAAATAAATATTATATATATACACATTTATATATATATATAATTCTACTTTGACCTTAATGCACTGAGTAAAATGCTTATAAACCTGATGTCAGAGGGCCACTGGTAGGTTAGATTGTGATCTTACTCTGCATCAGCTTGAAAACAGTCTTGGGAATAGTCTCGATATTTCTAGGAATCTTGCCTAAAGAATGCAGTATGTATCCAAATTTTCTGCTATGTGACCTGGTTTCACTGTTGTCATAATAGCTCAGCTTTCCTGTCAGGCCGCAGGCAACTCAGTCTCAGCCACAAACACAATACCATCTTCATAGTTAAAATATTAGACATGGGACACTTTAACATTTTTCTGACAACAACTTTGACACAGTAATATGGAGGCCATACCAAGTAGACATTAATAGCCGAAGGTACCAAAATGTATATTTCTCAGAAAATGTAGCACAGAAATCTGAATAAACTTCTAGTCCACTCCTTAATCCAGGCCCTCAGTTCCTTGCCTCTGGGCCAAAGATGTCCTTGCAGGAAGCCTGGTTTGACCTCATAAAGAATGTCATAAAATCCATGGTTTATGACTTCTTTTTACTATATCAAATATCCTCTAAATTGTTATCTTACCATTTATTTTTCTTCTTTGAAAAAAAGACTCTTTCTTTCATTCTTATTTTTAAATCCAGACAAGACCCCCTTCTCAACACACTGCTTTTAGTCATTGACTTGTTTCAGAAAGCTTGTCAGTTGCCCTGGAGAGTGTTCCACATCGTGGATTTTTCTGTTTGTGTCTTTTGGTATCCCTTAATTGTTTTTCCCATCCCTCAAATTTCCTGTAAATAAACATTAGATCTAGAGGATTAATTAGACTCAGATTCAAACTTTTGGCAAGAAAATTTATAGATGGTGTCTTGTGTTTTATATTCAAAACCAAAGAGTAAGAGTTGGTAAATAAGCACAATCAATTCCAACTATCTATCATGAGCTGAGTTGCTTTTACAAATTATATGAAATGGTTATTTTTCTTTTCAACTGGTGTAAAAGAACATTTTTAATTATCTCTTTAAATATAAAAATCAGAAATTACTAAAATAGAGGTCTTTTGGTTTTGGATTTTCTACAATCTAATGGTTCTTAGTGGTAGAAGTTACTTTGGTTTGTAAACTAAAGTAGATATTTAACAATACAATCTGCATTAAATAAACCAATCTATTATAATTGAATTTGCATATTTCCATTTTTCTTCAGTAGATATAGGGTTTGTTCTTTTTTTCTGATCCTTGTTCAAGCTCTCTTGTTAAGCTTCTACACTATATATCATTCTTCAAAAGGGAAGCAAAATAAATATAATCACTCATGAAAATCTTACAGCCTACTTTTTGAAAAGAATATGTTAAATTACCTGAGAACAATATAAATAGTAAGAATAAAACCATTTTCACTTGGATGTTTTGTGGGAAGCCCACCAAAATATATCCAAATCAGAAATAATGACTTCCACTGTTTCTCAAGTACAAAATGCTATATATGGGAACAAAGAACAAATCTTTTTGTTTCCACCTCACAAGTATTTCTCTAAACTGTCTACTTCTCTCCATATTTACCAACACCAACTCAGCCAAATCTACTCTAATTCATTCTCCATTCTGAGCCAGAGTAACAATGTTTAAGCAGAAAATTATCATGGTACTACTCTGATAAAAACTCCTCAATATTTTACTATTGCTCTTATTTGAAGGAAAAAAAAATAATGCTTAACATGGTCTAACTTGCCCTGCTTATCTCCCCAAACTCACCCATGCCACTCTCCATCTGGGTCCTCTACCCTCTATTGATATATGTGTCCTCTTTTATCCAGATATTGAAATTCCTCTATGATGTATCAGGACCTTCACACATTCAAGTCTCACTCCCTGAAATGTTTTGTACCAGCATCATCAAATAGCTAATTCTTATTATACCTGGTTTCACATTCAATGTCACTGAAGATTTTCTTTTCCACAAATAAACATCAGTCTCACTGTCACATGCTCCAGCAACACCTATACATTAGTATTATCCTTAATACTTGCATTACCTTTCCTATATCTCTCTTCTTTCAAGACTGAAAGTTCAGTCATTCAGGGATTATGTCTTTCATTCATCACTGAATATCTCAGAATTCATCATGGTTCCCATAATACAGTAGATTTAAAACAATCATTTGTTGAATGAATCAGTGATTGGGTGAGGAAAATATATAATAGATAACAAAGGACTGATTTAACCAACTTTAATGTTTTGACTTAGATCAAAGCTCTGTTTTTTTATTTTCACAAGACTAATACATTCTTTAGTCTTTGTGTGGGTGAGACTTAAAAATTTGTAGAAATATAGCATTTAAAGATTTCCTCACATGATAGCAGATTCCCTGACAGGATAAACAGGTAAGAAAGGTTAAGATATCATTAAAAAGCCAAACTTAATTCTGTTTTCTATATTTTGTAGAGGACTTTTATATTTATGACATCAAGAATATTGGCCTATTATTCTCTTTTCTTATAGTGTCCTTGTCTGAGTATAGTACCAGAGTAATGCAAACCAAATTTAATAGCACATTAAAATTATCATACACTATGATCAGGTGATATTGATCCCTGGGATGTAAAGATGGTTCAATTTAGCTAATAAATAAATGTTGTACACCACACTAAAAAAAAGGAGGAGAAAAATCATATGACCATATCAATAGATGCAGAAAATGCATTTGTCAAAATATATATGCATTTTCTGATAGACTCTCAACAGATTAGGTGTGGAAGGAATGTAGCTCATCATCATAAAGGCCATATATGACAAACACACACCTAACATCACACTTGATGGTAAAGGTGAAAGCTTTTCCTCTAAGATCACAAATAAGATTAAAATGTCCACTCTTGCCACTTCTATTCAATATAGTGTTGGAAGTCTTAGCCAAGGCAATTAGGTAGGAAAAAGAAATAAGGCATCTAAATCAAAAAGAAAGGAATAATACTGTTTCTGTTTGCAGGTGATACATCATGCAATTTTATCAAATATATGTATATACTTGCACATACATATATGTTTGTATTTCTATATACATACATGTGTATATATGTACTTACATATGTATATATGTACTTACATATATATAGTATTGCACAGGCACTCTCTTTACACTACTTCTTTTTTCTGTTGAGCTTTATCCCAAATTAAAGTAGCAGGGTACTGTGAATATTCATTATTTGAGTTAAGATTATTTTAAACAAATGGGAAATGCCAGTTGAATGGTACATTTAGAACTCAATGACTCAGCTCAAAAGCCATCAAAGTGTCTTATTTTATTGCATAAAATTTTAGTTATTTTTTTCTGGTACTATCTGAATTTAGATGCTACAATAGGAGAATTGAAAAAGACACATTCTATGTTTAAGGAATTGGGTTTGTTCCCATGGGAACATTTTGGCAATGAGTTTTACAAGAGAAAATTACTGAGCATTTCAGATTCTAATGCTTCAGTGTTTGTTTTTTTTTTAAATGTTCAAGAGTCTTTGACAATTAAACAATTGAGAGTTCAACTACTTGGTTGAAATGCCTGACAAACCCCATTTCTACTTGAAAATTTAAAGGAAAAAAAAAAGTTTCTGATTCATTCCAGTTTCATTTTTAGGTACTTTGAAAGAAAGTTAATGCTGGAATTTCTCTCCATGTATTTTGTGTAGATTTTGTAATATCATTTACCTTTTATTCCATTTCTTGCTATTTGTATTTTTGAACAGTATCTTTTAGGAGTTTATGATTATTTTATTATATTTTTGTTTTTTACAATTTAAAAATATGTAAGCAGTAATTAAGGCTTAACATCACATAAGCTCATTTCTGCTGAATTTGTATTGAAAAAAACTTCAGTTTAACATGTTTCCTTTGAAATGAAATTTTCTATTTTACATAAAACAAAGAAAAAACAGTAGTTCATATGGTCCCTTTTATTTCTGTGGCATTAATTGCAATGTGTTATTTTTCATCTCTAATTTATTTATTTGAAACTTCTCTCTGTTTTTCTTAATATAGCTAAAGCTTTGTCAATTTTGTTTATTTTTTCAAAAAAACAACTTGTTGATTTTTTCTATTTTTTATTCTCTATTTTCTTTATTTTTTATTTGATTATTATTCCCGTCCTTTGGCTAACTCTGAATTTAACCTGTTTTTTTCCCTAATTTATTGTTATATCAAATTAGGTTTCTTTATTTGAGATCTTTCTTCCTTTTAACGTAGATTTTTATTGCTGTAAGCTTCCCTCTTAGGACTGCTTTTGCTACATACCATAAGTTTTAGTATGTTGTGTTTTTATTTTTATTTGTCTCAATATATTTTCTGATTTTCGTTTTGAATTTTTTCTTGGACCACTGGTTGTTCAGGAATTTTTTTTTTTTTTTTTTTTTTTTTTTTTTTGCGGTACGCGGGCCTCTCACTGTTGTGGCCTCTCCCATTGCGGAGCACAGGCTCCGGACACACAGGCTCAGCTGCCATGGCTCACGGGCCTAGCCGCTCTGCGGCATGTAGAATCTTCCTGGACCAGGGCATGAACCCGTGTCCCCCGCATCGGCAGGCGGACTCTCAACCACTGTGCCACCAGGGAAGCCCAGGAATATATTTTTTCGTTTCCATGTATTTGTGAATTTTCCACTTCTCCTTCTTATTGATTAATAATTATTGACTTCCAGTTTCACACTGTGAGTTGGAAAACATACTTGATATGACTTCACTATGAAAAACTGTATGTCAAAATTTGGATAACCTAGAAAAATGAATATGTTTTTAGAAACATACAACATATCAAGTATGAACAATAAAGAAATAGAAAATTTGAACAGACCAGTGATTAAAGAGATTGAATCAAAAAAAAATACAAGAAAAAAAAACCTCCCAGCAAAGAAAAGCCTAGGAACAGATGGCTCCTCTGGTAAATTTTACCAAACATATAAAGAAGAATGATTACCAATCCTTCTCAAACTCCCAAAATTTTGAAGAAAAGGGAACATTATCAACTCATTTTATGAGGCCAGCATTACCTGGATACTAAAATCAGACAAAGATACTGCAGGAAAAGAAATTACAGGCCACAATCCCTTGATGCAAAAATCCTCACACATATATAGTCAACTGACCTTTGATAAAGATGCTGAGAATACAGAAAGATGAAAGGGAAGTCTCTTCAACAACTGGTATTGGGAAAACTGGATATTCACATGCAAAAGACTGAAACTGAACCTCTATCTTACACCATATTGAAAGATCAACTCAGAATGGATTAAGAACTTAAAGACCTAAAACTGTAAAACTCCTACAAGAACACTAGAGAAACAGGCTCTTGACATTGGTTTTGGCAATGGTTTCTTGGACATGACACCAAAACACAAGACAAAAGTAAAGTAGACATATAGGACAACATTGAACTAAAAAACTTCTGCCCTGCACAGAAAAAAAAAAAAAAAAAAAAGAAGAGTGGAAGTCAACCTATGGAATGGAAGAAAATATTTGCAAACCATTTATCTAAGAAGAAGTTTATATCAAAAATGTATAAGAAACTTCTACATCTCAACAATAACCAAAAAAGCAAAAACAAATAATTAAAAATAGGCAAAAGACTTGAACAGATAAATGGCCAACAATTATATGACAAAGTGCTCAAATTCTGGAGATCTATGTAGTAGCTATAGTTAAGGACATGATATTACATACTTAAAAATTTGTTAGAAAGTAGATCTCATGTTAAACATTCTAACTACACACACAAAAATAATAATAAAAGGACACAAAGACTTATTTGGAGGTGATGACTATGTCTATTATCTTGATTGTGGTGATAGCATCATAGGTGTATGCATATGCCCAAACCCATCAAACTGTATATGTTAAACATTTCTGCAGGTTTTGTTTATCAATTATACCTCAATAAAGCTGTTAAAAAGAGAAAGTATAATTTGTGAACAATATGAGAATTTGCCTTATCACTTCTTAGGTCTTTTTATAAAAGTTACACCCTACAAATTCTAGAAATGCTGTCAGAGTGTCCTAATTGAAGCTCTGCTTAAAAATAATCCCAAGAAATACTTTGTTTTCAGAGATCAACGGATATTGCCTTTGCAGGTCCAATGGTAAATGAGGATTTTATTACACATAGACTGTGATTTTGTTCCTTGTTCCCCTGCCAACTTACTGACTAGATAGTTCAGAAATAATGCCTTGCCTATAATTTTTTCTTGGAAGAATTTCAAAGTTTGAGTAAAAATTTTCCTGTGGATTTTTCTTTCTCTTCTTTCACCCTCCTGTTTATAACATCAAACACACACACATACACTCACACACACACCTTCAAATCATTATTCCCTTTGGGAATTAATGTCCCTAGACAGAAAAGAAGGAGTCACATATTCTTCCTCTTCTATATTGTTCTTACTTCCACTGCCATAATTGGTGAAGAAATAACTCTTGATTATGCTAACCTATAGTCTTCTTCCTTTTTTCTCTCTTCCTCTGCATATGTTTTTAATGTTCATAAGAAAAATATGTCATGGATTCATCCATTGCTTTTAAGGTTGGAAGGGTACAAGCATTAAAAAAAATTCCAGGTAAAGCAAGATACTAGAAGAAGAAAAATAAAAAGATAAAATGTAAAGATAATGTGAAATGGCAATTAAAAAACCAACTAGCATTCATTATGGGCCTGGTAAGCAGGTAACTATACAGATGACAAGGTAGTCAATCTTTCACACTGTGTCATTAATAGTGTCATTTCTATTCTTTATAAAGACAAAATTATTGGCCTAATCTGCCAAGCAAAAACTGTCACAGGTGGAAGTTAGATATAAATGTGAATCCAGCTCTTTTTCCATGTTGAGGAAAACAAAGTTCCTAATAAGGAGTATAAGATAAGATTTTGATGTCATCTTCTTTTGATGATACCTCAAAAAAAGATCACATTTTGAAGATGCTCACTTCAGTGCACTGAGCTAGAAATGAGCTGCTGTGAAATCTGTAGGGAAAGGACCTTTTATAACTTCTCTAAAATAACTTTGAACAGAAAGTTGCCTAAAAGTCAAAAGTGGCATAAAGGTTCATATTATTTAATTGCAAAATCACATTTTATTGTATTATACACAGTTATTGGGTTTTGATAAAAAGTGGTATTTTTAATCTGAAGAATTCCATTTCAGGTAAGCAAAGGTTGTTAGGGACTGGAACACAACATTTGAGTACCTCCTAATTTTCCTTAAATTTGTCCTAGGATTATCAATTATTAATACTTAGAAGAAGAATAAAATGCTTTTTTTAGTAACACGGTTAATCATTCCAAAAGTATTAAATATTCAATTTTTTTACTAGTTAATATTTTAAGGAATACATTTATCTCCAGTTTTTATAATGTCAGATTCTAATTGTGGCTATTCATCTTAAAACAAAAAAAAAAATGAATCATACATCATAGTCTCTAATATTGTTATCTTTTATTGAATAACTGTGACATTTTTATTCTGTACTAAAAAGAAGGTAAAATTTTTGAAAATTGATTTTATATACCTCATATGCAAATAGACATGAATTAGAATCAGTTTTTAATATACATAATAAATAAAATTAAAGGTTATGGCAAATGTATACTATATATATACATATAAAATATTAAGGCACATATCTTGCTGCAAAAATTTTTTTTAAAATTATTTAGATCACGACTTTAAAACTTCTTGGGCTTAGACTTTTAGATAGCTTTGAAATTACCTGAAACATACTTTAATTCATTCCAAAGGTATCAAAGGAGAAAGAAGGTAATATATGAGATGCATATTAGAAATCAATTCATAGAAAAAAACAAAAATGTGTCTTCTCTAATATGTGTCTCCTTTTGACTAATCCATATATTAGTCTATAACAACAACAATGTTAAATACTTCTATTTTATCTTTGACCTATAAGGAAAACTCAAATATTTACAATTTTGAAGTATTATATATAAATTATACAGAGAGAGATACAGGTATATACCACTTAATATCTTCTAAACAATACTAAAATTCATATGGAACCATGAAAGTTCCAGAATAGCCAAAGTGATCTTGAGAAAAAAGAACAAAGTGGAGTCATCATACTTCCTGATTGCAAAATATATTACAAAAATACAGTAATCAAAACAATGTGGTAGTGGCATAAAAAGAGACATAAACTAATGGAACAGAATAGAGATCCCATAAATAAACCCATGCATATATGGTCAACGGATCTTTGACAGGTGTGCCAGGAACACACAATGGGGAGGGACAGTCTCTTCAACAAATGGTGATAGGATAACTGGATATTCAAATGCAAAAGATTAAAATTGGACCCCTACCTTAAACTATACACAAAGATCACCTCAAAAGAGATTAAGGACTTACACATAAGAAAGCTGTAAATTTCCTAGCAGAAATCATAGGAGAAAAGATTTCTGACATTGGTCTTGGCAATGGATTCTTGGATATGACACCACATGCACAGGTACAGTTAACGGAAGGTGAAATAGACAAGTGGGACTATGTGAAATAAAAAACTTCTGCACAGCAAAGGAAACAATTTAAAAAGTGAAAAGTCAACCTATGGAAATGGGAAAAAATGTTTTCAAGCCACTCATGTGATACGGGGTTAATGCAACATATATATATATATGTATATATATATATATTAAATATAAGAAATGTAAGCATTTCATATATACATATATATATGAAATGCTTACAACTTAACATCTTTAAAAAGAAAGATTAAAAATGGGCAAAGGAGTTGAACATTCTCCAAAGAAGATGTACAAATTCCCAATACGTATATGAAAAGGTGCTCAACATCACTAATCATCAAGAAAATGCAAATCAAAACACACTGAAATATCATCCCACACCTGTTAGGATGGCTGTTATCAAAAAGTCAAAAGATGACAAGTGTTGGCAAGGATGTGGAGAAATTGGAACCCTTAGAACTCTTGTAAACTGGGAATGTAAAATGGTACAGCTGCTTTGGAATACAGTATAATGGTCTCTCAAAACATTAAAAGTAAAACTACCATATGATCCAACAACTCCATTGCTAGCTATATATCCATTATAATTGAAATCAGGATCCTGAAGAGATATCTGCATTCCCATGCTCATTGCAGCATTATTTACAATAGCTAAAATGCAGAAACAGCCCAAGTTTCCATCAAGAGATAAATGGATAAAGAAAATGTGAGATTATATCTATATATGTATACCTATATAATTGAATATTATTAGCCTTAGTAAAGAATGAAATCCTGCCATTTGCAAAAAATGGATGAACCTGGAGGGCATTATGCTAAGTGAAATAAGCCAGTCTCAGAAGGACAAATACTAAATGTTTCCACTTATAAGAGATACCTAAAATAATCAGACTCATAGAAAAAGGGAGTAGAACGGGGTTGACAGGGACTGGGGTATGGAGGAAGTAGGAAGTTACTGTTCAATGGGTATAAAGTTTCAATTATGCAAAAGAATAATTTCTTGAGATCTGTTGTATAACATAATACCTATGGTAAGCAATACGTTATTGTGCACTTCAAAATGCATGAAGAGAGTAGATTTTATGTTAAGTATTCTTACCACAAAAACAAAAAAACAAAAATGTACAAAGAAACTTTGAGAGGCATTGGCTCTATTTCCTCTATTGTGGTGATGCTTTCATAGATTTTTGCATACAAGTAAACTCATCAAATTGTACATATTAAGTGTGTGCAGTTCACTTTTTATATCAATTATACCTCAATAAAGCTGTTAAAAATTTTTAAGTTACATATGTCATAATCATAGAATGTCATAGATATATGCTACATAGGAAGGTAAGTCAGACTAATTTACACAAAAATTTACTCTCTTTCAACACACAACAGTCATTTTGACACAATAAAATTGGTGAATAAGGTTTTAAATGTCAGTTCTACTAGTTCCTATCTCCAACGCCCTGAGCAAGTAACTGAAACTCTCAAAGCTTCAGTTTCATCATCTGTCAAATGAATGATTAATAATACCTTCCTCATAAAAATGCCATTAAAGAGAAATGAGATACAGTACACAAGGACTCAGGACATTTTCCTAACCCATAGTCAGTGTTTAATGAATGTTAACTACTATTTTATATTTTTAAAAAACCTTGATCTACTCTGTGTGTCATCTGGTTCACTTTTGATTCCCAGGACTCAGCTGCATTCCTGGCAAACATTAGATATTCAATAATTATTTATGGACACATGAAAAAACCTTGAGTTTCATAAATCATCTTTTGTATATATATATTTCTGAGTAATGGCATTTCCAAATAATTATCAGTATACAGTGGAAAGAAAGAAAATTGTAACCTAAAGCAACATCTCATTTTGAAGGTCAACAAATAAGCAATATTTCATACTAAAGGAAGAAAAATCTCACTGAATGTAGTAGATTGCCATGTGATGTCATTGTTTAGGTTATAAAGTTATCATTTTGTAGCATGTTTTTGAAGTCAAGCAACTTCTGAATCTTTTTTACATTTATTATATCATTCAATGCTCTACTTGCTCAGATCAACTCTATGAGTTAGATACTATTATTATCCTTATTTTACAGCAAAGGGAAATTGATGAGGTTAAGATAGTCTCTCAAGGTCACTCAGCTGATGTCATTTAGAATGTTTAATATTCTAATGTTGTATGAGTATGTATGTGAGTGTGTGTGTGTATCTGTATAGGGTAATTGCAGTTTGATTGTGCATGCATATTGGAATTTAATTTATTAACCGTATACATTTGAAAACCTAAATTATTTTTAGCTTACAATTTAAATTTGCAAATAATATTTATTTTCCTTGTGATTTAATTAATGTTTCATGGAACAAGTTAAAATATTAAATTTCCCCAAATGATCATACTCCATTTACAAATTTGGCTAATTAAATTACAATAACATTTTATTCTATATTTCTGGAGTTAAAATGATATTCTTAAGTACTCTCAATACCTCATAGAATACTATTAGGATTTATCAAGTAAACTATTTCTAAGCATTTAAAGAAATCTTATAAATATAATAAGCCAAAATAATAAATGTAGTAAATTAAGTTCTCTTACACATTCCAATATCATTTACAGGCCTTAACAAATCTGATTATGCTATGTGACTTAACCTCACACACTTAACAGTTCCAATTTCCTCTTTCAAATTAAAATCATGCCTAGTGTTCTGGGTTCTCTCATATTTCATATTCTCTTAAAGATTAATCTTCAATAATAAACACAATAAGTATACTGCAATAAAACAACTTCTTTCTAGGCTGCAAAAACACATTAATACTGTGGGTTGAAATACTTCATCATCTTATTTCTAAAATGTTTTCAGTTATAAAGTCATTTGACCACCTCGTGAGTCAGTTTTGCCCTATTGCTCTGAGCTTATTGGGTCAAAAAATCATAGGCAAGATACAGATCAGTCATATATTAAAGACTAAAAATTGGGACCACTGCAACACAGACTGTTACACTGATTTACCTGAACAACTATGAAACTATGGAGTCATTTCTTCCTGTCAAGCTCTCTGTTCTGTCTGCAAAGTCAACAAAGAACTTTGAAGCAAACACATTTTATTTAGGATTTAGTTTCACAATCTAGTACAACATGCATACCCTGAATAATTTTTAAATTCCAAATTACTTGATTTTTGTAACTTTTCCTAAATGAACAGCTAATTTGGATAGATGGAATTTTTCACATCACTCCACACTGACCCATGTCCACACCCACACATATATACATATATCCATGTAGGCATGCACATACATAAGATGCACGATTATCTGCATTAGAGTTAACCACCATTCGTAGTCACTTATGTTGTAATAATTATAATCTTTCTTTCTGAGAATATTATCTCATCTTTATTATATTATCTGTCTCATTTGCATTGTTTATATTTATAAAATTTCCAATACATAGAGATACACAATAAGCAGAGTACCAGATAATAAGAATAGTCAAATATTTAGGAAATTGCTATTACCTATTGAAAGAACTATGTTGACATAATTCAGATCAACACTTTGTACACAACTGTAGAAAATTTATTGAAGTGATGATAGGTGATCTTTATATCAAAGCATGCTCCTACATATTTCTGTTGTTTCCATGAATTTGTCTCACAGTCCAGAGATTGCACTGTATCTGTTTCCTTCAGGAAGCTTTCTTCCAGTCCAAAATTGGCATACATATCCTTCCAGTGGCTTTTCTGCTAATTCTATCATAATGCCCCACTCTCTGCATTGATTGTGTCTACTTAGCTTGCTTCTGCTGATACACTATGGACTACTTGAGGATGGAGTTAGTGATTGGCCATCACTTTGTAGAAGCCAATATAAATACTGAAATATAATAAATAGTCAAAATTATTTATTAAATGGGAAAATTATATGTAATTGGTACACAAAATGTATTTAGTTATATACTTCACCTCAATTAAACAATTATCAAACATTCTATAAGAGAAACTCAGAAATCTACTGATAGAGGTAAATGTGTAACATTTGATAATGAATGAGGATTTTTAATACACTTCAAAACCCCTCCTCACTCCAGTAGTTGTATGGATTGTAACAATAAATTAGCTAATACTTATTCATGTGTCAGATCAGTGTAATAATATGCTAATTAGCCTAGATGAAACTTCTGATACCACAGTTCTTAGAATGCACTACACGAAGCATTTCCAAGGTTAATGGAGGGAACATGGATAGTGTTATAAAAATAAATTTCCACATCTGTAATTTCCCTATGGTATCTTTACTAAAATTGATCTGCCTGAGAACTAACCTATATGTGTCTCTAGGTTCACCTTTTCCACATCCTCTTCCCCAAAATCTCCTACCCAAAAAAAGAAATACATCCTCTTGCTGTCTGGAATTTTATTCTGATGTATTACTCCTGGGTGTGAAATCACCTGGGATGCAAAAGAAAGTGTCAATTAGAATTATTGGTTCTTGCAGAAGCCCCTTTTATGATCTATTATATCATAAAACGTGTGCTTTTTTATACATATTTTTGTTGAGTTAATGAGGCTTTAGAAGCAAAATATTTTGGCACTTGTTGAGATATTTAAAATTCAAAGATACTGTAGAGAAGTTGGTGAAAGTGATTTTCTTCTTCTAAGTCAAATAAAATATCAAAAGATAAAAATGATTAAGCAGTGTTTAAGAGTAAGCAGTGTTTTTAAGCTTTCTCACAACTCATCGTTAGGAAGAGTTGAGTATGTGGAAAGGAAAGGCATGAAAAAAAAAAAAAGCTAAATTTGTTTATGATGCCAAATCTTTTAAATGCCACTGGAGTGCTTCCCAGGATGGTCAAACTAATTCAGGATACATTAAAGGAAAAAACAATGTGACTTCTTTTAGATAAGTTGTTCATAATTCTATAAAATAGGTAACATAATTTTATTAAAATGTCATAAAATATTTATTCCACTTATGGTCATTTCTCATTTTTTCTTATAATATAGTGTATTTTCTATTTACTATATTACCTGTTTGATTTTAGCAGTATATAATTTTCTTTTTTATTAAATACAAGGGAAATTATAGTTAAAACTAAAAATGAAAGAATTTATTTCTTATTCATGTTCTTATTTATTACTTAGATATCAAAATTAGAGTTCTGCATATCCATCCATAAATATTACTTGGAAATAATACTCTTTATTTTATCATACATCTCACTTCATAAATAACAATTTTAGCAACATATTATACTACTTTATTTTAATATAGATAATGAGAAACAATCATATCATCTTATTTCATAGTTTATTATAAACATAGACAAATTAATTATATTGCCTGTAAATGCTGTTGGTCATGACTTTAAAACTGAATTTCATAATTTATATCTGTATTTTTTAAATATTTCTTTAAATATACATTAATATGTTATATGAATTGAAAAATGAAAATAAACATTTTCTAGAGAACTGAATCTGATTTGCCTAATGGTTTGCCAATGAAGATTGCTTTCACTAAATTGTTAAATTATATAAAAACTTCAATAAAGTAGAAAATAGATAAAATTCAATTTTAAAGTTTTGACAAGAACCATTTAAACAGACAGGAGATTTTTTAAAAACATTTCATTTGAATACTGTAATAGCATATGTGTAATGATATTATAATTTTTATTTTCCCAAAATAGTTTGTAAAGCTGATAAAATAATGTCTCTGTACATGAAACCGTAATACACGTAATTATTAGTCTTATGACTTGCTAAAGGCATTTGTAAAATTTCAGAAAATTGAAAAAGTTAACAGGCACCTAATGACAGAGAAACAAATCCTATTACATATCAGATGTTTTTTGTTCCTTTGATTTAAACAAAATTGAAAAGGTGCTTAGCCTAGTTATCAGTTGATCAATCATTAATTATATTTTGTGATGATAGATTTTTGTATACATTTTGACTTATAACTTGAAATGAGCTAGAATAATGGTATGCTATAAACATATTAAAATTCCTTCCATTTCCATCTATTTTATGTGACCAAGTTTCCTCAGAGGTTATACCTATGAAAACAAAACACTAATTCTAACAAAAGCAATAATCCGTGGGGAAATAAAAACTACTTGAAGCAAACAAAATAAAATAAAATATCTCCATTCATCTCAATAAGAAATATATTTCTAAAGAAATTTTTTTTGACTTTGAAATTGCTGGTCAGTATGCTGACATGATTAATTGTATACTAAAAAGAATTGTAATAATAGAAAAAAATTAAAGTCTTTGGAGCCACCATATATTGTTGGTGGTAAATATGACAGTAGTCAATAAAGGACTTGCAAGCTAGAAAGATAAAATATTAAGATAAAAATTAAAGTCATAAATGGAAGGTCAGTACAATTTCATAGAAACAAAGCAACCAGGTAAAATTTCTGGCTATTAAAAAAGACTTTTTCTTGTATATTTTAAGTAAATGAGTGGGTGTCAAGTTGCTAGGTTATTTTAATTCGCTAGAGAATATGATGATTTTATTTTAAATGTCAACATCTGAATTGATTGAGAAGTGAGGGTCATATGTGGCAGATCACTAAAAGTCACCATCAGCTGATACGAAACCTACTGCTTCAAGAATAAATATTCATGATTCATTTGATTTATCTAGTATACAAAGAGTCTTGTGTAAACTTTCTAGATCATCAGTGAAGAAGTAGCAATTAGAGAAACATTGAATTTTATGTTTAGGACTTCCACCAAAGCAGCTCTTCAGTTTTTAAAACTAATACTTACTGAGTGCCTAATGTATATCCAAATACCAGGTAGGCACTAGGAACACAAGTATGAAAATCAAAGATGATTTTCTTTTAAAAAAGTATTTTTTTGGAGGGGGAAGTACTTGTCTGTGAGGTAAGGGATTGGGGTCAGATTGTAAATCCTGTAAATATAACTATGTAACCACAATTGGCCTGATTTAAACATGGGTTTGCATTCAAATAAAACTCAATGCAAAAATCCAAGGATAATTGAAACTGTGTTATATCTTTGTGATTTCCAGCAGAAAAAAAGCCAATAAGAAAAGAGGGTCTCTGCCTCCCATATCTCATGCTGGTGCAAAATGATGCATAATGTTAATTCTAAAAGTCTGTAATTGCATAATATTTGTTACAGCAGATAGCCAATGGGGGCAGAAGATAAGATTTGGTCTATATGTCTAAACAACTTGCTGCTTAATAACTGTGAAGAGCTCATGAATTGGTGAACTAGGAATTCAGTAAAGGTGAGTTAGAGTTGATAACACTGGAGCTGAGTCCAAAGAATGAATAGATTAAGAAAGGGTAGGATTTAAATATTTCCAGGTAAGAAGAAAATCTGTCAAAGGAAAGCATGTGTATAGCATTGTGGAGTGTTCCGAGAAAGAAAAGCAAGTCAATGTTCGTAGTGGTAAAGTGAAAATTAGGATGTAGAAGGAAATGCAATTCAAAAAGGCACCAAGATACCCAGGCATCAGTTTTCTTTTCCACTCAGTTGAACTCTCTGGAGTTTATGCTGCTGCCAATGTAAAGATCCCAATAGAATAGAAAAAGGCAGGAGTTGTTATAGTTGATTTTGCCATATGGACTTGAGCTGTCATAACCCTCATCCATTCCGTTGTTACTCTCACTAGGATGGCTGCAATATACTTCTATTCCGTTTTCATCTTCTATCTTTCTCACCTTTCCCTTTCCTCCTTCCTCACCTATAAAATTTCACATAATAGTGTTGTTTTTACTTAAATTAGGTCATGTCTGTCCATTGTTACCTTTCAAAAAGTTCTCAACTTTTCGTATATGTTAGATGCCAATCTTTTAACGTATTCTGTAAATAGAATGATTGTATAATTCCTTGTGTAAAAGTTTCTGAGGGTGAACATTAGGGGACGTTATTAATAATTACACCGTTATTAATAATTACACCCAAACAACATTTATGACCTCATCTGGGGCATGCTGGAATGCATAGTCCCTCTCTACAATGGCCCATGACATCTGCCTCCTGACTATTCAGCCAACCTCATCACATTGCGGTCTCTGGACAACTTATCCTCTCCAATTTATTTGCGATGGTCTCCTATCTGTTCAATACAAATGCTGTTATAATTGCTATTCCCTTTGTGCCTCCATCCTATTCAAATTTGCCCCTGCTTTCTCAGTTGCTGCTTACCACATAGTATTTTTATTTTTTACATATTATTTTTACTGTCTGATTTTGTTATTGAGTACGTTTAATTTCATGTTATTTGTCTCCTTTCACAAGAATGGGGTTATTTAAAATAATGTACTTTGTATAACTTATTCATTATTCTATCACCAGTGCCTAGAAAAATGTCTGGCGTATTCAAGGCACTTAAAAATTGTTCAGTAAATACATGAGTGATTCAATTCATGCAACATCTCAGAAAATATTTCAGTAAAGTAGCCAAGATCTTATGAGATCTTGAAACAGCAATTGGTATTAGAGATGAAAAATAAGAAATAAATGTAAAAAATATTGCAGCAGTAAAAGAAGAAGGATTTTAGATTGGCACACTGTGGATAGCACATTGTTTTTAAAACAGGTAATATTGGCATTTTGGAAGGATGATTCTTTGTTTATTATTATCTAGTGTATTACAGGATTTGGGGGTATCTGGCTTTGGTCTACTAAAAAACAGTGATACTTCTGTCTTTGTGACAATAAAATGTGTTCTTACATATTTTAAATATATCTTAGAGAGGCAGTAAAGATTGAAAATCATTGATTTAAAAAAAAAAAAAGCTTAATGACCTAAAGATTTATGGCATAAGAAAAAAAGATTTATGGCATGAAGATGAGGTAGAAGTTGGTGAAAACCTAAAATAAGAACACTGGAGCAGTAGGGACAAATCTTCTGTGAGGTTTTCAATAATTAGAGTCTTAACATGTGCCTCAAATGTGCAAGCAGTATATTTTTTTAAGTAGGTCCTAGACTAAGCTATAAATGTAGATTTGAATATTGCTCATATAATAACTTGTGTGAGCACATTACCTTCTGCAGTAAAAGCAGAAAAGAAAGGGGCAGTGACCTGAGGATAGAAATTCAAGGGTCACCAACACCCAGGAAGCAGGGCACAGAAGTTCACAGAAAAGACTGAGAAGAAACAGTCAAACTTGTGGAGAAATCTGTGAGATTAATCACTGGAAAACCAAGTTTCTTTTTGACATTAAGAGGTGATTTCAATATTCTTCTGAATTAGTTTTGAATTAGAAAATAATGGAAGCAAGACATCTGATCTTTGATCCTTTCCTCTATGAATTTTAATATTGAATGATGACAAGAACTTAATGTTTATGACTGTCTCTGTTAAAGAATGAAATGGATAAATCATGCTTGAATAAATTCAAGTTAGATAATTTGATTTCCTAAATGGAAATTCAATGTGTAATATTTAAAGAACACTATAAACATACGCTAATAAGGATATGACATAAAGTCTTCAAAATATTGTTATCTGAAAGTGTTCACTGTAGCATAATATAACTCATGGAATATTATTTTAAATTTATGTGAGTATTGATTATTTTAGCCCTATACAAATTTCTTGAAATAATTTATTACTATATAATATTTATGTCTATACTTATGTTTCTGAAATTGAAATATGAAGTTGAAATAAGCATGTTATTTTGAACAAAGAAAAAGTCTTTAACATGGATGAATGCAGATATACTAGTTTCAACTCTCAGTCACACAATTTTGAGTATAGATCCCTTATCATTTGTGTTTGGGCTTCATATTGGCAGGGTGTTTAATGATCCACCTTTAATTCTGAATTTTTCAACCCCCGAATGCTTACAGGTAAAATGATTTTGACATTGAAACCTAATTCCTGGAGGCAGAAATCAGTTAAGTCAATAATGTTTCCAATGTCTCATCTCCTTTGATATATCTTAGTTATACTCCATGTATTCATTCATTCAATAAATATTCATTGCTAGGTATAATGACTGAAATTGACACAATAAAAGGCCTTGATTATAAAATGATAAATAAAGCAAACATACCCCTGCCCTCTTGTGCTTACTATCTAGGAAGTCAATGAGAGCCTACAGGAAAGTAAATAGACAATTTTAATTTTCAATATAGGGTCTAAGAAGGTATTTCACATGTGTGAGGGCAGTCAGGTCCACGACCATCACATGTTTATAGCAAAGTCCAGGACTCTAGAGGTTTTTCTAATCCCTACACATAACAATCTTTCTGAAAATAAATGACTTAGAAATTTGGGACCATATTACAGACACAAAAATTTTGACAAGTTAACTTTCTTAATACATAGTTCATCCATCTAAAAAATAAAAATGATAATAACTCCTATACCATAAGGTTTTCATGAAAGTTAAATTAGGTATTACCTGTAATGCATAGTGTCTAAAATATATGTGTGTCCCCATAATCTCAATATATTATTGATATTATTATATATTTAGTAAGTTCCCAGGGCAAGCCAAGAGGGGAAGACTGAATATCAGAAAAGATGAAGGAGAAAAGGAGAATAAAATATGATACTCTGTTGACCCTGAATGGTTATGAATTCTCAGTAGGTAGGCAGACAAGAGGACTTTAAAGACTGAGAATATATTAACAAAAGAATTTTAAATGTAATTTTTAGTGAGGTACAGTGTTTGAGCCTCTCATAAGTCCCAAAAATCTTCATAAATATCTATCACAATTTTAAGTGGCTTGTGATATATATAAGAATGAATATATATATGAATACATACATAAATATATTAATGACACCAGTGGTTAAGCAGGAAACTGGTGACAGAATTTATCATGACAATGTTTTTTTATTTCTTTCTCCAGAAAACTGGATTAACCTTGGTCTTGGGCAGCACATTTTTCTTTCACACAATATGCAGTTGGGTATTTTAAACCATTCGTATATAGATTTCAATGTCAAAACAGGACTCAATTCGGTTATATACTCATGTAATAAAATCATTCCCCCAAAAAGAGAAAAAAAAATCCTTCAAAATTTATACATGTTTACTGTAGCTTTTTAGTATAGTCTGACGTCAGGGAGTGCGATTTCTCCAGCTCTCTTCTTCTTTCTCAAGATTGTTTTGCCTATTCAGGGTCTTTTGTATTTCCATACAAAATTTAAAATTACTTGTTCTAGTTCTGTAAAATATGCTATTGGTATTTCAATGAGGATTGCATTGAATCTGTAGATTGCCTTGGGTGGTATAGTCATTTTGACAATATTGATTCTTCCAAACCAAGAATATGGTCTATCTTTCTATCTGCATGTTATCATCTTCATTTCCTTTCTATCTGCATGTTATCATATTCATTTTCTTTCAATCTGCATGTTATCATCTTCATTTTCTTTCATCAGCATCCCAACAGCTTTCAGAGTACAGGTCTTTTGCCTCCTTAGGTAGGTTTATTCCCAGGTATTTTATTATTTTTGATGTGATGGTAAATGGCATTGTTTCCTTAATTTCTCTTTCTGATACTTTGTTGTTAGTGTATAGAAAAGCAACAGATTTCTATATATTAGTTTTGAATCCTGCAGCTTTACCGAATTCATTGATGATCTCTGCTAGTTTTCTGGTAGCATCTTTAGTATTTTCTATGTATAGTATTATGTCATCTGCAAACAGTTTCAGTTTTACTTCTTTTCCAATTTGGATTCTTTTATTTCTTTTTCTTCTCTACCTACTGTGGCTAGGACTTCCAAAACTATCTTGAATAAAAGTGGCAAGAGTGGGCATCCTTGTCTTTTTCCTGATCTTAGAGGAAATGCTTTCTGCTTTTTCACTGTTGAGTGTTATGTTAGCTGTGGGGTTTTCATATATGGCCTTTATTATGTTGAGGTATGTTCCCTCTATGCATACTTTCTGGAGAGTTTTTATCATAAATAGATGTTGAATCTTACCAAAATCTTTTTCTGCATCTACTGAGATGATCATATGATTTTTATTCTTCAATTTGTTGATGTGGTGTATCACACTGATTTATTTGTGAATATTAAAAAATTCTTCCATCCCTGGAATAAATCTCACTTGATCATGGTGTATTATATTGTAATATATTGTTGGATTTCATTTGTTATCATTTTGTTGAGGATTTTTGCATCTATGTTCATCAGTGATATTGGCCTATAATTTTCTTTTTTTGTGATACCTTTGGCTTGTTTTGGTGTCAGGGTGATGGTGGCCTCATAGAATGAGTTCAGAAGTGTTCCTTCCTCTGCAATTTTTTGGAATAGTTTGAGAAGAATAGGTGTTAACTCTTCTCTAAATTTTAGTAGAATTCACCTATAAAGCCATTATGGGATTATATGAAATCAGGCCTTCATTGCCAGCCCTCTCTGTGAATTACACAATATCCTTTTAATGATCTCATTGTCTGCTTAAAGCAGCTGCATCCGGCCCAGCTTGTGACTAGGAATTCTGACTGTCACAATGATTATTCAGACAGATGGCAAGAAATCCAATAGCAGAATCCAGAGGACTACAGCCTTTTTCTCCTAAGAATAATGAGGAACTAGGAATAGAAATCCATTTGAACTAATGTGAGCTAATATTTTTAAAAGATATATTATAGAGATAATGTGAGGAATTTCAATTTTAGAAACCTCAGTTGTAGGAGATTTTGAACTCTCCTGTAACAATTTGCAGGTACATGTCACACAGTTCTCTTCTGTTCTGCTAAGTGATTTAGGTTATCAGTGTCACATTTCCAAATTTCTTGCAGAAAAATCTGTATTTCCCACTTAAAACAAGTCTGATGTGAATATTCTTTGTTTGATGGCTGTCTTTGAAGGCTCTTCTCCAAGCAATAAACTCAATGATTCTTGCTTCTTCCATTTTATATCTATATTAACATAAGAGAGTTAATTCCATTCATATAGACCAGGATAGAGAGGGTGGGAAAGATCATGATCAAAATGACTTTTCCCCATAGTCCTTTCACTAGAACTCAATCATAAGAACCCACATTGGTGGAAGACCGGTTAGGAATATATTTTTCTATGTGCAAACAAAAAAAATAAGTCATTTTATGAATATATATTATTGTCTCTGCCACACTGTGCAATGGTTGAGCTTGTTGAATGGGATCAGGTTCTCTGAGAGAGGCAGATAAATAACACCCTGCAAAGCACTTAACTATGATTACTATGAACGAACATGTTTAGAAATAGAAAGTGTTTACAAAATTCAGGAGAGAAGATATATTTAGAAGTTATTCTTTAAAAAAAAAAAGTTGGTGGAGTGGATACCAAGGCATAAATAACCCATTTTAATTTAAAAAAAATAAATACTAGGAAATCAGTAGTTTTTCCTGAGCAGATATGGAAATAGTATGGTCCAGAAACAGATCAATTAGGATTTATATAAAAGAACTAAATGGGAACAAAATTTATTTTCCTTACACACAGCAGAGAGAACACTGGATATGAGAAAATGAGATTTTTTAAAAAAGAAAAAAAGGGGAATTCCCTGGTGGTCCAGTGGTTAGGACTCTGTGCTTCCACTACAGGGGACATGGGTTCAATCCATGGTTCGGGAACTAAGATCCCATGAGCTGCATGGTGCAGCCAAAAACAAATTCTTTTTAATAAATAAATAAAATAAAAATTTCATGAAACTACAAAAGAAAAATACAATCAGACATTCTTAAAAATCTATAATACTTTCTGAAATCAATTCAAACATTCTTAATATGATAAAAAAAAGAAGAAGAAAATTTTAAACAGGGGCGTTCCATGCTCAAAGAAATTTAAAAGACCACAGTGATCAAAGATGAAAAATCAGAACTAAGGAAGCATTGAAGACAACATTAATATTATTGGAGAATCACTTAGGAAAAAAACAAATCAATGCAGCAGACAAGCAAAACATTGTTAAGGATGATTGGTTTAAAATATTCAGAATAAACAGATTATATGAAAAAGATAAAATTGCACAGAATAAAAGAGAAGTATGAGGTACACAGTGAGGTTTACTTAACATCTCTGAAATAGATATTAAGAAAGGAAATTAAATATGATATATCTATTTAACATATGAAAATGTTAAAATATTAAACATATAAAATTTGACCTTAAACCTATAAATCAAATGCATATGAAATAATTTTCATTCATCTCTCCTTTCTCTTAAAGAATTTTTTGTGATTATCAATATTATATTCAGACTGAGAGGGAGAAATGAACATCAACCATAAATTAATGCAGTGAACGATGAGAATTTCAGTGTCTTCATTTGGAAGAGGTAAAAAGTGTATTGTTAATTATTTTGTGGTCTGGTTGCATTTTAGGCAAAAATAGGTTTCAATTAGTGACTTTTTGTTTAGAATTTATAAATGAAAGAAAAATGTATAGTTCAAGGGATAGAATATGGCAGATATCAAAATATGGGTTCAAATCTTTCTAGTCACTTTAATATGACTTTCTCCATTTATTGGTTGCAAATTTTTAAACTAAATTTCTCAGACCTCTTTTTTATTGGAGTACCAACATTTGAACCAGAATCACCTAATCAGGTGTATAGAGAAGACTTGAAAATTAAGAGAGTAAATGTAAACAGAGAAAGACAGGTGTTTGGGCTTTTCAGACTATTTTTATTCGTATTCCAGAATTCATTCCCTGGCATAGCAGCTGTTCAGAAGCAGATTGAAGCAGCACCAATGTTTCCATGAAAAAGCTTCCTGATATCATTTTGCTCTCTTTCCAGCAGGAAGAGCTTTAGTTTTCATAATACCCAAGGGGTTCTGTGAACTATATTATACACTTACATTCCTCCTTTTCTGCTTAATATAGCTAGACTGGTTCCTCTTATTTGTTTCTATAATTCTTAACTTAGATATGGTTAAAGTTTTAAGAAAGTTTAATGTGTATCTTTTGAGACAAAACTATCTTTTAAAGAGCAGCTGAAGGTTTTACTTTCAATGAGGTCCGATTTCTCAATTTTATCTTCTACATTTGTGCTTTCTCTGTTCTTTTAAAGAAATCCTTGCCTCTATCAAAGTTGCAAACATATTCTTATATGTTTTATTTAAGCAAATTTTTATAACATTTAATTTAGGTGTATGGCTCATCGCAATTTGATTTTTTTTCTCTATGGTGTGAGACTAGGGTGAAGTTTCTTCTCTTTTCTGTATGGATAGTAAGTTGTTTCAGTTTCATTTGTTGGTGATATATTTTCGTTTTCCTATGGAACTGCTTTAGTGCTCTCATCAATATCCATTTGGCCAGTCCAACATGTAAAGAGCCTGGAAGTCATCACCCCTATCAGTACAACAAGAAAAAATATGAACAAACTGAATATAAACAATTTTTAGATTCATTAGAGAATTGAGATCTCAGTGCAGACTGAAGCACTGAAAAACTTTAAAAACATACAGACAGTTATAGAAAAATCTCAGCTTATCAGGAGCAGAAGCCCAGAACCAAACAACTACAACTAGAGCCAATATCAGAAGGAACACTTTAAACTGTAATTGATGAATTTCTGGAGGCTCAGTGTAGAGTAACTTGAGACTTAAAAACTCTGAGGGGCCCAGTCTTAGGGGACCACCACATTTTAACGAGCCCTACCAGGTTCTCATGGTTTAGATAGTAGAAAAATCCTCTTATGCTACCAGCTGCAAGAGGGGAAAAGTAACCATTCTTTTCTAGTTTTATTGAGAAATAATTGACATATATCACTGTATAAGTTTAAGGCATAGAGCACAGTGTTTTATTTACATATATTGTGAATATGTAAATATGTTTTATTTACATATATGATGACCCCAATAGTCTCACCTAACATCCATCCTCTCATATAGATATATGAAAAAGAAAAGAAAAGAAATTCTCCTTGCATGAGAACTCTTAGGATTACTCTCTCAACAACTTTCCAATATGTTGTGCAGCAGTATTAACAAAAGTCATCATGTTGTACATCACATCCCTAGTACTTATCTTATTACTGGAAGTTTGTACATTTGACCACCTTCCTCCAGGTTCCTCTCTCTCTCCCCCTCCTTTGGTAACCACAAGCCTGATCTCTTCTTCTCCTATGAGTTTTTTGTTGCTGTTTTTGTTTGTTTTATAGCTTCTGTATATACAAGTGAAGTCATTCAGTATTTGTCTTTTTCTATCTGGCTTATTTCACTTATCATAATGCCTTCCAGGTCCATCCATCATCCATGTTGTCATAAACGATAGGATTTTCTCTCATGTAGAGCTGAGTAACATTACCATACTTATATATCACAACTTCCTTAACCATTTGTCCATTGGTGGACACTAGGGTTGTCTTCATATCTTGGCTGTTGTGAATAATGCTGCTGTGAACATTGGTATGCACATATCGTTCTGAGTTAGTTTTTTTCATTACTTTGGATATGTTCCCAGAAGTAAAATTGTTGGATGATATGGTAGTTCTATTTTTAATTTTTAGAGGATCCTCCATAGTGGATGCACCAGTTTACGAACCCACCAACAGTTCACAAAGGTTCTCTTTTCTCCACATCCACACCCGTATTTGTTATTTCTTTTTGATGTCTTTTTAATGATGCTCATTCTAATAGGTGTGAGAAGATACCTCATTGTGGTTTTAATTTGCATTTCCTTAAGGACTCATGATGTTGAGCATCTTTTCATATACCTGTTGCTCTTTCCTATACCTTCTTTGGGGAAATGTCTATTCAGGTCCTTTGCTCATTTTTTAATTGAGTTATTTCTTTTTGCTATTGAGTTGTATGAGTCCTTCATATGTTTTGCATATCAACCCCTAACCAGATAAATGGTTTGCAATTTTTTTTTTTACAATTCTGTAGGTTTTCTTTTCAATTTGTTGATTTCTTTTGCTGTGCAAAAGCTTTTTAATTTGATGCAGTCTACCTGTTTTTTATATTGTTTCTTGTGCTTTAGTTGTTATATCCAAAAAATCATTACCAAGACCCATATCAAGGATTTTTATTCCTATGTTTCTTCCAGGAGTTTTATGATTTGGGGTCTTATATTTAAGTCTTGAATCCAATTAAGTTCATTTTTATGAGTAATGTAAGATATGGGTCCAGTTTCTTTCTTTTAAATGTGAATATCCAATTATCCAAGCACCATTTATTGGAGAGACTGTCTTTTCTTCATTGTTCTTGCCAACATTTGTTGATTGTGCTCTTTTTGATAACCGTTCTGACAAGTGTGAAGTGATATCTTGTGGTTAAGATTTGTATTTCCTGGGGACTTTCAAGATGGCAGAGGAGTAAGATGTGGAGATCACCTTTCGTCCCACAGATACATCAAAAATACATCTACATGTGGAACAAATCCTACAGAACACCTACTGGATGCTGGCAGAAGACCTCAGACTTCCCAAAAGGCAAGAAAATTCCCACTTACCTGGGTAGGGCAAAAGAAAAAACAGAGACAAAAGAATAGGGATGGGACCTGCACCTCTCGGAGGGAGCTGTGAAGGAGGAAAAGTTTTCACACACTAGGAAGCCCCTTCACTGATGGAGAAGGGGGGTGGGAGGGGGGAAGCTTCAGAGCCACGGAGGAGAGTGAAGCAACAGGGATGGAAAGGGCAAAGCGGAGAGATTCCCATACATAGGATCGGTGCCGACCAGGACTCACCAGCCAGAGACACTAGTTTGCTCACCCGCCTGGGCAAGTGGGGGCTGGGAGCTGAGGCTCAGGCTTTGCAGATCAGACCCCAGGGTGAGGACTGGGGTTGGCTGCGTGAAAACAGCCTGAAGGGGGGCTGGTGTGCCACAACTAGCTAGGAGGGAGTCTGGGGGAAACTCTGTATCTGCTTAAGAGGCAAGTGAACATTGTCTCAGGGTGCACAAGGACAGGGAATTCCTTCCTCACGTGCCCACAGAAGGCAGAGCACCACCTAAGCAAGCTCAAGAGACAGAAGCAAGGTGCAACTATCAGCTCAGACCCCAGAGATGGGCATGAAGTACTCATGCTGCTGCCACTGCCACCAAGAATCCTGTGTGCGAGCACAGGTCAATACCCAAATCACATCCCCACTCTGGGAACCTGTGCAGCACGCCATGCAAGAGTCCCAAGATCTAGGGACAACTTCCCCAGGAGAACACAAGGTGTGCCACAGCCTGTTGCAATGTCATGCTGACCTCTGCTGCCACAGGCTCACCCTGGATTCCAATTACGAATACCATACCCTTCCATCTCCCAGGCCTGAGAGAGAAAGAGAGCCCTAATCAGCCAGTGTTTTAACCCCCTCCTGTCTGGCTGGGGAACAGATGCCTGAGGGTGACCTACATGCAGAGGTGGGGCCAAAACCACCGGGAGCTGTGTTAACGAAGAAGAGAAAGGGAAATCTCTCCCAGCCTCAGGAGCAGTAGATTAAATTTCCACAATCAACTTGATGAACCCTGAGTCTGTGGAATACCTGAATACAAAAGAAATGTCCAAAACTTGAGGCGGTGGACTTTTGGAGCAACTGTAGATTTGGGGTTTGCTGTCTGCGACTGATATGTTTCTGATTTTTATGTTTATCTTAGTTTAGTTTTTAGTGCTTGTTATCATTGGTGGATTTGTTTATTGGTTTGGTTGCTCTCTTCTTTTTTATTTATTTATTTTATTATTTTTATTTTTATTTTTTTATTCCTTTTCTTCTGAGATATGTGGCTGACAGGGTCTTGGTGCTCCAGCTGGCTGTAGGCCTGAGACTCCGAGATGAGACAGCCGAGTCCACTTCATTGGACCACCAGAGACCTCCTGGCCCAATGTAATATCAATTGGCAAGAGCTCTCTCACAGATCTCCATGTCAACACTAAGACCCAGCTCCACACAACAGCCAGCAAGCTGGATGTCTCATGCCAAACAACTAGCAAAACAGGAACACAACCACACCCATTAGAAGAGAGACTGCCTAAAACCATACTAAGCACACAGACACCCCAAAACACACCACTGGACGCAGCCCTGCTCATCAGAAAGAGAAGACCCAGTCCCACTGGTGGGACTGTCCCACCAGTCCCCTCCACCAGGAAGCCTACACAACCACTGAACAAAGCTTACCAACTGGGGGCAGACACCAAAAACAATGGGAACTATTAACCTGCAGCCTGCAAAAAGGAGACCCCAAACACAGTAAGTTAAACAAAATGAGAAGACAGAGAAACACACAGCAGATGAAGGAGCCAGGTAAAAACCCACCAGATCAAACAAATGAAGAGGAAATAGGCAGTCTACCTGAAAAAGAATTTAGAGTAATGATAGTAAAGATCCAAATTCTTGGAAATAGAATGGAGAAAATACAAGAAACGTTTAACAAGGAACTAGAAGAACAAAACAGCAAACAAGCAATGATGAACAAAACAATAAATGAAATTAAAAATTCTATAGAAGGGAACAATAGGAGAATAACTGAGGCAGAAGAACGGATAAGTGACCTGGAAGATAAAATAGTGGAAATAACTGCCACAGAGCAGAATAAAGAAAAAAGAATAAAAAGAATTGAGAACAGTCTCAGAGACCTCTGGGACAACATTAAATGCACCAACCTTCGAATTATAGGGATCCCAAAAGAAGAAGAGTAGAAGAAAGGGACTGAGAAAATATTTGAAGAGATTATAGTTGAAAACTTCCCTAATATGTGACAGGAAATAGTTAATCAAGTCCAGGAAGCACGGAGAGTCCCATACAGGATAAATCCAGATATAAACATGCCAAGACATGTATTAGTCAAACCAACAAAAATTAAATAAATAGAAAAAATATTAAAAGCAGCAAGGGGAAAGCAACAAATAACATACAAGGGAATCCCTGTAAGGTTAACAGCTGATCTTTCAGCAGAAACTCTGCAAGCCAGAAGGGAGTGGCGGGACATATTTAAAGTGATGAAGGAGAAAAACCTACAACCAAGATTACTCTACCCAGCAAGGATCTCATTCAAATTCAATAGAGAAATTAAAACCTTTACAGACAAGCAAAAGTTAAGAGAATTCAGCACCACCAAACTAGCTGTACAACAAATGCTAAAGAAACTTCTCTAGGCAGGATGTACAAGAGAAGGAAAAGACTTACAAAAACAAACCCAAAACAGTTAAGAAAATGGTAATAGGAACGTACATAGCAATAATTGCCTTCAGTGTAAACGGATTAAAATGCTCCAACCAAACACATAGACTGGCTGAATGGATACAAAAACAAGACCTGTATATATGCTGTCTACAAGAGACCCACTTCAGACCTAGGGACATGTACATACAGACTAAAAGTGAGGGGATGGAAAAAGATATTCCATGCAAATGGAAATCAAAAGAAAGTTGGAGTAGCAATTCTTATATCACAAAATAGATTTTATAATAAAGACTATTACAAGAGACAAAGAAGGACACTACATAAGGATCAAGGGATCAATCCAAGAAGAAGATATAACAATTGTAAATCTTTATGCACCCAACATAGGAGCACCTCAATACATAGGGAAAATGCTAATGGCCATAAAAGGAAAAACCGACAGTAACACAATAATAGTAGGGGACTTTAACACCCCACTTTCACCAATGGGCAGATCATTCAAAATGAAAATAAATAAGGAAACACAACATTTAAATGTACATTAGACAAGATGGAGATAATTGATATATATAAGACATTCCATCCAAAAACAACAGAATACACTTTCTTCTCAAGTACTTATGGACATTCTCCAGGATAGATCATATCTTGGGTCACAAATCAAGCCTTGGTAAATTTAAGAAAATTGAAATTATATCAAGTATCTTTTTTGACCACAACACTATGAGACTGGATATAAATTAGCAGAAAAAAGGGTAAAAAATACAAACAAATGGAGGCTAAACAATATGCTACAAAATAACCAAGAGATCACTGAAGAAATCAAACAGGAAATCAAAAAATACATAGAAAGAAAAGACAATGAAAACACAACGACCCAAAACCTATGGGATTCAGCAAAAGCAGTTCTAAGAGGGAAGTTTATAGTAATACAGTCCTGCCTCAAGAAACAAGAAAAATGTCAAATAAACAACCTAATGTTACACCTAAAGCAATTAGAGAAAGAAGAACAAAAAGGAAAAACCCAAAGTTAGCAGAAGGAAACAAATCATAAAGATCAGATCAGAAAGAAATGTAAAAGAAATGAAGGAAACAATAGCTAAGATCAATAAAACTAAAAGCTGGTTCTTTGACAACATAAACAAAAGTGATAAACCATTAGCCAGACACATCAAGAAAAAAAGGGAGAAACTCAAATCAATAGAATTAGAAATGAAAAAGGAGAAGTAACAACTGACACTGCAGAAATACAAAGGATCATAAGAGATTACTACAAGCAACTCTATGCCAATAAAATGGACAACCTGGAAGAAATGGACAAATTCTTAGAAAAGCACAACACCTCCAAGACTAAACAAGGAAGAAATAGAAAATATAAACAAACCAATCACAAGCACTGAAATTGTGATTAAAAATCTTCCAGCAAACAAATCCCAGGACCAGATGGCTTCACAGGCAAATTCTATCAAACATTTAGAGAAGAACTAACACCTGTTCTTCTCAAACTCTTCCAAAATATAGCAGAGGGAGGAACACTCCCAAACTTATTCAACAAGGCAACCATCACCCTCATACCAAAACCAGACAAAGATGTCACAAAAATAGAAAACTAAAGGCCAACATCACTGATGAATATAGATGCAAAAATCCTCAACAAAATACTAACAAACAGCATCCAACTGCACATTAAAAGGATCATACACCATGATCAAGTGGGGTTTATCCCAGGAATGCAAGGATTCTTTAATATACGCAAAACAGTCAATGTGATACACCATGTTAACAAATTGAAGGATAAAAACCATATGAGTAACCAAATACATGTAAAAAAAGCTTCTGACAAAATTCAACACCCATTTATGATAAAAATTCTCCAGAATATGGGCATAGAGGGAACCTACCTCAACATAATAAAGGCCATATATGACAAACCCACAGGCAACATCATTCTCAATGGTGAAAAACTGAAACCATTTCCTCTAAGATCAGGAACAAAACAAGGTTGCCCACTCTCACCACTGTTATTCAAAATAGTTTTGGAAGTTTTAGCCATGGCAATAAGAGAAGAAAAAGAAATAAAATGAATCCAAATTGGGAAACAAGAAGTAAAACTGTCACCGTTTGCAGATGACGTGATACTGTACATGGAGAATCCTAAAGATGCTACCAGAAAACAACTAGAGTTAATCAATGAATCTGGCAAATTAGCAGGATACAAAATTAATGCACAAAAATCTCTTGCAGTCCTATATACTAATGATGAAAAATCTGAAAGAGTAATTAATGAAAAACTCCCATTTACCACTGCAACAAAAAGAATAAAATACTTAGGGATAAACCTACCTAAGGAGACAAAAGACCTGTATGCAGAAAATTATAAGACACTGATGAAAGAAATTAAAGATGATACAAATAGATGGAGAGATATACCATGTTCTTGGATTGGAAGAATCAACGTTGTGAAAATGACTATACCAACCAAAGCAATCTACAGATTCAATGCAATCCCTATCAAACTACCAATGGCATTTTTCACAGAACTAGAATAAAAAATTTCACAATTTGTATTGAAACAAAAAAGACCCCAAATACCAAAGCAATGTTGAGAAAGAAAAATGGAACTGGAGGAATCAGGCTCCCTGACTTCAGACTCTACTACAAAGCTACAGTAATCAAGACAGTATGGTACTGGCACAAAAACAGAAATATAGATCAATAGAACAGGATAGAAAGCCCAGAGGTAGACCCACACATATGGTCACCTTCTCTTTGATAAAGGAGGCAAGAATATACAATGGAGAAAAGACAGCTTCTTCAATAAGTGGTGCTGGGAAAACTGGACAGCTTCATGTAAAAGAATGAAGTTAGAACAGTTCCTAACACCATACACAAAAATATACTCCAAATGGATTAAAGACCTAAATGTAAGGCCACACACTATCAAACTCTCAGAGGAAAACATAGGCAGAACACTCTATGACATACATCACAGCAAGATCCTTTTTGACCCACCTCCTAGAGAAATTGAAATAAAAACAGAAATAAACAAATGGGATGTAATGAAACTTAAAAACTTTTGCACAACAAAGGAAACCATAAACAAGAAGAAAAGACAACCCTCAGAATGGGAAAAAATATTTGCCAACGAATCAACTGACAAAGGATTAATCTCCAAAATTTACAAGCAGCTTATGCAGCTCAGTATCAAGAAAACAAAAAGCCCAGTCCAAAAATTGGCAGACCTAAATAGACATTTCTCCATAAAAGATACACAGATTGCCAACAAACACATGAAAGAATGCTCAACATCACTAATCATTAGAGAAATGTGAATCAAAACCACAATGAGGTATCATCTCACACCAGTCAGAATGGCCATCATCAAAAAATCTACAAACAATAAATGCTGGAGAGGGTGTGGAGAAATGGGGACCCTCTTGGTGTGAATGTAAATTGATACAGCCACTATGGAGAACAGTATGGAGGTTCCTCAAAAAAATAAACATAGAGCTACCATATGACCCAATAATCCCAGTACTGGGAACATACCCTGAGAAAACTATAATTCAAAGAGAGTCATGTAACACAATGTTCATTGCAGCTCTATTTACAATAGCCAGGACATAGAGGCAACCTAAGTGTCCATCAACAAATGAATGGATAAAAAAGATTTGGCACATATATACAATGGAATATTACTCAGCCTTAAAAAGAAACGAAATTGAGTTTTTTGTAGAGGTGGATGTACCTAGATTGTGTCATACAGAGTGAAGTAAGTCAAAGAGAAAAACAAATACTGTATGCTAAGACATATATATGGAATCCAAAAAAAAAAAGGTTCTGAGGAACCCAAGGGCAGGACAGGCATAAAGACGCAGACGTAGAGAATGGCCTTGAGGTCACAAGGAGGTGGATAGTTAAGCTGGGACGAAGTGAGAGAGTGGCATGGACTTACATATAGTATGAGATGTAAAATAGATACCTAGTGGGAAGCAGCCGCATAGAACAAGGATATCAGCTTGGTGCTTTTTGACCACTTAGAGGGGTGGGATAGGGAGTGTGGGAGGGAGATGAAAGAGAGAGGAGATATGGGGATATATGTGTACGTATAGCTGATTCACTTTGTTATAAAGCAGAAACTAACAACTTTGTAAAATAATTATACTCCAATAAAGACGTTAAAAGATATAAAATAAAATTGAGAGAAAAAAAAGAAACAATGCATGATGAGTACCCTTCATGCTACCCACCAGGTAAATGCTATCTCTGTTTAACACCTAATGTCACAACTCATTGCATTTGATCCAAGACAGAAAATAGTTTGCACCTGCATATTTCTGCTTTTTAAATTTATCTTGATGTTTTACATAAATTTAGTGTGGTATTGTAAGAGAGAGCTACTGCTGTCTTGTTGGTATGTGTATTTTTTTTCTTTTTAAAGAACTATCCATTCCAGTATACGTAAGTAAAATCAATATGCTGTATAGTTTAAACATATGCAGTGCTGTCTCAATTACATTTCAATAAAACGGAAAAAAATCCCAAAAGATTTTTATTTCCCTGATTATTAGCAATGTTGAGAATCTTTTCATCTGCCTGTTGGCCATCTGCATTTCCTCATTGGAAAAATGTCTATTTTGCTCTTCTGTCCAATTTCTAATAGGGTTGTTTGTGGGGTTTTTTTTAATATATATTGAGTTGTATAAGCTGTTTATATATGTTGGATATTAATCCCCTATTGGTCATATCATTTGCAAATATTTTCTCACATTCAGTAGGTTGTCCTTTTGTTTTGTCAGTGGTTTACTTTGCTGTGCAAAAGCTTTTCAGTTAAATTAGGTCACATTTGTTTATTTTTGCTTTTATTTCCTTTGCTTTAGGAGATGGATCCAAAAAATTATTGCTGCAATTTTTGTCAGAGTGTTCTGCCTATGTTTTCCTCTAGGAGTTTTACAGTATCTGGTCTTACATTTAGGTCTTTAATCCATTTTGACTTTATTTTTTTATATAGTGTTAGAGAATATTCTGATCTTATTCTTTTATTTTTATTGAAGTGTAGTTGATTTACAGTGTTGTGTTAATTATGCTGTACGTAAAAGTGATTCAGATATATATATTCTTTTCCATTATGGTTTATCTCAGGATATTCAATATAGTTCCCTGTGCTACACAGTAGGACCTTGTTGTTTATCCATTCTATACATAATAGTTTGCTATTATGTTTGTTATTATAGTTTGCTATCTGCTAACCCCAAACTCCAAATCCATCACTCCCCCAGTTTCTCTCCCCCTTGGCAACCACAAGTCTGTTCTCTATGTTTGTATGTTTCTGTTTCATAGATAAGTTAATTTGTGTCATATTTTAGATTGCACATATAAGTGGTATCATATGGTATTTGTCCTTATCTTTTATGACTTATTTCATTTAGTATGATAATCTCTAGATCCATCCATGTTTCTGCAAATGGCATTATTTTATTTTTTATGACTGAGCAGTGTTCCATTGTATATATGTACCACATTTTTATCCATTCATCTGTTGATGGACACTTAGGTTGTTTCCATGTCTTGGCTATGGTAATTCTATTTTTAATTTTTTGAAGTATCTCCATACTGTTTTCCTTAGTGGCTGCACCAACTTACATTCCCACCCACAGTGTAGGAGTGTTCCCTTTATGCCACGCCCTCTCCAGCATTTGTTATTTCTAGAATTGTTAATGATGGCCATTCTGACGGATGTGAGGTGGTACCTCATTGTAATTTTGATTTGTATTTCTCTAATAATTAGTGATGTTCAACATCTTTTCTTCTGCCTTTTGGCTATCTGTAGGTCTTCTTTGGAGAAATGTCTGTTTAGGTCTTCTGCCCAATTTTCATTTGGGTTGTTTGTTTTTTTGTTGTTAAGTTGTATGAGCTGATTTTATATTTTGGAAATTAAGCCCTTGTCAGTCTAATCATTTGCAAATATTTTCTCCCAGTTTTTAGGTTGTCTTTTCATTTTGTTTATGGTTTCCCTTGCTGTGCAAAAGCTTGTAAGTAGGTCACATTTGTGTATTTTTGATTTTATTTCTATTGCCTTGGGAGGCTGACTTAAGAAATCATTGGTTCTATTTATGTCAGAGAATGTTTTGCCTATGATCTCTTCTAGGAGTTTTATGGTGCCATGTCTTATGTTTACATCTTTAAGGAATTTTGAGTATATTTTTGTGTATGGTGTGAGAGCATGTTTTAATTTCATTGATTTCCATGCAGCTGTCCAACTTTCCCAGCACCACTTGCTGAAGAGACTGTCTTTTTCCCATTGTATATTCTTGCCTCCTTTGTTGAAGATTAATTGACCATAGGTATGTGGGTTTATTTCTGGGCTCTCTATTCCAATCCATTGTTCATATGTCTGTTTTTGTGCCAATATCATGTTGTTTTGATTACTGTAGCTTTGTATTATTGTCTGAAGTCTGGGTGGGTTATGCCTCCTGCTTGGTTTTTTTCTTCATGTTTGCTTTGGCAATTCTGGGTCTTTTATGGTTTCATATGAATTTTAGGATTATTTGTTCTAGTTCTGTGAAAAATATCATGGGTAATTTGATAGGGATCACATTAAATTTGTAGATTGCTTTGGGTATTATGGTCATTTTAACAATATTCTTCCAATCCAAGAGCATGGATATCTTTCCGTTTCTTTCAATCATCTTTAATTTCGTTTATTAATATTTTATAGTTCTCAGCATATGAGTCTTTCACCTCCTTGGTCAGGTTTATTCCTAAGCATTTTATTATTTTGATTCAGTTTTTAAAGGTTTTGTTTTTTTACATTCCCTTCTGATATTTCATTGTTAGCGTAGAGAAATGCAACTGTTTTCTGTACATTAATCTTGTATCCTGCTATCTTGCTGAATGTATCAGTTCTATTGTTTTTTGTGTAGAGTCTTTAGGGTTTTCTATATATAGTATCATGTGATCTGCATATAATAACAATTTTACCTCTTCTCTTCCAATCTGGATACTTTTTACTTCTTTTTGTTGTCTGATTGCTGTGGCTAGGACTTCCAATATTATGTTAAATAGAAGTGGTGAGAGTGGGTATTACGTGTTGTTCCAGATTTCAGCAGGAAGGCTTTCAGTTTTTCATCATTGAGTATTATATCAGATGTGGGCTAACTTCATTCTTTTACATGTAGCTGCCAAGTTTTCCCAGCACCACTTACTGAAAAGACTGTCTTTTCTCCATTGTATATTCTTGCCACCTTTGTCATAGATTAATTGATCATAACTGTGTGGGTTTATTTCTGTACTCTCTATCCTGTTCCACTGATCTATGTTTCTTTTTATGTGCCAGTACCATACTGTTTTGATTACCCTGGCTTTATAGTATGTATGAAGTCAAGGAGCATGATCATTTCACTCTGTTTTTTTTCCTCAAGATTGTTCTGTCTCTTTGGGGTCTTCTGCATTTCCATACAAAGTTTAAAATTAGTTGTTCTAGTTCTGTGAATAAACCATTGGAATTTTGATAGAGATTGCACTGAATCTGTAGATTGCCTTGGGTAGTTTGATCATTTTAACAATAATTAATTCTTCCTATCCAAGAACACAGTGCATCTTTCCATCTGTTTGTGTCATTTTCAATTTGATTCATCAGTGTCTTAATAGTTTTCTGAGTACACATCTTTTACCTCCTTAGGTAGGTTTATTCCTAGGTATTTTGTTCTTTTATTTTTTGTTATGGTACATGGGATTGTTTCCTTAATTTCTCATTCTAATGTTTATTGTTACTGTATAGAAATGCAACAGATTTCTGTATATTCGTTTTGTATCCTGAAACTTTACTGAATTCATTGATGAGCTCTAGTAGTTTTCTGCTGTCATCTTTAGGATTTTCTATTTGTTGGTTTTCTTTTTTTTGGTAATTGTTGGTTTCTACAACTTACAACTACAATTTTCTGACTGATGACAAGCTTTCTTGTTTTTTATGAGCTGTCAGGCATGCTTTTTCTATGTTCTATTTATATGTAATAGTCCTTTGTGCCCCAGAAACAGAAATAACCCATTAGAAGTCTGAGACCTTCCATACTTCACATTTGTGGGTAACTATGGTTCATAGCTCTATGACCTAAATTTTGTTAAGGAAACCAGCTAATAATTATTAAGCATTTAGTATGTAACAGGCATTATTCTAAAGTCTTAACTTATATTAAATCTTTGAATACTCAACAGGATTTTAAAATGGTAATCCTATTATTATTTTCTTTTTATAGGTAAAGTAACCAGACACAGAGAGGCTAAGTAAATTGCCCATTATTACATAGCTGATTAGTGGGAAAGTCAGGCTTTAAAACTATAGTTTATCTCCAGTGTCCACAGTTTTAACCAATATTTTCCATGGCTTAGTTATTCTACATTTGCCTTTTATTCTGAAATCTCAAGACTTCTATCTTGATATTAATTCCACTTATGTATTTATTTTTTGTTATATTTTAACCAAAAACTTTGTCTTACAAAAGAAAAAGGAGGGATGTCTTCTCATTTCCACTCAGTCTGCCAAGTCTAAAAGTAGGAGAAAATAATTTTTAGCTAAGAGAAAATAAAACAAATATATAAAGAAAAAAATTACCAACTCAGTTTTAAATACGAATGAGGCAAGAAATAATTTTGTAGATAAATTACAGATTTTTAAAGGTCTACACACATATACTGATATATTATTAATATCTATACTAATCAAAGAGCTTTGACAAATGGATTTTTTAAACTTTCATAAATAACACAAACATTTTGTTAAAAGTATCTATAATAGAAATATGTAACAAAGTCAGTGACTACTTTAGCATCAATTTATAACCACCAGGATTTTGAACATTATAAAATGAGCTATATCACACAAAATGTGGGGAAAGGGAATATTAACATACTGCTAGTGGAAATATAAATTGTTACAGTATTTGGGGTGAGTGCTAAGTAAGTAATCAGTAATTTCTATCTTGGAAATCTATTGCATACATCTAAAAATCACAAGTACGTAAGTATGACTGATACTATTTATTACTTTGTTCAGTTTCCTCCTAAACTATTTCTAACATGCAGAGGCTTGTATCCTTTGATATTTGGGATTAAGTTAGTATTTTAAGGTCTGTTAGTAGGATGAATTTTTACAGGTTTTGATTTGCAACTGAAGTATTCAGAGAGAAGAGCATTCAAGAAAACATCAATTTTGCTTGTATTGATTTTGGAAAAAATCAGCATAGTTCTGATATCTAAAGTTTAAAGGGAAGCTTCCTGATTCAGGATTCCAGATTGCAGCAGTGGAAGTAGCTTACTGGAAAGCAGATTTTTATTGTTGTTGTTCGTTTGTTTGTGAGGTGTTATTCCTGGAGACTTAGGCTAGTGATATTTTAATCCTCTCAATGATCCTGGAAGATTATACATGTATATTATGTATATGTTTATATGTATACCCTCACATACATACACACACACTTTCTTTCATAAAATCCCCTTATCTCTCAAGAGTGATATATGTTATCAGTGACTAAGAATATTGATCAATACAGTAATTGAGACAATAAACATTTAAGGAATAGGGATCTGTATTGGTTTCCAACCTGTTAGTTTTGTTGGAAATGAAGATCCAGTTTCAGTAAAGAGACTTGGTAAATGATGGCACTCAGTGGTCAATCAGTGGGATATTTATACAGTCAACTGTGGTCATCTGGAATAACGTGTCTACTGAAGCAAAGCTTTGACAGACTGATTGACTGAAAACAGTAGACTAGCATGAGGCAGGCATCATAAAAAAATGTAAGAACTGTAGGGATCTATTTACCTGCTATTTAACTGCCTGCTTCTACTTACCTTGGAAAGCTAATAGGCTTATGTTTTAAAATTTTTATCTTAAGGCATGGGAGAGAAAAAAGCCACAGATAGTTTCTATAATTTACTTTAAAAAGCTATTATATCAAAAGCCTAAGGGCTGACACAACTGAAATTAATGAGCAGTTTCTAATTTTGTAGGTTGGAGAATTAAAATACAGGTTTAATATATAACTTTCCAAGTCTTTGTTCATTTGTTTGTTTCAGACTTAGAAATCTGATTGGGAAATAGGAAACCCAGATCTTGACTGGTGCCATCAGAGAAGAATGAAATGTCTTATTAAATAATAAAAACAAAACATTCCTGATAGTTGTTGAAGAATGATAAGGCAGACTTTATTCAGGAGGTTTAACACGATGGGGGTTTGCAGTATAGGAGAGAAGTGGAGCTCAACTCCAAATACAAGAAGGATAAGTGGGAATTTATAGCCAAGGAGTAGGGTGGCTGTGAGTGGATGCTTTTGATTGAAATACATGATAGAGCCTATCATTTCCTGAATTACACTAGTGGCTTCTTAGGATTCTGAGCCAATCTCAGTTCCTCTATAACTAGAAGAAAATTTCCCCTTTTAGATTATCTAGTTTACATAAGGTTTTGCATAAGATGCTTCCACACAGAGGAAATGAATGATTTTAGTATTACAAACGAATTCCGGGTTGGATAAGAAGGACAGTAGGGGTAGAGATGTCTTGTGGAAATGCTTCTATCAGCACTTATTGTTGTCCACTTTCCCTGGTAGCACAGATGCCATCTTCTAAAAAGCAGAGATACATTCCAAAGTATAGGCAGTGGTTAATGGTATTGTTTGAGCTAGTGGATGGTCAAGGATTTAAACAAATAATATTGGAGGATTTTTGAAAAAAAAAGGTATTGGGGGAAAATATTTTGATTGAGCTTTCAGAACAGACATTGAATGTGAAGATGCTTTTCTCTCAGGGTATTGCTCATGAAAACCCTCCTGCCTTGACAATTGTTTATCTGGTAGAAGGATAATCTACTCCATGAAGTCACTGAGCCTCTTTCCCAGTCAACCCAGTGTTTCCTCCATGGCTTCATGATCGAATGTCTAGGGTGGCAGTGATAGAATTTGTGTATTAAAAAAAAAAAACTTAATTTCATGAAGGCTGATGAGGACACTGTCAATCTGAATACTAATTCAGCAGCAGTAGTGATCAATGTTTAATCAATGACACCAGTCAATCTCTGGACCCATTGTAACATGGAAGAGGTATAAATGCTTTCTTCACAGAACATAATAAATCAGGATCTGAGAAGGATTTGTTAAGCTAAAGTAGGAGAAATGAAATTATAGATAGGAGATAATCAGAATTTGACAGAATATTTCATTGTGATTTTAGTTTTTCAAAAACACATTAAATACAAATAGGGAAGCCAAGATGAGTTATTATTTTTTCTTATATTCTACCTTGTTATTTTTGTCATTAAATAATATGCCTTTTTTGAGAAAGAACAAGGAAGGGAAAGTGACAATGCTTATATATACAGTTATGGAAAGTTGGTTGAAATTTGTTCAATACTTGTCAGAGTGTGACAAAAGTAATACTCTGTTCTATTGTCATGAAAAAATCCAGTCATACAATTAGCAATAAATCATAACTTAAAAATGCCAAGTAAGAGATATAGTATGTTCCCACATTCTGTAGGGAATTGTATCAATACTTTTGCACATAGAAATATTTGTTAAGTACCTACAGTTTTGGGAACCATTCTGCATGCTATGGAAAAAAAAATACATAAAATCCCTTACCTAAAAGTACTCAGAGTTTACCTGGATAAGACAAACAGATAAATATACTGTTCCAAAATAGTGCAATGTCTGTACAACATTGGAGAGAAGTTCTGTAAGATTAACAGTTTTATTTAAGACTTTACATGGTTTTGGATTCTTTATCTCTGCTCATCTGCTTTTCTCTCCAAAAAGTGGTCCCAACAACAGCACATCCATGCAAAAAAATAATTAGTAAATGTAAAATAAACACCTCAAGTGACAAGATAACTAGAGCATGTAAACCAGGATTGCAGCAGCCAGCTGGAAACTCAAGGGCAGAACACAAGTTCAATCCATTGATAAAATAATCCTTTATCTACAGGGATGATCACTGTAGGTGTGGGACACTACTACATAAGTGGAAATAAGTACTCTCACTCTGTGAAAAGGAAGAAGGATCTCTTCTGAGTCAAATAATTCTAAATCTCTAAGAACAGTGGACAGATGCCTAATTCCACAGAAACATAAGGAAGAAACTTCAAACAAAAAAAGCAATTAAACCTATTATGCTATAAAATTTTAGGGGTTGATCAGAATTCACCTGTATTTTACAGATTTTTATCCTCACTTAGGTATAATTACTATCATGAAGAGGTGGCTATCTGATTGAATACACTTATTTAAATATGCACGCACTTTCATCTGACTATTTTATAAGTTCATCCTTTAATTGATTCACTTTTGTTTCTCTATCACTAAAAAACTCAAAAGTTAAATTACAAAATAAATTTCTGTAAACAAAATAGGTATATGTAAATGAACAACTATTTTAACAATAAATGTATCTTACACCATAAATTTTTATATTTTTAGTTCAAGCAAATATTGCAGAAAAGGTACTCTTTGCATCAACTTGTATTTTTAAATGATAATATATTAAAGTTTAGTACTTTATATTTCAAACACTATGCAAAACTGCCTTAGGAAATAGTTTATATGCCATGCCATATAAAATAATGTTGATGATACCTGGAATCAAAAATACTGCTAGTTAGGAAAGAGTCAAATTGAAATGGAAATTAAAAAAAAATAATGTTCTACTTTAATTTGCATTCATTTCCTTTTTTAATTTATATTGTAGTATAGTTCATTTACAATGTTGTTTTAGTTTGAGGTGTACAGCAAAGTTGATTCAGTTATATTGGGTTGGCCAAAATTTCGTTTGGGTTTTTCTGTAAGATGTTACTGATACATGTACATATACATATTATTTTTCAAATTCTTTTCCCATTTAGGTCATTACAGAGCACTGAGTAGAGTTCCCTGTGCTATACAGTAGGTCTTTGTTGGTTATCTATTTTAAATATAGCAGTGTGTATATGTCAATCCCAAACTCCCAATTTATCCCTTCCCTCCCACCTTTCCCCTTTGGTAAACATAAGTTTGTTTTCTGAGTCTGTTTCTGTTTTGTGAATAAGTATGTTTGTATCATTTATTTTTAAAAATTCCACATATAAGCAATATCATATGATATTTGTCTTTCTTTCTTACTTCAGTTAGTATGATAATCTCCAGGTCCATCCATGTGGCTGCAAATGACATAATTTCATTCTTTTTTAGGGCTGAATAATATTCCATTATATATATGTACCACATCTTCTTTATCCATTCATCTGTTACTGGACATTTACATTGCTTCCTTGTCTTGGCTATTGTAAAGAGTGCTGCAGTGAACATTGGGGTGCATGTATCCTTTCAAACCATGGTTTTCTCCAGATATATGCCCAGGAGTGGGATTGCTGGATCATATGTTAGCTCTATTTTTAGTTTTTTAAGGAAACTCCACACTGTTCTCCACATGAGCTGTTTGTAAATTCTGGAGATTAATCCCTTGTCAATTGCATCGGTTGCAATTTTTTCTCCCATTCTGTGTGTTGTCTTTTCGTTTTGTTTATGGTTTCCTTTGCTGTGCAAAAGCTTTTGAGTTTAACTAGGTCCCACTTGTTTATTTTTGTTTTTATTTCCGTTATTCAAGGAGGTGGATCAAAAAAGATCTCAGTGTGATTTATGTCAGAAAGTGTTCTATGTTTTCCTCTAAGAGTTTTATACTATCCCATCTTGCATTTAGGTCTTTAATCCATTTTTAGTTTATTTTTGTGTATTGTGTTAAAGAATGTTCTACTTCATTCTTTTACATGTAATTGTCCAGTTTTCCCAGCACCATTTATTGAAGAGACTATCTTTTTCTCCATCGTACAATCTTGCCTCCTTTGTCATAGATTAAGTGACCATATGTGCATGGGTTTATTTCTGGGCTTTCTATACTGTTTCATTGATCTATATTTCTTTTTGTGCCAGTACCATACTGTTTTTATGACTGTAGCTTTGTAGTATAGTCTGAAGTCAGGGAGCATGATTCCTCCAGCTCTGCTTTTCTTTCTCAAGATTGCTTTAGTTAATTGGTGTCTTTTGTGTCTCCATACAAATTTTCAAATTTTTTGTACTAGTTCTGTGAAAAAAGCCATTGGTAATTTGATAGGGATTGCATTGGATCTGTAGATTGCCTTGGTAGTATAGTCATTTTTACAGTATTGATTCTTCCAATCCAAGAACATGGTTTATCTTTCCATCATTCTTTTTAATGTTATGACTGTTTTATATGGAAAAACAACTACATGGATATAAACAGGTAAAATCAAAAGGCACACTTTTTTGGGATTTAATATTTTCATTGAATCTGCAAACATACCAAGGTGTTAGAAATTATAGTGCGGAAAGATACTATTGCTCTCAGTATCTTTTGAAAATTATCTTGGATAGGATAGTACTCTAATATATTTAAAGTTGACTAATTAGAACCAAATTAATTTAGGCAAATGACAAATATGAGGTTTATAACATGATTAAAATCTCTTTCTTTAATATACTTGCATTTTTACATCTTCATTAAGTTAAATAATATTTTCCCCAAAAGTACCCACGTTCTTAAGTATTCTGATTCTTAGTAATATCCACATAGTATATTCACAAAATTTACCTTATTAACTTACTTAATATTTCTCATTTTAATAAAATTGGCATATTTCTTATTTCTTAAAAATATTTTAAATTGCTTATTTCTTCTCTTTGGTTTGTTTAATAATTTTATCTTGCTATTGAAGCTCCTGGATATTTGAATTTTCTATTAAAATTAATTTTGACTTTATTTTATGAATTAATTTTTGCTCTATTTTTCAATTGTTAATTTTATTCCAGTTTTATTGAAATATAATTGACCTATAGCATTCTATTAATTTATGATATACAACATACTGATTTTTTATATGTATATATTGCAAAATGATTACCCCAGTAAGTTTGGTTAACATGCATCACCTCAGATAGTTACACATTTTTTTGCATGGTGTGAACTTTTAAGATTTACTCTTAGAATTTTCCAGTGTACAAAATTATTAACTATAGTCATCATACTGTACATTACATTGCTAGAATTGTCTTATTATTGTAAGTTTGTACCTTTTTAATATCTTCTTCCATTTTCCCCACCCCCAACCCCCTCTTCTGCACTCACCAATCTGTTCTCTGTTTCTATGAGTTCATTCATTTGTTGTTGCTTGCTTATTTGGTTCTTTAGATTCCACACATAAGTGAGATCACATAATATTTGTTTTTGTTTGACTTATTTCACTTAGCATAATGCCCTCAAAGTCCATTTGTATTGTCGCAAATGGCAGGATTTCCTTGTTTTTCTTTTTTTAATTATATTGTAGTATAGTTGAATTACAATGTTGTATTAGTTTCTGCTGTACAGCAAAGTGAATCAGTTATACATTTACATATATCCACTCTTTTTTAGATCCTTTTCCAATATAGATCATTATAAAGTATTGAGAAGTGTTCTCCATGCTGTACAGTAGGTCCTTATTAATTATCTCTTTTATATATAGTAGTGTATATATGTCGATCCCAGTGTCCCAATTTACCCATCCACCCTGGTAACCATGACTTTGTTATCTACATCTGTGACTCTATTTCTGTTTTGTAAATAAGTTTTTCGGTACCATTTTTTTTTTAGATTCCACATATAAGTAAGATCATATGATATTTGTCTTTCTCTGTCTGACTTACTTCACTCAGTATGACAATCTCTAGGTCCATCCATGTTGCTGCAAATGGCATTATTTCATTCTTTTTTATGGCTGAGTAATATTCCATTTTATATATGTACCACATCTTCTTTATCCAGTCTTCTGTTGATGGACATAGGATTTCCTCCTTTTTTAAGGCTGAAAAATATTCATATATACACACACACACACACACATATATATATATATATATATATATATATATATATATATCCAGGGACACTTAGATTGTTTCCATATCTTGGGTATACTGTAAGTAATGCTACAGTAAACATAGAGGGGGTGGAGATATTTCTTTGAGATAATGATTTCTTTCTTTCAGATATGAACCCAAAAATTGAATTGATGGATCATATGGTAGTTCTATTTTTAATTTTTTGAAGCACCTCCACACTGTTTTCTACAATTGCTGCACCAATTTACACTCCCACCAAGAGTTAAAAAGGGTCCCCTATTCTCCACATCCTCAACACATTTGTTATCTCATGTTATTGATGATACTCATTCTAACAGGTATAAGGCAATACCCATTGTGGTTTTTATTTGCTTTTCCCTGATTATTAGTGATGTCGAGCACTTTTTCATGTACCAGTTGACCATCCATATGTCCTCTTTGAAAAAGTGTCTATTTGATTGCTCTGTCCATTGGTAATTGGATTGTTTTTTATTTTGTGCTAGAGTTGTGTGAATTCTTTGTAAATTTTGGATGTTAACACCCTATCAGATATGGGATGTTTTCTCCCATTCCATAGGTTGCCTTTCCATTTTTTTGAAAGTTTCCTTTGCCATGCAGAAGCTTTTTAGTTTGATGTAGCTCTACTTGTTTATTTTTGCTTTTGTTGCCTTTGCTTTTGATGTAAAATCAAAAAAGAGAAGAAATTATTGCTAAGACTGGTGTCAAGGAGCTTACCCTCTATATTTTCTTCTAGTTCTATGTTTGCAGGTTTTATGTTCAAATCTTCGATCTATTTTCTGTTGATTTTTGTGTATGGAGTAAGATTGGGCCAAATTTCATTATTTTGCATGTTGTGGTCTAATTTCCCAACACCACTTATTGACGAATTTATCCTTTCCCCATTGTATATTTTTGGCTCCTTTGTTGTGAATTATATTGACCATATATATGTGGGTTTATTTCTGGGCTCTTTATTCTGTTCTTTTGATCTATGTGTCTGTCTTTATGCCAGTGCCATATTGTTTTGATGACTACAGATTTATAAATTGTTTGAAATCAGGAAGCATGATGCCTCCAGCTTTGTTGTTCTTGCTGAAGCTTACTTTGGGTATTTGAAATCCTTTGTGGTTCCATACCACAACTTCCAATTCTATGTTGATTAAAAGTGGTCAGAGTGGCACCCTGGTTAGTACTTTTTCTTAGGTAAAAGGCTTTCAACCTTTCAACATTAATTATGGTGCTAGCTGTGGGCTTGTCATATACAGCCTTTATTTTGCCAAGGTATGTTGTCTCTATACCCAGTTTGTTGAGAATTTTTATGGATGGATGCTGAATTTTGTCAAGACTTTTCTGCATCTTTGAGATGATCATGTGATTTTTATCCTCTGTTAATGTGATTTATCGTGTTGATTAATTTGCAGATGTTGAGCCATTCTTGCATCCCTGGAATCAATCCCACTTGATAATGGTGTATGATCTTTTTACTATATTGTTGTATTTGATTTGTTAATATTTTTTTGAGGATTTTTGCATTTATGTTAACCAGGTGTGTTGGTCTGAAATTTTCTTATATTTTCGTGTCCTAGACTGTTTTTCTTGTCAGGGTAATGCTGGACTCCAAAAATGAGTTTTTGAGAGGTTCCTTCCTCATCCAATTTTTAAAAGAGTTTCTGAAGGGTTGGCATTAATTATTTAAATGTTTCATAAAATTCATCAGTAAAACCATCTGGTCAAGGTATTTTGTTTGGAGGTTTTTGGTTATTAATTGTGTTACTAGCAATTGTTTTAAAATTTTTTTCTTCAAGAAAGTCTTGATAGTGTGTTTAAGTATTTATTTCTTCTAGATTAATCAGTTAGTTGACTAATAGTTGCTCATCATAGTCTATTTGGTTCTTTGTATTGTGTGGTATTATTTAGATTGTGTCCCCTTTTATTTATAATTTTATTTGAGTTCTTTTTATTTCCTTGTAAGTTTAGGTAGAAGTTTGTCTATTTATCTTTTAAAATAACTACCTCTTACTTTCTCTGGTATTTTCTATTATTTTTTAGTCTCCATTCATTTGTTTCTACTAATATATTTTATATTTCCTTCCTCCTACTAACTTTGGCCTTAGTTTCTTCTTTATTTTCTACTTTCTTGAGGCATAAGTTTGGGTTGTTTATATTTTTTCTTAATATAGGTTATGACTATGAACTTCACTCTCAAAACTGCTTTTGCTGCATCCAATAAGTTTTGGTGTGTTGTATTCATATTTATTTGTCTCAAAATATATTCTTTAAATTTCTCTTTTGACTTTTTTGATCCAGTGGTTGTTCAGTAGCATGTTTTTTACTCTCCACAGTTCTGTGAATTTTCAGGTTTTCTTTTTGTAATTGATTTCCAGTTTCATACAATTATGGTCAGAACACATGCTTGATATGATTTCAATCTTCTTTTATTTATCAAGACTTGTTTTGTGGTCCAACTTATGATCTTGGAGAATAGCCATGTGTATTTGAGAAGAATATCCTGATGTTGGATGGCATTTTCTATATGTATTCAGTATCTGTTAAGTCCATCAGGTATAATGTGTTCTTTAAGTCCAATGTTTCCTTATCCATTGTTGAAAGTGAGATAGTCAAGTCTGCTACTAATATTGCATTGCTGTTGGAAAAGAGAAGGTATGAAACTTTGTTTTCTAAAAAAACAAATTTTCCTGTCTTTCTTTTCCCGAGTTCCTGGGATACAACTGTAAACTCTTCTGATTTTCAAAGTGGTAGGACTGTCTTCATTATTCACAATGCACCCCTTCTAACTTTATGCTAGTGTCTAATGGTGGCCACTAGACAGTCTCAGGATTGGGACTTACTATGCTGGAAAGACCAACCATGTAGTTATAGTGTCGAGTTTCTAAACCAGATAACATCAGCCCAACATTCTGGGAAGGCAGGGGAGCTGCAGATTGCATTCAACCACATGTCTAATAATTCAGTCAATCATGCCTATGTAATGTAACTCCAATAAAAACTCTGGGCTTGGATGAGCTGACTTGTTGAAGATCATACTGCTGTGCCAGGAAGATGATACATTCTGATTACATGAAGAGAGAACACAGAAGCTCTGCTTTCTAGACCCTCCTACACTTGCCTGATGTGTCCATTCATTTGGCTCATCATTTGTATCCTTCAATATAAAACTATAATTTTCTGAGTTCTGCCATTCTAGTGAATTATCAAACCTGAAGGTATATGCAACCTCTGAATTTGCATTCAGTTGGTGAGAAGTGCCTGTGCCCTGGAGATCCCCAAACTTGTGGCTGTCATTAGTAGTGAGGATGGTCTTTTGGAAACTGTGCCTTTAAACTTGTGGAATCTACTAACTCTAGGTAGTTAGCATAAGAATTTCATTGCACAATTGCAGCTTTAAAATCTACCATCAGGCAAACAAAGTTATACATGTGAATATCCAATTGACCCATTGCTTATTATAAGGACTGTCATTTCCACATGACACTGCAGTGTGACCTTTGCCATAATTTAGGTCATTGTATGTGTGTGATTCATTTCTGCACATTTAGGTGCCTTCCATTCATCTGTATGTTCTTATATCAAAAATGATCTAAATTACCATAGCCTTGTAATAAATCTTGATACCTGGTGGTCCAAGTTACCACCTTTTTCCTTCAAAAATTGACTTTGCTAAGTTGGTCAGTTGTATTTCAATATATGTTTTAGAATCAGCTTATCAATAGTCACAAAAAATAAGACTTGGGGTTGTGGTTGAGGTTGTGTTGAATCTATAGAATAATTGGGGAAAATTTTTTATATTACAATACTAATTCCTCCTTCAGTGACTATGGTATATAATCTTAATAATTCATTAAGGTTTTATTTATTTTTCTCAATATTTTTATATTTAAGTACAGATATTTTACACATATTACACATTCATTCCTAATATTTGCTATAGTTTGATGTTATCACGGATGATTTTAAAATTCCATGTTCTATTCATTTATTGGTGATATTGACATGACTTCACTGTGATCTGTAAAATATCCTAGTTTCAAAATCTGAAATTTGTTGTGACTTATTTTATAACCAAATATATGATCTTTTGGGGTAAGATTTTAAAAGTACACATAAAAATAATATGTGTTCTTAGGTTTAACGTTTTCCTTCTTTTTACAATAACATAGTCATTGAAAAACCCATTAATTAAACCACTTCTATTCCATTTAGTGTGATATTTAGTTTTTTTTAACAAGGCCCCATCTAAATGCTTAGACTTTCGTGGGATTATTTCACACTTAAAATTTCAAATTATTGCTAATTTTTTCCCACTTGTATTTTAAGAATATTCATTTGTTTTTAAAGTTTTATTACAAAATTTCAGGTATTTTACAACTATCCATTGATATTTATAAGTGTACTATATTGATATAAATATACCATATTCACTTCATTATATACTGTCAACTCATTGTACTCTAGTTCTTCTCTCCATCAGCAAAGCTTAGAAAAATATACTTTAAATATGTTGTGAAATTCATTGTTCTACTTACTTTCTACTGTGATATTTATGTTCTGCTTGAACTTTTTAGTTGGATTCTTTTCTTATTTTCTTTAAATGGGGTAAACAGTTTTTCTGAAATCTTTAATATCTGAAAATGTGGCCTTTTAAAAAATTCATGTGTGTGAATGATATCTTGGATAAGCAAAGACTTGGGGGCTGTGGTCTTTGCTCTCAGAGGCTTGCATTTGCTATTCCCCACTATTCTAGCACCTACTGAGGAGATAAGTATACTGGCAGGATAACTTTTAATCATTTGTGAGTCATATGTCCTCACTGTCTCTGAAAACTTTGTAGATTATTTAAGCTAAGAAATTTTATGAGGCTAAGACTCATATTAATACCCTTCCTATCATTCCTGTCTATAATTCAATAGTGAAATTCATTCAGTCTGAGGGATAAAGTTTTTTTAAATTAATTTTACTTGAAATATTACTTGTATACACAGACTAGACAAAATAACTCAAAAGTGCAACTTTGTCAAATCTTATCATTTTGTCAGGTTTGCTCCAAATATTATTTTATCATCTTAAGCAAAAATGACTTACATGTAAAAAAGATTTTTATGTATTTCTCCACAATCTATTCACCTTCTCCTTTCTCCAGAGGTAAAACTTATAATGAATTTAGAAATTCTTAAACAATAGATTGAAAAATGTTTTTCTTGGGATAAAACATGAAATAAATATTTACTTCCATAAATATCATTTTATATTCAACAAAGATTTTTTGCATTTTACCATATGCATTTTGCATATAGTATCTGTGTATAGATTTGAATTACTTTAATATATTTCTATATATATGTATATAAATACATATATTTCTAGTGTTTATTTTATATACAATTTATGTGTCATCTGATATTTAGATAAGTACATATGTGTATATATATTCAGATATATATGTATTCTTAAGTTATACATATATGTAAATATTTATTATTCATTTCCAATTTAATGTACATTTAAGATATTTCAAATATGGCTATAATAAATAATCCTATTTGAAAAATATTTTTATATTCTTGAGACATGCACATACCTTTCTAGAATATTTCCTTATGAGAGAATTGCTAAATCTTGAGGAATATTATGTCACATGAAGTTTAAAATGTGTTTTGAATGGCTTGTATCACTTATTGTCTTCTATTAGGAATCCTTTATTATAGTAAATCTATAAATATCTTTTCATATATTTTATATAACCAAATAACACTTTCATGTATTTTGAGATTATTTGAGATATATATTTTCAGTATGAATATCAGAAAAGAATTAATGAGGAATAATTTATGGAAAGTTTGTTTTCTGGAATTCATATATGTGTATGATATTAGTTAGAATACTCAATTTCAAAGCACCATTTACTTAATATTTCATTGTTGTCCAATCCCTATCATAAGCCAAGATGGTACCAAGGACACTGAGCCTTTCAGTTGTGAATTAGAGTGACACTGGCTCTGTTTTGAGGAGCTTTCATAGATACACCTGGAACATTGCCAATGGCTCTGACACCAACGTTAAATGAGCTGATGCAACTTGCCAATTACATGGATATTTCTGCGCCAAAAACTCAGACCAAGGTACATATGCTCATAATATCTTGTAGTAAACTGAAACTTCTATTAAGGTGATGATAAGAGGGCATTCCACTGAGCCCAAAGGCAATCTTGTTGCTCTTACAAAAAACAAAAGCAAAAATGTTAACTAAAATAAGACTTCTACAGTCAGATTTTAGTTCCATATGTATTTGAAACGTTTTTATTTTTGTATGTGTATTGGATTTTCAATATGTTATACAAAGCCTATTAATTTCAGCCCTTTCTAAGACTTTGCTAGTCATGATATGTCAACTACCAAAATAGTGATTTACTGAATAGTTTTCTTATACTGACTGTGGATATATAAAATTTTGTTTTTTCTCTACATATTTGAGAATATGTAATTATATCCATCTACCAAAAAGTTATTATATCCTCCTGATGTCTTTTTTCATTTTATGATTACACAGTATCTGTCTCTTAATCATCAATTATTATTTCATTCTTAAGGTATGGTATGAATTTATTGTGCCTATTTTCTTTATATGTATATCTACCCAAGATATATTTTAGCTTTTTATTTTCAGAAATTTTTATTTTCTTGTTACGAGCTGACAAATGGAGTTCTACTTTTAGCCCAGATGTAGAAAGAGATAGATACTAGGTTTACCCTCTAGCATGAAGCAACTAAAACACAAAACATAACAATGATTTTAAGACACTGGACATAAGACAATGCAGGATAATGATACCTGCAGGTGGGGAAACAAACAAACAAGTTGAAACCCTGTTTGCCCTAGTACTGCCTGGAAAGAGTTTTTAGGCCACAGCAGAGGTAGAGAGAACTCTGGTGGAGCATGGTGCTTCACTGAGTGGAGACGCAGATTTGGGGAGAAAAAGAGCAAGACAGTTAGAGATTTCAGGGCGGGCAACTAAACTGAAGAGAGCTACACTGAGCAGGAGCTTTGAAAAATTACAGAGTGTCCCCATCAAGTCAATAGTCTCAAAACAGCTTTTTCATCATTCCATCTCCAGAGGTAGTCAGACTGTTGTATATGTATACATATGTATACATGTTGTATATGTATATGTATATGTATAATAATTAAGGCTTTACCACTTGATATACAGGACTAAGTAAAAGTAAATCCTGCATCTTACTAATTTGACAAGAAGATACTGGGGATCATCCAAGAGGGCAGAGTACAAAGACCCTGAGCTCACGTCCTCTCACAAGCAGACCAAAACCACAACTATCTGCAGAACAACCATGACTGAAACCTAACAGAGATCTTTTACAACTAAAGATATAAAGAAGGAACCACAATGAGACAAGTAGGAGGGGAAGACTCACAATATAGTGAAATCCCATACCCTCAGGTGGGTGGGCCACAAACTGGAGAATAATTATACTATAGAGGTTCTCCCTGAGGAATAAGAGTTCTGAGACTCATGTCAGGTGCCCTAGCCCAGGGGTTCTGCATTGGGAAGATGAGCCCCCAGAGCATTTGGCTTTGAAGGAGTGTCCCAAATGATTGTGGGAAACATTGTCTTCACTCCTAAAGGGTGCACACAAAACATCATGTGCACCAGGACGGAGGGAAAAAGCATTAATTTGCTAGGAGCCTGGGCCAGACTTACCTGCTGGTCATGGAGAGTTTCCTGGAGAAGTGGAGGTGGGTGACTGCAGTTCACCCTGGGGACATAGACACTGGCAGCAGCCACATTTGGGAGCTTGTTCTACCACATGAAAGCCAGTACTGGCAGGTGCCATTGTGTGGGATCCTAAAGACTTCCTGAGCCCACACACACATCTAAACATGTCTCTATTCATGGCCTTGCCCCCCAGAGGACCAAGACAAAGCTCTGCACACCAATGGGCAGGTACTAGCCCTGACCTCCAGAAAGGCTGCACCAGCCTCTAGACCAGTCTAACCAACCAGAGGGCAGACACCAGATGCAAGAAAATCACAGTCCTATAGCCTATAGGCCCAGGCTACATACAGCAGGCCTGGCCCTACTCTGGGACCAGCTGGGCCTCAGCCCTGACCACTACCAGTCCAACATAAGCTTTGGGACACCACAGACACCATATCCAAATGTGTCAGGAACCAGCCCCCTACCACAGCAATCTGACACCAGCTCAGGGATCACTGGGCCCTGCAGGCAGACTCTAGACCTGGCTCTGCCTGCCAATAGTCTGGCACTAGCCTCAGGACTTGGCTTCAGCCACCAGTGGAGCAGGAAACAGCACCAGAGTCTCAGAACCCTGACTCCTCCCAGCAGTGAGGCAGCACTAGCTCCAGTGTCCCCTGGCATTCTGCAGTCAGCCACTTCAGGACCAGACCCCACTAACCAACAGCATCCACACAAGGAAGGGCCAGACAACCAAACGGGCCAGGGGCAAAGCAAGCCTACCAGAAGCCCACATAGTCATCCCACCACAACAGGAGGACCCATGTAGACCTCTGAAGGGGACTCCCTAGAGCATATAGCTTGGGTAATGAGAGGAAAGCACTGCACGGACACATAGGAAGACAGTTCTCCAAAGTTGTGAAACATAACTAACCTACTACATACATAAAAATACCAATAGCAACTTAGATAAAATGAGGCAGCAGAAGAGCAAGTTCAAGAAGAGGAAACAAGATAAAACCCTAGAAGAACTAAGTTAAGTGGAGATAGGTAATCTACCTGAGAAAGAATTTAGAGTAATGATTGTAAAGATGGTGAAAGAACTCAGGAGAAGAATGGATGCACAGAACAAAGAGTTAGAAAATATAAAGAACAACCAAAGAGATGAAGAATGCAATAACTGAAATGAAAAATACACTAAAAGGAAACAATAGCAGACTAAATGATACAGAGAATGGATCAGTAAGCTGGAAGACAGAGTAGTGGAATCACTGCCACTGAACGCAAAACACAAAAAAGAATGAAAAGAAATGAGGACAATGTAAGGGACCTCTGAAACAACATCAAGTGTACTAATATTTGCATTATATGGGTCCCAGAAGGAGAAGAGAAGGAGAAAGGGGCTGAGAACATATTTGAAAACATAATAGCTGAAAACTTCCCAACCTGGGGGAGGAAACAGTCACCCAATTCCAGGAAGTGTGGAGAGTCCCATATAGAATGAATCTAAAGAGGAACACATCAAGACACCTTGTAATTAAGATGATAAAAATTAAAGATAAAGCGAGAATATTAAAAGCAACAAGGGTAAAGCAACAAATAACATACAAAGGAATCCCATAAGGCTATCAGCTGATTTTTTCTGCAGAAACTCTGCAGGCCAGAAGGGAGTGGCACCAAATATTCAAAGTGATGAAAGGGAAAAAACCTACAAACAAGAATAATCTACCCAGCGAGGCTCTCCCTCAGATTTGATGGATAGATCAAAATCTTTACAGCAAGCAAAAGCTAAATAAGTTCAGCACCACTAAATCATCTTTACAAAAAATGTTAATGGAAGTCCTCTAGGCAAAAAAGAAAAGGCCATAACTAGAAACAAGAAAATTATGAAATGAAAAGGCTCACTGGTAGAGGTAAACATACAGTAAAGGTAGGAAATCATTCACACACAAAATTAGAAGGGAGGTTAAAAGACAAAAGTAGTAAAATCAAATATATCAACAATAAGCAGTTAAGAGATACACAGAAAAATTAGATGTAAAATATATCAGAAACAGTAATCATGAGGGGAGGAGAGTACAAATGCAGAGTTTTTAATATATATTTGAAATTAAGAGCACAACAACTGAACCATATATATATATAAACCTCATGGTAACCACAAACTAAAAATCTATAATAGATGTACACACAAAAAAGAAAAACAATCCATATATAACACAAAAGGTAGTCATCAAATCCCAAGAGAAGAGGATAAAAGGAGAAGAAAGGGAAAAAAATACCTACAAAACAATTAACAAACTGGAAATAACACACATATTGATAATTACCTTAAATGTATATGGACTAAATGTTCCAACCAAAAGACATAGAGTGGCAGAATGGATACAAAAACAAGACCCATATATATGCTACCTACCAGAGCCTCCAGATCTAGAGACACACACAAACTGAAAGTGAGGGGATGAAAAAAGGTATTCCATGCAAATGGAAATCAAAAGAAAGCCATAGTAGCAAGACTAGTATCAGATAAAATAGACTTTAAAATAAATACTGTTACAAGAGACAAAGAAGCATACTACATAGGATAGGATCAAGGGAGCATTCCAAGAAGAAGATACAACAAATGTAAATATATATTCACCCAACATAGGAGCACCTCAATATGTAAGGCAAATATTAATGGACATAACAGGAGAAATGGACAGTAACACAATAATACTAGGAGAATTTAGCACCCCACTTGCATCAATGGACAGCTCATCTAGACAGAAAATCAATAAGAAAACACAGGACTTAAATGACACATTAGACCAGATGGACTTAATTAATATATATAGAGAGAGCATTCCATCCAAAGCAGCAGAATACACATTCTTTTCAAGCACACATGGAATATTCTACAGGATAGATCACATTCTAGACCAAAGAACAAGCCTTGGTAAATTTAAGAAAACTGATATCATATCAAGCAACTTTTATGACCACAATACTATGAGACTAGAAGCCAACTACGAGAGGAAAAAAATGCAAAAAACACAAACATGTGGAGGCTATATAATATACTACTAAACAACCAATGGATCACTGAAGAAATCAAAAAATACCTAGAGGCAAATGCAAACAAAAACAGGACAGTCCAAAACCTATGGGACATAGCAAAAGCAATTCTAAGAGGAAAGTTTATAGTGATACAAGCTTACCTCAGGAAACAAGAAAAATCTCAAATAAACAAACTAACCGTACACCTAAAGGAACTAGAGAAAGAAGACCAAACAAAACCCAAAGTTAGTAGAAGGAAAGAAATCATAAATAGAGCAGAAATAAAAGAAATAAACAACTAAAAAAAAATTAAAAAGATCAATGAAACTAAAAGCTGGTTCTTTGAAAATATAAACAAAATTGATAAACCTTTAGCCAGACTCATCAAGAAAAAAGGGAGAGGGCCTAAATCAATAAAATTACAAATGAAAAGGGAGAAATGACAACTGACACCACAGAAATAAAGGATAAGAAACTACTGCAAAAATATATATATGCTGATAAAATGGACAACCTAGATGAAATGGACAAATTCTTATTAGAAAGATGCAATCTCTCAAGACTGAACAAGGAAGATAGAAAATATGATGAATAATGAAATTGAATCAGTAATTTAAAAACTCCCAGCAAACATCCAGGAACATATAACTTCACAGGTGAATTTTACCAAACATTTAGAGAAGAGTTAACGTGTCCTTTTGAAATTATTCCAAAAATTGCAGAGCAAGGAACACTTCCAAACTCATTCTATGAGGCCATCCATCACCCAGATACTACAACCAAAGACATCACACAAAGAAAATTACAGGCCAATATTGCTGATGAACATAGAAGCAAAAATCCTAAACAACATACAAGCAAATCAAATCCAACAATACATTTAAAGGACCATGCACCATTGTCAAGTGGAATTTATCACAGGGATGCAAGAATTTTTCAATATCTGCAAATCAATCAATGTGAAACACCAAATTAACAAGTTGAAGGATAAAAAACAAATCATCTCAATAGATGCAGAAAAGATTTTGAAAAAGTTCATCATCCATGTATCTTAAAAACTCTCCACAAAGTGGGCATAGAGGGAACCTACCTCAACATAATAAAGGCCATATATGAAAAACCCACATCTAACATCATACTCGATAGTAAAAAGTTGAAAGCACTTACTCTTAGATCAGGAACAAGACAAGCATGTTCACTTTCACCACTTTTATTCAACATAGCTTTGGGTGTCCTAGCCACAGCAAGCAGAGAAGAAAAAGAAATAAAAGGAATGCAAATTGGAAAGGAAGAAGTAAAACTGCAGGTGACAAGATACTATACAGAGAAAACCTAAAGACACTACCAGAAAACTAATAGAGCTCATCACTGAATTTGGTAAAGGTACAGGATAAAAAATTAATGTACAGAAATCTGTTGCATTTCTACACACTAACAACAAACTATCAGAAAGAAATAAAGGAAACAATCCCATTTACCACCACATCAGAAAGAATAAAATACCTAGGAATAAACTTATAAATAAAAGAAATATAAACTAAAAAAAAAAAACAATTAAAAAGATCAGTGAAACTATTTGAAAGCTGGTTCTCCTATATAATACAGGTATATTTTATGTAGACCTATGTTAAAATAGCATCAAAGTGGTTGTTTTCAAAAGGAAACCTACTAATCATTATTGTGTGAAGCACATCTCCCCTAAGTAGGAAATATTCCTGAGAAGACAAGTTTTAACTCAGTTACCTGAGTGGTTGTTTTATGACCCAATCAATAATCTCAAATCATCCATTCAAATCAATTAAAATATAATTATGCACTGGTGAATTCATACATTTCTGATGTATTTGCTTAATTTAAAAGAGCATGCAATTCCATAAAGATCATGGGCTAGATAAAATATCATTGTTGTCATGGAAAGAACTGACATATATACCATTTAACATAACTTTAAAAATAAATACAAGATTCCAAATCTAACAGAAGCATAAAGCTCTCTAGCTGTTCAGGAACTCCATACCAACCTGTCCCCACCCCCTCTCTCCATTTGGATATAATGAAAGGAAAGCATTTTAGAAGAATATTTAAGTGGACTCTCATCAGGAAGCACTTCAAAGAAGTGCTTTTAAATGTTCAAATATAAATGTACTTTGATGACCTTCCTTTTATCAAGCACACTATTAAAATGCTTTCCTAATACTTCCTTTTCCCAAAGCCCAGGCTGGTTAATCATATGATCTCTTTGAATAACCTTTGATCCTACCAGGTGATTAAAAGAAAATTTGTAAAGAATGCACAAGACATTGATGCAGGTTTGACCTTGGTAAAGTTATAAACTAAGTAAGTATTGTCTTCAAATACTCCCTCATCTAAATGTCATTTTCTCTTTTAATTTATCAATTTTCCTTTTATTACTTATGCTTTTCCTCACTTGTGTCTTTTGCAAACCTGTTGTATCTGTCTACAAAGATAACCTACCTCAGAAAATGTGAAATTGTAAGAACACAGATCTTTTACATAACCTATACTCAAATTCTTACTTCATGCATCCTACTGGGGTTAGCTGGAGCTAGTCCTTTTCTGAACTTCAATTTACTTATATGCAAAGTAGGAAAAAAATCTGATGCCACACAAAATTTAGTTGGAATCAACTAATACTGCATGTTGATTTTTCCTTTACATAAAATATGCTATACAGATCAGAATCAAGATGGCACAGTAGTAGGATGTGGAACTCACCTCTTCCCACAAATACATCAAAAAATACATCTACAAATGGAAAAATTCTCACAGAACACCTACTGAACACTAGCAGAAGGCCTCAAATGCCTGAAAGGACAAGAAAGGTCTCCACATAACTGGGAAGGATGAAAGGGGAAAAAAAGAGGGAGCAAAACAGGTCCTGCACCCCTGGGAGGAAACTGAAGGAGAGGAGAGGTTCCTCACTGGTGGGGAGATAATCTGGGACAGAAAAGAAGCTTCGGAGGCTCAGAGGAGAGTGCAACAAACAGTTAGTGGCAGACAGGACAGAGAGAGACCTGTACAGACGGTCCATGCCATTGCCTTGCAATAACTCAGCCTGAGATGCATATCTGCAAGTATGGGCAGGGGCTGGTGCTGCAACATGGGGTTCAGAGGACAGACCAGGGAGGGGACTGCTGTTGGCTGCATGGAGACAGCCTGAAGGGGCTGGAGTGTGGGACTTAGCAACCAGGAGTGTTTATGGAAGAAACCCTGGCCTCCATAGAAGCTAAGCACCATTGTTAAGTGGCCTGTGAAGGGAGGGGCAGGGCTGCCATTGCAGTCTCTTTCCCCACCCCCTGGCTCCTGCCTCTGTGGGCTCCAGGAGAGGCTCCCACACAGGCAGGCTCATGTGCCTGGTGAGCTTCAGCCCCCTACCCACCCAGCAGGCTTGCTCACTCTGGCTGTTGTCTTGGTGGCCCTGGTAGCAGATGCCAGTGGGTTGCCAACATGCAGAGGTAGGGATGAAATCACAGCTGAGGCTCAGGGGCCTTGCAGCTTAGGAAGCAGAGCTGAAATCTCTCCCTGTGGCTGTGCAAACCACATATTTATACCTCTGCTGCTGTAAATTCAGCACCTGCAGAACATCTAAGTGGACAACTGGTTCTCCCACAGCTGGGATGAGTCTGGCCTTAGTAGCTGCGGGTTTTGTGGGCATGTACACATGGGGGCGGAGCCAGGGTCTGAGCTGCCTCAGAGCTCCCACAGTGGGTTCAGGTGCATGAATACTGCGGTCCTGGGAACTGACTTCAACGGATCTGGACTGGTGGCCTTGTGAAAACAAAGCCTAAGAGGCACCAGCCCAATTGCTGGTATACCCATGGTTGAGGTGGGGCTGAGGGCAGTGCCAACAACAGTGGACTTTGTGAGCCTGCACAATGGTTGAAAGGTGACACAACAGAGCACACTCACAGGTGAACAGCACCAGTGGAGGAATACTCAGTGGTTTTTCTCCAGGGGGAACACTCCCACCTACCTCACGCCTCATGCCACAGATCAGAAACACAGCTCAGGAATGGAGCTGGGGCTTCTATTCCAACAACAAGAGAGCAGACCCTGCCCTGGAAAGGGCAGTGACAACCACAGAGCAAAGAGGAGGCCCTGCTCAATATCCAGTGCAGGCTCTGGTCACCACAACGTCAGTCACACCTCCTATCAAAGGGATAATGGCCAACATACACTGAGGAAAGAGGTGGTGGGCAGCCTTACTAAAAACAGTCCTTACACCAACAAATATGAAACCCACGCAGGCTACACAGGATGTTCCCACATAAAAGTAAGCCTCCAAGACCACAGTAGGTAATTCTTTCTCCTAAACTCATAGAGCAAGAGAAATATAAGTAAAATGAAGAAGCAGAGGAACCACTCCCAATTAACAGACCAAAAGAATTCCCCTGAAAGAACAAAGAGACTTCTTCATTCTAATAGACACTGAGTTCAAAAAGGAGATAATGCAAATACTGAAAGAATTAAGAAGAACTATTGATAGAAATGCAGAGTGCTATAAAAAGTAACTAAAAACTATAAGGAGGAGCCAAGAAAAATTAGAGAATTTATTTGAACAGATGAAAGCTGAACTAAAGGCAAAGAATAGCAGAATTAATAATGCAGAAGAATGAATAAGTGATGTGAAAGATAAAATAATGGAAATCACCCAATTCCAAAAGCAGACAGAAACCCAAATAAAAAAAAAATGAAGGCAATGTAAGAGATCTATGGGATAATATAAAATGTGCCAATCTATGTATAATAGGGATCACAGAAGGAGAAGAAAGAGAAAGGGGATTGAAAATGTATTTGAAGAAATTATGGCTGAAAACGTCACAAACCTAATGAAAGAAACAGATACCCAGATACAGGAAGCACAGAGGGTCCTGAACAAGATAAAGCCAAACAGACTTACACCAAGACATATTATCATTAAAATGGTAAAAGTTAAAGAGAAAGTTCTAAAGGTAGCAGGAGAAAAACAGAGTTAATTACAAGGGAACCCCCATAACGCTATCAGCTGATTACAGAAACGTTGTGGGCAAGAAGCAAGTGGTGGGATATACTGAAAGTCTTGAAAGGGAAAAATTTGCAACCTAGGATACTCTACCCAGCAAGATTATCATTTCAAATAGGAGAGATTAAGAATTTTTGAGATAAGCAAAAACTAAAAGAATACAGCAATACTAAACTATCCTAAAGGAAATATTGAGAGGTCTTCTATAAATAGAAAAGAGGTAAGGATCTATAGGAAAGAGAAGATCACAACTGGAAAGTAAATCACTTAAATAAGACAGTACACAGATTATTTTAAAAAATCAAAAAATTTCTGTGAAAGAGATGATAACCACAATGAACAGCAAAAGGATGAACATGAAAAAGTGGCCATGAAAATCATGAAATGTAGGGAAGGAGAATAAGAAAATGTAGATTTTTTTCCCCCCTAGAATGTGTTTGAGCTTATATGACTACCAGTCTAAAGCAAATAGATATAGGAAGGGGTTAACATACTTAAAAGAGGATAACCACAAATCGAAAACATACAATAGGTTATAAGAAAAAACAAAAAGAAGAGAAAACAAGCATAATGCAAAAGAAAATTCATCAAGCCACAAAGGAAAAAGGTACAAAGAATAAATATAAAATCAACAGGAAAACAAAGTTTAAAATGGCAATAATTACATACCTGTTAATAATTACCTTAAATACCAATGGAATAAATGCTCCAATCAAAAGACACAGAGTGGCAGATTGGATAAAAAAAAAAAAGAGCCTACAATACGCTGCCTACAAGAGACCCACTTTAGGGCAAAGGACACGCATTGATTGAAAGTGAGGGGATGGAAAAAAATATTTCATGCTAACAGAAATACAAGAAAGCAGGGGTTGTGATACTCACATTAGACAAAATAGACCTTAAAACAAAGGCTATAAAAAAGATAAAGAAGGACACTGTATAATGAAAAAGGATCAATACAAGGAGAGAATATTACACTTGTCAACATATATGCACCCAATATAAGAGCACCCAAATACATAAAACGAGTACTAACAGACATAAAGGGAGAAACTGATAAGAATACAATAATAGAAAGAGATTTTAACAAGCCACTCACATCAATGGACATGTCTTTGAGAAAGAAAATCAATAAGGCAACAGTGATCCTAAATGATACAAGAGAACAGTTAGACTTAATTGATATCTTTAGGACATTACATTCAAAATAAGCAGAATGCATTCTTTTCAACTGCACATGGAAAATTCTCTAAGATTAACCACATACTTGGGCACAAAACAAGTCTCAACAAATTTAAGAGTTTAGAAATTATTTCAAGCATCTTTTGTGACCACAACACATGAAACTAGAAATCAACCACAGACAAAGAAAAAATGACCAAACTTAGAATTAAATGTATAACTAAGGCATTATTATTTCAAGAATTGTCAGCAGAGCCTTGTGGAGTCTTCTTAATCATAAAAATTCTCAAAATATTCCTCTTTTCTGTTCCTAATGAAAAATGAAATACAATCTCAGAGTTTCATGTTTGTGATGACTAAGATGTAATTCCCTGTAACCAAATGAGTAATTAAACCAACATTTAGTGTTCATAAAATATTAACTTATCCATAATTTCCTGGAAACCTCTACTCAGTAGTCTAATAGATAATATACATGCCAAACAATGGCTGGCTAAGCTGCAAAGCTTCTTCTATATGAAGCACAAGTTTCAATTGTGGGTGACCTTTTTGGAAATATACTTCTCATTGGTTATTCATGGTTTTCTGGTTATGACATGGTTATGGTTTTCAACTGTGGTCATTTTTCCTTTATTTTTAAAAATTTTTATTTATTTTTATTGAAGTACACTTACAATATATTAGTTTCAGATGTACACCATAACGATCTGATATTTCTATAAATTATTCTACATATAAAGTTATAAAATATTAGCAATATTCCCTGTCTTGCTTTATATTTATTAGTTAGTTTTAGTTTTGTTTCATTATCATTAGTATACTTTGTTATAGATGTTTGGTTAACCGTACATGTTATAGTGATATTTGTAATGGTATTACTTGACTTAACCAAAAACAAGTTTTAATATGAATAAATAAGTATGATACATGCAAAAATATTAACCACTGAACTATTTTTTTCCAGTAGAAAATATGAATACATAGTATAGTTGATCCAAATGGAGCAGGGTAAAACTGAATATTTCAGAAAAAATATAATCTCAAAGTTTACAAGACATAAAGAAGCATATCAGTTAAGATTCATTTGTGTCAGGAAATGTAGACAACTAGATCATTTAAAGGAAAAAAGTTTACTGAAGGAGTAGTTTATAGAACTGAAACAAATCCTTAACAGCCTGGATAGAGCCTCTCCAGGAACCCAGGCATCAGTCACTATTGGCAAACTCTTCTGGGTATGACTTAAGGAATGACTTAGCTATAAACATTTTGTTTTGTTATGTGTGATGATTTTAAATCTAATTAGCTAGAATTCATCTCCAGTAAATATTAAAAATATTTGATAGAAAACTTACATTATCCATCAGTGAATCACAAGTATGCATTGTATACATACTCCTTTATCAGCCTTTTTGATCTTCCTAATATAGAACATTGAATTGTTTTTAGATGGAAATCTATTTTATTATTTAAAATAATGTGTTTAAATATAACTGAATGTTAAGGCTAAACTCCAAAATTTCCAAAATTAGATAAAAATACAATGCTTCTTGGAACTGTAACTTAAAGTCTTAATGCTCCCTAATTTCAGATGGTCCACTCAAATCTTATTTAAGCTTTTTCTGGAGATAGTTCATATTATAGCATACTTAAAAATGAAGAAGAGGACTTGTGAATCATTTTTATAGAGAAAAATAGTTTATTTTCTATATTTTAGAAGAGGATATTAGAAAAAATTTTTGGTAATGGCTGCTTTGGGTGGATGTTATTTTCTTTAAGAGAGCACTGAAAAGGCCCCAGGCAATTACTTTAATTAACACCAATTCCATCTATCACTAGAGTACCCCAAAACTCAATTATCTATTTGAATAGTCCCAAACTTCCAGAATAAACCTTTGAACAACACAGTTGAATTATCAAAAGTGAGAAAAGCAGATTCATGTCTTACATTCTTCAACATGGTCATTTATTTTGTTATCACAGCCTTTGTGAAAACAATAAATAATTTTTTTATTTTACACAAGGTATATAATATGGTTATAAACCAGAAATATATTTTGCTATATAGATTATTGGCTTTCATTTATGTGGATGTTTTCAATCTTTTAATAAACATTATTTAGAATAATTATTAAGAATTGTTAGACAAGAATGAAAATCATATTACTATAAATAATTTTCACTAATACTGACTTTATTAGCAACTTTCCCTTAGTATAAAAGAGTATAAATATTTATAATTAATAAATTATTCATAAAATGATAATTATATTTGTTAAGAGAATGCTTAGATGTCAGAGCTTCACTTTGCTCTGATTTCTGATACCTTTAAAATGGACACCTGGGGGCTTCCCTGGTGGCACAGTGGTTAAGAATCCTCCAGCCAATGCAGGGGACACAGGTTCGAACCTTGGTCTGGGAAGATCCCACATGCCGTGGAACAACTAAGCCCATGTGCCAGAACTACTGAGCCTGCGCTCTAGAGCCCAAGCCACAACTACTGAGCCTGCATGCTACAACTACTGAAGCCCACAGACCTAGAGCCCACTCTCTGCAACAAGAGAAGCCACTGCAATGAGAAGCCTGTGTACCACAACAAAGATTAGCCCCCACTCGCTGCAACTAGAGAAAGCCTGCATGCAGCAATGAAGACCCAACACAGCCAAAAATAAATCAAAAAAAATTTTTTAAATGGACACCTGGCTTAAATCATCTAGCTTGGTTTCTTCATTTAAAAAAAAAGGGTTTAAATGGTTTAATGGATTTATGTCCATAGAAGGCTTAGTATAAAATCTTGTATATAGTAAATTTAAAAATTTGTTATTATATTGGCAAACTATATTTCTAACTATCTAGGCATGCAAAAATGGTTGAAGGTGTGGTTTTTCATTTTATCAACATGCAAGTATTTTTCTAAGTCCTGGTTCATGGAACACATATCTTTGTTTTACATATTAGAGTTGTTTCACATCAATGCAAAAGGCTTACTTTCTTCACTTTATATTAACTTAAATGTTTGAATGATAAAATGTAATGTAAATATTTTGTAAATAAAAGTTCTAATTCTGAACTCAAGATGGGGTGTGATGATCCCCTGTCTTTGATAATTTTGGGTTTTCATATTCTAGATTATTTTATGTGAAATATAACCATATTAATTTATTGTTGTACCAAAGTAAATTTATATTTTAAAAAATCAAACAAAAATGTAATTGTGTAAAACAACACAATCTGTTCCAGGCCCATAAGATACTCAAATATGAAAGAAAGTTTATTATTGTTTGGCATCCTTACAGACTTTAAAGACAAATATTTCTTCTTACCTACTCCATGAAGTTGAGGAGAACAGGAAGAGTATTTTTATTTGGTTTATTTTAGTTATTAGTCCTTCATTTATCCCTCCCTTTCTCTCTCTTTCCCTCCCTCCCTGCCATCTTTTCTTAATGTAATGGCATTAATTTCTCAGGAGTAATTTAGCCTCTATGATTTCCTCTTGTCCAAAAATCAGGGTTATTTAAAACAAAAACAAAGAACAATAAGAACTAATCCAACAACAGATGTATAAAAATGAAGATTCAACCCAGTCAGAAGGCACTATGTTAAAAAGTGAGGCCACATAAAATTTCAGAATTGCATACATTTGTCTTCTGAAAGTTGAACCATTGCAGACAGAGTAACAATTTTCTATGATTAATGGGTCATTCCTGACCAACAAATAATTAAACAAATGATAATATATTAAAAAGCAGCAGACATCAACCATCAATACTCTATAGGAAAGAATAGGTAGACAGAAGAGGACCAGCATATCAAAGAAGAGGAAAAAGAAAGAACAGATGTCAGTGTCCACAACCTGTCAAATGGTTCCATCAATTATCTGGTGAGAAGGGGTCTAGATTGGGGTGCAACTTATACAGTATCCGTATTATGTTATGATTAAGAGTGGAAATGTTATTTGCCACTTCAACATGCATTCACTGTATTTTTGGAAATAGTATGTCAATTTTCTTCTGAAGAATTGTTCACTCTCTCACTTATTACCTATACAATCGGGATAATTGGCTTCATCCCTGAGTTTAGGAATAATCAGCCCAACTCAGGCTTGCCAAAGTCAAGAATCACATCCTTCTGGCTATGAGAACAGATAGGGAATCTTATCTTACCAAGGAAAGGGAATATTTTTATTTGCTTGTTTAGAAGGAGACACATAGATACCATTCTGTGTTTTCTGCTGGGTACCATCAAAATAAGGTTCATGTGAGACTAGGAGCCTTGGACTGAAAGCAGTAGAAAGCTGATCCTAGAGATGGAAAGAAAGCCAAGCCATATGGTATTGTTTAAGCTTTGGAATTAAACCATACTTAATACAAGACCTCCACTAATTTTTTTAAATTTAATTAAGTCAGTATATTCCCTTATACTTCAAAAAGTCTGTCCGTTCAAACCTCAAGAGTCCTAAATGGCACATAAATATGCAATTGTAAACACACATATATGTGTGAAGAATGCACACAAACTCAAATAAGAAATTTAGGGATATTTTCCAAGTGTAACAAATTTTATTTTTCCATAAACATCAAATTATCTGATAATCTGTTATTAAACTAAAAAATTTTTAAGACAGCCACAGGTTTTTAAAAAAATAGAATTAACATGCAGAAAATTGTTGAATTTATTCTCACTAATAATGAAATATCAGAATAGAAAAATTTTTTAAATCCCATTTAAAATTGTGTAAAAAGGAAAAATACCTAGGAATAAACCTGACAAAGGAGGTGAAAGACTGAGAGCTATACTCTGAGAACTCTAAAACATTGATAAAACTGAAGATGATTCAAATGAATGGAAAAATATCCCATGCTCTTGGACTGGAAGAATTAATATTGTTAAAATGGCCAAACTACCCAAAGCAATCTATAGATTTAATGCAATCCCTATCAAATTACCCATGACATTTTAGAGCTAGAACAAATAATCCTAAACTTTATATGGAACAATAAAAAAACAAGAATTGCCAAGCAATCCTGAGGAAAAAGAACAAAGCTGGGGGCATAACCCTCCCAGATGTCAGACAATACTACAAAGCTACAGTAATCGAAACAGTATGGTACTGGCACAAAAACAGACATATAAATCAATGGAACGGAATACAGAGCATAGAAATAAACCCATACATACCTACAGTCAATTAATCTTCAACAAAGGAGACTGGAGAAAAGACAGTCTCTTTAGCAAGTGGTATTGGGAAATCTGGGCAGCTGCATGTAAATCAATGAAGTTAGGACACACCCCCACACCACACACAAAAATAAACTCAAAATGCCTTAAAATTTTAAATATAAGCTGGGACACCATAAAACTCCTAGATCAGTAATAGACAAAATATTCCCTGACATAAATTGTAGCAAGACTTTCTTATTTCAGCTTCCAAGGCAAGATAAATAAAAGCAAAAATAAACAAATGGGATCTAATCAAACTTTTAAGCTTTTGCACAGCAAAAGAAACCATAAAACAAAAATACAACTTATGGATTCAGAGAAAATATTTGCAAACAATGTGACTGACATGGGCTTGATTTCCAAAATAAACAAACAGCTCATACAGCTCAATATCAAAACCAAAACCAAAAACCAACCAAACAAAAACCCCACATAACCAAATTTAAAAAGTAGGCAGAAGACCTAGGTAGACATTTCTCCAAAAACAAGATATATGGATGGCCAACAGCACATGAAAAGATGCTCCACATCACTAATTATTAGAGAAACACAGATCAAAATTAATGTGGTATCACCTCACACCAGTCAGAATGTCCATCAACAAAAAGTTTACAAATAATAAATGCTGGAGAGGGTGTGGAAAAAAGGGAACCCTCCTACACTGTTGGTGGGAATGTAAACCGGTACAGCCACTATGGAAACCAGTAAGGAAGGTTCCTTAAAACACTAAAAGTAGAGTTACCATATGATCCAGCAATCCCACTCCTAGGTATATATCCACAAAGAAAAAACCTCTAATTTGAAAAGATACATGGACCCCAATGTCCAAAGCAACACTATTTACAATAGCCAAGACATGGAAGCAACCTAAGTATCCATCAACAGATTAATGGAAAAAGAAGTGGTGGTGGTTGTGGTGGTGGTGGTGTGTGAGTGTGTGTGTGTGTGTGTGTGTGTGTGTGTGTGTATAAAATGGAATATTACTCAGCCATAAAAATAATGAAATATTGCCATTTGCAGCAACATGGATGGTCCTAGAGATTATCATACTAAGTGAAGTCAGTCAGAGAAAGATAAATATCATATGATATCACTTATATATTGAATCTAAAAAAAATGATACAAATGAACTTATTTACCAAACAGAAACAGACTCACATATATAGAAAACAAATTCATGGTTTCCAAAGGGGAAAGTGGAGGGGGAAGGGATAAATTAGGAGTTTGGGATTCACAGATACACACTATTATTGATAAATAACAAGGATCTACTGTATAGCACAGGGAACTATATTCAATATCTTGTTACTAGCTATAATGAAAAGAATCTGAAATATATATATATATCATGTATAACTGAATCACTTTACTGTACACTTGAAACTAACACAACATTTTAAATTAACTATCCTTGCATTAAAAAAAAAGAACAGCTCTCATCTTCAGCATGAGTGTCTTTAAGATCTCATGGACCTATAAATATCTATGGAATATGCAAAAAATTTCTTAGAAATTTTACAATAATTCTGATTTTTGCACACTACTTTTCTGATAATAATAAGTAATAACAATGCGTCTTGTTCATTATATTATCTGCCCAAGACACCACTAATTTAGACTTAGATTTTCACCTTTTGGGTTTTATAAATAGCCCTGGTTTCAATTAAATGATATAATCAATTATCCTACATATTTTCTATATGCTGGTGTAATGTTAATGGTCACAGTATCAGTTTATGTGAAATCTAACAAGTTAACTAAGTGAATGTTAAATTTTGCCACTAAAGTCAGCATCAGACATAAAAATTCTCTATTTCAAAATGTAATATGAATGTACTGTTAATCCTGTTCAGATCATTTTGCCTATCAAACAGAACTTGACACAGTATTATTATAAAAATTACCTCATACCTGCATTATACTTTGGGGAAAAATGTGAGTCATCTTGTCCTCCATTGATTTCTCGTTCATGAATATCCCTCCAATCCTTCGCTGTACTCTGCATGAAGTTCCTGCTGGAGGTTGCCATGTAAAAAGTAGGGCAATTATGTTGTTTAACTTCATTTCAAAAAGTATAGCATTAAAAGAGAAATTTTTAAACAGTTACCTTCATTTAAAATCTTTTTAAAATGATAACTCCTAGCACATTTAATACAGGGAAACAATTTTACCAAAAGTAATCATATTTTAGCAATGATAAGATACTATTGTCATAAAATCTTGAAAAGATAGATACTCAGAAAGTTATGTCCATATGGCAAGACGGTGGTGATTCATGGCACAAAATATCGATCATTTTGCGTGACTAAGCAGCTAGCCAAATGTGCAAATATAATTAGCCACACACCTCATCTGTGAAAGGGTGTCTTTAAAATGAATCTGGTTCATGGAGAATATCAGGTTCATTAACTCTTTGGGGCCATTAGAGTGCCATTTAGAAGGCATTTGTTCTCTCTGACATAATTTTCCAAATCATACTCTAGTGGCTTTTCTTGGGTATTAATTTACTTGCAGACATGGGGAGAGAGATGGAAAACAACTAAAAAGAAAAGAGGAGGGAAGGAGGGAGGGAGGGGGAGAGGAAGGAATGAAGGAAGAAAGGAAGGGAGGGAGAGAGGGAGGCAGGAAGGGGGGAGAGATTTTAATAAATGTAACTCTTTCAACAATAAAACATTTTCTCAGTCTATTCCCAGTTTTCTCTAGTAAATCTATGTTACTTTTTCTTTAGAAACATCTATACATTATTTGTAAATACACTAATAAATAACTATAAAATGTTTTTGGATAATTTTCTGAATCACCATAATTAAGATAAAGCAGTGTGTCTTTTGACATATACATTCCAAATAAATAATAATGATTATTTCCCAAATATCTATTTGCCTATCCATATCTATCTATCTATCTGAGAAACAAAACCATTTCACAGGGATCTTTATATATTTTTTTAATTAGCTAAAACTCAGATAATAAGCATATGCTATGTTACATATATATATATATATATATATATATATCCTAAATATATCCTAAATATATAGAAAGGCTTCTTTGAAGTTACACTTCTTTTTGTCAGAGACTACTGAATTCTTAACTATTTAAAAGTAAGGTAACTTAAAATTATTATATTCACTTGTCATTGATACTGATTTTTTCTAAATATAAAAAGTGAAGTGTAGTCATTTCAAAAATTTTAGAAAAATGCAAATTATATACCTTAAACAATATTTTGGGTATTTTTCATATAGACAAATAAGAATTCAATTATATTGATTTACTTATAAAATAGAAATCTTAATGTATATATTCTATATTTATATATATTTTTTAATTTCTATGGTTTTATTTTTACAATGAACCTCATATTCCAGCCAAAGTTATTATAGCTTTTTTCTATTGAGGACCATACAGAAGAGATAGGACAGAGTCTTTAACAGGTGCTCTCTAAATATTGTATGGATAAATTTCCAGGCAGTAGAAATGAGACAGATAAATTGTTGATATTGCACAAATACAAAACACACACACACAGACATGCACACCATAAGGGAATACCATGAACAATTATATGTCAAAAATTCGACAATCTAAGAGAAAAGGACAAGTTTCTAGAAACATACAGCCTACCAAAATTGAATCAGAAGAAATAGATAATTTGAAGGAATGGATACTAAGAGTGAAGTAGAAGCTATAATTTTAAAACTCCCTACAAACAAAAATACGAGATCAGATGGCTTCACAGGTGAATTCTACCAAACATACAAAGGAGAACTTATACTGATCCTTCTCAAATTCTTCCAAAATATTGAAGAGGAGGGAACACTCCAAAGGATATTCAATGAAGCCACCATCACCCCAATACAAAAACTAGACAAAGCCACAACCAAAAAAGAAAATAACAAGCCAATATCTTTGATAAGTATAGATGCAAAAATTCTCAATAAAATATAGCAAACCAAATCCAACAACACATAAAAAAGATCATATGCCATGACCAAGTGAGATTCATCCAAAGTTCACAAGGATGGTTCAACATATGCAAATCAAACAATGTGATACACCACATCAACAAAAGAAAAAACAAAAACCACATGATCATCTCAATAGATGAAGAAAAAGCATTTGCCAAAATTCAACATCCATGCATGATAAAAACTCTTACCAAAGTGTGTATAGAGGGAACATACCTCAACATAATAAAATCTATTTATGATAAACCCACAGCCAATATAATACTCAATCGTGAAAATCTGAAAGCCTTCCTACTAAGAGCTGGAACAAGACAAATAGCCCACTATCACAATTTCTATTCAACGTAGTATTAGAAGTCCTAGTCACATCAATCAGAAAAGAAAAAGGAAAAGAAGTAAAAGATATCCAAATTGGAAGAGAAGGGTAAAATTGTCATTATATGCAAATGACATGATATTATATATAGAAACCCTAAAGATTTCACACAAAAGTTATGTGAAATTCAGCAACACGAGACCAGATTTTCAACAAATGGTAAAGGAAATTCTTAAAGCAGAAAAGAAAAAGCCACAACTAGAAACAGGAAAATTATGACGGAAAAGCTCACCAGTAAAGGCAAACCTACACTAAAGGTAGGAAATCATCCACACACAAATATGATATTAAAGCCAGCAATCTTGAGAAGAGGAGGGGACAAAGGCAGGATATTGGAAATCCATTTGAAATGAAAAGACTAGCAACTTAAAAAATCTTGTTTTTACATAGACTACTATATCAAAACATCATGGTAACTACAAATCAAAAATCTATAATAGATGCACATACCAAAAAGAAAAAGCAATCCAAACACAACATTAAAGTTAGTCATCAAATCACAAGAGAAGAGAACAAAAGAGGAAGGGAAGAAAAGAAGATCTACAATAACAAGTCCAAAACAATTACTGAAATGGTAATAAGAACACACATATTGATAATTAACTTAAATGTAAACAGATTAAATGCTCCAACCAAAAGACACAGACTGGCTGAATGGATACAAAAACAACACCCATATATATGCTGTCTACAAGAGACCCACTTCAGATCTAGGGACACATACAGACTGCAAGTGAGAGGATGGAAAAAGATATTCCATACAAATGGGAATCAAAAGACAGCTGGAGTAGCAATACTCATATCAGACAAAGTAGACTTAAAAACGAAGACTGTTACAAGAGACAAAGATGGACACTACATAATGATCAAGGGATCAATCCAAGGAAAAGATACAACACTTGTAAATATATATACAGCCAACATAAGAGCACCTCAATATATAAGGCAAAAACTAACAGCCATAAAAGGAAAAATCAACAGTAACACAATAACAGTGTGGAATTATTTAAAACCCCACTTTTATCAATGGACAGATCATCTAGACAGAAAATCAATAAGGAAACACAGGCCTTAAATGACACATTAGATCAGATGGACTTAACTGAATCTTATAGAGCTTTCTATCCAAAAGCAGCAGAATACACATTCTTCTCAAGTTCACATGGAACATTCTTCAGTATTGATCACATGCTGGGCTACAAAGTGAGCTTTGGTAAATTAAAAAAAGAAATGAAATCATATGAAGTATCTTTTCTCTCCACAATGCTATGAGATTATAAATCAACTACAAGAAAAAAAAAAAAGAAAACTAAAAAAACACAAACAAATGGAGGCTAAACAATATGCTACTAATATCCAGTGGATCACTGAAGAAATCAAGAAGGAAATTTAAAAATACCCAGAGACAAAGGAAAACAAAAGCACAATGATCCAAAACCTAATGGATGCAGCAGAAGCAGTTCTAAGAGGGAAGTTTATAGCAAGAAAAGTTCACCTCAGGAAACAAGAAAAATCTCAAATAAACAACCTAACCTTTCACCTAAAACAACTAGGGAAAGAAGAACAAACAAAATTCAAAGTTAGTAGAAGGAAAGAAATCATAAAGATAAGAGCAGAAATAAATGAAATAGAGATGAAGAAAGCTATAGAAAAGATCAATGAATCTAAAAGCTGGTTAGTATGTCATAGTAATGGCATAAAATAAACTATATAAACTGTTCAGTACTTATTTTCTTTCTTGTATAATACTCTGTTCAAGATTCAAAGAAATGTTTGCTTTATATAAACTTCCCAGAAACAGTCCTCAAGAAGTATGCTAGGGGAAGAGACAGAGAGATAGAAAGAGAGATAGAGAGAGAGAGAGATATTGCAGGGTGGTGGAAGGAGGGAGAAAGCCCTTTGTTAAAATGGAATATTGAGAATTGTATTCCTATATAAAATTTAATATGAAATGTAATAGCAATCATTCTCTTTAGATCAATATGGCTGTTACATTCTAACAACCATATTGTTTAAGAATGCAGATTCAAAGAGGTTTTTTTTTTTCATGTGGAAAATGTATTAAATGTATTAAGCACAGCACTAAGCTGATTCCAGGGCTTATTTTGAGCAGCTAATTCTACAGAGTTAGCTGGTTGAAGATATTTTTAATAGTATAAAAACAGATAACCTTTGAGTAATCCATTATAGCTCACTTTTGTGTGCTTCCTTTTCATTTTTTCCCCTGTAGCATCTGGGCAAATAAATCATCTTCTTTCTTTATTTCCTTGTTTCTTCTTTTAATTCTGTTTTCTCTTTCTTTCTTTCTTCCCTTCTTCCTTAATTATAAATTTGAAATTTCCCATTTTTTTTTTTAACATCCTTATTGGGGTATAATTGCTTTACAATGGTGTGTTAGTTTCTGCTTTTAACAAAGTGAATCAGTCATACATAAACATATGTTCCCATAAACATATCCCCTTATTTTTAAAGTTATAATACATTTTGGTCCAGATTCTGACTGTGTCTTCAGTTCTATTGATTTTAGGATTAATTTGTGTTAAATCTTACAGGGAAATTAGAACTTATTTAGTCCTGATGCCATTTTTATAAATTTTTATAAATGTGGAAAAATTCTCAGGGTGGTATCTGAACCTGCTAGCTAACGGTGGGTTAAGAATTAGGTCTCTGGTCTCCTGGTAGTGGTCTAATTTATATGTGTATACACACACACACACACACACACACACACACACACACACACACACACTGAAAGGCTAATTGTGTCAGTGAACATAAATCAATGTCATCCTCCTATTTCTGGAAGTCAGCCAATCAAGAAAGTATACACTCCAATAAGCACACCTTAGAATACCAAATAATGCCAACTTAATTCTACCTCTAAAAGTCTACCACTCACTGATCTACATGCTTACCAAAAAACTAAAAATCAGCAGTCTGCACTGGTTGGAATACTGTGATTGAGCTGCATACAACTGTATATAGCAAGAACATGACTTATAATAGTAAGTTATAAAGTCTGCTTTATCTTTTCATTTAAAATATTAAACTATGATCTCAATATCTTTTGAGAATTCTGGAAGTGGTATTGAAATTTTGCAAAGACAACCAAGTTTGGATCATTGAAAGGACTCATAAGACTCACAAGACATACTCACAGAAGCCTTTTATTTGAAGGCAGAGGATTTTGCACTTCAAAATAAGTAGAGTGCAGGAAAACATTGGGGGTCCTAGAAACAGCCCACAAGCAAGCTCCCCAGGGTCCTCATAAATATATGAACTGTCCTATATTTACAAATTGAATCTCTGATATCTGCCTGTAGAATTTTAGTTTTTGGAAGAGATCAGAGCAGAAATTTCTGGCACAATTTTCATGTCATTTTGGTCATGTAACCAAGCCAGAATATCTAGCCAGTTAGGTCAGTTGAAAACGATCATTTAAAAAAAATTCTCTTTGGGAGGAGAGGAGATCACGATGGCAGAGTAGAGGGACATGAAGCTCACCTCCTCCCACAAATACATCAAAAATACATCTACATGTGAAAAAATTCCCACCAAATACCTACTGAAAACATGTAGAAAACCTCATACAACCAAAGCTGCAAGAATGATCCCCATATAACTGCGTAGGATGAAGGGAAAAGGAAGAAGAAGAGGAAGATGGACAGGACATGCACCCCTGAGAGGTATCTTGAAAGAGGAAATATTCCTTCAACTTGAGAACATCCTTCACTGGCTGGGAGGTCTTCTGGGACAGATAGGGAGCTTCATAGGCTCAAGAAGAGAGTGTGGAAGCTGGTGTACAGCCCTGAAGGGTGGAAAGAGACCAATACAGATGATTCTGGCCATGTGGCCACTCTTCCCAGCCCTAGACATATGCCTGCTGGTGTATGCATCAAGTGAGTGCTGAAACTCAAGCTTTAACAGACAGACCTGGAGAGAGAGCTCAGTTTGGCTGCACAGAGACAGCTCAAAAGGCCTGGAGTGTGGCCCAGGTCACAACTGGGGATGGGACAGAGTATGGGTCTGTCATGGCAGCCCCATTGTCAACACAGGAAGGTAGGGCTGTGGATCCTCAACAGCAGCCTCATTATCAGCATGCTCACAGCAGTGTGCACCTCTGCCCACTATGGGTTTTGCTAAATTTGTGGGTGCACACATGGAAAAGCAGGGCTGAAACCTGAGCTTATTCCAGGGGTGTAGCTTTGGCATGTTTTCATGCCAGTGCCTTTGTTATTGCATATGCATACCTAAGGGACTTCTGAGACGATTACCACTGCTCCCAAAATGGAGGCAGCCCCAAAAGGCTGTGTGAGCCACGGTGATCTTTGTGGACACACAAACTGGGTAGAAGTGGCATCACAGATTTGCACTTCTGGTTGACAGCTCCTGGGCAAGAACACACAGTGGCAAATTTCCCAGATGAAGCATTAACTCACTGCAGCTTAGAACAGGATATGGGGGCTTCTACAACAACTGGAGAGCAGACCCTGTCCCTGACAGGATTGTGACAACCACAGAGCAAAGAGGAGGCCCTGCCCAATATACAGGCTCTGCACACCACAACACCAAACACACACCCTATCAAGGGGACAAGGGCTAGCCTACCCCGAGGAAAGACGTAGTAAGCATCCATACCAAAAACAGCCCTCTCACCAAAAATTTTGGACTCGTAGAGTCTATACAATGTTGTTCCCACATAAAAATATCCCCTCAAGACCACATCAGACAACTGTTTCTCCTACATTCATAGAGTCAGAGAAACATAAGTAAAATGAAAAGGCAGAGGAACTACTCCCGATTAAAAGAACTAGAGAACTCCCCTGAAAGAAAAAACAGAAACAGACTTCTCCAGTATACCAGACCCCAAGTTCAAAAAGAAGGTAATAAAATTTTTGAAAGAATTAAGAAAGACTATTGATAGAAAGACAGATTATAGTAAGGAAGAACTAAAAATTATAAAGAGGAGTCAATCAAAATTAGACAACTAAATGGCCAAGATGAAAACCAAGCCAAAGGCAATAAATAGCAAACTAAATAACGTAGAACAAATAAGTAATCTGGAAGAGAGAATAATGGAAATCACAAAATCAGGACAGAAATACAAATTTAATAAATGAAAGCAACATACAAGATATATGGAATAATATAAAGATTGCCGACCTATGCATAATAGGAATCCCATAAGGAGAATAAAAAGAAAAGAGGATAAAAAAATGTATTTGAAGAAATTATGGCTGAAGACTTTCCAAACCTAAAAGGAAACAAATATCCACGTACAGAATGCACAGAAGGTCCCAAACAAGATGAACCCAAACAGACCTATGCCAAGGCATATCATAATTAAAATGACAAAAATTAAAGATAGAGGAAGAATTCTAAAGGCAGCAAGAGAAAAACAGAGTCAGTTACAAGGGAACCCCCATGAGGCTATCAGCTGATTTCTTTACAGAAACAGTGAATATATCTTGCCACCCCCTATGGTCTGCAAAGTTCTGAAATGGAAAAACCTGCAACCTAGGATACTCTACTTACAAGATCATCATTTAGAATAGAAGAAGAGATAAAGAATTTCTCAGACAAGCAAAAACTAAAAGAGTACAGCAATACTAAACTTCTCCTAAAGTAAATATTGAAAGGTCTTCACTAAATAGAAAAGAAGAAGAATCTATAGGAAAGGGAAAATCACAATAGGAAAGGTACATATATACAAGGACTGAAGATCACTTAAATAAGCCAGTACATAGATTAAGAAACAATCATAAAATTCTGTGAAAGCAATTATAACTACAATGAACAGCAAAAAGATAAACATGAATATAAAATAGGACATCAAAATCACAAAATGTGGGGAGGGGAGTAAGAAAATGTATATCTTTTAGAATGTGTTTGAGTTTATATGACTACCAGCCTAAAGCAAGTCAACACACTTATGGGTAATATACTTGAAAATCAGAGTATCCACAAATCAAAAACATACAATAGATCCACAATAAACCAAAAGAAAGGAACTCAAGTATAATACAGAAGAAAATCATCAAACCACAGAAGGAAAAACAAAAAGGAGAAGAAAGGAGCAACAAAAAACTACAAAATCAACTAGAAAATGAGGAGTAAAATGGCAATAAATACATACTTATCAATAATTACTTTAAATGTCAATGGAATAAATGCTCCAATCAAAAGACATAGTCACAGATTGGATAATAAAACAAGAACTTACAATATGCTGCCTACAGGAGACCCACTTTAAGGTGAAAGACACATATATATTAAAAGTGAGGGGATGGAAAAAGATATTTCATGCAAATGGAAATGACAAAAAAGTCAGGGTAGCAATACTCATATAGATAAAATAGACTTTAAAACAAAGGCCATAAAGAAAGACAAAGAAGGACACTATATAATGATAAAAGGATCAATACAAGAAGAGGATATCACACTCATTAACATATATGCTCCAAATATAGGAGTACCTAAATACATAAAACAAATACTAGCATACATAAAGGGAGAAATGGACAGGAATACAATAACCCCCCACAGACATCAATGGACAGTTCTTCCAGACAGAAAATCAATAAGGCAATGGAGATTCTGAATGACACAATAGAACAGTTAGATTTAATTGATATCTACAGGACACTAATTAAACAAAAAAAGCAGAATAGACATTCTTTTCAAGTGCAAATGGAACATTCTCTAGGATAGATCATATTCTAGGACACAAAACAATCCTCAACAAATTTAAGAGGATAGAAATTTTTTCAAGCATTTTTTCCGACCACTATGGCATGAAACCAGAAATCAACCACAGGAAGAGAAATTTAAAAAAATGATTACATGGAGACTAAACAACATGCTACAAAAAACCAATGGGTCAACATGAAATCAAAGAGGAAATTTTAAAAATACCTCAAGACAAATGACAATGAAAACACAACCACACAAAATCTATGGGATGCAGCAAAATCAATTCTAAGCAGTAAATTTATAGGGATATAAGCCTTCCTCAAAAAAATAAGAAAAATCCCAAATAAACAACCTAATCTACCACCTAAAAGAATTAGAAAAGAGGAGAACAAAGCCTAATATTAGAAGAAGAAAAGAAATAATAAAGCTCAGAGAGAAAAAAATAGGATAGAAATTAAAAAATAAAAAGGAGGGCTTCCCTGGTGGTGCAGCGGTTGGGAGTCCGCCTGCCGATGCAGGGGGCGTGGGTTCATGCCCCAGTCCGGGAGGATCCCACATGCCACGGAGCAGCTGGGCCCGTGGGCTGTGGCCACTGGGCCTGCATGTCCGGAGTCTGTGCTCCACAACGGGAGAGGCCACAACAGTGAGAGGCCCGTGTAACGCAAAAAACAAACAAGAAAAACCAACAAAAAACCAAAAAGGAAACCTATAGAATATGAGAATATATTTGCAAACCAAGAGACTGACAAGGGGTTAATTTCCAAAATACACAAACTGCTCATAATGATACAACTCAATATGAAAAAAATAAATAAACCCTATCAAAAAACGGGCAGAAGACCTGAAGAGACATTTCTCCAAAGAAGACATACAGATGGTCAATAGGCACAAGAAAAAACACTGAACAACACTAATTATTGAAGGAATGCCAATCAAAACTACAATGAGGTATCACCTCACACCAGTCAGAATGGCCATCATCAGAAAGTCTACAAATGATAATTGCTGGAGAGGATGTGGAGAAAAGGGAGCCCTCCTACACTGTTGGTGTGAATATAATTTGGTGCAGCCACTCTGGACACCAGTATGGAAAGTTCCTTAAGAAAACTAAAAATAGTTACCATATGATCCAGAAATCCCACTCCTAGGCATATATCTGGAAAAGACAAAAACTCTAATTTGAAAAGGTACATGTGTCCCAATGTTTATAGCAGCACTATTTACAATAGCCAAGACATGGAAGCAACCTAAACGTTAATCAATAGATAAGAAGATGTGATATATATATATATAGATAGATACAATGGAATATTAGTCATAAAAAGGAATCAAATAATGCCATTTGCAGCAACATGGATGGACCTAGAGATTATCATACGAAGTGAAGTAAGTCAGAGAAAGAAAATTATATATACATAATTTTATTTTATATATTAAAAATTTTTGTGTGGAATCGAAAAATGATAAAATGAACTTATTTACAAAACAGAAAAAACTCACAGACATAAAAAACAAATTTATGGTTACCAAAGAGGAAAGGGGGGGAGGAATAAATTAAGAGTATGAGATTAACAGATACACACTACCATATATAAAATAGATAAACAATAAGGATTTACTGTAGAGCATGAGGAAGTATATTCAATATCTTATAATAACCTATAATGGAAAAGAATTGAATACAAGAATATTTACATATATAAAGGACATATAACTTTGCTGTACACTTGAATCTAACACAATATTATAAATCAACTGTACCTAATTTTAAAAACTGGATCAAAGACCTAACTGTAAGGGGTAAAGCTATAAAATTAGAAGGAACCCAAGGCATGAAGTTTAGTGACCTTGATTTAGGCAAAGCTTTCTTAGACACCTAAATCTCAAGCTACCAAAAATATTAAACTGGATTTCAAAATAATTGTTTTTGGAGGTTATCATCTGTGGAGTTCTGATTTTAAGCATCACATCATGAATCCCAGTGCCCTTACTATGCCCAAAAGTTAAAAAAAAAAAATCCCCAAAACCCAGACATCTAAAAATCTCCAGAACTTTTCCAGTCCAGCTATAAATCAATTATATATCTATACACTGTATGAAACACTCTTTGTTGGCAGCCTTCTAAAGCTTCCTTGTGCCAAGATGTGCACTCACTAAGTCTCTTGAGCTTAAATGCCATTTTTTTCTTTCACTTTGCCACCAGGTGATTTGTATTCAACAATGATCTAAGCATTAGTAGTGTGACATAGCTTTTGTCGAATTTAGTTTGTTAAGCATAGTACTGCTAACAAAATAGGTCTCTGTATGGTGTCTTTAGACCTATGTCATTGTGTAATATAATTAGGCAACGATATTTGTATAAAGTAATTAGAACTTTTGGTTTTAAGGTGTACTATGTAGTAAATAATTTGACTTGGTTATTAGCATAAGGTAATCAGGCCTAAGTTTTTGTATTAAGTGAGATGATTTTTGGTTTGAAGATGTAATATTTGGTAATAACTAAACTTTGTTTTTTATATACGGTCATTAGACACTTTGTTTTGGAAACAAAATCTAGTAAATATGTTTACATTAACCTGCTTATTCTTTTGCCACATGCTTTGCTATTACTATTGCTTATCTATATCATTGGTTATCAAATTTTACCATAAAAGGCTACATGATAAACATTTTACCATTTTTTGGGGGGGGTACTACAATTTCTAGTGCACATTCTTCTTTTGCAATTTTTACAAACATTTATAAATGACAAAAACTTCCTTAGGGCATAACCCATATGACCTGTTAGGCTCATTGACAATGGTTCGATGATTTCTGTATGTATAAAGACATTTTTCATGTATTTTTCTTTTGTACTTGATTGTCTCATTTCAGCTGAATTTAGGAGAGACTTTTCCATAGGAAGAGCAGGGGGCATAGGCCCAAGAAATCTCCAATCCAAACAGTCTCTGAGAGGTAATTGTTGGAGATCTGCTAGACTGATGAACAGTTTGAAAAATTACAATTAGCCAAATTATGCCTTGTACCCTGCAATGCCTTTAGAAGAACACTTCGTGTAGCATTAATTTGCAAAATCAAAAGTCCTCATCAAAAGTAAATGCAGACATAGAGAATGGACTTGAGGACACAGGGAGGGGGAAGGGTAAGCTGGGACGGAGTGAGAGAGTGGCATGGACTTATATATACTACCAAATGTAAAATAGATAGCTAGTGGGAAGCAGCAGCATAGCACAGGGAGATCAGCTGGGTGCTTTGTGACCCTCTAGAGGGGTGGGATAGGGAGGGTGGGAGGGAGACGCAAGAGGGAGGAGATACGGAGATGTATGTATGTGTATAGCTGATTAACTTTGTTATAAAGCAGAAACTAACACACCATTGTAAAGCAATTATACTCCAATAAATATGTTTTTTAAAAAAAAGTAACTTACTGTACAAAGTATCCAACTTTTGGCCAAGACCATTGCAACTATATTCATCTATATGTCATATACATTTTAAAATTATCAATTTGGTCATACTTTTCCTCTTTACTGATTTAAGTTTACATACTTTTCAATTAGTCTATATTGTTCATTTCACCAATAATAATAACTTTTCAAAGTCTAGGATTTAATAGATAAAATCATCAACTTAAATATAAATCCAGTTGTCAAGCTATTGATAGTACAACCAATTTTAAAAATGATGTAAACTTATCCTATACATTAATCTTGCCAATAATAATACATTTTTGTAAGCAATGAATACATTAACAAAAATTCCTTGCACTAGAATTATTAAGATGCAAGAATTTATGTGTCACAAAAACACCCAGAGAAAATATTCCTACAGCTCCAGCAAAGTTGATTACAACTTTTGTGTGACTGTTGGATTCTTCTTTTTTAGGTATAAATTGGGCTCTTGATGTCAATCTAAGACCAAGGCAAATTGTTTTGTGGGGCTATTAGATGATTCCAAGAATACAGCTCCCTCAAATACTCAGGGGAATACGTGTCCTTATGAAACTCCAAAGGGATAAAACTCTTTCCAGTGAGTTAACAAGCAGAACAGACCACCAAAGATGTTGGTTCTATAAGAGTTGGAGAATTTGAGATACTCAAAAATGTGTCACTCACTGTGGCTGAGGTGTTAAATAGTAATATACAAACCCTAGGTGCTCAATGATCCAAACCAGTATCCTTATTTCAAGTATAAATTTAAAAATAGGCTTGTAATGGGTGGGGAAGGGAGGTGGTTGTATATGAAATATTTAAAATATAATAGTCCATGAATCATTGGGACATGTCTTCTGTTAGAGAAAAATTATGCCACATGTATTACTTGTAATTTTATTATTTTCATAGTGATTTATTGTTTGCATAGCAATTATTTTTTGTCAATACAGGATATGAGCTTAAATTTCAAAAATATGTGTAATGGTATTTACTCCAATTTCTTATCCAGATAGTCTACATTCACTCAGTATTTTGAACATGAGATAAGGTCTTATATGAGTTAATTTTAAGACCACTGTATCTAATATTAGAAAATGTCTGTGTTTATTATTACCTATTTGCACATATAAGCCTGCTTTAGTATTTGAAAATATAGACTATAAAAATAATTTTATTTTTTTGCTGTTCTTTTTAATAGAAGGATAGTTATTTTTTTTGTGAATGTAATACTATATAGAAAATTCTAAGTTTAAATTTAAAACCTAAGTGTACTACAATATGATCTTTATCTTAGATTTTTTAATATCACTTGAAGATTTAAATTTATAACTTAAATTTTTTTATAAATTTATGTAGATTTTAGAATTTTAATTTATGCACTTCGTAATCATTTAGAACATTAAGTTTTTGGATTCTACATACTGTTTTAATTGTTATGCTGATTGGCATTATATTTTTAGTGTTTAAACATCATAATTTGATTATGTAAAATTATTGTAAATGGGAATTCATGCTTAAAGAATATTCTATTAAGTTTTTCAGTAGAGGAAGTAAATGTATTGAGGCATGACATAACCTTTCCTTTATAGGTTTACATTTCAACTAGAATTAATGGCATTCTAATACCAACGATCTTAAACTCACTCACACATACACAGGTCTTTAAAGAAATAAAGAAATATCCATATTATTCTAAAGAGTCATACTGGAAACGTTCATTGATATTTTCTGAAATATGCCTAATTTAATATGTTACAATACTCTGACTTTAAAAATGGTTATAGAGCAGGATTTCAGAATGGTGATAAGAAGAGCTCAGCAGAACTTCTCCCCAGTGAAACAACCATTTAGCTCGTAATATTATATGACAAAACCACCAACTATTTAAAGTCTGTGGAAAGTTTTCTAAAGGCATGCAGTATATGGAGAAATGTTTATTCAAGAAAATCTACTAACTCTCAGTAAGGGTAATGAGAATCTGTGGCATTTGAGCTACGAACTATTTCTCATGTTGACTCCCATCTCAGTGTGATGGAAGCTCTACTCTGGGTGGATATGACCAAGAAGATGGGGTTCCCACTTACCCCAGCTCCAAATCTAGGACTATATTTTTATCCCAGGAGGAGTAGGACATTAGCATTCTCACCCCCTCCTTAGCTCTTGAGTTTTAGAAGCTGTAATTCAGGCAGCTGTGAAAGAAAGGACAAAGCTTCCGTTTCACAAGACAGGTAGATATAGTAAATCTGATTAAATTTATAATATTTACAAAGAATGAATTAGTAAATTTAAATATTAAAAAAAAACCCGGGTCTAGATGGCTTCACAGGTGAATTCTACCATTTAAAACATAATTAATGGTAATCCTTCACAAATCCTTCCATAAAACAGAATAGGCACAAGCAGTCCCCAACTCATTCTATGAGGCCCATATTACCCCACTACCAAAATCAGAAAAAGATGCAGAAGAAATGAGGGGTATAGACCAATATCTCTTATGAATATGAACACACTAATGTCCTTAGCAACATACTAGCAAATGTAATCCATCAACATATAATAAAAATTATACATCATGACGAAGTAGGGTTTATACCAGGTATGCAAAGTTGTTTAAACATCAGAAAATCAATTCATTTAATACACTATGTTAATAGAATAGAGTACAAGAAACCCATGATTGGTTATATATCTAAGAAGAAATAGCATTTGACAAGATCCAAAAAGCTTTCATGGAAAGAAAAGAAACAGTTAAAACACTAGAAATATAAGAAAAATCATCAACATTTTAAAAGGCATCTAAGAAAACAATCTAGTATCATCATTAATGGTGAAAGAATGTTTCCCTCTTAAGATCAGGAAAAATCCATGGATGTCTACTCTCTACTTTCATCCAGCATTCACTGGAGGATCTATCCAGAGCAATTAGACACACACACACACACAAAAACATATGAGACACTCAAAATAGAAAAGAAGAAAACAATCTCTATTCACAGAAGACATGATATTCTATATAGCAAATCCTAAGGAAAACACTAAATACTATAGACTAGTTTACAAAAGTTATAGGATAAAAGTCAATAAAATCAATTGTATTTATATAAGGTAGCAATAAATACTCCGTAAATGAAATGTGAATAATAATGTACAATAATATTACAAAGAATGAAATACTAGGAATAAAATTAATAGATGAATTGCAAAACTTGAATACTAATAACTACAAAACAAGTGCTAAAAGAAATTAAAGATCCATTCCTCCAAAAACAAGGAAGGCATGAATCAGAAGGCAATACTGTGAAGATATTACTCTCCAAATTGACCTATAGATTCAACTTAGTCTGTGCAATGTCAGTTGGCTTTTCTTTTTCCAGAAATGCTCTTTACCGAGAAGACTAGAAAATAATTTTTAAAAAGAAACACAAAGTCCGAGGAGTTACAGTCCTGATTACAAAGCTTATTACATAGCCACAATAATCAAAACAGGGTAGTCATGGTAATAGGTATTTTTGGGTTTTTATCTCCAAAAAATGGTGCCAATACAATTGGATTTCCAAGTGCAAAAGAATGAAGATGGACCTCTATCCCATATCATACATAAGAATTAAATAAAAATGAATCACATTCCTATTTGTTAGAGCTAAAACTATAAAGCCCTTAGAAGAAAACTTTGGAGTATATCTTTGTCATCTTGGATTTTGAGTTAGGCTAGAGAGGAGAGGAGAGGAGAGGAGAGGAGAGGGAGAGACAGAGAGAAAAAAAGAAACAAGCAGGATACTACAGTGCCTTTTAGGACCTAGTCATGGAGTCACACACCATCACTTCTGCTTTCTTCTATTTGTGAAAATGGAGGCATGAAGTCCAACCCACACTTAAGTGGAGGGGAAATAAGCTCTGCTTCTTAAAGGGAGGCGTATCCAAGAATCTGGGGTCATGTCTTAATACCTCTTCACCTGCATGATCTCCCCAGCTAACTGTCAGATCCTGGGACCAATCTGCAGGGCTGCGAGTCCATTTGGCTCCAGTACAACCCTTCACTTGTAGCTGGGCCTCTCCATCTCTCCTTGTTGGTCACCAACAGGAGGAGGGTGAGAGGAGGGCAAAACTTTCAAAACAGTCTCCTGATGAAAAGGGGAAAAGAGAGTGAAAGAAGGAAAATACTTAAGCCCATGAATTCTCCTTAAATTCTTCTCATGCTTAACCCAGCTCAACTCTGCCACAGGTGGGTAGACTGTTGGGGTCAGGGATCTCTGCCTAGGCAGCTGAAGATGCCCCTTCATGCAAAGGTGAACAGACAGCTGGGCTCCCTCACTAGCTAAGCGTATACTAAGCACATAAGCTTCCAGGGCCCGGGGTTCAACTTTATGCTACCACAAAACTAGGAACCACTATGCACCCAAACATTTGAGTTGCAAATGAAACTTTAAAGACCAAGGGCCTGCTGAACATCCTGGCCCATGTGAAACTCCCAGCAGAGATTTCAACCAAACAAACTAGAGTCTAGAGGAAGGAGCAGAAGCTCTAGGGGAAACGTAGGAGAAATTCCGCAAATGGAGCAATGGAAGTGGGGCATGAGGTGGGCAGAGCGCCTTGACCTAGAGGCTCTGGCCTCTGCCAGTCAGAGGCCCTCTAGATTCACTCTTTGGCAACCCACACAGATCCTATTGTTGGAGGATTTTCAATTTGGAGAGGGAGCAGCAGGAATATTAAGTTTTAAAAATGATATCATGGTGGCTGTTCAGAGAAGTTGTCGGTAAGGACGATGGTCTTGTATCAACCTCTGTCTCCTTTATTTCTAAAATTGCTTGGGAGTGGCATTTTGGATTCCTATTTCCCTTGGGATTCTGGCCTAGTTAGAGCCCAGAGACTAAAGACCTCCTTCTGGGCCCCACGAGGGTCTGAGTAAAGTGGAGAGGATATGGTGTTGTCCCCAGGGCAGGCAGGACCCAGAGAGGGCAACAGGGCCACTGTGAGTTGGGGGACTGGTGGCCATTGAGGGTGGCAGTCTTCCTTAAGTAGTCCCACTATTTACTTTTTGGTCAATAATTAGAAAGATTTTTGGAAAAAGAGAACATATGGAATCTGGCCCAAATGAGAAAGGCTCAGGTGACTTACTGGATCAAGTAGGCAAGTCACACAAATGTCAGTCTTCGAGGCAATGAACTGGGCTGGATGGTGCTAGAGGCAGCCCGACCCCAGAAAGCCTGTTTGTCCTGGGAGAGCCCTGGCCATGCACATGGCCAAAAGCCCTAAGGCTGTGAGCTGCCCAAGCAGCGCCGCTGGCCCGCCCTCCCTGACCAGAGTGGGTGGGAAATGGGGATCCATCAGACCCTGGATACAGCCTGTGAAGCTGGGGCCAGCTCCTTCTCTGGGAGTAGTTTTCAGTTTTTGAATTATTTTTTCCTCCCTCTCCTGCTGCCCAAACATAGTGACTCTTTTTGGGAGCAGTTGAGACTTTGTGTTCAATGGTGAGATTGCACCCCTTATTGATGTTCAAAAAGTGTTCAACGGGCTCCTGGTGGCAGAGCTGGTTGATACAACCTCACTGGAAAGTGGTTTGGCAGAATCTACCAAAGCAGCACATACTGGATGCCCCAGGAATTCCACTCTTACCCAAGGAAAACAAGTGCTTACGTTCACCCAAAGACATGAACCAGAGTGTTCCCATCACCCATAGATGTGGAGGAGAATGTTCCCAGCAGCTTTCTTCCTAAGACCTGGGACATACACAAACATCCATAAAAGGTAGAACAGATCAAGGGTGGTATATACACACAAAGGAAAACTACACTGCAATGAATATACCAGAGGCCAACTAGCCAGGGCAACATGGATGGATCGGACATATAACCTTGAGAGAAAGAGACCAGACAAAAAGGTGTATACTGCATGGCTCCATTTACGTGAAATCCAGGGACAGGCAAAACCATTCTGGAGGACAGAAACCAGGATGGGGCTCTCTTGGGTGGGGTGATGACAGGGAGAGGTTAAGAGCCTTCAGGGGTGAGAAATATTTTTATCTCAGTGGTGGTTACACAGATATATCTTTCAGATGTGTGCACATCACTGTATGTGTGCTCTGTCTAGAAAGAAAGATATTTCAAGTGGTAACCAGGTTTCCTGCATATTCTGGCTCTTCCTGGAGCTTTTAGAAATGTTTCCTCTACAATGAAAAAGTGATCTTTCCATAAAGAAACAGTACAGATGTCACTTTACCTCCTGGACTTTAGAGTCTTTTCAGGAAAATATAATCTGAAGGGAGTGACATTCTAGTAGCAGAACTTTCTCCCTCTAAGGTGGTGAGCCCTGCCCCATCCCTCTGTGTCAAGTTTTGTCCAGCAAATACTTTCAACTTTCAGATGTCATCTTCCGAGTAAAGAGTTATTATGTTCTAATTACCTTGACTGTTGGAAACAGGAAACAAATAGCTAAGCTATTGAACTTGGGGGAAAAAAAGAAGAGAACCACTTCCTACCAATATTTTTAGTTTCAAAAAGATCACTGCCTAATCTCCCCAGGGCTATTAGGTACATTAAAAAATCTGCCTAATTATATGTTTTAACAGGAAACCAAAGAAAGGACCAAGAAAGTGTAGTTTCAATCTTTTGGATAAATAGAAATAAATGTGTGAGTATAAGCTATAAATACATCTTCTAAGGAACTTCTGCACATCATGGTAAAAATAATATATGTCATATATTTTCCTCTGAAAGATGTGAACATACAAATACATAGAAAGCACTCCACTTTAAAAAAAAAAAGTGTAATGAATTCTGGTCAATGGAGCTCCATTTTATTCACAAATTTTTATGGTTTGTGTAAGCAATCTAGGCAAAGGAACATTGTGAAAGAGATTGTACTGAGAAAATTCCCAGAAATAGGAGCGCTTGTCTTTCTGCTGAGGGCTTTATATTACAGCCATTGACCCATCACCCCCACTTCTGCTGCAGAGAGAATTTCTTCTCTGGGGAATGATGAAAAGTGAATCCCACTGATTTCTCATTGTTCTTGTAAAATATATGTTACGCCTATAAGCCCAGAGAATGGGCCCCCCATCAGAAGCATTTCCCTGTCGTTCTGCTGCTAACCTCTGTGATACTGGATACTACATGAAAACTAAGAAAGCAATGAAGATCGACGTGAAAAGGCTGGGAAACAAAATCTGTATATTTTATTTCAAAGGGAAAGTCTTCATCAATGTCTCTCCCTGGCCTTTGGAGACACATTGAACATAGGCATACTTTTAATCAAGTAAATTAAACTTGCTTTAAAACGATATGAAGCAGCTGACTTGCATTTTGCTAAAGAGATCAGCTTAGATGAGTAGAAGCACACCAGGTCTATGGAAACAGAACGCTGGGCAGGAAATAACAGTACTCCCACCATTTTAAGGAAACAAGCTGCAAACCAATAGAACCCTATATCAACAGTTAAGAAGTAAAGGAATGCATTTTTTAAGGGGCAACCAGGTTTAGATTCCCAATCACTTTTGTGCAAAGGAGAGAGTCTTAACAGTGGCTTTACCTGGTTTTCTGTACCTTTCAAAACGCATCTGTCCCTCCCAATATTTTAATGAAATAATCAGCAAAGCAACAGAACCCTATATCAATGGTTAAGAAATCAAGGAAAGCATTTTTAAAGGTGTAGACTCCTAATCACGTTTGTGCAAAGGATAGAGTCGTAAGAGTGGCTTTACCTGGTTTTCTGTCTCCCTCAAAGCACATGGCTTTAGCAAAAGTAAATGGTGTATTTTTGTTTTGTTTTGTTTTGTTTTTTTACATTCTTTCCAATATTTATTTCTTTTCTGCTTATTGTAGCTTTGACAACACATTAATTTTCATGGAGATGAGAATTCATCTATCAACATTTAAGACATTTCTTGAACACTTATTTTATGCACAAGAATATTTTATGCCAACATCTCCCCATATCAGCAATAAATTATAGTTATCTGATGGTATGCTTATTTCTTTTTTTATTTTTCAATATTGTTTCCCATCTAGCCACTTAGAGAACTTGGAAATTGTTTAAGAGATGAATAAATAAAATAAATAAAACACAACAAATATATTATCTTTGGATCACATTACTTTCATATACATCAAAGCAGCAATATGATACTTTTTAAAATATAAGTACTCTTTGTAAAGTTTTTGTGTTTCACTTTTTAAATTTTTTTCTGTTTGTTTTAAACATCTTTATTGGAGTATAATTGCTTTAAAATGGTGTGTTAGTTTCTGCTTTATAACGAAGTGAATCAGCTATACGTATGCATACATCTCCATATCTCCCCCCTCTTGCGTCTCCCTCCCACCATCCCTACCCCACCCCTCTAGGTGGTCACAAAGCACTCAGCTGACCTCCCTGGGCTATGTGGCTGCTTCCCACTAGCTATCTATTTTACATTTGATAGTATATGTAAGTCCATGCTACTCTCTCACTTCGTCCCAGCTTACCGTTCCCTCTCCCTATATCCTCAAGTCCATTTTCTACATCTGCAACTTTATTCCTGTCCTGCCCCTAGGTTCTTCTGAACCTTTTTCTTTTTGTTTTTTTTTTTAGATTCCATATATATGTGTTAGCATATGGTATTTGTTTTTCTCTTTCTGACTTAATTCACTCTGTATGACAGACTCCAGGGGTCCATCCACCTCACTACAAATAACTCAATTTTGTTTCTTTTTATGGCTGAGTAATATTCCACTGTATATATGTGTCACTTCTTTATACATCTGTTGATGGACACTTAGGTGGCTTCCAGGTCCTGGCTATTGTAAGTAGAGCTGCAATGAACATTGCGGTACATAACTCTTTTTGAATCATGGTTTTCTCAGGGAATATGTCCAGTAGTGGGATGGCTGGGTTGTATGGTAGTTCTATTTTTAGTTTTTTAAGGAAACTCCATACTGTTCTCCATAATGGTTGTATCAATTTACATTCCCACCAACAGTGCAAGAGGTTTCCCTTTTCTCCACACCCTCTGCAGCATTTATTGTTTGCAGATTTTTTGATGATGGCCATTCTGACTGGTGTGAGGTGATACCTCATTGTAGTTTTGATTTGCATTTCTCTAATGATTAGTGATGTTGAGCATTCTTTCATGTGTCTGTTGGAAATCTGTAAATCTTCTTTGGAGAAATGTCTCTTTAGGTCTTCTGCCCATTTTTGGATTGGGTTGTTTTTGGATATTGAGCTGCATGAGCTGCTTGTAAATTTTGGAGATTAATCCTTTGTCACTTGCTTCATTTGCAAATATTTTCTCCCATTCTGAGGGTTGTCTTTTCATCTTGTTTATGGTTTCCTTTGCTGTGTAAAAACGTTTAGGTTTCATTAGGTCCCATTTGTTTATTTTTGTTTTTATTTCCATTTCTCTAGGAGGTGGGTCAAAAAGGATCTTGCTGTGATTTATGTCATAGAGTGTTCTGCCTTTCTTTTCCTCTAAAAGTTTTATAGTGTCTGGACTTATAATTAGGTCTTTCATCCATTTTGAGTTTATTTTTGTGTATGGTATTAGGGAGTGTTCTAATTTCATTCTTTTACATGTAGCTGTCCAGTTTTCCCAGTACCACTTATTGAAGAGACTGTCTTTTCTCCATTGTATATGCTTGCCTCCTTTGTCATAGATTAGTTGACCATAGGGGAGTGGGTTTATCTCTGGGCTTTCTATCCTGTTCCATTGATTTATATTTCTGTTTTTGTGCCAGTACCATACTGTCTTGATTACTGTAGCTTTGTAGTATAGTCTGAAGTCAGGGGGGGTCTGATTCCTCCAGCTTCGTATTTCTTTCTCAAGATTGCTTTGGCTATTCGGGGTCTTTTGTGTTTCCATACAAATTGTGAAAGGACAGGTGTTACCTCTTCTGTAAATGTTTGATAGCATTTTCCTGTGAAGTCATCTGGTCCTGGGATTTGTTTGTTGGAAGATTTTAAATCAGTTTCAATTTCAGTGCTTGTGATTGGTCTGTTTATATTTTCTATTTCTTCCTGATTCAGTCTCGGAAGGTTGTGCTTTTCTAAGAATTTGTCCATTTCTTCCAGGTTGTCCATTTTACTGGCATGTAGTTGCTTGTAGTAATCGCACATGATCCTTTGTATTTCTGCAGTGTCAGTAGTTACTTCTCCATCTTCATTTCTAATTTTATTGATTTGAGTTTTCTCCCTTTTTTTCTTGATGAGTCTGGCTAGTGGTTTATCAATTTGGTTTATGTTCTCAAAGAACAAGCTTTTAGTTTTATTGATCTTTGCTATCGTTTCCTTCATTGCTTTTTCATTTGTTTCTGATCTGATCTTTATGATTTCTTTCTTTCTGTTAAATTTGGTTTTTTTTGTTGTTGTTCTTTTTTCTCTAATTTCTTTAGGTGTAATGTTAGATTGTTAATTTGAGATGTTTTTGTTTCTTGAGGTAGGATTATATGGCTGTAAACTTCCCGCTTAGAACTGCATTTGCTGCATCCCATAGGTTTTGGGACGTGTGTTTTCATTGTCATTTGTTTCTAGGTAGTTTTTGATTTCCTCTTTGGTTTCTTCAGTGATCTCTTGGTTATTAAGTAGTGTATTGTTTAGCCTCCATGTGTTTGTATTTTTTACAGATTTATTTTTCCTGTAATTGATATCTAGTGTCTTAGCATTGTGCTCAGAAAAGATACTTGATACGATTTCAATTTTCTTAAATTTACCAAGGCTTGATTTGTGACCCAAGGTATAATCTATCCAGGAGAATGTTCCATGAGTACTTTAGAAGAAAGTGTATTCTGTTGCTTTGGGATGGAATGTCCCATAAATATCAATTAAGTCCATCTTGGTTAATGTATCATTTAAAGCTTATGTTTCCTTATTTATTTTCATTTTGAATGATCTCTCCATTGGTGAAAGTGGGGTGTTAAAGACCCCTACTGTGATTTTGTTACTGTTGATTTCCCGTTTATGACTGTTATTATTTGCCTTCTGCATTGAGGTGCTATGTTGGGTGCATAAATATTTACAATTGTTATATCTTCTTCTTGAATTGATCTCTTGATCATTATGTAAGTGTCCTCCTTTGTCTCTTGTAATAGTCTTTATTTTAAAGTCTATTTTGTGTGATATGAGAATTGCTACTCCAACTTTCTTTTGATTTCCATTTGCATGGAATATCTTTTTCCATCCCCTCACTTTCAGTCTGTATGTGTCCCTAGGTCTGAAGTGGATCTCTTGTAGACAGCAAATATATGGGGGTCTTGTTTTTGTATCCATTCAGCCAGTCTATGTCTTTTAGTTGGAGCAGTTAATCCATTTATATTTAAGGTAATTATTGATATGTATGTCCCTATTCCCATTTTCTTAATTGTTTTTGGTTTTTTATTGTAGGTCTTTTCCTTCTCTTATGTTTCCTGCCTAGAGAAGTTCCTTTAGCATTTGCTGTAAAGCTGGTTTGGTGGTGTTGAATTCTCTTTGCTTTTGCTTGTCTGTAAAGGTTTTAATTTCTCCATCAACTCTGAATGAGATCCTTGGTGGGTAGAGTAATCTTGCTTGTAGGTTTTTCTCCTTCATCACTTTAAATATGTCCAGCCACTCCCTTCTGGTTTGCAGAGTTTCTGCTGAAAGATCAGCTGTTAACCTTATGGGGATTCCCTTTTATTTTATTTGTTGTTTTCCCCTTGTTGCTTTTAATATTTTTTCTTTGTATTTAATTTTTGATAGTTTGATTAATATGTGTCTTTGCATATTTTTCCTTGGATTTATCCTGTATAGGGCTCTCTGCACTTCCTGGACTTGTTTAACTCTTTCCTTTCCCATACTAGGGAAGTTTTCAACTATAATCTCTTCAAATATTTTCTCAGTCTCTTTCTTTTTCTCTTCTTCTTCTCAGACCCCTATAATTCGAATGTTGGTGCATTTATTGTTGTCCCAGAGGTCTCTGAGACTGTCCTCAATTCTTTTCATTCTTTTTTTTAATTCTGCTCTGCAATAATTATTTCCACTATTTTATCTTCCAGGTCACTTATCCATTCTTCTGCCTCAGTTATTCTGCTATTGATTCCTTGTAGAGAATTTTTAATTTCATTTATTCTATTGTTCATCACTGTTTGTTTGCTCTTTAGTTCTTCTAGGTCCTTGTTATACGTTTCTTGTACTTTCTCCATTCTATTACCAAGATTTTGGATCATCTTTACGATAATTACCTTGAATTCTTTTTCAGGTAGACTGCTTATTTTCTCTTCCTTTGTTTGGTCTGATGGGTTTTTACGTTGCTCCTTCATCTGCTGTTTCTCTGTCTTCTCAGTTTGCTTAACTTAGTGTGTTTGGGGTCTCCTTTTCACAGACTGCAGGTTCATATTTCCTGTTGTTTTTGTTGTCTGCCCCCAGTGGCTAAGGTTGTTTCACTGTGTTGTGCAGGTTTCCTGGTGTAGGGGACTGGTGCCTGTGTTCTGGTGGATGAGCCTGGATCTTGTCTTTCTGGTGGGCAGGACCATGTCCGGTGTTGTGTTTTGGAGTATCTGTGACCTTATTATGATTTTAGGCAGCCTGTCTGCTAATGGCTGTGGTTTTGTTCCTGTCATTGTTTGGTATATGGTGTACAGCACTGTAACTTGCTCATCGTTGAGTGGAGCTAGGTCTTAGCATTGAGATGGAGATCTCTTGGAGAGCTTTCACCGTTTGATATTATGTGGAGCCAGGAGGTCTCTAGTGAACGAATGTCCTGAACTCGGCTCTCCCACCTCAGAAGCACAGGCCTGACACCCGGCCAGATCACCAAGACCCTGTCAGCCACACAGCTCAGAAGCAAAGGGAGAGAAAAGGAAAGAAAAAATAAATAAATAAATAAAATAAAGTTATTAAATAAAAACTAATTATTAAAAATAAAAAAATTAAAAAATAATTTTAAAAAAGAAAAAAAAAGAAAGTAAGAAGAGAGCAACCAACCATTAAACAAATCCACCAATGATAACAAGTGCTAAAAACTATACTTAAAAAAGAAAAAAAAAGGACAGACAGAACCCTAGGATAAATGGTAAAAGCAAAGCTATACAGACAAAAATCACACAAAGAAACATATACATATACACTCACAAAAAGAGAAAAAGGAAAAAAAATATATATATCTTTGCTCCCAAAGTCCACTGCCTCACTTTTGGGATGATTCATTGTCCATTCAGGTATTCCACAAATGCAGGGTGCATCAAGTTGATTGTGGATATTTAATCTGCTGCTCCTTAGGCTGCTGGGAGAAGTTTCCCTTTCTCTTCTTTTCTCACACAGCTCCTGGGGTTCATCTTTGGATTTGGCCCTGCCTCTGTGTGTAGGTCACCTGAGGACAACTGTTCTTCACTCAGACAGGATAGGGTTTACGTAGCAGCTGATTAGGGGGCTCTGGCTCACTCAAGCCGGGGAGAGGGAGGGGTATGGAATGTGGGGCAAGCCTCTGTCGGCAGAGTCCAGCATGATGCCACAGCCAGAGGCACGCACGCAGTGTCTTCTCCTGAGGAAGTTGTCCCTGGATCACGGGACCCTGCCAGTGGCAGGCTGCACAGGCTCCTGGCAGAGGAGGTGTGGGTAATGACTTGTGCTTGCACACAGGCTTCTTGGTGGCTGTAGCAGCAGTCTTAGCATCTCATGCCTTTCTCTGGGGTCCGCACTGATAGCCGCAGCTCGCACTCCTCTCTGGAGCTCGTTTAGGCGGTGCTCTGAATCCCCTCTCCTCACACACTCCTAAACAATTGTCTCTTGCCTTTTAGGCAGTTCCAGACTTTTTCCCGGACTCCCTCCTGGCTAGCTGTGGCACACTAGCCCCCTTCAGGCTGTGTTCATGCAGCCAACCCCAGTCCTCTCCTTGGGATCTGACCTCCGAAGAATATGGAGCCTCAGGTGCCAGAGCAGGAATCTCTACACTTTGTCCTCTGCACTACTGTTGCTGCGCTCTCCTCCATGACTGTGAAGCTTCCCCCCCACCAACTACCTTCTCTGCCAGTGAAGGGGCTTCCTAGTGTGTGGAAACTTTTCCTCCTTCACAGCTCCCAAGTTAATGGTTTTTATTAAAATTTATTTAAAATGATCATTGCTATTTGCTATAGCCTGGTGGCCGTGCAGTCCTCACCTTTCTGTAAAAAAGTGTGCATTTCTCAACTTTCTTTCCTTATTTCCTCATCTGAAGTGCTGACGAGTTGCTTAGATTTATTCTTCATATTCACATGTAAATAAATGAACTAATGACATAAGCATTATTTATATTATGACAAGTGGAAACTCTCCAAATGTCTATCAAATTATGAATGGATAAATAGTGTTATGTCCATACAGTGAGACAATAATGCTTTTATGAACATTTGTCCACCTATTTTGGTATTTGTCTTCTTTCTATTGGTCAAATGTTTAAGTTTGGAATTGCTGAGTCATGTAGTAGATCTTTTTTTTTTTTTTTGCTGTACGCTGGCCTCTCACTGTTGTGGCCTCTCCCATTGCAGATCACAGGCTCCGGACGCGCAGGCTCAGTGGCCATGGCTCACGGGCCCAGCTGCTCCATGGCATGTGGGATCTTTCTGGACCGGGGCACGAACCCATGTCCCCTGCATCGGCAGGCAGACTCTCAACAACTGTGCCACCAGGGAAGCCCAGATGTATTTTAAATTATTTAAGGAACTGCCAAATTGTTTTACAAATGACCCACCATTTTACATTACCACCAGCAATATATGAGGATTACAAACACTTCACATTCTAGTCAATATGTGTTATTGTCTGACTTCTTGATCACAGACATCCTAGTGTATGAAGTGGTATCTCTATTATTTTTATTTCCCTAATGACTAATGATATTGAGTATATTTTTACATTTCTTAGTCCTACATAGGTCTTATTTGGAGCAATGATCATTATATATTTTGACCGTTTTGTAATTTTAAAATTTGTCTTGTATTATTGAGTTGTAAATGTTCCTTATTATTTACAATGAAATGTTATGAAGTATGGATATATGCTACAGCATGGATAAACCTTGCAAACATTATGAAGGAAATCAGTCACAACAGATCACATAGTTAATGACTCCATGTATATGAATTGTCTAAAATAGGCAAATCTACAGAGATAGAATGTAGATTAGTGGTTGTGTAGGATGGTGGGCATAGTACTATGGGGAGAAAGATGGAAATTACTATTAAAGGTTGTCAAGTTTCTTTTAGGGATGATACAATGTTCTAATACTAGATTTTGGTGATAGTTGTACAGCACTATGAATTAACTAAAAACCATGGAATGTAAAATTTTTAATGGAGTGAGTATATGGCATGCAACTTATGTTTCAATAAAACTGTTAAGAAGGTTAAAATAATTTGATTCCCTACATTTTATTACCAGTTGTGGGGTGGGATTTTTTTTTTTTTGATATTTTACTAAACTTCATTGGTCTACTTTGATCTAAGTCAACTATAAAAATCAAGATAAGGTAATGGAATAAGTTTATAATAGGATATCAAAAGATCTGCATTCTAGTCAGATTATAGTATTAATAATCTATATGAATTTGAATGAAAGAAATTCAATTTTTGTAGTATTCCATTTCTTCACCTGGCAATTGCAAAGTTTATACCAGATTATTTCTGACATCCCAAGATGCGTAAATATGTGACTTATAATTTTTAAAAAAACATATTTATTCTTGTTTCTGACAGTTAATCTTTACATATCTCCAGTACTCAGTAAAACCACAAATAAACCTTCTTTTCATTAATAATGACACTCCATATTTTTATAGTCTATTATGTTTTTTAAGTAATTTTGAGTTTAGATGGAGAGCTTGCCAAATTCCTATTTTCTTATTTAATCAATTAAGGCTACAATTTGATCAAATTCACATAAGTAGTGAACAATTTCTGAGTTAAAGAATGGTTCCCAGCTTTCTGAAAAAATCTCATAAACTTTAGTAGTACTAAATATTTTTATTTTTTTATAAAATATTAAATATCAGGCTAATTTCATACTAAATTTAACTGTTTCTTTAATTTGGTACTCATTTCAATAGGTCCTTAAGTAGGTTTTTCTGTTCAATTAAGTGACTGATAGTATCCAAATACAAGAAACTCTTCAATTTTAACTGCTTTTGACACGCTATTTCATAAACTTCATAGGCAATCTTTCAGATTCCAGCATGGCCATTGGTAACTTCTATCATCCTTCCCAATGTATTTTAGATACTTAAATTTGATTGCAACCTGCCAATAAGAACCATTGATTCAGACAAATAAAATGATCTGTGTATCTAAATATCTATTATCTTTACCTATTTGTACAACTATCCTGTAAAAATTATATAATATATATATTTTTTAAATTTTTGTTCTGGATAGTATGATATCCTATCCAGAACATCTCCAAGCATCCCTGGTTTCTTTTATTTATGGTATTAGAAACCAAAATCTGGGCACTAGGTATGATCATTGTTATTGGGGTGTCATTGCATTTAGGCTCTCTCAGTGGATTGAAAAAAGAGATATATGTGTGTACATTAACCTATTTATGTACCCATAGCTATAAATATTTCTACATGGAACCATTTGTATATATAGTTAGCTAAACTTGTGTTCATACTATTGTTTCCAACCTTGTTCCATTACCACATGGATAATTTTATCCTCCCATTATGGCATGTCTGTAGCCTCATCATGTCTGTACTTCAATGATGAGAAACCTAGTCCCCATCATCCACCATACATTTACTTAAGTATTTAATTCTAGAAGGTGTGTACTGTATAGTGGTTTCAGAATTGTTAATTTGTATCCCTGTGAAAAACAAATTTACCAACTAGAATGTAGTGTTTATATACGGTGTCTTTTGCCTTTGCTTTTACAGATTCTACTTATTTCCATTGTCACATAGATCAGCATCTTTCTCCTCCATGCCTTCTGTGCGATTGTTTCATACATTTATAAACATGTTTAGATTGTTTTATCATATTCTGTGCTCAATCCTGGAACCTCTTAACTTCCTAAATGTTTTCTGGTGGGAAAGTATTTGCATACATTAAGGCTTACCCTTTGTGCTATAAAATTTTATGGATTTGGATGAATACTTAATTTTTCGTACTCACCATAACAGTATCAGACAAAATAGTTTTACCTCCATAAAAATATTCCCTGTGATTCATATCACATACTCAACCCTTCATATCTGCTCCCTGGAATCTCTGAAAAAACTTATCAATTTACTCTCTGTAGTTTTTTTGCATCTATTTTTGAATTACCTCTCATGCACTAGAGAAAGTAAATATTCTCTAATTTTTATGCTTTGACATTTACTGGCAAATGTATCAGTAATTCCTCAATTATTAATTTCATGGATATTATAATATACAATTAATTGTATTGCTAATATTTTAAATAATTTATATTAAATTGACATTCCTTGATAAAAAATTGAAGCAAATGCAAAAAAGTATTCAGAATAATTTAATATTTAAAAAGTTAAAGTCATTATTAAAATTGGGTTTTTAATATGTACTCTAGGCTCAGAAGTATTTATCTGAATATTTCTAAATATGTAATTATCAGTAGCCTTTTTATAAAATCTTCCAAAGAATAGATTAAGAGAAACTTATTTACAACTAATTTTAGAAAGCCACATAGTATTGATACCAAAATTGAAAAAGGCATTTACAAGGATAGAAATAAACAATACATTTCCTGATAATTTATGTCAGTTAGGATTTATTCCTGTTATGCAGGCGTAATTTTTCTTCAAAAATCAATCCACCTAATTCATGACACTAATAGAAAATATGGTATAATCATCATACTAGAAAAACAAGGGCTTGACAAGAGTCAATGAGTATTCATGAATATTAAAAATTCTTTAAAAAGCAAGTGTTTGATATTAACTTCCTTAATTTGACAATTTATGGAAAATAATGATAAGCCTGATAATTATGATGAGATGTTGAAAGTGTCTCCTGAGATGAGGAATGAGACCAAGGTTCCTGTTATGACTAGTTATATTTAACATTGCTTAGAATTCTTAATTCATAAAAAGAGACAAGAAAAATTAAGATCAAATAATTAGAATGGAAAAAGTAGAATTATCATTATTTGCAGGCAACATGATTAGGGTATATAGAAAATAAAAAAAATCTACAACACTTGTTCAGTATTAATAAGTGAATTTAGGTAGGAGGCAAAGACAAGATGGCATAGTAGAAGGATGTGACCTCACCTCTTCTTACAAAAACACCAAAATCACAACAAACTCCTGAACAGCTATCAACAACAAAAAAAAAGCCCAAAACCTGGAACTGACCAAAAAAGAAAATCTACATCCAAAGACAAAGAAGAAGCCACGAGACAGTAGGAGGGGTGCAATCATGATAAAATCAAATTCCATACCCACTTGGTGGGCAACCCACTAACTGGAAAATAATTGTATCACAGAAGTTCTCCCACAGGAGTGCAAATTCTGAGCCCCATGTCAGACTCCCCAGCCTGGGGGTCTGGAAATGGGAGGAGGAACCCCCAGAGAATCTGGCTTTGAAGGCCAGTGAGGTTTGATCTCAGGAATTCCACAGGACTGGGGAAAACAAAATCTCCACTTATGGAGGGTGCAAACAAGTTCTTGCATACACCAGGACCAAGGGAAAAAAGTGGTGACCTCATAAGAGCCTGGGCAAGACTTACCTGCTGGCATTGGAGGGTTTCCTGCAAAGGTGGGGGTGGCTGTGGCTCAGCTCTAGGGACAAAGACACTGGCAGCAGTAGTTCTTGGGAGTACTCATTGCTGTGAGTCTCCTTGGAAGCCATCATTTTCTCACCAAGACCTGGCCCCACCCAACAACCTGTAGGCACCAGTACTCAGATGCTTCAGGGCAAACAACCAACAGGGCAGGAACACAGCCCCACCCATAGGAGAGTTAAGGCTTCAAATCTTTCTGAGCACACTGCCCACTAAACACACACCCTGACATGGCCCTGCCCACCAGAGGGACAAGACCCAGCTCCACCCACCAGTGGGCTGGAAAGAGTCCCTTGTCCCAGGAAGACTGCACAAGCCTCTTAGACAGCCTCATCAACCAGGGCACAGACAGCAGAAGCAAGAAGAACTACAACACTGCAGCCTGCAGAATGGAAACCACAATCACAGAAAGTTAGACAAAATGAGATGGCTGAAGAATATGTATCAAATGAAGGAACAAGATAAACCCCCAGAAGAACAACTAAGTGAAGTGGAGAACAGCAATCTACCTGAAAAATAATTCAGAGAAATGATAGTAAAGATGATCCAAGATCTCAGAAAAAGAATGGAGGCACAGATCAAGAATACAAAAAATGTTTAACAAAGACCTAGAAGAACTAAAGAACAAACAAACAGAGATGAATAATATAATTGAAATAAAAAGTTTATTAGAAGTAATTATTAGCAGAATAAGTGAGGGAAAAGATGGATAAGTGACCTGGAAGACAGAATGGTGGAAATCTCATCTGTGGAACAGAATAAAGAAAAAAGAATGAAAAGAAATGAAGACAGTCTAAGAGGTCTCTGGGACAATATTAAATGCACTAACATTCACATTATAGGTGTCCCAGAAGGAGAAGAGAGAGAAAGGAACTGAGAAAATATTTGAAGAGATAATAGCTGAAAACATCCCTAACATGGGAAAGGAAACATTCACCCAAGTCCAGGAAGCACAGAGAGTCTCAGGCAGAATAAATTAAGGAGGAACATGCTGAGACACATAGTAATCAAACTGACAAAAATTAAAGACAAAGTATGAAAAACAACAAGAGAAAAGCAACAAATAACATTCAAGGGAGCTCCCATAAGGTTATCAGCTAATTTCTCTGCAGAAACTCTGCAGGCCAGAAGGGAGTGGGACGATATATTTAAAGTGATGAAAGGGAAGAACCCACAATCATGAATACTCTACCCAGAAAGGCTCTCATTCAGATTCAATGGAGAAATCAAAAGCTTTATAGACAAGCAAAAGCTAAGAGAATTCAGCACCATCAGGCCAGCTTTGTAACAAATGTTAAAGGAACTTCTCTATGTGTAAAAGAAAAGGCCACAACTAGAAACAAGAAAATTGTGAATGGAAAAGCTCACCAGTAAAGGCAAACATACAGTAAAGGTAGGAAATCTGCCACACACAAATATGATATCAAAGCCAGCAACTGCGAGAAGAGGAGGGTACAAATGCAGGGTATTGGAAATGCATTTGGAATTAAAAGACCAGCAACTTAAAACAATATTATTTATACATAGACTATTATATCAAAACCTCATGGTAACCACAAATAATCTACAATAAATACATAAACAAAAAAGAAAAAGCAATCCAAACAACACTAACGTTACTCATCAAATAACAAGAGAAGAGAACAAAACAGGAAGTGAAGAAAAAAGACCTACAATAACAAATCCAAAACAATGAACAAAATGGCAATAAGAACACAAATATCGATAATTACCTTAAACATAAATGGGTTGAATGCTCCAACCAAAAGACACAGACAGGCTGAATGGATACAAAAGCAAGACCCATATACATGCTGTCTACAAGAGAACCACTTCAGACCTAGGGACACATACAGACTGAAAGTGAGGGGATGGAAAAAGGTATTCCATGCAAATTGGAATCAAAAGAAAGCTGAAGTAGCAATACTCAATACTCATATTAGACTAAAAAATAAAGACCATTACAAGAGACATAGAAGGACACTACATAAAGATCAAGGGATCAATCCAAGAAGAAGATATAACAATTGTAAATATATATGCACCCAACATAAAAGCAACTCAATATATAAGGCAAATACTAACAGCCACAAAAGGAGAAATCAACAGTAACACAATAACTGTGTGGGACTTTAATACCCCACTTTCATGAATGGCCAGATCATACAGACAGAAAATCAACAAGGAAACACAGGTCTTAAATGACACACTAGGCCAGATGGGCTTAACTGATATTTATAGAGCATTCCATCCAAAAGCAGCAGAATACATATCCTTCTCAAGTGCACCTGGAACATTCTCCAGGATAGATCACATCTTGGGCCACAAAGTGAGCCTTGGTAAATTTAAGAAAATTGAAATAATATCAAGCATCTTTTCTAACTACAATGCTATGAGATTAGAAATCAACTATAAAAAAGAAAATTATAAAAATCACAAACACGTGGAGGCTAGACAATATGCTTGTAAACAACCAACAGATCACTTAAAAAAATGGAGAGGAAATGTAAATTGGTATAGCAACTATGGAGAATAGTATGGAGGTTTCTTAAAAAGCTAAAAATAGAGCTACCATATGATCCAGCAATTTCACGCCTGGGCATATACCTGGAGAAAACCATGGTTCAAAAGAATTCATGTACCCCAATATTCACTGCAGTGCTGTTTACAATAGCCAAGAAATGGAAGCAACCTAAATGTCCTTTGACAGATGAATGCATAAAGAAGAGGTGGTATACATACACAGTGGAATATTAGCCATAAAAATGAATAAAATAATGCCATTTGCAGCAACATGGATGGACCTAGAGATTATCATACTAAGTGAAGTAAGTCAGACAGAGAAAGATGAATATCATATGATATTGTTTATATGTGGAATCTAAAAAACAGTGATACAGAGAAATTTGTTCACAAAACAGGAACAGACTCATAGACTCAGAAAAGAAACTTATGGTTACCAAAGGGGAAAGATGGGAGCAGGGGATAAAATGGGAGTTTGGGATTTACATATACATACTACTGTACTTAAAATAGATAACCAACCTGGACCTACTGTATAGCACAGGAAACTGCCCAATATTCTCTAATACACTAAATGGGAAAAGAATTTGAAAAAGAATAGCTATATGTATAACTGAATCACTTTGCTGTACACCTGAAACTAACACAACATTGTTAATCAACTATTCTCCAATATAAAATAAAACTTGCTTTAAAAAAAATAAGTTAATTTAGTAAGGTCACTAGATACAATATCAATAATCAAAATCAGCCATAACGGTACAAAAGAGCAACTAGTAAATCAATTTAAATGATTTCCATTTATAATAACATCAAAACCCTGCAAATGCCTAGAAATAGAGTAATATTGTACACTTTATTCTAAAATGTACAGAAAATTATTTGAATTTATTAAAGAAGTTCTAAATAAATGAATGTTCAATTTGAAGATTCTTTTTCTTTTTTTTTTTTTTGTGGTATGTGGGCCTCTCACTGTTGTGGCCTCTCCCATTGTGGAGTACAGGCTCCAGACGCGCAGGCTCAGTGGCCAAGGCTCATGGGCCTAGCTGCTCCGTGGCATGTGGGATCTTCCCAGACCGAGGCACACACCCATGTCCCCTGCATCGGCAGGCGGACTCTCAACCACTGCACCACCAGGGAAGCCCGAAGATTCAATATTTTAAAGATAATAATTTCCCCATATTCATCAACACAATTCCAAACAAAATTCCACCAGATTTTTCCATGGTTATGTGGTAAGTGTATTAATGGACAAAATTATTTTAATTTATATTATAATGAAAAAAGAAAATATAAAGGGATTCTTGAGAAAATTAAAAATAGCCAGATGATGTACATTATCACTTACCAAGATTATGAGAAAACTAAATAATTTTATTATGCTATCAACACAAGTATAGATATACAGACCAGCAGAACCAAATCCAGAGTCCGGAAACAGACTCACAGATAACCTGATTTATAAAAAATTGGATACCATTTTGAGAAAATAGGGTCTTTTCAAAAATAGTAGCTATCTTTTATGCACATAGAAAATATAGATCCTTACTTCCTATCTCACCTCATATTCAAAAATTCATTTCAAATAAATTTTATACATATATGAGAGGCAAAATACCAATGCTTTCATAAGTAATCATAGGAAACTATTTTTACAAACTTTGGTAGGTATTTAAAGAAAAAAACAAACAAACAAGACACATAAAGGAAACCATTTATAAATTAGGTCACATAGAATTAGGAACTTTGATTACCAAAAGTCATCTTTATATAAGTGAAAATGCAAGCCACAGAGTTGAAGCAGATATCTGGAATTATTATACCTCACCTGACACTCAAATACAGATTATATAGAAAACACTTACTTATCAATACGGTGGCAACCCAAAGGAAAATGCCTCCAAAAATGAGGATATCCAAGTATATGTATGCATATACCTAATTTTTTCTATTTTATTAGTTGTTAGGAAAATGAAAAATGAAAACTGATTACACTCATCAAAAGAGCTAAGTGAAAAAGAATGACAGCCATGTAGTGATGAGGCTATTGAACATACAGACCACTTTGCCACTGCAGTAGTGCATGAAAATTGGTAATACACTCTTCAGAAAATTCTTTAGTAGTATTAACTAAAGTTCAGTATACTTACATCCTATGACTCAGCAATTACTCTTGTATGTCTATTTCTAACTGAGATGCATTTATATGTTCCCTGATTCTAGATACGTTTCTAACAGAAATGTGCATACAGTTGATCCTTGAACAACATAGGTTTGAACTGCACAGGCCTACTTACACATGGACTTTCTTCCAATAAATGAATTGAAAAATTTTGTGGACATTTACAACAATTTGAAAGACTTGCAGATGAATTGCATAGCCTAGAAATAGTTAAAAAACTAAGAAAAATGTATGTTATGAAAGCATAAAATATATGTAAACACTATTCTATCCTTACATTGATATAAGATGAGTGATACTGAGACTTTCGGGAAGATGGCGGAGGAGTAGGATGCAGAGATCAACTTCCTCCCTGGGGATCCACCAGAAGTGCATCTACGCGTGTAACAGCTCCTACAGAACACCTACTGAATGCTGGCAGAAGACTTCAGACCTCCCAAAAGCAAGAAAAGCCCCACGTACCTGGGTAGGGCAAAAGTAAAAAGAATAAACAGAGACAAAAGGATAGGGATGCGACTTGCACCAGTGGGAGGGAGCTCAGAAGGAGGAAAGGTTTCCACACACTAGGAAGCCCCTTCGTGGGCGGAGACTGCAGGTGGCAGAGGGGGAAAGCTTCGGAGCCACAGAGGAGAGCACAGCAACAGGGATGCGGGGGGCAAAGCAGAGAGATTCCCGCACAGAGGATCGGTGCCAACCGGCACTCAGAAGCCCGAGAGGCTTGTCTGCTCACCCGCCAGGGTGGTTGGGGCTGGGAGCTGAGGCTTGGGCTTCGGTCAGAAGCAGGGAGAGGACTGGGGCTGGCAGTGTGAACACAGCCTGCAGGGGGTTAGTGCGCCATGGCTGGCCGGGAGGGAGTCTGGGGAAAAGTCTGGAGCTGCCAAAGAGGTAAGAGACTTTTTCTTCCCTCTTTGTTTCCTGGTGTGTGAGGAGAGGGGATTAAGAGCGCTGCTTAAAGGAGCTCCAGAGACGGGCGCGAGCCACGGCTAAAAGCGCAGACCCAAGAGACGGGCATGAGACGCTAAGGCTGCTGCTGCTGCCACAAAGAAGCCTGTGTGCGAGAACAGGTCACTATCCACACCCCCCTTCCGGAGAGCCTGTGCAGCCCACCACTGCCAGGGTCCCAGGATCCAGGGACAACTTCACCGGGAGAACGCATGGCACGCCTCAGGCTGGTGCAACGTCACGCCGGCCTCTGCCTCCGCAGGCCCGCCCTGCACTCTGTGCCCCTCCCTCCCCCTGGCCTGAGTGAGCCAGAGCCCCCGAATCAGCTGCTCCTTTAACCCCGTCCTGTCTGAGCGAACAACAGACGCCCTCCTGTGACCTACATGCAGAGGCGGGGCCAAACCCAAAGCTGAGCCCCTGGGAGCTGTGAGAACAAAGAAGAGAAAGGGAAATCTCTCCCAGCAGCCTCAGAAACAGCGGATTAAAGCTCCACAATCAATTTGATGTACCCTGCATCTGTGGAATACATGAATAGACAACGAATCATCCCAAATTAAGGAGGTGGACTTTGAGAGCAAGATTTATGATTTTTCCCCCTTTTCCTTTTTTTGTGAGTGTGTATGTGTATGCTTCCATGTGCGATTTTTTCTGTATAGATTTGCTTCTACCATTTGTCCGAGGGTTCTATCTCTCTGTTTTTTTTTAAATTCTTTTTCTTAATAATTACTTTTTATTTTAATAACTTTATTTTACTTTATCTTCGTTCTTTCTTTCCTTCCTTCCCTCCTTTAGACAACGAATCATCACAAACTGAGGAGGTGGACTTTGAGAGCAAGATTTATGCTTTTTCCCCTTTTCCTTTTTTGGTGAGGGTGAATGTGTATGCTTCTATGTGAGATTTTGTCTGTATAGCTTTGCTTCCATCATTTGGTCCTAGTGTTCTATCTGTCCATTTTCTCTTTTTTCCCTTAATAATTATTTTTTTTACTTTAATAACTTTATTATATTTTATCTTACTTTATTTTATTTTACTTTATCTTCTTCCTTTCTTTTTTTCCTTCCTTCCCTCCTTCCTTCCTTCCTTCCTCCCTCCCTCCCTTCTTTCTTTCTTTCTTTGTACTTCTACTAATTCATTCTTTCTACTTTTTCTCCCTTTTATTCTGAGCCGTGTGGATGAAAGGCTCTTGGTGCTGCAGCCAGGAGTCACTGCTCTGCCTCTGAGGTGGGAGAGACAACTTCAGGACACTGGTCCACAAGAGACCTCCCAGGTCCACATAATAACAAACAGTGAAAATCTCCCACAGATCTCCACCTCAACAACAGCACCCATCTTCAGTCAACGACCAGCAGGCTACAGTGCTGAACATCCTATGCCAAACAACTAGCAATACAGGAACACAATCCCACCCATTAGCAGAGAAGCTGCCTAAAATAATAAGACCAGAGACACTCCAAAACACACCACCAGACGTGGACCTGCCCACCAGAAAGACAAGATCCTGCCTCATCCACCAGAACACAGCCACTAGTCCCCTCCACCAGGAAGCCTACACAGCCCACTGAACCAACCTTAGCCACTGGGGACAGACAGCAAAAACAATGGGAACTACGAACATGCAGCCTGCAAAAAGGAGACCCCAAACACAGTAAGATAAGCAAAATGAGAAGACAGAAAAACACACAGCAGATGAAGGAGCAAGGTAAAAACCCACCAGACTTAACAAACGAAGAGGAAATTGGCAGTCTACCTGAAAAAGAATTCAGAATCATGATAGTAAAGATGATCCAAAATCTTGGAAATAGAATAGACAAAATGCAAGAAACATTTAACAAGGACCTAGAAGAACTAAAGATGAAACAAACAATGATGAACAACACAATAAATGAAATTAAAAATACTCTAGATGGGATCAATAGCAGAATAACTGAGGCAGAAGAACGGATAAGTGACCTGGAAGATAAAATAGTGGAAATAACCACTGCAGAGCAGAATAAAGAAAAAAGAATGAAAAGAACTGAGGAGAGTCTCAGAAACCTCTGGGACAATATTAAACACAGCAACATTCGAATTATAGGGGATCCAGAAGAAGAAGAGAAAAAGAAAGGGACTGAGAAAATATTTGACGAGATTATAGTTGAAAACTTCCCTAATATGGGAAAGGAAATCGTTAATCAAGTCCAGGAAGCATAGAGAGTCCCATACAGGATAAATACAAGGAGAAATATGCCAAGACACATATTAATCAAACTGTCAAAAATTAAATACAAAGAAAACATATTAACAGCAGCAAGGGAAAAACAACAAATAACATACAAGGGAATCCCCATAAGGTTAACAGCTGATCTTTCAGCAGAAACTCTGCAAGCCAGGAGGGACTGGCAAAACATATTTAAAGTGATGAAGGAGAAAAACCTGCAACCAAGATTACTCTACCCAGCAAGGATCACATTCAGATTTGATGGAGAAATTAAAACCTTTACAGACAAGCAAAAGCTGAGAGAGTTCAGCACCACCAAACCTGCTCTACAACAACTGCTAAAGGAACTTCTCTAGGCAAGAACACAAGAGAAGGAAAAGACCTACAATAATGAAGCCAAAACAATTAAGAAAATGGGAATAGGAACATACATATCAAAAATTACCTTAAATATAAATGGACTAAATGCTCCCACCAAAAGACACAGATTGGCTGAATGGATACAAAAACAAGACCTATATATTTGCTGTCTACAAGAGACCCACTTCAGACCTAGAGACACATACATACTGAAAGTAAGGGGATGGAAAAAGATATTTCATGCAAATGGAAACCAAAAGAAAGCTGGAGTAGAAATTCTGATATCAGACAAAATAGACTTTAAAATAAAGACTATTAGAAGAGACAAAGAAGGACACTACATAATGATCAAGGGATCAATCCAAGAAGAAGATATAACAATTGTAAATATTTATGCACCCAACATAGGAGCACCACAATACATAAGGTAAATACTAACAGCCATAAAAGGGGAGATCGACAGTAACACATTCATAGTAGGGGACTTTAACACCCCACTTTCACCAATGGAAAGATCATCCAAAATGGAAATAAATAAGGAAACACAAGCTTTAAATGATATATTAAACTAGATGGACTTAATTGATATTTATAGGACATTCAATCCAAAAACAACAGAATACACATTTTTCTCCAGTGCTCATGGAACATTCTCCAGGATAGATCATATCTTGGGTCACAAATCAAGCCCAGCTAAATTTAAGAAAATCGAAATTGCATCAAGTATCTTTTCCGACCACAACGCTATGAGACTAGATATCAATTACAGGAAAAGATCTGTACAAAATACAAACACATGGAGGCTAAACAATACACTAGTTAATAATGAAGTGATCACTGAAGAAATCAAAGAGGAAATTTTAAAATACCTAGAAACAAATGACAATGGAGACACGACGACCCAAAATCTATGGGAGGCAGCAAAAGCTGTTCTAAGAGGGAAGTTTACAGCAATACAATCCTACCTTAAGAAACAGGAAACATCTCGAATAAACAACCTAAACTTGCACCTAAAGCACTTAGAGAAAGAAGAATAAAAAAACCCCAAAGTTAGCAGAAGGAAAGAAATCATAAAAATCAGATCAGAAATAAATGAAAAAGAAATGAAGGAAACAATAGCAAAGATCAATAAATCTAAAAGCTGGTTCTTTGAGAAGATAAACAAAATTGATAAACCATTAGCCAGACTCGTCAAGAGAAAAAGGAAGAAGACTGAAATCAATAGAAGTAGAAATGAAAAAGGAGAAGTAACAACTGACACTGCAGAAATACAAAAGATCATAAGAGATTACTACAAGCAACTCTATGCCAATAAAATGGACAACTTGGAAGACATGGACAAATTCTTAGAAATGCACAACCTGCCAAGACTGAATCAGTAAGAAATAGAAAATAGGAACAGACCAATCGCAAGCACTGAAGTTGAAACTGTGATTAAAAACCTTCCAACAAACAAAAGCCCAGGACCAGATGGCTTCACAGGCGAATTCTATCAAACATTTAGAGAAGAGCTAACCCCTATCCTTCTCAAACTCTTCCAAAATATAGCACAGGCAGGAACACTCCCAAACTCATTCTGCGAGGCCACCATCACCCTGATACCAAAACCCGACAAAGATGTCACAAAGAAAGAAAACTACAGGCCAATATCACTGATGAATATAGATGCAAAAATCCTCAACAAAGTACTAGCAAACAGAATCCAACAGCACATTAAACGGATCATACACCATGATCAAGTGGGGTTTATTCCAGGAATGCAAGGATTCTTCAATATACGCAAATCAATCAACGTGATACACCATATTAACAAACTGATGGAGAAAAAACATATGATCATCTTAATAGATGGAGAGAAAGCTTTCGACAAAATTCAACACCCATTTTTGATAAAAACCCTGCAGAAAGTAGGCATAGAGGGAACTTTCTTCAACATAATAAAGGCCATATATGACAAACCCACAGCCAATATTGTCCTCAATGGTGAAAAACTGAAATCATTTCCACTAAGATCAGGAACAAGTTAAGGTTGCCCACTCTCTCCACTCTTATTCAACATAGTTTTGGAAGTTTTAGCCAGAGCAATCAGAGGAGAAAAGGAAATAAACGGAATCCAAATTGGAAAAGAAGTAAAGCTGTCACTGTTTGCAGATGACATGATACTATACATAGAGAATCCTAAAGATGCTACCAGAAACTGCTAGAGCTAATCAATGAATTTGGTAAAGTAGCAGGATACAAAATTAATGCACAGAAATCTCTGGCATTCCTATACAATTAAGATGAAAAATCTGAAAGTGAAATCAAGAAAACACTCCCATTTACCAGTGCAACAAAAAGAATAAAATATCTAGGAATAAACCTACCCAAGGAGACAAAAGACCTTTATGCAGAAAATTATAAAACACTGATGAAAGAAATTAAAGATGATACAAATAGATGGAGAGATATACTATGTTCTTGGATTGGAAGCATCAACATTGAGAAAATGGCTCTACTACCCAAAGCCATCTACAGACTCAATGCAATCCCTATCAAACTACCACTGGCATTTTTCACAGAACTAGAACAAAAAATTTCCCAATTTGTATGGAAACACAAAAGACCCCGAATAGCCAAAGCAATCTTGAGAAAGAAAAACGGAGCTGGAGGAATCAGGCTCCCTGACTTCAGACTATACTACAAGGCTACAGTAATCAAGAGAGTATGGCACTGGCACAAAAACAGAAAGATAGATCAATGGAACAGGATAGAAAGCCCAGAGATAAACCCACACACATATGGTCACGTTATCTTTGATAAAGGAGGCAAGAATGTACAGTGGAGAAAGGACAGCCTCTTCAATACTGGAAAACTGGACAGGTACATGTAAAAGTATGAAATTAGATCACTCCCTAACACCATACACAAAAATAAGCTCAAAATGGATTAAAGACCTAAATGTAAGGCCAGAAACTATCGAACTCTTAGAGGAAAACATAGGCAGAACACTCTATGACATAAATCACAGCAAGATCCTTTCTGACCCACCTCCTAGAGAAATGGAAATAAAAACAAAAATAAACAAATGGGACCTAATGAAACTTCAAAGCTTTTGCACAGCAAAGGAAATCATAAACAAGACCAAAAGACAGCCCTCAGAATGTAGAATGGGAGAAAATATTTGCAAATGAAGCAACAAAGGATTAATCTCCAAAATTTATGAGCAGCTCATGCAGCTTAATAACAAAAAAAACAAACAACTCAATCCCAAAATGGGCAGAAGACCTAAATAGACATTTCTCCAAAGAAGGTATACAGCCAACAAACACACGAAAGAATGCTCAACATCACTAATCAGTAGAGAAATGTAAATCAAAACTACAATGAGATATCATCTCACACCAGTAAGAATGGCCATCATCAAAAAATCTAGAAACAATAAATGCTGGAGAGGGTGTGGAGAAAAGGGAACCCTCTTGCACTGTTGGTGGGAATGTAAATTGATACAGCCACTATGGAGAACAGTATGGAGTTTCCTTAAAAAACTACAAATAGAACTACCATATGACCCAGCAATCCCACTACTGAGCATATACCCTGAGAAAACCATAATTCAAAAAGAGTCATGTACCAAAATGTTCATTGCAGCTCTACTTACAATAGCCCAGAGATGGAAACAACCTAAGTGTCCATCTTCGGATGAATGGATAAAGAAGATGTGGCACATATATACAATGGAATATTACTCAGCCATAAAAAGAAACGAAATTGAGCTATTTATAATGAGGTGGATAGAGCTAGAGTCTGTCATATAGAGTGAAGTAAGTCAGAAAGAGAGAGACAAATACCATATGCTAACACATATATATGGAATTTAGGAAAAAAATATGTCATGAAGAACCTAGGGGTAAGACAGGAATAAAGACACAGACCTACTAGAGAATGGACTTGAGGATATGGGGAGGGGGTAGGGTAAGCTGTGACAAAGCGAGAGAGAGGCATGGACATATATACCCTACCAAACGTAAGGTAGATAGCTAGTGGGAAGCAGCCGCATAGCACAGGGAGATCAGCTCGGTGCTTTGTGATCGCCTGGAGGGGTGGGATAGGGAGGGTGGGAGAGAGGAAGACGCAAGAGGAAAGAGATATGGGAACATATGTATATATATAACTGATTCATTTTGTTGTAAAGCAGAAACTAACACACCATTGTAAAGCAATTATACTCCAATAAAGATGTGAAAAAAGAAGATGAGTGATATTTAATACAAAATTAACAATGTATTAGTTTTCTGTTTTATATATTTGTTTTTAAATAATTACATTAACATATCATTCACTTCCCTCTCTTAATTGAAGATACTATGTGTCAGCCTATAATCACAAGTAGCTTTTAAATAAAATATAACAATGTTTCTGATACTGTATTATAAATATGACTGTAATACTGTATGCCATAAACATGTTATAATGATTCATTCATTAATGTGGAGGCTAGGCTACCGTGAAGCAATTGCATCAATTACACTTGGCTGTCATAAAGCACTCTTATTTCTGCTTCTTTGTTATCAATGCATGAATTGTTATAGTGTAAATTAAATAAGAATTTCTTTTTCATATTATATTTTCACTTTTGATGTCTAGTGTTAGTAGTTGTAAAACATCTGTAGTATTTGTATCATATGAGACAAAATTATTGTAGATACCAACAGACAACTCATGTTGTAAACAAAGAAGACTTATGGTATTGATAAATACAGTACAGTACTGTAAACGTATTTTCTCTTTCTTATAAGTTTCTTAATAACTATTTTCTGTAGTTTACTTTATTATAAGAATACAGCATATAATATATATATATATATAACATTCAAAATATGTATTAATTGACTGTTTATGTTATCGATAAGGCTCTTAGTCAACAGTAGGCTATTAGTAGTTAAGTTTTGAGAGAGTAAAAATTTATATGCAATTTTCGAGTACGTGGAGTGTCAGTGCCCCAACCCCTGCAGTGTTCAAGAGTCAACTGTATATTTTCACCACACACTGTGTTTAAGAATGATCATAGCAACACTATTCATAATAACCTAAGAACAAAAACACAAATTCTCACCAATAATAGAAGAGATAAACAAATGGTTGTAAATGTGTAGCATCGTACACTATATATAATTGAAAACCAGCAAGCTATACCTACAAAAACAATATGAATGAATCTAACAAATAATTTAGAATCAAAGAACTCAAACACAGAAGTGTCCAAAATTATTACTCCATTTATAAAAACTTCAAATGCAGAGAAAACTAATATTTTATAATAAAATTTAGGGTAGTATATTACTTTAGGGGTTACTGACAATAAATGGGAAGAAGGATGCTTCTAAGATATTTGTGGGGTACTGTTCATTTATCTGTGAGCTAATTAACTGCATGATAATTTTGTGAAAATTCATTAGGCTGTACATTTATGTTTTATTTCTGTTTCTGGGTACATGTTATATTTCAATAAAAATGGTTTCCTAAATATACAATTTAAATTATTTTTCAGTGACTAAAAATGACCTAAGAAATCAAAATCAAAATATAAAGGAGAATTTAAGTAGCTACAGCCTAAAGGGATAATATTTTATGGGCTAATATTTTAAAGTGACAATTCAAAAAGACATGAAATGAATATCTGAAGCTATTAATAATGGCCTAATTACTCCTTCCCTTGCCAATAATTTTAGAAGTAAAATGAAAAACATTCTCTTTTGCTACCTAAACAGACATCACTTCTCTATTACTTCTTAAACGGGCAAAACATAGAGAATGTCATTTGGAAATGAATAGGACTATATATTTTATTATAAAATAAGCTAAGACCACATTGAATTAATTGATACCAATAGGAGATTCCATCCGAAAGCAGCAAAATACATATTCTTCTCAAGTATGCCTGGAACATTCTTCAGGATAGATCACATCTTGGGCCACAAAGTGAGCCTCGGTAAATTTAAGAAAATTGAAATCATATCAAACATCTTTTTTGACCACAATGCTATGAGATTAGAAATAAATTACAGGAAGAATATGTAAAAGAAACAAACATATGGAGGCTTAACAATATGTTACTAAACAACCAATGGGTCACTGAAGAAATCAAACAGGAAATCAAAAAATACCTGGAAACAAATGACAACAAAAACATGACAATCCAAAACCTATGGGATGCACCAGAAGCAGTTTTAAGAGGGAAGTTTATAGCAAAAAATGCTTACTCCAGGAAACAAGAAAAATCTCAAATAAACAACGTAACCTTACACCTAAAGCAATTAGAGAAAGAAGAACAAACAAAATCTAAAGTTAGTAGAATGACAGAAATCATAAAGATCAGAGCAGAAATAGATGAAATAGAAACAAAGAAAACAATAGCAAAGATCAATGAAACTAAAAGCTGGTTCTTTGAGAAGATAAACAAAATTGATAAACATTTAGCTAGACTCATCAAGAAAACAAGGGAAGGACTCAAATCAGTAAAATTAGAAATGAAAAAGAAGTTACAACTGACACCACAGAAATACAAAGGATCATAAGAGACTACTACAAGCAACTCTATGCCAATAAAATGGACAACCTAGAAGAAATGGACAAATTCTTCAAAGGGTACAACCTTCTAAGACTGAATCACAAAGAAATAGAAAATATGAACAAAACAATCACAAGTACTGAAACTGAAACTTGGATTAAAAATCTTCCAACAGGGCTTCCCTGGTGGTGCAGTGGTTGGGAGTCCGCCTGCCGATGCAGGGGACATGGGTTTGTGCCCCGGTCCGGGAAGATCCCTCATGCCGCGGAGTGGCTAGGCCCGTAAGCCATGGCTGCTGAGCCTGCGTGTCCGGAGCCTGTGCTCCACAACAGGAGAGGCCACAACAGTGAGAGGCCCACGTACAGAAAAAAAAAAAAAAAATCTTCCAACAAACAAAATCTGGATGGACCAGATGGCTTCACAGGCAAAAATCTATCAAACATTTAGAGAAGAATTAAAACCTATCCTTCTGAAATGCTTCCAAAAAACTGCAGAAGAACAAACACTCCCAAGCTCATTCTATGAAGCCACCATTACCCTGATACCAAAACCAGAAAAAGATATCACAAAAAAGAAAATTATAGGCCAATATCACTGATGAACATAGATGCAAAAATCCTCAACAAAATACCAGCTAACAGAATCCAACAACATATTAAAAGGATCATACACCATAATAAAGTGGGATTTATCCCAGGGATGTAAGGAATCTTCAATATATGCAAATCAATCAATGTGATACACCATATTAACAAATGGAAAAATAAACACCATATGATCATCTAAATAAATGAAGAAAAACTTTTGAAAAAATTCAACACCCATTTATGATAAAAACTCTCCAGAAAGTGGGCATAGAGGGAACCTATCTAAACATAATAAAGGCCATATACAACAGAGCCACAGCAAACATCATTCTCAATGTTGAAAAACTGAAAGCATTTCCTCTAAAATCAGGAACAAGACAAGGATATTCACTCTTGCCACCATTATTCAACATAGTTTTGGAAGTTCTAGCCATGGCAGTAAGAAAAGAAAAAGTAAGGAGTCCAAATTGGAAAAGAAGAAGTAAATCTGTCCCTGTTTGCAGTGACATGATGCTATACATAGAAAACCCAACAGATGCTACCAGAAAACTACTAGAACTCATCAGTGAATTTGGTAAAGTTGCATGATACAAAATTAACACACAGAAATCTCTTGCATTCCTATATACTAACAACAAAAGATCAGAAAGAGAAATCAAGGAAACAATCCCATTTACCATTGCATCAAAAAGAATAAAATACCTGGGAATAAACCTACCGAAGGAGGTAAAAGACCTGTACTCAGAAAATTTTAAGATAGTGATGAAAGAAATCAAAGATGACACAAACAGATGGAGAGATATACCATATACTTGGATTGAAAGAATCATCATTGTGAAAATGACTATATTACCCAAAGCAATCTACAGATTCAACACAATCCTTATCAAACTACCAATGGCATTCTTCACAGAATTAGAACAAAAAATTTTACAGTTTGTATGGAAACACAAAAGACCCCGAATAGCCAAAGCAATCTTGAAAAAGAAAAATGGAGCTGGAGGAATAAGGCTCCCTAACTTCAAACTATACAACAAAGCTACAGTAATCCAAACAGTATGGTATTGGCACAGAAATAGATATCAATGGAACAGAATAGAAAGCCCAGAGGTAAACCCACGCACCTATGGTCACCTAATCTATGACAAAGGAGGCAAGAATATGCAATAGAGAGAAGACAGTCTCTTCAATAAGTGGTGCTGGGAAAACTGGACAGCTACATGTAAAAGAATGAAATTAGAACATTCTTTAACATGATTCACAAAAATAAACTCAAAATGGATTAAACACCTCAGTGTTAGGTTGGACACTATACAACTCTTAGAGGAAAACACAGGAAGAACACTCTCTGACATAAATTGTGGCAAGATCTTTTTTGATCCACCTCCCAGAGTAATGAAAATAAAAACAAAATGAAACAAATGGGACCTAATTAAACTTAAAAGCTTTTGCATAGCAAAGGAAGCAATAAACAAAATGAAAATACAACACACAAAATGGGAGAAAATATTTGCAAACAAAGTGATAAATAAGTGATTAATCTCCAAAACATACAAACAGCTCATGCAGCTCAATATTAAAAAAAAAAAAAGACCCAATCAAAAATGGGCAGAAGTTCTAAATAGACATTTCTCTAAAGAAGACATACAAATGGCCAAGAGGCAGATGAAAAGATGCTCAATGTCACTAATTATTAGAGAAATGCTAATCAAAGCTGCAGTGATTTATCACCACACACGAGTCAGAATGGCCATCATCAAAAATTCTACAAACAATAAATGCTGGAGAGGGTGTGGAGAAAAGGGAACCCTCCTACATTGTTGGTGGGAATGTAAATTAGTACAACCACTATGGAAAACAGTATGGAGGTTCCTTAAAAAAACTAAATATAGAAATAGCATATGATCCAGCAATCCCACTCCTGGGTGTATATCCAGAGAAAACCATAATTTGAAAAGATACATGCACCCCAAAATTCATTGCAGCACTATTCACAATAGCCAGGACATGGAAGCAACCTAAATGTCCATCAATGAATGAATGGATAAAGAAGATGTGGTACATATATATAATGGAATATTACTCAACCTTATAAAAGAATGAAATAATGCCATTTGCAGGAACATGGATGCACCTACAGACTGTCATTCTGAGTGAAGTCAAAGACAAATATCATATGATATTGCTTACACGTGAAGTCGAAAAAAATCGTACAAATGAACCTAGTTACAAAACAGAAGTAGAGTTACAGATGTAGAAAAGAAACTGGTTACCAAGGGGTAAAGCATGGGGTGGGGGGTGGGGAGGGATAAACTGGGAGATTGGGATTGACATCTACACACTGCTATATAAAAAATAGATAACTAATAAGAACCTATTGTATAGCACAGCAAACTCTACTCAATACACTTTAATGACCTATATGGGAATAGAATCTAAAAAAGAGTGGATATATGTATATGCATAACTGAATCACTTTGCTATACAGCAGAAACTAACACAACATTGTAAATCAACTATATTCCAATAAAAATTAATTAAAAAAATAAAATAGGCTAAAATTAAATTTTCCATGATTCTTAGTTTCTAGAACTTATAAAATAAAAGCCTTGAAAGAAATATTATATAGATATATAATATTTGAGGTCATTAAAATATATGTAATTAAACCATACTTAGACCCCACTTCTTCTATAGATTACCTTTTCCTTATAATTCCTTGTGGTTATTGCATAATCCTTTGGGAAATTTCAACATTGTTAAGTGGTTTATTAATTTATCAATATTTTATATATACTTTTTCTTTATAAACATATTTAAATTTTATTTAGAACTTTATTTTAATATTAAGTTTGAAAATAATGTAGAAATTCACAATCAGGGATAAAAACATAAAATTGAATATATAAATGCAACCATTAGTATAATTACTCATGCCCTATTCTATCATTACAAGTTGTAATCTTTCAATTTACATGGAGATTTTCTTAATATCCCTCAATCTGTAACATCCATTTGAAATTCATCCTTTTTTGTAGTACTTGACTTTGGTGCCTTGTAAGTTGCTAATCTCCTACGAATTCCAGACCAGTATTAATCAGTATTAATTTACTTCTTTTTCTAACCTAAAATCTGACATTTGATCTCCTAAGAGGGTTAAATGAGTTTCCTTTTCAACATCTGAAACCACCCCTTCTTTGATCTTTTGAAGAAAGGCTAACAATAGTCTTTAATGTTATATCACTTTGATCTTGGTAACATTTGATGTGAAACTGCTTCGAAGATACATTGAGTATAATTTGGAGATTCTAATTTATAATTCATACTGTACTTCATTTAAGTCTGGGTGTAAACAATCTTTTCAATTGTGAAAATAAATTTGTTTTCTGGTACTCCAATGAACGTTCTGCTATCATTAAAAATGACACATGTAAATGGAACTTTACATTATTCTGAGTCTAAGCCTGTAAAGTTTTTTAGTCTTTATTCAAAATTGCATTTGACATATTAGGCAGTGAGTACATCATTAGCTCTGTCCAAATGAAAGAGACAAATATTTCAAAGTACTGCAGTGGAATACATAAAACAATTGAATCTGGATGATGTTAACCATTATGCTTGTTCTATGTGGAAACTTCTCACTCAAAATAGTCCCTGCCTCCAAGTCCTTGTATTTGTATAATATTTCCTTGAGTTCTACTGAATAGCAAATGGGGTGCCAAAGAAGAGAAAGCATAAGTATTTAATTTATATGTCAGGAATATTATTGTTAAAATCAATGAAAAAATTGCAGGAATAAGATGGGAGAAGAGAAATTACTAGGGACCCATGCATGCTTAAAGAAAATAAACAGAATATCTCTATACTTGAAATAAGTAAGATAATATCTCCAACCTTTGAATCAGAGTATTTTCAACTAGAAAATAAACTCCTCATTCTACCACTGAGTGGGTTCAACCCATATAGTGTTGGCTCACTTTCTCACTCCATAGTTCATCATACATTTATAGCCATTAGTTCTTTTTTATTCCAGTTTTATGAGATATAACTGACACATAACATTGTGTAAGTTTAAGCTGTACAATGTAATGATTTTATAGACATATATACTGTGAAACAATTACCACGATAAGGTTAATTAAAATTCCCATCACCTTACATTGTTCTTTTTGTGTGTGTGTGGTCAGAATACTTAAGATCTACTCTCTCAGAAACTTTCCAGTATACAATATAGTATTTTTAACTATAGTCACTATGCCGTAAATTAAATCTCCAGAACTTATTCAACTTATAAATATAAGTTTGTACCCTTTGACCAACATCTCCCCATATCCTGCTACTTCCCAGCCCCTGGCAACCACCAACCTACTCTTTGTTTCTATGACTCTGGCTTTTTTTAGATTCACCATTTAAGTGAGATCATATAGTATTTGCCTTTCTCTGTCTAACTTATCTTACTTAGCAAAATCCCCTCAAAGATTCATCTATGTTGTCACAAAGAGCACAATTTCCTTCTGTTTTTATGGCTAAATAATATTCTATTGTACATATATAACACATCTTCCTTATCCATTCCTCTGTCGATGGATACTTAGGCTATTTCCATGTCTTGTAAAGCCATTACTTCTAAGAAAATAACAAAATGGTAAACATCATTGGGAAAGCTGATGATGCAAGTTATATTCTAGTGGGCGTAGTCCTAACATGAAAATAATACATATAGGGACAGATTGGGAATAACTCACTACAAGGGTATTAAGCATGAAACTATTTTATATAATATTCACATTTTATATAACATTTGTATCACATAAGTATATCAAGAAAAACCCAGAACCAAGTCCTGAAATGTTTGATAAATTTCTCCCAGCAGTAACGTGGAAGACATATTAGACATATAATTAGCTTGCAAGTTTGGGACAAAAGGTCAGAAAAGAAGATTTTGGTAGTATGTGTTGATTGCTTTTTGATGAGTTAGTCAAAATATTACAAGAAAAAAATGAGTTCAGGAAAAACTGTAGCTAGTTTGAAACCACAAATGACAGGGAATACAGCCTATAAACCCTGTGACTTGTGTTATCAGAAATCATTCCTTCTTAACCCTAAACAGTAAAATATAACATCAACAAAGGCTAATTAAAAATCAGGCTTGTCATGGAGGAGAGCACAGCAACATGGGTGCGGAGGGCACAGCGGAGAGGTTCCCGCACAGAGGATCGGTGCCGACCAGAACTCACCAGCCCGAGAGGCTTGTCAGCTCACCTGCCGGGGCGGACGGGGGCTGGGAGCTGAGGCTCGGGCTTCAGTCGGATCGCAGGGAGAGGACTGGGGTTGGTGGCGTGAACACAGCCTGAAGGGGGCTAGTGCACCACAGCTAGCCGGGAGGGAGTCCAGGAAAAGCTCTGGAGCTGCCAAAAAGACAAAAGACTTTTCCTTCCCTCTTTGTTTCCTGGTGCGCGAGGAGAGAGGATTCAGAGCGCCACTTAAAGGAGCTCCACAGACGGGCACGAGCGCGGCTAAAAGCGCAGACCCCAGAGACGGGCATGAGACACTAAGGCTGCTGCTGCCGCCACCAAGAAGCATGTGTGCGAGCACAGGTCACTATCCACACCTCCCTTCCAGGGAGCCTGTGCAGCCCGCCACTGCCAGGGTCCCGGGATCCAGGGACAACTTTCCCAGAGAACACACAGCGCACCTCAGGCTGTGCAACGTCACGCCAGCCTCTGCTGCCGCAGGTTCGACCCCACTCTGTGCCCCTCCCTCCCCTCGGGCTGAGTGAGCCAGAGCCCCCGAATCAGCTGCTCCTTTAACCCCGTCCTGTCTGAGCAAAGAAGAGACACCCTCAGGAGACCTACATGCAGAGGCGGGTCCAAATCCAAAGCTGAACCCCAGGAGCTGTGCGAACAAAGGAGAGAAAGAGAAATCTCTCCCAGCAGCCTCAAAAGCAGCAGATTAAAGCTCCACAATCAACTTGATGTACCCCGCATCTGTGGAATACCTGAATAGACAACAAATCATCCCAAATTGAGGAGGTGGACTTTGGGAGCAAAGATATATATATATTTTTCCCTTTTTCTCTTTCTGTGTGTGTGTATATATATGATTCTGTGTGTGATTTTGTCTGTACAGCTTTGCTTTTACCATCTGTCCTAGGGATCTTTCCATCCATTTTTTTTTTTTTTACTTAAAATTTTTTTTCTTAATAATTTTTTTATTTTTAATTTTAATAACTTTATTTTATTTTACTTTTGTTTCTTTCTTCTTTCTTTCTTTCCTTCCTTTCTTCCTTTCTTTCTATTTTTTTCTCCCTTTTATTCTGAGCCACATGGATGAAAGGCTCTTGGTGCTCCAGCGAGGAGTCAGGGCTGGCCTCTGAGGTGGGAGAGCCAAATTCAGGACACTGGTCCACAAGAGACCTCCCAGCTCTACATAATATCAAACGGCAAAAATCTCCCAGAGATCTCAGTCTCAAAGCCAAGACACAGCTTCATTCATTGACCAGCAAGCTACAGTGCTGGACACCCCATGCCAAACAACTAGCAAGACAGGAACACAAACCCATCCATTAGCACAGAGGCTGCCTAAAATCATAATAAGGCCACAGACACCCCAAAACACACCACCAGACGTGGAAATGTCCAACAGAAAGACAAGATACAGCCTCATCCACCAGAACACAGGCACTAGTCCCCTCCACCAGGAAGCCTACACAACCCACTGAACAAACCTTAGCCACTGGGGAACAGACACCAAAAACAATGGGAACTACGAACCTGTAGCCTGCGAAAAGGAGACCCCAAACACAGTAAGTTAAGCAAAATGAGAAGACAGAAAAACACACAGCAGACGAAGGAGCAAGATAAAAACCCACCAGACCTAACAAATGAAGAGGAAATTGGCAGTCTACCTGAAAAAGAATTCAGAATAATGATAGTAAAGATGATCCAGAATCTTGGAAATAGAATAGAGAAAATACAAGAAACGTTTAACAAAGACCCAGAAGAATTAAAGAGCAAACAAACAATGATGAACAATACAATAAATGCAATTAAAAATTCTCAGGCTTCCCTGGTGGTGCAGTGGTTGAGAGTCCACCTGCTGATGCAGGGGGCATGGGTTCATGCCCCGTTCTGGGAAGATCCCACATGCCGTGGAGCAGCTGGGCCCACGAGCCATGGCTGCTGAGTCTGCGCGTCCAGAGCCTGTGCTCCGCAATGAGAGAGGCCACAACAGTTAGAGGCCCGCATACCACAAAAAAAAATTCTCTGAAAGGAATCAATAGCAGAATAACTGAGGCAGAAAAACAGATAAGTGACCTGGAAGATAAAATAGTGGAAAGAACTACTGCAGAGCAGAATAAAGAGAAAAGAATGAAAAGAACTGAGGACAGTCTCAGAGACCTCTGGGACAATATTAAATGCACCAACATTCGAATTAAAGGGGTTCCAGACTTAGAAGAGAAAAAGAAAGGGACTGAGAAAATATTTGAGGAGATTATAGTTGAAAACTTCCCTAACACAGGAAAGGAAATAGTTAATCAAGTCCAGGAAGCACAGAGAGTCCCATAGAGGATAAATCCAAGGAGAAACACGCCAAGACACATATTAATCAAACTGTCAAAAATATAATACAAAGAATACATATTAAAAGCAGCAAGGGAAAAACAACAAATAACACACAAGTGAATCCCCATAAGGTTAAGAGCTGATCTTTCAGCAGAAACTCTGCAAGCCAGAAGGGACTGGCAGGACATATTTAAAATGATGAAAGAGAAAAACCTACAACCAAGATTACTCTACCCAGCATGGATCTCATTCAGATTTGATGGAGAAATTAAAACCTTTACAGACAAGCAAAGCTGAGAGAATTCAGGACCACCAAACCAGCATTACAACAAATGCTAAAGGAACTTCTCTAGGCAGGAAACACAGGAGAAGGAAAAGACCTACAATAACAAACCCAAAACAATTAAGAAAATGGTAATAGGGACATACATATCGATAATTAACTAAAATGTAAATGGATTAAATGCTCCAACCAAAAGACATAGACTGGCTGAATGGATATGAAAACATGAGCTGTATATATGCAGTCTACAAGAGACCCACTTCAGCACATACAGACTGAAAGTGAGGGGATGGAAAAAGATATTCCATGCAAATGGAAATCAAAAGAAAGCTGAAGTAGCAATTCTCATATCAGACAAAATAGACTTTAAAATAAAGACTATTACAAGAGACAAAGAAGGACACTACGTATGATCAAGGGATGGATCAAAGAAGAAGATATAATAATTGTAAATATTTATGCACCCAACATAGGAGCACCTCAATACATAAGGCAAATACTAACAGTCATAAATGGGGAATTCGACATTAACACAATCATAGTAGGGGACTTTAACACCCCAATTTCACCAATGGACAGATCATCCAAAATGAAAATAAATAAGCAAACACAAGCTTTAAATGATACATTAAACAAGATGGACTTAATTGATATTTATAGGACATTCCATCCAAAAACAATAGAATACACATTCTTCTCAATTGCTCATGGAACATTCTCCAGGATAGGTCATATGTTGGGTCACAAATCAAGCCTTGGTGAATTTATGAAAATTGAAATTGTATCAAGTATCTTTTCCAACAACAATGCTATGAGACTACATATCAATTACAGGAACAAATCTGTAAAAAATACAAGCATATGGAGGCTAAACAATACACTACTTAATAACCAAGAGATCATTGAAAAAAACAAAGAGGAAACCAAAGAACACCTAGAAGCAAATGACAATGAAAACACGAGGACCCAAAACCTATGGGATGCAGCAAAAGCAGTTCTAAGAGGGAAGTTTATAGCAATACAATCCTACCTTAAGAAACATCTCAAATGAACAACCTAACCTTCACCTAAAGCAATTAGAGAAAGAAGAACAAAAAAAACCCAAAGTTAGCAGAAGGAAAGAAATCATAAAGATCAGATCAGAAATAAATGAAAAAGAAATGAAGGAAACGATAGCAAAGATCAATAAATCTAAAAGCTGGTTCTTTGAGAAGATAAACAAAATTGATAAACCATTAGCCAGACCCATCAATAAAAAAAGGGACAAGACTCAAATCAACAGAATTAGAAATGAAAAAGAAGTAAGAACTGACACTGCAGAAATACAAAGGATCATGAGAGATTACCACAAGCAACTCTATGCCAATAAAATGGACAACCTGGAAGAAATGGACAAATTCTTAGAAAAGCACAACCTTCCAAGACTGGACCAGGAAGAAATACAAAATAGGAACAGACCAATCGCAAGCACTGAAATTGAAACTGTGATTAAATATCTTCCAACAGGGCTTCCCTGGTGGCGTAATGGTTGACAGTCTGCCTGCTGATGCAGGGGACATGGGTTTGTGCCTCGGTCCTGGAAGATCCCACATGCCACAGAGCAGCTGGGCCCGTGAGCCATGGCCACTGAGCCTGCACATCCGGAGCCTGTGCTCTGCAACCGGTGACACTACAACAGTGAGAGGCCCTCGTACCGCAAAAAAAAAAAAAAAATCTTTCAACAAACAGAAGTCCAGGACCAGAGAGCTTCACAGGCAAATTCTATCAAACATTTAGAGAAGAGCTAACACCTATCCTTCTCAAACTCTTCCAAAATATAGCAGAGGGAGGAACACTCTGACACTCATTCTACAAGACCACCATCACCCTGATACCAAAGCCAGACAAAGATGTCACAGAGAAAGAAACTACAAGCCACTATCACCGATGAACAAAGATGCAAAAATCCTCAACAAAATACTAGCAAACAGAATCCAACAGCACGTTAAAAGGATTATACACCATGATTGAGTGGGGTTTATCCCAGGAATGCAAGGATTCTTCAATATACGCAAATCTATCAATGTGATACACCATATTAACAATTTGAAGGAGAAAAACCATATGATCAACTCAGTCGATGCAGAGAAAGCTTTTGAAAAAATTCAACACCGAATTATGATACAAACCCTGCAGAAAGTAGGCATAGAGGGAACTTTCCTCAACATAATAAAGGCCACATATGACAAACCCACAGCCAACATTGTCTTCAATGGTGAAAAACTGAAAACATTTCCACTAAGATCAGGAAGAAGACAAGGTTGCCCACTCTCACAACTATTATTCAACACAGTTTTGGAAGTTTTAGCCACAGCAAACATAGAAGAAAAAGAAATAAATGGAATCCAAATCGGAAAAGAAGAATTAAAATTGTCACTGTTTGCAGATAACATGATACTATACATAGAGACTCCTAAAGATGCTACCATAAAATGACTAGAGCTAATCAATGAATTTGGTAAAGTAGCAGGATACAAGATTAATGCACAGAAATTCTAGCATTCCTATACACTAATGATGAAAAATCAGAAAGTGAAATTAAGAAAACACTCCCATTTACCATTGTAACAAAAGATAAAATACCTAGGAATAAACCTACCTAAGGAGACAAAAGACCTGTATGCACAAAATTATGACACCGATGAAAGAAATTAAAGATGATACAAATAGATGGAGAGATATACCATGTTCTTGGATTGGAAGAATTACATTGTGAAAATGACTCTACTACCCAAAGCAAACTACAGATTCAATGCAATCTCTATCCAACTACCACTGGCATTTTTCACAGAACTAGAACAAAACATTTCACAATTTGTATGGAAACACAAAAGACCCCGAATAGCCAAAGCAATCTTCAGAAAGAAAAATGGAGCTGGAGGAATCAGGCTCCCTGACTTCAGACTATACTACAAAGCTACAGTAATCAAGACAGTATGCTACTGGCACAATAACAGAAATATAGATTAATGGGACAGGATAGAAAGCCTAGAGATAAACCCACACACTGTCATCTTCTCTTTGATAAAGAAGGTAAGAATATACAGTGGAGAAAAGACAGCTTCTTCAATAAGTGGTGCTGGGAAAACTGGACAGCTACATGTAAAAGTATGAAATTAGAACTTTCCCTAATGCCATACACAAAAATAAGCTCAAAATGGATTAAAGACCTAAATGTGAGGCCAGAAACTATCAAACTCTTAGAGGAAAACATAGGCAGAACACTCTATGACATAAAACACAGTAAGGTCCTTTTTGAACCACCTCCTAGAGAAATGGAAATAAAAACAAAAACAAATGGGACCTAATGAAACTTAAAAACTTTTGCACAGCAAAGGAAACCATGGACACAATGGAAAGATAACCCTCAGGATGCGAGAAAATATTTGCAAATGAAGTAACTGACAGAGGATTAATCTCCAAAATTCACAAGCAGCTCATGCATCTCAATATCAAAAAAATAATGCAATCCAAAAATGGGCAGAAGACCTAAATAGACATTTTTTCAAAGAAGATATACAGATTGCCAATAAACACATGAAAGAATGCTCAACATCATTAATCATTAGAGAAATGGAAATCAAAACTACAATGAGATATCATCTCACACTGGTCAGAATGGCCATCATCAAAAAATCTACAAAAAATAAATGCTGGAGAGGGTGTGGAGGAAAGGCGACCCTCTTGCACTGTTGGTGGGAATGTAAATTGATACAGCCACTATGGAGAACAGTATGGAGGTTCCTTAAAAAACTAAAAATAGGGGTTCTCTGGTGGTGCAGTGGTTGAGAGTCCACCTGCCGATTCAGGGCACACGGGTTCGTGCCCCGGTCTGGGAGGATCCCACATGCCACAGAGCGGCTGGGCCCATGAGCCATGGCCGCTGAGCCTGCGCGTCCAGAGCCTGTGCTCCACAACGGAGAGGCCACAACAGTGAGAAGCCCGTGTACCGAAAAAAAAAAAAAAAACTAAAAATAGAACTACCATATGACCCAGCAATCCCACTACTGGGCATATACCCTGAGACAACCATAATTCAAAAAGCGTCATGTACCACAATGTTCATTGCGGCACTATTCACAATAGCCAGTACATGGAAGCAACCTAAGTGTCCATCAACAGATGAATGTATAAAGAGGATGTGGCACCTATATACAATGGAATATTCCTCAGCCATAAAGGAAACAAAACTGAGTTATTTGTAGTGAGATGGATGGACCTAGAGTCTGTCATACAGAGTGAAGTAAGTCAGAAAGAGAAAAACAAACACCGTATTCTAACACATATATATGGAATCTAAGGGAAAAAAAAAAGGTCATGAAGAACCTAAGGGCAAGACGGGAATAGAGACACAGACCTACTAGAGAATGGACTTGAGGATATGCGGAGGGGGAAGGGTAAGCTGTGACAAAGTGAGAGAGAGGCATGGACATATATACACTACCAAACGTAAGGTAGATAGCTAGTGGGAAGCAGCCGCATAGCACAGGGAGATCAGCTTGGTGCTTTGTGACCGCCTGGAGGGGTGGGATAGGGAGGGTTGGAGGGAGGGAGACGCAAGAGGGAAGAGATATGGGAACATATGTATATGTATAACTGATGCACTTTGTTATAAAGCAGAAACTAACACACCATTGTAAAGCAATTATACTCCAATAAAGATGTTAAAAAAATAAATAAAAATCAGGCTTTTGGTAAATATATTAAGGTTCTATCTATTATCCTCATTGATAAAACCTCTGATTAAGATTTCTCAGACTATCAGAACACTTTAAAGTGGGTAAGCAATATATATTTCAATTAGGCCAGATAACTCAAGGAAGAGAATAGATGTAGCCCTCTTACTGAAGCCTGACATATACATACATGCAAATTGACAGATAGAGGCATGAGGAATAAGAATATAGTACAACAAGCATGAGGATTTGTGTGCTAAAAGGAATATATGGCTATTATTCCTATAGCCATATGGCTATCAGTCTATGGTGATGACAGGAAGCAAACAATTAAGAAATAATATTTCAGAAGTAGTACTGTAAAATTATATAATGAGTTATATTACCAAAATACCCACAATTCTAGACCAAAAGATATTGTGACTATCTGAGCAGTAAATCTACTTTGGGAGCTTGTATTGCTCATGGTAGGAAGTTCACTGAGAATGATGCTCATGGCACCAACAAGGACATATTCACTGACGCCTACTTCAGAAGTGGCCACAAGATCATGAAAATCTATCACACCTCCCACCAGCTGTGTGGAGATCAGGCAGCTGGTGATCACAGATAAAAATGGACAAGGGAATACGATCAGGGACTCGTGTTTTGATCATCGTTTCTTCAACCTTTTGATGAAGAAGGCATTTCCAATCTAGGGTCATCGAATGACCTAATAAGACATAGGACACTGGGCAGTTTAGATTATCAGCAGTTTATTAGTCACACACAATCACAGCCAGGACTGGAGGACACCATGCATGGAGGGTCACATGGAGTTTGCATTTCGAAACAGAGTGAGTGAGCAGGGGCTGTGGGGGTAGGTTTTTGCAGTAACAAGAGGGTGAACTGATTCCTGGTTCCTACAGGAGGATGTGCATGCCTGGTTTGAATGACTTTGTGGGCTGGTAGGGAACTGAAGCTTGCTATGCGGAAATAGTCAGCCACTGTACCTGGAGGGTTATTCGGCTAGAGGATCTCATTCTCGGGAGTAGACTTGGGGAGGGAACTTGTATTTAGGCCATGTGAGGCCCTCCAAGCTCTTGATGCCATGGAAGCACATAATATTGAATTAATTTCAGACTTTGCACCACGCTAATCAAGGGGCATTCTATACACAACTCCTCCATGATGCCCTTCCATCCTGAGAAAGAACTGATCTACTGTAGAAAGTTTGCATTTTCTAGAATGTTTAAATAAATGAAATAATACAATACATTCTCCCTTTTATCTGGCTTTTTCACTCAGAAAAATTATGAATTCAACCTATTTTGAAATTCATGGGTGATTTATATAGTAGGTGTTTGCTTAAATCTCAGAAACTGACAAAGTGATTTTCAATGTTTGCTACACTTTCCACTCTGACCCAGAGTGCATTAAGATTTCTATTACACCACATCCTTGCCAACTTTTGGTATGGTGAGTCATTTTACTATTTGACATTTTAATAGTCTAATGAAGCTAACTGTGGTTTTAATTTGCTATTCCCTAATGATTAAGGATTTTTTCTCTTCATTGTAAATCGTGTTTTCCTGCACCTTTGCATGCCCAGTGAATATGATTAGACACCAGGCACTGTGCATTTTACCTTCTTGGGTGATGGCTAATTTTTTATGCCTACAAATATTCTTGAGCTTTGTCTGGGATGTCATTAAATCTTGAAAATGGTTTGCTCCTTTCCCATCTCACTTTAACAGTGTGTTAGGCAAGCACAGAAGAGCATTTAGTCTAGTGTTCATTCCTCTCCACTACTGAGGTTAGACCTTCCAGATACTCTACCTGATGCCCCATGAATTATGAGATTTTCCAATATGGCTAGTGACAGCAGGCAGTATTTCCGGCACTTTGTGAGCCCTAGGTGTTGATTTCTACTATCGGCTCGGTGGTTCTTTCCACATCCTTGGGTAGTTTCCTCCCATGCATGCACTGATCAGTACTCAGGTGAATTCTTGGGAGGACTCCCTGAAGATGTCTGGGGCTCTTTTTCTGTGAAGCAATCTTCTATCTGACATTCTCTCCTGCAAATTCTGGTCACCATAGCCTGTCTGGATTCCAATCTGTATCTCTTCAAGTACGGGAGGCTTTCTGGCTCTGCCTGGGTTCCTGCTGCCTGAGACTTGAGCCACAGCCTAGAAATGTCTCCAGGCAGTAAACTGGGGAAATGATAGGATTTACTTTGTTAGTTTCGCATTTCTCCTATTTACCGTCCTGCATTGTTTGATGTCCAATGTCTTGAGAGCCATTGTTTCATATATGTTGCCTGCTGGTTTTAGTTGTTGAGACAGGACAGTAAATCGTACCCTGTTACTGCATTTTGGCCAGAGGTAGATGTCATGGTTGTTTTTTAATTACAGCATAAATTAGTCTTACCCGACTACTGTAGAAAACGTTATAGTAATATCAGCGTGCTCAAAAATTAGATGTAGGACAAATAAAAAATTCCACATATAATTTATAAATAAGTTCTTAATGTGTGTGTGTATGTTTTATATGACAAAAGAACAATAGTAATAAAATCAACATAGTTAAGGTTCTATGCAGGACAGAAAGACCAATTAGATGCTTACACAATTCTTACATGAAATGGAGAAGTTAAATACATGTGGCTATCACTAAGCTTTGGCCTTAATTTCACACCACTGCAGCCAGGATCAAGAAGCCAGGACAGTGTCTCCCAGAGTTTAGGAAACAGTTTCTACCTCTTTTAAGAGTGCTGCCACAGTCACTGCTCTCTTGGAACATAAGACTGGTAATTAGACTTTAAGACATAGCACCCAGCTTCTCATAACATTCATTTCTGTCGATAATACTCCACAAGTATGGATCTGCCTCACTTCCAACTTATAAATGTGATACCTAATTTACATTCAGAACTCTAGCTTTAAGGGTGTCTGAAAAATGCAATATTTAGCTTTACAACTTTGGAGATACAAGGCACAAGAAAGGTTATGAGTGTCGATCAACACATCCACCAAACTCCATCACTCTGGCTATTCAAATTCCATTCATAGCTTTCTATGCATAATAAATGTCCGTCTGTACCAGAAGACAGAGCCAAAGAGGATAAACAGCACACCATCAGTCAGGGTACCCATTTCAAAGTGACATGCACCCTCTGCTTATTTAGTCAAGATTCTGCTTTGCTTTTCTGTAAATAGAAAACCAATTCAGAAGCCAGTTATCAAAAATGTACTATATAAAGTAATAAGGCAAAAGAAGAGCAAACCTTACATCCACAATAAGGGAAAGAAGAAAATATTCATAGTCATTAGGGAAATGTAACTACAGATCTACACAGGGAAAAGTCATAGGGAATGTAACTACAGATCTAAATATAGATGTATTTGAAGGGAAAGAGAGAATATACTTAGTTACTAAAGCCTCCGTTGCAGTTCACAAGGCTATGGTTGATATTTATAATCTCACCATATATTTCATGTTGCCTTTTCCTTTAGTCAGAATCACTGTATTTGACAAATTTTTTACTCAGTACTTTAAGCCATTATTAGTGTTTGTGCTTTTACTATTATCACAGTTTATGAAGGAGCTGACCAATGAACCTTCTTCCCATGTGGTTAGTCATTGCCCATAAATCACTGAAGATCTGTACCTCTGGCACTTCCTTCTTTAGAAAAAGTATCCTTCAAGATACACTGTACAATGTTTGTCCACTTGAGGGACTAATCTTCTCCACCAGCCTTCAGGTCTATGCTAAGTGTGAGGGTGAAATGGAATGCATTTCATTTCTAGCAGCATCCAGTCAATGAGCCGAAACAAATTTCTAGCAACATCCAGCCAATGAGCCAAAACAAACTAACTCAGGCTTATATGTGATTTCCTGAGTTGACTGCCCATTATGATCTCTCTAAGCATCCACAGATGTGTACAAAATACTAGTGGCTTTCGGACATAGTCAGGCTTTCCTCATTCATGCGTTTCTACATGTGAAAGGGGTCCTTATACACAAGTATAGGAGTCTGAGGGTATTTCACGCAAGAAGGATGTACTGAAGAAGAACAGACAATGTATGGCGTTATTGCAGGTGTTCACAACATGGCAAAGGCAACAGAGGGAGAAGCCTGAGAATTAGCTGTGTTCCATAAACTAGAGTTCTGTGATGTGCTTCTCTGACTGGAGATTTCTGCAGACTCCTCCTAGAATCCTGATCCAACAAAGAAACAGCAGTCATCCTCTGGATCTGCTGGATGAGCAGCGGTATCTACAACCACGTGAACAATGCCAGGACTGCAGCTAAACTATCTCTTATTCTGTATTACTTAGTTCATGGGTTAGAGCCAAATGTTCAGCCAAATATTCCTTATGAGCTCCAAAATCTAAATAGATTCAGTAAGCGTCTATTAGCTTGTTTTCCTTTAGCTAAGGAAACCAGGTGTTGTAGTAGATAAACCCAAAATCTCATTGAGAAAAAAAAGCCAGAATTAGAAAATAAACAAAAAATGTTAATAAATCACAGGTTATATGTTTGTTTGCATACACAAAGGCATCCAAAACAACTATATTAATAATTAATTAATCATTATTAGAACAGGCAAGATATTAATAGGATGGCTGGATATACATTCTAGTTTAAAATAGAAGTGATGAATAGTTTTTATTTCCTGATTCCAAAATTTATATGGAAATGCAATGGCCCAACCATAGTCAAAACTCTACTGAAGAACTTACAAAAGAACTTACAAAAAAAGTAAGTTATTGCAGGTATTGACAACGTGGCAAATGAAAGAGAGGGGCAAACCCGAGAATTAGACCCACACATACACTGAAGCTTGATATGGACATTGCAGCCTAGTAGACAGTGGGGGAAGGACAGAATTTTTAATAATTAGTGCTAGGAAATCTGGCAATCAAGAAAAAGAAATGAAATTGGACCTCTACATCACACGATTATAAGGGAATCAATGCCAGGGTAGACTGAAGTCCTAAATGTGAAAGTCAACCATGTAAAACCTTTAAAAGATAATATAAGAGATTATCTTCATGACCTTGAGGAAGAGGGTGATTTCTAAGACAAAATATGGAAGAAATAACCCAAGGTAGACGCTGGCATATTGTATATACATTAAAATTAGAAACTCTTATAAGCTATGAAAAAAATAAGCTGAAGAATGATGGCTACACAAAACATATAAAGAACCTTACATATAACATAAGATAAAAAAGGCAAGTGAATAAACAGAAACTTTTCAAAAGATGAATTCCAAATGGCTAATAAATGCATGAATATGCACTCAGTTCTTTAATAACAAGGCAAAAGCAAATCAAAGCCACAGTGTGATGCTGCTGCATCATGGATTGGCTGGCTAACATGAAAGTCTGACAATATCAGTGTTGGTAAGGATGGGGATCTATGAGAACTTTCATACACTGCTGGCCACAAATCAGACAAAAGTTCTGAAGAACACATTGACAATTTCTCTAAAGTTTACCACATGCATATTCTACAACTTAGCAATTCTACTTCTAGCTGTAGACCCTAGATAAAGGAGTGCACATCTAATCCAGAAAACATGCATAGGAATATTCATAGCATCATCATTTACAGCTGCCAGAAATTGAAAACAACCCAAATGTTCATCAACATTAGAATAAATGAATAAATTGTGGTATAATCACAACAGAATATACAGAGCAATAAAAATTGATGAACCACAGCTATAGGCCTTTGGAAAGAATCACAGACACATAAAGAAAGGCAAAAAAAAAAAAAAAACCCATAAAGCAAACAAACAGCAAAAATGTATACAAGGCAGAATAAAATGCTAATAGATGTTGACAGGTAAACACACATCTTATGAAATCCTAAGAAATATTTTCCTTCATAACTCTTTTCAGGATATTGAACATAAAGGACTATATCATTATAATCTGAGGAAGACAGGTTTTAAAGAGACTGTTATCCATAGTGAAATCTAATGAGGTGGTTTATTTCTGCTATATTTAACAGTTACAGCAATGATGGTACAAAATGTTTTGTCAAGCCAAGTGTATAAGAAATTTTTATTGAGCTTGTAAGGAAAAGTAGGAGAAAATGAAGCTAGGCTATCATGTCACAGTGAGAGGATGCTTACTTTTACTATTTTTGCTAAGGAGGCAATGATTGAAAGCAAATGTTTTCACAATTTCATTTTCATAATTTATTTTTTCTCTCAAAACTGAAGAGGCTTATACTCATAGATATTTCTAAGCTAAGCAAACTACTAAATGAATAATGTTTCGTGGTGTTATTACAAACGCTAATATAAAGTCTTTCCTCAGCCCAGTTTCAGGAGAATAAAGTCGCACAAAGCTTCTGCTGAACAGACAGAAGTAGCTATGATTTTTAACTCATGAACTCACTTTCTATGGCCATGGTGAATGAACAAAAGTTTTAAAACACTGTTGAAATGGCAGCAAATCATTTTGCTCCCAAGGAACACCTGAAGACCTACTGCAGACAGGTTTCCTAACACTGAGGAGAGTAGACTGTCTGAGAAAGCCCTCTTCCTATGACCCCAGCATCACGGGTCTAAGACTGAAGATGGCCTTAGGCATCCCTCAGCCCCATCAGCAGGCTAGTAAGCACAGAGTGACATGAATTGTCACCTGACCCTGGGAAGAGGACCAATCAGTCCTAAAGAGAGACCCTACCAAGGCTCAAGAGCACAAGAAAACGCATGGATTATTGTGGTTGAGGAAACTTGAGTAAAACTCTCTAGTACACCAGCCCTTACCCTTAGCATTAGGTAAGTTCAGAGGAATTTGAAGCTATTGGTCTTGAGGGTAACTGTAAAAATAAAGCCCAACCCAACTTAAGCCCTAACAAAATTCACCTGGTACTCACGCTCGAGAATAGCTGAAGGGACATGACCATCTCCAGGTGTAACTAATATTTATCTCAGACCCAAGGGTCTTACTCATCATTAACCACCAGAGAAATAGGAATTAAAACTACAATACAACTCTAATAAATGGCCAGTAATACAGCAAATATTAAAAGATTGAGAATGATAACAACAATGATGTAAGACAAACAACTTTGTCAGAGATAGCTGGTAGGAGTGTAAATTGAGATAATCAGTTTGGAAAGGTATTTGGAAGTATCTACTAAATCTGAACTTAGCAATTATATGCCCAAAAGAATTGTACACATATTTATACCAAAAGACATGTATGAGAATGTTCATAGCAGTACTATTAATAAAAATGTAAACTGGAAACAACATCTTTCTACAGTATGATAGATAAATGTATTATCATCATACACACCAATAAAAATTAATGAATTACAGCTATTTGCATCAAGGATGAGTTTCACAAACATAATATTATTTTAAAGAAGCCAACACAAAAGTATAAGCAGTAAAATTCCCCTCATCAATATCAATCATGATAAAATTAGTTCATGGTGATGGAAATCACGTCAGTGCTTTCTCCTGGGTGGAGATTATTGGCTGTGATGGGACATTACAGTTTCTGGGTTGCTGTTAATAGTCTGTATCTTATTTTCTGTTTTAGTTACATAGGTTTATTAAACTTTTGACAATTCATCCAGCTGTATTATTATGAAGATTTTATAAATAAACAACATACTTAATTCATAAAAAAATCCATCCTTTGCCCTTGAAGGAAAACAGAATAAATAAAGAAACTTTGAAAATAAGCAGGTATAGGAAGATCAAGCTTTAAGAGTCCGGGCAATGGGAGCCACCTGCTCTGGTGACCAGGAGTACTTCATCATTGACATCGTTTATAAGTGTCTGCTTCTCATGATATTTGAAAGAAGACTGAATTTTAACCAGTGTATTATTGTCAAATCTCTACAAACAATGCACTCCACTACTGCCTGTACTCAAAACAGACTATTCTCATGTTCAACCCCCTTGATATACCATCACTTCGAACAAACAGCCAGAAGAAATCACAATTTCAAAATCAGACAAAATATTATTCTAAGCAATGAATTAATAATATATATTGAGAAGTTTTTGTGTTGCTTAAAAGAACAACTCATCAAAGTCTGTAATGATCATGAAAATATACATACTTTGAAATGCATAAATCAAAATACATAATGGAAAACCACTTTAATTAAATCCACCAACATTTCTTGAAGGCTTACTTTGTTTCAGTCTCGCTTCTAGATGCTTCAAACACACTGGTCAATAAAAGGTAAAATTCTCTGTGCTTGTGCGGCTTTTATTTCAGTGGACAGAACCAAAAAGCAAACCAATTCAGCAACAATTGCACTGAGAAATTTTCAAAAGTCATTTTCAAAAGCTGATAGATCAATGAGCCAGACCAAAACAAAAATATAGAAGACCTGAATTGCGCAATTAACCACCTTAGACTGCGTGTTAAATTGCATACAATAAAACCAGAGATGCGGGCTTCCCCAGTGGCGCAGTGGTTGAGAGTCCGCCTGCCAATGCAGGGGACACGGATTCGTGCCCCGGTCCGAGAAGATCCCACATGCCGCGGAACGGCTGGGCCCGTGAGCCATGGCCGCTGAGCCTGCGCTTCCGGAGCCTGTGCTCCGCAACGGGAGAAGCCACAACAGTGAGAGGCCCGCGTACCGCAAAAAAAACAAAAACAAACAAACAAAAAAAACAGAGATGCATTCTTTCATAGTAAGTAGTATACATGAAAAGTTTACAACAAAGTCATTATTATACCATGGAAGTCACAATTATCAACCTTCTACCAAAAAAAAATCATGTTCACACAAGCAATATTCTTTTACTTCCCTGCAATAAATTCAGTACATGTAGAAATCAAGGATATAAGCGTAGGGATATAAATGAGTATGTCTGAAAATAAAATAACTTTTAGACTAAAGATAAAAGCTTGGTTTCCCACTCCACTCTCTGGAAGGTAAGCTACAGAGGGTGGCTGTGGTATATCCAGTGAAGGTCTTACCTTTATTACTGGGAGGGATGTTTCAGCTCCCCCACCGTTCCCTCTGCCCTTCCGAGACTGCTATCCTGCACGCTGGGAAGGCCCCGGAAGCTTATGGGCACGTCTCTCGTTGGCTTCCCCGCCCTTGCCTTTAACCAGCCATGCTGATGTCCCGCATTCAGAAAGATCCCTTGCACCTGGGGCATCTTTCGCAGGTCTTCCCTTCCTCCACCTCCTGCAGGTGGTGAAAATCTATGGGAAACTGTGTGAGCGCTGTCTGGAGCGGTCACTTGGCCTCCTCACAGCTGCAGCCAACAAGCCAGGCCAGGGACAGTGAAAGCTTCGTTAACAATGTGTCTCATTTGCCCACATCTCTCAGAAGAGCAGATTTCTTTTGAACCTGCCACTTTGCCAGTATTAAAAGAAACTGAGGGTATTTTCCCCCTTAACAGTGGCTATTTCTGGAAGTTTATTTACATTTCTTTGCATCCTCGGCTCTCCGATGGATTTTTAAAAATACTACGATTGTATGACTCATTTGGCTTTTTCTCATATTTTAAGGAGGAACAATGGCCTACTGATACTTTCTAACACCCTGAACACCAGCATTCAGTTTTTTTTTTTTTTTTTTTTTTTTTTTTTTTGCGGTACACGGGCCTCTCACTGTTGTGGCCCCTCCCGTTGCGGAGCACAGGCTCCGAATGCGCAGGCTCAGCGGCCATGGCTCACGGGCCCAGCCGTTCCGCGGCATGTGGGATCTTCCCGGACCGGGGCACGAACCCGTGTCCCCTGCATCGGCAGGCGGACTCTCAACCACTGCACCACCAGGGAAGCCCCAGCATTCTATTTTGATTTTAAACTAATAACTACAAAATGCATGACTACACGACTACACAATAATAACTGTATTGCAAATGAAGACTACTATCTAAATTCTGAAACCAGTCACTGTCTTTGTTTCAGCTTGGAAGTATTTTCACACCTGGGTTCCACTTAGAGATTGCATCCAGTTATTTCCACCACACTGTTCTATCCACTCATCTGTTACATTCAGCCAAGGACGAATTCCACAGGGTGTCAGTCTTCTTGTGTGCCTCCCCCCTTTACGGCTGTGGTTACACTCCTGACTCAACAAAGCAGCCTCTATTCTCCTGCCGATCCTTTCCCCATATCCTCATCTCTGTTTTATGTAAACTCATTGTCCTTTACATTTCACCTCATTCTAGAATATTTTTTGCTTCTTGCCTCTTAAATTACCTTGGACATACCTCTCCTTACTAAGTAAACATGTCCCTTGCAGTTTTTGAAGTAAAGATTGCTTATTGTGCTATTTTCTATGAGAATAGGTGCTGATGGTCCTGTATCACCATTTTTCTTCCTCAAAATTATTTCCTTCCCACACATGACATTTTCATTTTTAGCAAAACAGCCCCCTTGGAGTTGATACCTCCCAGGTATGTACATCTCCACGTTCTTCTGGTACCAGTTCATGCTCATCACCTGTATTACAGCTGTGACGTGAGCAACTTCAGTAAATCTGTGGACTTTTTCCAATAGGGATCACACCCTGGCCCCCTGAGTCCTCTAACCCAGTGATTTTCACCTCCACTCCATTAACCCCAGTTCATAACTATAACCTGCCTTTTATCATAATCCATAACAGCTGTACCTCTAAATTAATTACACATTGTGTTTCTGACAACAGTCATTCTAGCTCTAGTTCCCACAATTACTTACCCCCATGAGTCCATTACCTTCCCCTTATGTCCCTATTCATTCTCGGTTACTTCTTTTCTGTGTTAATTCTCCTACCTTATGTCCTAGGGAGGCCATGGAATAAGATTTTAATCTTTCTCACGACTCCTCCTATTCAACTCTTCTACACTCTTTACTTTAAATTGCCTTATGTTTCCTCTTTTGAAAAATCTTGACTTGAATTAGGCACATACTCCATATTTCAATCGCCTTCCAGAAACATACTAAATGTCACACAGTAGAAAGTTGTTTATAAATGTTGTTTTTTTATTACAAAATTTGCTCTTGACCCTAGTAGTAGTTTTGAATTCAATATATTCATGATGACTTGATTCACAGTTCAAAATACAGTTATTATAATGATAGATCATAGTGTTTGGTAGAGTAACATAAAATGTATATCTTCAACTGCAAAGTTTTATTTTACCAAATTTTTCAATGTCTATTTACAGTAATTGTATTCAATACAATGGATATATCAAGAAATATCGCATTAAACTATTTTGGGCCTTGCCATCAGGTGTCACATTTAAATGAAATGTTTTCTAGGCATTATTTTTATCTTGAGCTTATGTTTTTCACTTCCAGGAGGAAGTATTTATAAAGATTGAACAGGTTTATTCTTGAAATAATGAAGAGCAAAACACTCTCAAGTTTGCTATATAAATAGCAAACAAGAATAGTAAAAGAAATAAAAAATCACTGAGTTTTAACTTTTAGAGATTATTTTTAAAAACCTAATTTGGAAACAACAGCACTATTGTTTACTATAGTACCTTGGAAGTCAAACATTGTCAACAGGCTAAATTTGGTACCACTTCATTAAATACATGATAGTTCTTGATCTGCATATTTGAATTGCTTACATTTTTATATTTGACTTAAGTTGTAAATTACAGAAAATACGTGAATTAAGAAATGTTCATGCAATCTGAAATGATAAACCCTGACCGTAGCTAGATTTATGGGACTTATAAAGAGTTCCTGTGTTAGAACTTGTGGCTGGGAATAAAATGATGGTGCCCAGTATACCTGTCCTTCAATTAATCATTGAAAAGAAGGTTAAATGTTGATAAGCAAACCCTTTCAGAATCTAACGGCAGTTAGATATGGTAATAAGTGAGAAAGACAATTGTGCTTCTAGGACATTATTTTTCACATGTCTAATTATTTTAGTTTTCAATGACCTAGGGCCACAGTCCAGGGAGTGTGTTGCACATTTAGTGGTGTCCATAATTTTAGGATGCTTGATGATCATTAAAGATGCATGTGGGACATGTACAGGAATTCTAGATTTAAAAAAAAAAGCTATCAACAGGAATTTGAATTTTACCTTTGGTAGTCACCACCATATCTTTTCACACCACGACATTTTCCAACCAATGACTGCTAAAAGCAAATGAATTTGGGCAAAAGAGATTATACACATGTTTTAAAAATAGGATTAAAACTTGTTAGAAGCCAGAGGAACTGAGGACCAAAGGTTATTAGGGACAATCTGTGTCCCATGGCTTTACCAAGGCACCATTCCCTTTTGAACCTTGGGTTAGAGAATCTATAAGATTTCTTTTAGTTTTCAACATGCTTCTCCCAAATTTTCTATAAGTAGTAATAATGGCATTGCAGTAAAAAAAATTTTAAATATGTTCTCTTTGTGTCTACTGGAATAAGCAAGCACATCCATTACTGTTTAGTGTAGATATTATTATTATTATAATTATTTTCATTATATCCTTGTGTATGAGGATATTCCTTTCCCTTCTCCATGTCTACCATTGCATAGTTATCTATGGCAGTGTGACAATTATCCTAAAATTTAGCCACTTAAAATAATAAACATTTATTATCTTACAGTTTTTGTGGGTTAAGAATCCAAGGGCAGCTTACTTGGGCTTTCTGGCTAAGGGTGTTGACAAAGTTGCAATCAAGGTTATCACCTGGGACTGGAGTCATCTTAGCTCAATTATGGATGGATCTGCTTCCAAACTTACTCGTGTGGTTGTTGATAGGATTCAGTTCCTCTGGTTTCTTGGCTTGAGGGCCCCTTTGCCTTGCTGGCTATTGGATGGAAGCGGGACGGACTCTGCTCTTTGACAGGTGGACCTGTTGAGAGACAGTACAATGACATAAACCGGGAAGAAGGAATCATGGGGAGTCATCTCTAAAGCTACCTCGTGCAACCACCTTATTCAGATCTATAACGTAACTGAGAGTAAAGAAAGCAAAACTCATTAATTTGTTACAATTGCTCAAAGAACTGCTTTGGTCATGGAATAAAAAGCCAAAATTTATCCAAGTAAAAGTAAAAAATCAGTTAATAACAAACATGTAAAACAGCCAAAAAGTAGAATTTAAGCTTCAAAAAATTTCTCCAAAATGATGCTCTGGGAGTCTCACTAAAATATTCACTATAAACACAGCCTGTGGTCCTACTACTGCCTGAGTTGTCCAAATGAGACTTTTAAATGCTGTTGACTATGGCAACATTGTGTCCAAGAAATTTGAATCATTTTTTGAAACACATCCATCAATTCTCTTTAACTCAGGAGTGCATTAAACACTCTTTGCATTCCTTACTGTACCTTACATTTTATAGATGCTAATAAACATTTACTGTAAAAAAAAAATACTACCAAGCATTTACTGTGTTTCAGGCATTCAAAGTTGGTGGAATATATGTCTACTAATTTGAAAATTCACAGATAAATCAAAGAGACAAAAAGTATGTGGTTGAAAAAAAGATGCAAAGTATCAAAACAACATGAAAGTAGTCAATATATAATAAATTAAATATCTTTAATAGTGTGAGGTAGGACTTAATCTTGAGATAGAGTAGAGCAGGATTCAAGAAAAATAATAGAGTAAGGTGGGTGGCTGATATTACTTGTTTAATTATTTTTATTATTTTTGAATTGAAATACAGTTAATTTACAATGTGTTAGTTTCAGGTGTACAGCAAAGTGTTTTAGATATATATATACTTTTTCTGATTATTTTCCATTATAGGTTATTACAAGATATTGAATATAGTCCCCTGTGCTATACAGTAGGTCCTTGTTGTTTGTCTTTTTATATATAGTAGTGTGTATATGTTAATCCCAAACTCTTAATTTATCTCTCCTATCCTCTGATACCTGTTTAATTATTTACTTTTATCAAGTAAATAAAGACAATTGTCTGACAGGATTTACTTCAATGTTCAACTAAAATAATGTAACTTATTGCTTTAAATACCTAGACAGAGCCAAAAATGTTCAATAAGAAATAACAAGCAAATAAACATACAAATACATACATACATAATACTTTCAAACATAGATACATATACAGACACATGCAAAAATGAATGAACGAATGTGTGATTAGTGATATTAGAGAATTAATGAAAATTTGAAATATTCTCTCCAACTTTATCAATTTGATAAGCCAAGATTAAAAAAAAACTCCCCCCCTCCAAAAAAAATTCTCTGGATTTTGGCAAGTTTAAAAACAACTCATGGACAAATACTACTTTTTTCTTTACTCATTTCTATTTTTCCTAATTTTTGCAATGCATATACCTCCCTTTGATTTAGAGAAATGTAATATTTTTAAATGCAACAAAAATAAGTAATAAATAAGATAAATGAAAGGAGATAACAATCCTCTTTTCATGAGTTGCTTGAGAGTTTCCCAGGCAATAATATATTGCTCTCATGCTGTAAGTTGAGAAATGCCTTGTGTAATATATTTTATCACTCAGGATTTTTCTTTCATACGTGTGTGTCATGTGTCTTTTTTACATAGTCTTATACTTGGTCACATTCCACTGCATACATGCAATTTAGCTTAAGTTTACACCATCTTCACTTCCATACGTGAAGATCTATGGTGAAGGCAAAGTTCTTATCACAGATAACTTTCATCCTGTGAAAAAGTTTAAAATATCTGTATATTTATTTCTTGTTATATTTTCAGGCTGTTAGCTATTCACAATGACTCATTATCAGCCAGAAAGGGCAAACTTTAGCTATGATCTACTATCTTCTGATTTCTGAAAGGCTTTGTTTATCCACAAAAGGACTGCCTTTTACTGATTCAGAATGCATATACAGTCTTACTGTGTTTCCTGAAATGTTAACCTCATCAAGGAGGGGTGGATGCTTTTATCTCTATATCAGGATAAAAACTCCTCTTTCCTCCCTTTGGTCCTGCATTTGCCCTTGTTTTTCAAATGCTGTATCTTTTGGTTTTTCTATAGAAAACTCACATATCACAACATTATTTTAAAGTTTAAATCTATTATTGAGACAGATGTAAAGCAAAGAATAGATTATATTTCAGAATAACTGTGTCTGCATCCTGATTCCATCATTTGCTAGCAACATAAATTTAGATGGGTGTTTGAAAAGTCTTTTTTAATGGCAGCCAAGTTACGATGACCCAAGAATTTGATCATATTGAAGAACTGAGGCAGATAAAATTCTAATCAGAATGTCAAAATAATCTGCAATTTTTCACAACCAAATAAACAGCCACTGTAGTCACTAAGAGCAACCCTACCAATGAGTTAATTAAATATTAATATTTAAGGGGAACAAAACAACTCTATGCAATAATGATATTGTATTAAGAACAAATTTCTGTTCACTCAAATTATGATAATTCAACATTATTTGCTATGTATGTACACATTAGCAGTTAAGTGACTTTTAAAATAATTCCTTTGTTATGTATGGACCACTTTTTAGAGTACTAAATCAGAACTTCTAACTATGAGTTAATATTAATTCATGCCAACTAACTTTAGTAACTCTAATAGGCAACAAGCTTTTGCTGTTACATGCAAATTAAAATATGTGAAGTTTTGCATAATTCCCTCATGAAAAACAAACAAAAAGAGGCCTTGCATTTTTGAATTAGCTTTTAACTAAGCACAGAGTTTCCATTAGTCTGCTTATGTGCTATAGAGCAACTGTTGGTAAATGTGGTTTTAAAAAGTTATTAAATTTATGTTTATAAGCTAAAACTCTTTAATGCAATAAATGCACCATACATGAGATTCAAGTTAGTTCCTACTGTTTGGTGAAATAAATAATTTCTTAAATCCTCTGTCATATTTCCGCAAAGTGCACTCCATGGAATGAATACCAGTTTTTTTCCTAAATCCAGACAGGAAGAAAAAATGATTCTCTAATTCGTTTAATCTGGGAAACACTATGTTTAAAATGATAACATATTTTAAAATGTACCTTACAAGTCTCCAATAAGATCGTGAAATGCACAGCGTTTTCTGAATATATATGATCGTACGACCTTATTTCCAAAGATAATTTTTTTTCTAAAGAGAATTTGTATTGTGAATCTAGGGTAACATTGTCCAGCAGGCATTTCTACAGTGATGGAAATGTTCCAGAGCTGTGCTGTCCAAAACCCCAAAGAGTAGCCACTCATCCCTAGTGGCTTTTGAATACTTGAAATGTGACTAGTGTGTCGGAGGAACTGAATTTTAATGTTATTTAGTTTTAATCAAATTTTAAATGGCCACTTGCAGCTAATGGCTAATTTATTGGACAACTCAGATCTAGATTCTCAAAACCCACTCACGTTATGCTGCTCTATCACTACAGTTATGAGTAATTTGGTTAGCTGGCACGTACCTCCAGAGCACGTTAACCAGGAATGTAATGACTGTAAATACTTCCACGGAACATGACTGGAGAACAGCACTAATGAGTGTACTAATGGTGAAACCAGGAGGAATATCAGCAAGTAGCAAAGGTCCAAGGGGTCAGCAACGAAAGCTGGATGAGGCCAAAGGCAACTACAAATTCTGAACTGTATGATTTATTTCAGCTCTCTCGTGAGCACCCCTCATTTACTCATCCTCCCTAGTGTTACAAGAAAGGGAGAACAGGAATGAATGAGCTAAAATGAATATGCCCACGTTGCAGAGCTGCTCCTCAGAGACAGGGCTAGAATTGTGCAGGAACAGACATAATGAAAATGTATTTCATTCCAGTGCTACTAAATTACCACGTTATTTGTGATGGTACAAACAAACTTGTATATGATTATGAGGACTGGCCTACCTTGCAATTTTATTGTTCCCACTAATCCATATTCAAGCCTAAATGACAATATAAAGGTTTCAACAATGCAAATATTAGCACTTCACAACCAGCATCAAAGTATTACTCAGCCATAAAAAGTGAAATAGTGCCACTTTTTTACACATTTAAAGCATTTCCAACTTTAAAAATTTTGTGTCTCAGGAGTTATCTCATTTGATCTTGTGAAAAAAAAAAAAAAAAAAACCCCTCATAGTTATGCAAGGAAATACAGCCCGGATGATGATGAAGATAGTGACAATGAGGTTTATGATAATGATGATGATGGTGGTGGTCTCAAGTGAAAAATATTCCCTGAGTTCCTTCATGTCCATAATTAGTTTCCTGGGGCCTCAAACTTGAATTCAATAGAGCTGGGTTAAAGTTGGCTCACATTTTCTTTCCCGATTCTCTTACAGGGTTGAGTATGGTATAAGAGTTGCTGTTGAGAAGACTCAAAACATTCTGATTCTTTTTCCTTATACATGACTTGGAGTTTCTGACCGATGATTAAAGTGTTTTTCCTTCTTATCTTTAAAGTCAATATAAGTCAGTAAGTCAATATAAGTCCCAGGCAATCTTTCAATATGCTTTTTTCAAATATAATTTTTTGGGGGGATGGCAGAGTTAGGGCTGGATAGCTGATATTATAGCTTTCAGTAAAGTGTCTGCTTCTTTCCTTCTTTTTTTCTTTTTGTCCATAAGGAGCCCAGCTATATGTACACCATATGTTTGAGGCATTGTTTGCCTATTTAGTACAGGGGTCAGCAAACTCTTGCCTGAGGCCCAAATTCAGACCTGAGTGTGGCCTGAAAGTTGAGAGTATTTCATTTTTTACCTTTTTCAAAGTTTGTGAAGACAAAGAAGAAGGTGTAACAGAGACCGCTGTGACCCATAAAATCTAAAGTATTAACTTTATAAAAATGTTATTTAAAAAGTATAAAAACACTTTCTTCAGTCTATAATCTAGTACATCCAACATTTTCCTATATACTATTTTCCTTTTCTGTTTTCTTTTTTTCCTTACTGGTGTTTATTCATTCCTGTTATTCTCGTGAAAATGAGATTCCATTCTATGTTTTACAAAAATTTCCAAAGTTTGTTAGGTCTTATTTCAGATCCTACTATTTCTAGCCATACTATTGAAATTTTTGCCCCTACTGTTCTTTTTTTTATTAATTTATTTTTTATATTGAAATATAGTTGATTTACAATGATTCAGGTGTACAGTATAATGATTCAGTTGTACCTATATATATAATATATATTATATCTTTTTCAGATTCTTTTCCCTTATAGGTTATTATAAGATATTGAATATTGTTCCCTGTGCTATACAGTAGGTCTTGTTGTTTATCTATTTTATATATAGTAGTGTGTACCTGTTAATCTCAAACTCCTAATTTATCCCTCTCCCTCTACTGTTCTTTTATGCTAAATAAACTGTCTATTTTAAGGTTTCAACTAAAGTATTAGGTTAAATTTTTCAAATATTTTTGGAAATTTGGTTGTCCTTTAGACTTACTTTATTTTCATCTTTTTATTTCTTATACTAACTGTTTGTTATTTTAGTGAATGCTCACTTGTATCCATTCTTAAAAGGAAGGTTTTTTCTGGATAATTGGAGTAGGTTTATTTTTGTCCAAGTTGAAAGGCCAGTGTTTGTTTTTCTCTGGTCCATGGCTGTATCTTTCCATCTTAGAAAGATGTTGCATTTTGTTCTTAATTCTTTTCTGCATCAGTTTTCTCCACCCATCTTTCCCATCAGATCCTTTTCTTTTCCTTAACTGCTCAAATAAATTTGAACCCACTAGCTGTTCTTCAGAGTAAGCCTCTGTTTTGGGGGAACATGTATTTGCTAAATCTGTTTTTCATCCTCAAGGACTTGAACCATCATGGTGCACTTTAGTTCTTTTGGGTTTCTACTAAATTGTTGCAGTTATAACCAAAGTAGAACCTCAGCAAATTTCTCCACATTTTCCTTATCATATTCAGACGTTCACTCATGTTTTCAATAAGGATGGAATCTATCCTTCTCGCAGTGTGTATTTGCTGACAATTTTTGTATCAGATGATGCCTTTATCTCCCACCACTCCACTGAAGGTGATTCTGTGCTTGCTTTGAAGTGATTGATGATTGGCTTTACAAGCCTGCCTTGCAGTGTTTAATTAAAGATAGAGGTTATTGTGTTTGCTATCTGTGGTAAGCTGAATGACTACCACTACCCCAAAAAAGAGATCTTCATATACAAATCCTGAAACCAGTGAATGTGTTACCTTCTATGGCAAAAAGTACTTTCCACATGGGATTATATTAAGGAAATTGAGATGTGGAGATGATTGCCATGGATTATCTGGTGGGTCAATATAATCCCAAGAATCCTTATAAGGAAAAGGTGGTGTGCCCACAGGAGTCGTGATTGGAGTGATGCAGCCAAAAGGAGTGAAGCCACCAGAAGATGGAAAAGGTCAGGAATTAATTCCTGCCTAGAGCCTTTGGAAAGAACCAATTTTGCAGACACTTTGACTTTAGCCAATGAAATTTATTTTGGACCTCTGCCTTCCAGAATCATAAGAGAATATATTTGTATTATGTAAACCACCAAGTCTGAGGTAATTTGTTACAGCAGCAATAGGAAACTAATATACTATCCTTGTGGGTCTACATAATTTGTGAGCGAGAGTGTCCTGGTAGGTTCACTAAGTAGAAATCAATAGGAACTAAAGAGCCAGGAAATCTTCATCTATTTTAGAAATTAAAACAAAACAAAACAAAACTTTGACTATTTCTTCAATTATTTTCTTCTTTGGGTTGTTTTTTCCTCTTCTGAAACTCATTTATATTTTGACACTTTTACTTCTCTTGATATATCCTAAATTTTTTTATTATATGTCCTGCATCTTAATATTTTCTTGCAGGACTCTGCTTCTAGTATGATGAAATATCTCTATCCAGGATAACATTTCTGCCAAGAATAACTGGAAAAAGCAGAAAAATTAGAAAAAGAAAAATCTATTATAAGACATAAAAAAAACTGTGAGTGCAAACAGTACTAGAGGAATCAAGACCCAAGAGGGAAGAGAACTCCTTTGGGCAGAGCTCCATCCTAATATCTTAGGGACAGAAAACAGTTGGAAGAGACAGTCTAAGTGATGATGCTGAAGACATGGTATTTGGAGGAATTCTACGTGGAACAGTGAACTCCTGAGAGCGCCTGTCTGTCTGCACGGGTTTTCATAAAAACTCACCCAGCAGTCTGGGCTATTTTTACTGTCTTTTCTTACAGGGAAGGGTAACAAAAGTGGGATGGCAAGTAAAAAGCTTAAACTGGTTTCCTCCTAGGGATCTCTAATCACTATTGCACCTGGTTGCATGCACCCACCTGCTACAGCTATCAGGGTTCAAGTCAGCCTTCATTCTACACAGAGGATTTTTATTTTTTAACGGGTTTTTGTCATTAATTTTAGAATTCTTTTTACGATGCATTTCTTGTTTGGATCACGTTTTTTTCATATATTTTGAGAGGGCACATTATAGAAATTAAAATGTTATTAACAGGTTGTCACACATTTTGGAGAGTACAGGTGAGAAATCCCTTTAACATTTGAGTTTGTTCAGTAAAAGTGAGAGAGAGACATCTGCCACACTGTCTACTTTCCTATTGTTTTCATGTTAAAAGACAAAATTATTCCCTATTATTTTTAATCTTGGCAGGAGAATGCTACTATAGAGATGAATAATCATGATAAACAGAGAACTCTGGAAATTTTTAAAAATAATTGTTTAAGAAATAGAGTCACAGATGTAGAAAACAAACTTATGGTTACCAGGGGGAAAGGGGGGGATAAATTGGGAGATTGAGACTGACATATACACACTACTATGTATAAAATAGACAACTACATACAGTTCCCTGTATAGCACAGGGAACTCTACTCAATACTCTGTAATGACCTATATGAGAAAAGAACCTAAAAAAGAGTGGATATATATATGTGTATAACTAATACACTCTGCTGTACAGCAGAAACTAACACAACATTGTAAACCAACTATACAATGAAAATTTTTAAAAATAATTTTTTAATTCCTGTCGTATGGAAAAAATAAGAAAATAAATGATCTGCTCTCTTTAAGTATACACTTATTTTACTCAAATGTAGCATATGGTGTGTTAAAATATTAGATTTTATTTTAGCAGCAGAGCCTCAGCACATTGCTAACATGTGGTGATGCATTTTAATTCTTACGTGCCAGTTTACAACTATGTCAGCATCTGCTGTGTGTAAACAGTATGATCAGCACCAGGTAAGTGTGCAGCTGTTTAATGTACTCTGGGGAAATTGGAGGGCAGTAAGCAGTTGTATAAAAAAGAGTATATGACTATTTTAATTTTGAAAACAATATTATTAGTAATTGCACCCTGTAGAATGTAAATGTAAAACATGCATGCTAACAAAATTTAAAAAAAATTATGCCAAGAGAAAATTAGATTAGCTGATAATCCAGCATTTCCTCATGAAAACAATGTATATAGAAAATATGTATGTTTACAATGCTAATTGTTTGCTATAGAATCAGCTGCTTGCAACATATTTGATTTCCTAGGACAGTAAGACCTGAAGGCATTTCCTGAGGTCATCACATCCACTTTTCTGATTTAAGGCCTGCAACTACCCAAACAAAAGAATTAATCACACAGCCTGATTCTTATCTCACCAAGGGGAAAGACTAGCCTTGGGAATAACTGCTATGAAGCTTAAAAAGAACAACTCCGTATAGTAGATGTTCAAGTCCCTTATGGAAAATGGTGTAGTATTTGCATATAACCTATGCACACCTCCATACTTTAAATCATCCATAGATTACTTGTAATACCTTATACAATATAAATGCTGTGTAAATAGTTGTAAATACAATGTAAATGCCAGGTATATAGTTGCCAGCACATAGCAAATTCAAGTTCTGCTTTTTGAAACATTCTGGATTTTTGTATGGAATATTTTCCATCTGCGGTTGGCTGAATCCATGGTTGTGGAACCTGCAGATATGAAGTACAGACTGTATATGACAGAACATCAAAAAGCCAGAGGGGCATGTATTCATAGGTCCTCAGTTGCTGAGCTTGTTCTGACATTACAATATTCTACAGTTGTTTGTGAATATTTCATTTAGAGAGTCCTTTTAAAGCCATAGATAATTTTTTTATAGGATCATTAGCTCTTGAAATAATAATGAGCATGGGAAAACCATTTGGTATGGAAGAAAATTTGAGGACTAGTGCTGTAAATTAATAGGTTGTTAGTCCTATAACCTCTGGTCACTGCACAGAGAAGTCAAATGGGGGAGGGTGTAGGCACAGGACTCTGCATTTGGTACACATACCCTTGCCTCAGTCTCTCCCATCTCTCTCCAACATGGAACAATTTTTTAAATAATAAAGGAATACAGAAATTCCAATCTTACACTCTGTTGCAACTGAATCAAATTACATATGGTTTCACATCAAAAGTTAAAGGTTAATGAGTGATAGATTTTTAATAGCATAAAATATTTGGATTTCTTTCCTTTGAAAATGTACAGCATGAACTTGCTGACCCTGTATTTATCCATTGATCAAAAGAGACTTCAAAGGCATTCTTCGTTTCTGAAATGCAGTCGCTCTACGGTTCAGGTATCGCCATGGTTTAATGTCTAAGAAATATGAAGTAGAAAGAGAAAGGAGAACTGGGGACTTTCTCTTGCCAATTGCCATAAATTTTTCCCTATCTTGTCAGATCGTGCCTGGGGCAAGCCTGCAGATAAAATGACCCATGTTTTTTCTTCATCCTACAGATTTGTCTCCATGTCTTATCCCTGTTAACAGCTGTCTTTTTCCTGGCTTTCTTCAATTTTCCTACATTAATTATTTTTTTCCTGCTTTAGTTTAAAGGTATTTACATAGTGATTTCTAAAACAATTCTGTAAATGTTTTGACAAAACTGAGTTTGGGAGGTTAAAACCATTCAAAAACTTTATATATATATATAATTTTGCTGATAGCACAATTTTAAAGTATGTAATTTGACCTTTACAAAATACAGTGTAAGCAAAGTTCAATTATAGGAGTTGGTGAAGTGATGTGCAAAGAAAAAGAGTGGGAGACAGTTTTGCACAAGGATCTGTGACTAAAAGAAATAGTTGGGAAGATAGGTGACTAACATTGACCCCTGTCTTGAACAATCATATTCTCATTTCTGTTGCCTCCCATGATTTCCCTTATGATTTCCTTTAGAGCTTCAAGTAGAGAATAGCTTTTCTAGGTGGAGGAAATCAATGTATAAACAGATGACAGTTAAAAGGAAATCATGTCTGTTGTCTTCTTAGAATTGTGGAAGACAATTAATTATCTCAGTGATACAGAAGTCTGTTTCATATACACCATCTGCACTACTGGGGGAGAAAGTGACTTCAGAGAGCACACCAATACTGGGGACACAATGCTTAACATCTTTTCATGAAATTCAATTATTTTTCTCTAGCCCTTTTATTATCTGCTATAGTTTACAAACATATATAAATGTGTGGATACATATATGTGTATATGCATAAATATATGTATGCACATATACACTCACAAAAGGCAACCATCACGGGCTAAATGATATGGATTGCACAAAACCATTATAAAGATATTTTACATTCCTGTTAAGATACTTCCAACTCCTGTTAATAGGTGAGATTTTGATGGGCAGGGAAGAATTGCACTCACAAATATTAGAAACATTGACATTGATATTCTTCTATAATTTGAAACCATTTTCTAGAGCTAGAAAAATCTAAATTTGGATATGAAAATATATGAGAAAGATACTATGGTGTTTTGGGCTGAATTGTGTAACCCCACAAAACTTATATGTTGAAGTCATAACCCCTAGTACCTTAGGATATGACTGTATTGGAGTTTGGTCTTCAAAGAGGTAATTAAGATTAAATCAGATCCCTAGGCTGGGCCCTAATCCAACATGACTGATGTCCATAGAAGAGATTGTGACACAGATATTCACAGAGGGAGGACCCTGTGAGATGCTGGGAAAAGATGACCATCTACAAGCCAAAGAGAGAAATTCTCAGCGGAAACCAGCCCTGCGTATACCTTGATCTTGAACTTCTAGCTTCCAGAACTGTGACAAAATAGATTCCTATTGTTTAAGGTACTCAGTCTGTGGTACTTTGTTGTGGCAACTCTTGTAAGCTAATACATACAGAATATCAGATAAAACAAAAGAAAGGAAAAGACTGGCAATTACTCGTGTAAATGAAGCACATTTTCCTCGTCTATATTCAAGGACAAATGATACATTAAAAAAAACACCCCAGTAAAAATGTCTTTAAAATACAAACATTAGACTACACTCAAATCTCCCTTTTCAACCTCTCTTTTATGACTACTCTATTCAGAAAATAGTAACAATAATTGGTGCACTTCCCTTATTAAAGGAAAAGAAATCTTTCCCATGCCATTTCCACTGTCATTAAGGCTCAGATGATGGGCTAAACTTGGGGTCTTTTCTAGAACTGGGAAAATAGTATTTCTTAAAACTCCAGTGGAAATAATTTGTACAAAGACTTTCTTGATTGATTCCCCCTTCATTTTAACTTTTCTTCTCCTAGTTCACTGTTCCCCCAAATGGGCTTTAACTCATTGCCTCGTTTCTGCTTGCTATTGCACAGATCACCCCTTATCAGAGCTTTCACTAGCAAGAGCATCTAAAACCACCCTATCACAATCTATCCTTTTACCTGCCTTTTTCTCTATGCAAAGAGTTTCTAAAGGAAAATGTATTACCTTCTAACCTGTCTACATATATGTTTGTGTTTTTTTCCTGCACAAACACACATTTCAGGAGAGAAGGCCTTGTTTTATTCATATCATGTATTAATAACAGAGATTTGTTGAATGCTGTTGTTATTTGATGTTATTAAATTGAAAGGGAAAAGGCCTGTGACTTGTGATACTGACTCATTTTCCCTGGATATTGCAAAATCAAGATCTGTGTGGTCTTTGGTGAAATGAATATATATATATTCCAGGCACCTCCAAAAAAGTTGGCATGGCTAAAACTCTTTCCATACGATTTTGCGCTGATGCTTGGGGACTCCAGAGTCTGGGAATTCAGTGATTTGACTTTGAATTGCCTCATCTCAAAACCCATGCCCACCCCTCCTTCTAGGTCCCTGCCTGGTAAATGCTGTAGTTGTTGATTTGTCCTTTGTTCTAATGAACAGATATATTCCTTTGAAGTAATTGGAAGAAAGAAAAATCAAAAGCAAGGAAATCATGGACTCAGAAAAATATCCTAAACAGAAGATATGATTAAAATTACAAAGGAAAGCATAATTGAAAGTAAATTTGTTTGAATTAGTATTACAATACAATATCTGATTTTATAATATTTAATATTCTAATATTAACATAATTTTATAATCTGATTTCCAGGATATTCAAAGGAATCTTCCTAAAAATCCATGTATGTTCCTGCACTTTCCTGCTTAAAATTCCTCAGTGACACCCATTAGTCTTTTTAAAGACCACATTTGTAACATTCCCTTCAGGGACCTAGCTAGCAACTGCTTACTTAAAAATCCATGTTCTATCCTAACCAAAAGTTTGACCTAGGGCCTGTGAACTTGCTTTTTCCCCTCTTTGGAATTTCCAAACTGCTTAGAATAGTAATGTACAATTGCACATTTCAATTGAAGTCTCACACTAAAGCAGGGGCTGTGAAAATGAAAAGAGGGGAGAAAATCTGAGTTTCTCAAAGTCAGGTGATGGTTTTCAGCATGAATTTTGGCAAAATAATTCTATATCAGCACATCATTGCCCTGAGCCATCACTTGCATGGCACTTTTCAGTGAGAGGGTTCGAATGTTTCCAAGACACCTAATACTTTTAAAACAGAGATGACAAATGCATGCAATTGTCCTCCAGACACTTGTGCGCAGCAGTGTAAAATGTGAGGTAATCAAATCAGGAAACATAGACTTACAGCAATTTCCTCAGGCTAATGGTCATGATGAAAGCAATATATTCCTGAATTCAACAATGTGCTCATGCATGATCTGGGAGCACCTGCATAGTTAGCTGAGTTATGGTTATCAAATTAGTGATCTGCTGCTGATTTGGACCAAAGATGGGGATGGCACTCCCTGAACGGCGGCCTTACAAACCCCTAAGGCAGTGAAAACTCTAAATAAAACAAAACAATATAGTTTGCTTAAATCAAGTAGAATTTCATATTGTACATAAAGCCATGATTCTAACTTTCTACAGTATTATTTAAAGTGCTTATGAATTTAAATAGAATTTTTAAATATACATTTAAATTTTATTTCTGTCTTCAGAATTAAGTGGCAGGAACTGGAGAAGGGTAGATGAATGCCCAATTTTGCAGGAATTTAGGCTGTTTGCTGAGGACAGGTGAAGAATTAGGACAAGGCTAGTGTTTATGACATTTTGTTCACGGATATCAGTATCTTTGACACTAGATGCAGCACATTCCTAGAGTAAGTTCCCCCAGGAAGCCTTTACCTTATTTTCTTGCCAAACTGAAGGTGGCTATGCTCTAAATAATTCCAAATGTGCCGAGATTTTAAAAGTGCATGTTTTCAGTCCCGCATTTAAAGAGCCTGATGCAGTAGAATTCAGTACAGTTCTATTTCCACAGTATTCAGATCTTATCTCGAATTAAACAATTTAACCAGCACAATTTATTGAAAAATCTGTTCACATTGCATTTTTTAACGTGTATGTTTTTAATTTGGCTTGCTTTGTTTAAAAAGGAAAAGAATTCATTAACACTAAAAAGAGGAGATTATCCTAAAAATGTATGAGAATCTCTCAAAATTTTAGAGCAAAAGTGCATTGGGGCCTCGTGGGAAAATCCTTATGTCTGTCTCTCTTCTTCTGCCTGGGGCCACACAGCCTGGATGCTCTGCTTCTCCACACTGTTTCATTTCATTCTCTCTGAAGACTGCCCAACTCCACTCACTCCTCACTCAGCTTTCAGAGGACTAGTCGTATTTCTCTCCCTAGATGGCAGTCTTAGCTCCTTGGTCTACCTACTCTTCTAGTTCCTCACAGTTTAACAACTGAGTTTCTATACCCCATTTCCAAAACCTCATTTCAGGGAATCCAACTGGCCTGACTTGAGCTGGATTTAATCAGCTCTGGGCAGAGTCCAGGGTCATCTGCTCCAGGGCAAGGGCCAAGCATGAAGGCATACATAGAAAGCACATGCTGGGGATCACTAAAATCCCTTTCACTAAAATTCTAATTTACCTTCATTGAATATATGTAAATTATGTGAGTACTTGTGAATAAAGCTTTCCTTAAAGGGTTGATGATGTTAGATGATAACTATTTATTGCTTTTTGTTAGTTGCAGTGTTTAGGAGGAACTTGATAGGAGTTCTATTACTTGCAACAGGATCTGGATATAAGTTATTAATTCAGTCAGCAAACATTTATTGATCATTTGCCATTTACCACACAATGAGACAGTAAGAATAAACCATGAATAGACAGAGGAGCAAGGTTCAGCAGAGGCAGCAACCAGAGATTTCGCTGAAAAGTTAAGAGAGATGATGCCAGGATATCAACTGTTAGCTACCTGTTAGCTAGGGACAGTATTAATTTGAAAACTGTCCCTATAACGTCTGCAACTCTACATAAATGTTTACGTATATTACATATAAGTTCCTTTTTCTTGTTAAAACTCATAGATTTTCAAAGGAGGATGTAAATACATATATTATTCAGTTATATTTTAGCTTGGTATCAACAATTTAAAAAATACCTGCTTAATAAACATCAGAATAAAAACAGTGATCTGTAATTAAACCCTTTTCTCTCCTATTTACCAAGATAACCTCAAATGATTTACTATAGCACAGTAGTTCTCAATGCTCAATTCAAAAATACATAGGATAATAGGTTAATTCACTCTAATTCAGACAATTATAACCCATTTAATACATTAGCTATATTTGAATGATGTGCTAAATTGAATTTAAAATCACGACCAACAAACTTGCTGCTACCTAGTGATAAAATGTTAGATAAGGTACTCTTTTGAATATTGTTTCAAATTTTATTGAGTTTATACTTAACGCATATTTTGACAAACATGGTAATTCATGTTTTTTTCTTAATATAGAATTCTCTTTAAAAGTGATATGTTGAAAAATTCACTATTGTCCCAATTGGTGGTTTTCCTTAGAAGAAAGTTTTAAATTTCATAACAACAATTGCTGTCTGCTTAAGGGAGATTATCTGAGATGTAGTATCTGGCCTACTTTTACTAAGAATAATCTATGTAGGCTAAGGTAATGTAGATTTTATTGCAGTTGGAATACTAATATAGTTATGAGAGTTAACTGAAAATTAAACCAATATTCCAAAACTTACTACTTTATCTTGAAATACTGTAAAATTTGATATTAATTTGTATACATTTCCTAAAATACAGACCTCAGGTTTTACTAGCAATGGACATGTCAACTGATTGATATATTTATGTTCAATTCAAACATTTATTGACCATTGAAAATAAACATAGGGGGAAAAAGACAAATATTTTACTTAATGGAAAAAATGAGTCTGTTTAAAGTACGGTAATGATTGACCATGATTGAGAGAATCACTTTTAAAATCTACCAGGTATGAATATTTCAATATCCATCATGGCTCATAAAGATTTTTAAACCATCACAGGTTGCTGACATTAAATTACTAATTTAAAGATTTAAATTTTAAAAGTTAACAGTCTGCAATCTTAAGATAGTAACTCATGTTAGAGTTTAAGATGATGTAATAGAAACCATAAAAATATTAAGTTAATGTTGCATCTCTGTGAAAAATACCATTTAAAACACATACAGTAGGATAAAGCTCAAAATGTTACATAGAGCAATAATAGCTTCAAAACCAACTGACATTTTAAGAAATATTATATTATACATATGATTTAGAATATAAAGCATTCATAGAATAAAAATATTGCATTTGAATTTGTCTGAATTTCAAATTAGAGAAGTTCAGTCAATCATTCTCTACTTAAACTCCATTCGAGTAGTTTTTTTAATTTTTTTTAATGAAAAATAAGATACAAAAACTTTGCTTATATGTGTTGCTAATTAATGACATAGTCATGACCTGAGTCCACTGTTTATTAGTGGGCTTGTGCTGCCTTGTTCTGTGCTCTCCTTTACTCTCAATCATTGTGCAATTGTGATCCTTTTGGCCAAGGAAAAAATTGTATTGGTTGTTCTGAGAAAGGACAATGTTTCAAAGAAAAATAACCCATGACCTTAAAACTCTAAATGGAGAGAAAATTGGCCAGAATTTAATCAGTCACAGAGTTCAGAGGCTTTATTTTTCTAAAATTGAACTTACTTTAATTATTTTCTTTAGTAGATTTATAGGAACATGTGAGTACTCCCTGATAATGCTGCACTGAATGATTTGCAAGAAGGAAAAAACTCTACACACAAAATAAAAGTGTTATAATAGAGGGTCATGGAGTTTATAATCTATTGTGGCCGTTTCCATAGTGATTTCACAGAGAGAAATACTGTGTGCTGCCCAGTATAACTCCTATAACACTTAGCAAGACACACTTTTAATGAAACTAGATTATTTTAATGGATCTCAGGCTAACCTACTTCGGCTGTTTTATGTAGGTTTCCTGCTCCTTGTATAGTAATTCACGACCAGAATCTTATTGAGTGATGCTAAAACACTGTCCATTAATTCCTTGTCACTTTATGAATACCTCCAGAAGTTTAAACATATAACATTTGAACTTGGTTTCAGTAGTCATGCTACTTACGCGGATCACAAATGTACCCATTTATTTAATTAAGAATGTATCTGTATTGCACTTTCTTCACCCTTAGTTCAGGACTAGTGCAAGAGCAAGTGGGTTGTTTGATATGATCATAAGTCTGAACATTTAGTCACATTTATTATGGCCACATTTCAAATCTTATATATGAAAGTGAAGATACATCTCTGAATTCTAACTACTGCAGCAATATTTCATCTTCTGTAGCACATCTGAGAAAAGGTTTAAGGATAAAGAGATCATTATTGTTGTTTATTATTGTATTGTGATTTTATATGTGTTTTCACTCAAATTTCACATCTCTGAAAGGTAATTACAAGTATTTGTACTAAGACTCCCATCCTGGATTGTAATAATATCTCCAGTTCTGTCAGAACAATGTAAAGGTAAGGATACTAAAATGTATAAGTTGAATCTGCACAGCTGTAAGCAGCTCCTTGCCGGACACCTCCCTCAGCAGGAAGCCCCTTTACTTGTCACTTTGGCAAAGCTATATTGTAACTAAACCAATTGCCTTTTAAACCAGGCACCCCCATGCTCTACCCATCTCTGGCCCAAGCACACCTTTCAAATCTTTTAATCACACAATACCTTGCCTAACTTGTCGGTTCTTTCCGTGGATCAAAGAAGTAGAAATGAAGAACCAGTAATTAACAGATGACCAGATGATCTACAGGAAGATCCCGAGGAGTCGACAAGCCTGCACCCAGTGGGGGATGGTGACGACCCTGACCCCCTATCTTAATGATTAACTGAGATTACTTCTCCATTTCCCTTTAAAAACTTTCATAACCAAGCAGAATCTTTGGAGGTGGTTTTTGGGGGGACGCTGAGTCCACCATCTCCCCAGATTGTCGGCATTCTGATTAAACGCACCTTTCTTTTGCTACCAACATTTGTATTGATTTTGTAAGTGGTGAGCAGCGCGACCCCCCCAATTCAGTAACACAGCCAATGAGATCCATTTTTAAAGAAAACATTTATTAAACATTGGGCTGAGCCGTGAATGATAAGGAAGCCATCTCTTAAATATTTTGTAGAAGAGAGCACTTCACTCAGAGGCAGCAGGACTAAGGAGGGAAAAGGCTGGGCGTCTTTGAAGGGCAGCAAACAGTAGTACTGGATGAGAAGGAGCAGGGGATGAAAAGTAGTTTGGATAAAAGCTGCAGCCACATCATGAATGGTCTTTCAGGTAATGAGAAACTATTAATACTTTGCTGTAATTAGGATGGACTGCCGCTGGGTAAGTTGTAATTGTGTCTGGGGTTAGGGGAGGGGGTAATGATGATAAACGAGAAACAAAGAAATAAACCTCTAGAAATAATCCAGAATAAAAGATGAAAATGCCTAGAATCATCTTGGACATATTAAGGAGTGGTGAGATGTGGAGATGCTTTGGATTTATGGAAAAACACCTCCCAATGGTCTGGATGTGGGGTGCAGAAGAAAGAGAAGAATCAGTGATGACTTCTTGAATTTGAGACTGATGAATTCAACTAGTTAAAGGCTTTACTAGGACTTACCCTAGTCCCACCATATGCTAAGTGGCTCAAGAATTCTATAAAAGTATCTTTATAATATATCCTTCAGGATATCCTGTCATAAGTTTTAACTACTGTATATTATCATCAGCTTTGAGAACAGGACCCTATGTGAGTAGGTGGTGAGGTATAACAAGCTTGCATATAGTATCAAACATGCAAGATATGAAGATTCTGCACACAATGTGATCACTAATTGAAGATACCCTTACAAATAAATAAATAAAAATTGAAAGTAAAAATATTGATTGCTCTAATTTTCAATCACCAGTTTATCTATAGTGCATATTTGAAGTTATAGGTTAGACTGTAGTCCTCATTGGCTTACTTTTTTCTTTTTCTTCCTGTTTTTTTCACCTTACTAGAAAACCCTAACTTGTGATGTGAGCTTGTTGGGAATGGCATAATCTGGGTTTTTTTTTTTTTGATTCTGAATATTTGAATCAGTCCTGGACCCATAACTTAAGAAGTGATTTCCAATTGAAGACTACATTTATTAAAATATATAGAAATATATACTATAAAATAAAATATATAGTTCATCAAATTTTTAAATCTTTTAAGCAGTGATGCTCAACACATCATGTTGTAACTTTGAAATTATACATTTAACATTTAATGAAAAAAGATTCCCTTTTGTAATCCTTGCTTTTATTTACGTCTTTTCTCTTCATCCAAATTTTTTCCTTGATCAATCATGTAAGTTCACTGATGTAAAAGTTATTACAAATGATACTGAAATGAAGTGAAAAGGATATATGGAAAGTGAAGGCAGTTAAAGTAGACTAATCTCTTATAAATATTTACTATAAAATCAATAAGAAAGGCCTGGTAACGGCAAAAGAATGAAGTGAGAGAGGCTATTTGTTCCTTTTTTGATTTCTTGAGGTTTGGCTTTGATTAGGTTGGGTGATTTTAAAGTATATTTGTATGCGCAATTGCATATTGCTCTAGATTATCCAGAAAAGAGTAAAAATAACTGAAAGTGATGAGAGGAAGTAAAACTAGAATAATTATGAATCCCACCAATTATAGATTCTAGCTGGAGGAACAAAGAGGAAATTGATGCTTCTCAATGAAGAGTGGAGTTTTCATTAAGTGTAATTTAAGATGCTGAAATGAAGCTGGACTTGATGAATGAAATGATCACAGGACTATTAAATACAAGCTACCAGAGAAGCCCTGGGCTTTGCCAGAGTTTTCACTGTGTTACAAGAAAACTCATGTGTTCAACCTGTAAATATTAAAGAGAAAGTATGGGAGAGAAATAAAAATTGTATTTATATTATATCCCCCCCATACTGTCCTCGTTCAAAACACAAATTACATCACATTAATGCATTTTCCCTACAACTTCCATATAGCCAGAAGCATTCATTGAGTATATTGGCAGTCTCCCACAATTAATTATAGATACAGATACCATACACAGTTATAGCCTGTTCATTTTTAGAATAATGCAATAATGCCTTTCTTGGGTTTATACAGGTTTCCTAGTGAAAACAGAAAGTGTTCAGGTTTTATAATCAAAACATTAGGGTGAATTATCTAAAGCACAGTTTACTCATATGCAAACAGAATGACAGTAATTACCTTGTAGGGCTGCTATGAGGTTTGTATAATTAATCCAAAAGAATGAATACACCTTGATAATTTAATATACACTGTAGTCATTGTATTGCTCTAATTAATCTCAGAATCAACATTCTCTGAATCACTGCCTTGAATTACTTAGGTAGATACATATGGATAAAATAATATGAAATGACCTTCAATTTTTTCATGTTCAAATTTTAATTTGACTAATCAAAAAAAGGGAAATTTTAGAATGTGAGAATATAGATTATTAAATATTAAATAATTATATAAATTGCATGATATAACATATTTTTAAAATTGTGAATTTACTAAGTAAAGTGTATTTTAATCTAAATCCATGGGGATATTTATAAAAGATAAATACAAGGCCGAACAAAAAATTTAAAACAACTTATTGAGGTAAAATCCACATAACATAATAGTCACCATTTTAAAGTGAACAATTCCATGGGGGAGGTGTGGCCAAGATGGCAGAGCAGGGAGACTCTGAGCTCACCTCCTCCCAAAAGCACTGCAAAATTACAACTATTTATAGAGCAACTGTCGATGAGAACAACCTGAAGTCTAGCAGTAAAGATTTTCCACAACTAAGGAAATAAGGACGGAACTGCAACAAGACAGGTAGGAGAAGCAGAGATGTGGTAGAGTTAAGATCCACACCCTTGAGTAGGTAATCCACAAATGGAAGGATAATCACAATGGCAGATGTTCTTCCCAGTGAGCCAGGGGTCCAAGCCCCACATTGGGTTTTCCAGCCTGGAGATCCTGCCTCAGAATCATGAGCTCCAAGAACATCTGGCTTTGAAGACAGTGGGGCTGGTGTACTGGAGAAAAGAAGGGTAACAGGAAACAGATTGCTCTTAAAGGGCACGAACAATATCTCACATGCTCCAAGACCCAGCACAGAGGCAGTAATTTGAGAAAAGCCTGGGTCAGACACACTTGCTGATCTTGAAGAGCCTCCTGGAGAGGCAAGAAACAAGTGGGAATACCCTGGATGACATAGATGCTGGCAGCAGCCATTTTTGGAAACTTGTTCTACAATGAGGACACTGGTTAAGGCAAATGCCATTTTAGAGTCCTCCCTCTAGTCTATTAGTACTGGCACTTACTTGCCCACTAGTCTGTCAGCACAAGTCCCAAGACCCCTCACATGCTGAGCACACAGCTGTGTGGGGACTCAGCCTCACCCACCAGTGAGCAAATACCAGCCTCTGAACCCACAGGTCCTGGAACCAGCCTCCTCAGTACCCATTGCTGCCCACCAGTGGACTGGCACAAGCCTGTACCTCCCTTGGCCCTTGGTCATGCACCGTAACATGCTGGGACCTGACTCTGACCAACAGAAGAATGGCAGCCTCCACAAGAGACAGGGTCTGGAAGCCAACTGGGCCAGGGGTCAGTCCCATCTACAAATGTACTCAGAGCCATTGGCTTCACCACAATGGAAGGGCACATTCAGCCCACATAGGGGGCAACGCTAGAGCATACAGATCTGGTGACCAGGGGCAAGCATGCTGCTGGGCTCCATAGGACGTCTCCTACATAAGGCCACTTCTCCTAGAACTGGAAACATAACCAACCTACCTAATACATAAAAATAAAAATACAGAATTAGAATGAGATGGCAGAGGAATATGTTTTAAACAAAGGAACAAGATAAAACCCCAGAAAAGAAATAAGTGAAGTAAAGATAAGCTATCTGCCCAATAAAAAGTTCAAGGTAATGATCATAAAGATGCTCAACAAATTCAGGAGAGGAATGAATGATCACAGTTATAAGATTAACAAAGAGTTAGAAAATGTAAAGAATATCCAAACAGAGCTGAAGAATACAATAACTAAAACAAAACATACAGTAGAAGAAATCAACAGTAGATTAGATGATACAGAGAAATGGATCTGAACTGGAAGACAGAGCAATGGAAATCACCCAAGCTGAAGAGAAAAATGGGAAAAATAATAAAATAAATGAAGACAGTTTAAGAGACTCTGGAAATATCAGAGAAATTAAGAAAACAATCCCATTTAAAATTACATCAAAAGGAATAAAATGCCTAGGAATCTAGCTAAGGAGGTAAAAGACCTGTACTAGGAAAACTATAAGACCCTGATGAAAGGAAATGAAGATGAAGCAAACAAATGGAAAGATACACCATTCTCATGATTGGAAGAATTAATATTGTTAAAATGACTATACTACCCAGATTCAAAGTAATCCCTATCAGAATTGCAATGGCATTTTTCACAGAACAAGAAATCATAATTCTAAAATTCATGCGGAAACACAAAAGACCTCAAGTAGCCAAAACAATACTGAGAAAGAAAATCAGAGCTGTAGGTATCATTTTTCCTAATTTCAAATTATACTACAAAGCTACAATCATCAAAATAGTGTTACTGGCACAAAATAGACACAAAGATCAATGGAACAGAATAGAGAGTCCAGAAATACACTGATATTTATATGGTCAGTTAATCTATGCAAAAGGAGGAAAGAATGGGGAAAAGACAGCCTCTTTAATAAATGATCTTAGGAAAACTGAACAGCTACATGCAAAGGAATCAATCTGGACTACTTCCACACACCACACACAAAAATAAACTCAAAATTGATTAAAGACTTAAGTGTAAAACCTGAAATCATAAAACTCTTAGAAGAAAACATAGACAGTGAACTCTTTGACATTTGTCTTAATATTTTTTTGTATCTGTTCCTCAGGCAAGGGCAACAAAAGCAAAAATAAGCAAATAGAACTAATCAAACTAAGAAGCTTTTGCACAGTGAAGGAATCTATCAAAAAAATGGAAAGGCATTCTACTGAATAGGAGAAGATATTGCAAACAATACATCCAGTAAGGGGCTAATATCCAAAATATACAAAGAACTCATACAACTCAATATCAAAAAAGAAACAACCTGGGGCTTCCCTGGTGGCACAGTGGTTGAGAGTCCGCCTGCCAATGCAGGGGACACGGGTTCATGCCCCGGTCCGGGAAGATCCCACATGCCGCAGAGCAGCTGGGCCCGTGAGCCATGGCCGCTGCGCCTGCGCACCCGGAGCCTGTGCTCCGCAGCGGGAGAGGCCACAACAGTGAGAGGCCCGCGTACCTCAAAAAAAAAAAAAAAAAAGAAAAAACCTGATTAAAAAATTTGCAGAGGATCTGAATAGACATTCTTCCAAAGAAGACATACAGATGGCCACAAGCATGTGAAAAGATGCTCAACATCACTAATCATCAGTGAAATGCAAATCAAAACCACAATGAGATACCACATCATACCTGTCAGAATGGTGATTATCTGAAAGTCAACAAGTAACAATTGTTGGCCTGGATGTGAAGAAAAGGGAAACCTCATGCACTGTTGGTGGGAATTTAAATCCATGTAGCTTCTATGGAACACAGTTGAAGGTTCCCCAGAATATTAAAAATAGAACTACCATATGATCCAGCAATTCTACTTCTGGGTATTTTTCCAAAGGAAACAAAAACACTAATTAGAAAAGACATATGCCCCTGACCAATGTTCATTGCAGCATTATCTACAATAGCCAATAAATGGAAGCAAACTAGACTGTGTCTATGGATAGATGAATGGATAAAGAATAAGGATAGATGAATGGATAAGAATATTACTCAGCAATAAAAAAGAATGAAAACTTTCCATTTATTACAGCATGGATGGACCAAGAGGTTAATATGCTAAGTGAAATATCAGACAAAGACAAATACCATATTTCACTTATGTGTGAAATCTAAAAAAAAGGCAAATGAACAAACATAACAAAACAGAAACAGACTCATATATGCAGAGAACAAACAGTTGCCAGAAGGGAGTGGGATAGAAGAATAAAAAGAAAAAAAAAATGTGAGGTAGTGAATGCTAATTAGTTTGATTTTGGTGATCATTTCAGAATTTATATTTACATAAAACTATCACATTGTACACCTTAAATATTTACAATATTTGTCAGTCATACCTCAATAAAGCTGCAAAAAGGAAAAAAATAATTATCTCATGGCTTTTAGTTCATCCACAATATTGTGCAACCACCACCCTATACGTACTTAGAAAGTATTTCTCACAATATTTTGATTTATTTGAAACATACAGTAGTCTATTTTCAATACTATCATTTTAGAATTTAAATAACAAGGAGAAAATTATGTTAAAATCATCACTGATTAAGATATGTTTCATAGATTTTTATTCTATTGATTATCATCATTTCTCATTAATATGTAGTAGCAAAAACTTTTTTAATTCGAAAGTAAACTAATTATATGCAATCAGTCAATTTAAGGAAGAATGTTTTCTCATGAAAAATACTTAAACATAAAATAAAAATGAATTTAGAACCGAATCACTTGCATATTATATCAACAGTATAGAAATATTAGCATTTACTTCAAATTTAAGATCAAATTCAATCATCAATATATTTACTCTAAAATATGGCATAGGAAGTTTTACTTCCAATGCATTTTGATCTCTATGACTTTTTGTTGCCTGTGCAATGTGTGATTACATTCTTGATACATTTTCTCTTTCAGTATCTGAGGAATTTGCCTATGGGAAATCAAGTGTAGGGGGAAGGTGTCCAGGGATATTTGCTTTTGTAGGATAAATTAGGTAGACAATGACTTGAGTACATTGATTATAAAGTTGTAAGAAAGGAGTTTAGAAATAAAAGCAAAGTGGGGGTTAAAGGCTTTTGTTGGTGGTAGGTGTCTTTGCTCTGGAAGTTGATGTTTTCTGGCATTGGTACAGCATGATATGGTTGGTTCATTATGATTATGTGCTTTGTTTCCGTTGTTGTTGTTGTTGGATGTGGTAAAAAGATTATGGACAAAGGGAGAAAAGATAATACAAACTAGGAGAAAAAATAGGGTCTCTGGATAGCAAGAATGTTATAGACTTGGAAAATGAACTAAGGGCAACTGAAGGGATAGGAAAAATTGACTAAATTCTAGGTGGTTTGTAACCAAACATACATTATACAACTTCTATATAATTTAAGAAGTGGAGTTATAATTCAAGGAATGGATAAAACTAAAACAGGACTTGAAGGTGAGTCCCTCTTTTGCTGTATACAAGTATCTTAAATTAGGGCAAATTCCAGATGAGAAAAATACATATATTAAAAGAGTATCAGGACACCAAGCCAGCACACTGCATAGCATACACTTTTAGATTATAGTGTATTAAATATGGGAATACGTTCTAAAATTAAGGGCAGCTATAGAAAAACTCACTATAAATAGTTGAAAAACTGTTCTAGTAACTTTCAATGTTAACTGCTGAATAAAGGACATTTTAAAATTTAATCTACATTTGCACACTTAGCACACCTCCTAGGAATAATAATGGCAATTGTTATATTATTTAAAGAAAACTGAAGATAACTATAATTTATTATAATCAAACCAAGTGTTGCTGCTGTTCAAGCTTTATTATGTAACTGGTTATTCATTATGCATTTTCTTATTCTGTAGAATAAAAGAAAGCACTCTTTGGGTGAATGAATTTTGCTTAGAGATGCCAATTTCATTCTGCAGCAAAATTAAATTCTGCCAACACAGCAAAATCTGTGTTTTCTATTGCTGGGCTAAATGACCCACAATTCTAACTTTGATTTCACCAAAGTTCTTGTGACTTAAAAATGTTTTTAAATGTTATTTAATTGAGTTTTTTCTTTTTAAATAGTAGAGTTATATTTGTTTTGCTGACATGAATAAAACCATGTCCTAAATAATATTTTTAGAAAATTGCTTTTATCATTTGACATGACCATGGTAAATTTCTAAGAGTATACTTAAAAATCTTCCTTGCTCATATTTAATGATATTATAGTATTTTACTTATTTATATTGCTTCACTTAATTTTAATAAGTTATTCCTTATGTGATATCTTATCTATATAAGTACACACACATATGTATACATATGCCCCACTCACACACTAACATGCTCAGCGATGGATCAGAAAGGAGAATAACTACCTCAAATTTTGGATAGAAGTAGTCTATAAAACTGTCTGGGTCTGGATTCCTTTATGGTGGTCATCCTTGTAAATCTTTCCAGTTTATTTTCATTTAAACAGCCTGTTCAGGTTTTCTAAATCTTTATGAGTCACACTTTGCAATTTATATTTTGATAGAAAAAAATGCCCTCCACTGAATATACTTGTTGGGATACATTTTGGATTTTGTCTTTAAATTCCATTTATCTACTTTAGTGTTTACAGCCCTGTTGTTTTACTTTGAACATTTTGTTTCATTGCAAAACTTTTAATTTAAATTGTTTGAAGATAATTCATTATGTAGGTTATCAAAATACTTCAGTATACATGTTTAAAAATAAAGTTAAACTAAAAAAAATTTTAAAATTTCCTGCCACATGGAGCCTATGCTCTGACAACAAAAGATGGAAAATAAAAATCAGGTAAAACAGTAAATATATATTTTGTGGTTCATGTATATATCTATTTACTTTTTTTACCAGAAAGTTTTAGGGAAAAAAATCCAGAGCAATTACTTAGAAGAAAAACTGGATAGTCATTTCTAAAACCATGGTGAGTACGTATTATGTTGTTTATAAATTATGCCTAAACTAATTTGTATAAAAGTGTTCTAACCCCAAAGAGTGGGGTTCTATTATTCTCATTTTGTTACTATCCTTTGTTGCTTCTAAACTTCTGGGTGTTCCCAGAAGGTATCTCAGTGTACCTTTAGATATAGAAACTTAAAAAGCAAAAAATGAAGTTCTGTTATGATGTCAACTGATTGGGCTAAAGCCGGGCATTTACCCACCTACATTCCCAGTAGCATTGCTTTGACCTAATGACTATCTTTTCTCCTTTATTCCTGACCAAGTATCTCAAAATTCTATTGTCCGATGATCTTCCTTATTTGTCTCCCTCAGAGTATTCTAGCTCCATCCAAACACTTGCCTCACAATAGCTAGAATTATCTCTTTATATACCCTTTGTCCCATAAACGCTCAAGTAAAATGCTACTGAAAGCCCTCTTAGAGTTTCTTAAATCTCCTGATTTAGAGACCAGAATCTTGAAAGTGACCAACCAGGATCTGAGTAATAGTTTCCTTTTCAGCATCTCAAGCTTTATCTCACGATTCTTTTCCTCTCTTTCTTCAATGTTATCAAGTGTTCCTTTCCAAATCCTTTGTACTTGCTGTTGCCCCTGCCTAGAATGTGTTTGCCTTCCCCTCCCTGCATTCTCCCATTATAACTTTTCAAACCATTGAAGTTTTCTTCCTAGCACTTACTGTATTAAATAATTATACATTGTATGTATGATTATTTGATTAATGCCTTTCTTCTACTAGACCATAAGCTCTTTGAGGGCAGAGACCATGGCTAATTCCTCTTCATCATAACATAGCAGTTTTGTCATATCACAGCAGCCACTAATAAATTTTTGAGGAATGAATAAATGACCTCCTTGAAACTTCTAATTTGTTCACATCACTTTCTCTCCTCTTGTAAGCCTTTTCTTGTCTTTACTTAGCTTCTTATCTAGTAGACTTTTTGAACGTTACTATAATTAGTTCCAAATTATTCAAATCCTTCCCTCCATCATGTTTTCCTGCCCAGTCTTCAGGGAACCTACCTGCCTGCTCCATTCCTGCACATGTCCTGTAAAGCTTTCCTAGAGAAAAAACACAAGCCAGGCAGTTCAGCAAGACTATAAATTCAGCATCACCTACTTCAAGAGTTGCTGCAATCCTATTGCTTCCCTTATGGGGATTGCTCTCTCGTGCTGTATTGGAATGACTGTCGCTACATGGTTATTGCCTGGACTTCTACTCAACTCCTGGGGTCTAACACATAAAGAATAAAAACAGGATTCACCAGTAAACTGAGAAGATGAGAAAAATCTCAATATTTCCCATCACAGGGTTCTCTGGTAAGCTGAGTGGAAAACTGAGTCTAGTGAGACTCTTCCTTCTTACTAGCTGAGCTGGAGACAGTAGGACATGTAGCACTGGAGTTGCCTGATTCATCCTCTCCTACCCCCATCACAGGAGGGAAAGCGGAAACAAGGAGAGGAAGGAAGAATGGCTTTCCTCCCCACTAGTGCTCCTTATTCTCACCCTTCTCTGCCCCATATTGAGAACCTAAGTCCAGTACATCATTCTGCCACGCAACTTTCTGTATGACCTTTATTATCAAACAGTGCTGTATGCTTGCAAGCCTTTTTGAACAAATGTTAGTCTTTAATAAATTAAATTTCCTAAAGAGTGAAATACCTTTTTTTCATGATCACTTTTTGATGTGTTCTTCATCTATTAAAAAAATTAAAATCCTGAGTACATGGCTTTGCTGAGTAAAATATAAATAAAATACTAATTTGAAAAAAAAGTAAATATATACTACGTGAGGGAATGACAATATATACTGAGAAAACAGCTTGAAAGAGAAAAAACAAAACAAAACAAAACTCTTGAGGGTGGGTTGCAACCTTAAATAATGTGGTCAGGGAAGACCTCAGTGAACTGTGTAGATATTAGCTGAAATTTTTCATAGTAGTATTCCTAGCACAAAAATTGGAGTTTAGGCTTAGACCAATAATGATACTCTACATTTATGTTAGTTAAATAACTGTGCTAATAGAAACAGTTCATTAATAATTTTTCTTTATAATAAGAAATAGCACCTTTATTTCTCAAATTTTGGCATCCTGTAACTTTGCTTTAATAAGATTGTGTAATAACATAGTAACACTAATTAAATATAAAACTTATAGTAATAATACACAAAATGCATTATTAACCAATACAGAGAAAACTAAGAAATGTGTAATGAGTTTTTAAATGCTAATTTATCAAAATAATTACAGGTGATGACAAGTAAATAGTGGAAAGAAGCAAGAGTAAAAATATTTCAGGTCAGAAACTAAACATAAAATGCTGTGCTTAAATTAAACAAAAACTAATTCAGATATTCCATTTCCTCTCCATAGTTTCTTCTGGACTTACTATACCTCTGAAGAGAATTATCACATCTATTTTTACAAAGTTCTTCTATAAACAAAGTCCTGAAACATTATTCTTAATGTTATGTTTATGCTGATGTTTGTACACTTGTTAAATATTTTGGTTGGTTACACTGAATAAGCACTTAATGATATAAAAATGATCTAGAGAAGTAATTTATTTTCCTGAAAGCTGCACTGAATATAAACCATTCTGATGACTATGACACTTCTTTTTTTTTTTTTTTTTTTTTGCGGTACGCGGGCCTCTCACTGCTGTGGCCACTCCCGTTGCGGAGCACAGGCTCCAGACGGGCAGGCTCAGCGGCCATGGGCATGCGGGATCCTCCCAGACCGGGGCACGAATCCGTGCGCCCTGCATTGGCAGGCGGACTCTCAACCACTGCGCCACCAGGGAAGCCCAACATTTCTTTTAAAGAAAGAGGAATCCAGCATGTTAAAGTGAATGAATCTGCAAAAATTTTTATCACAGAAAACAAACGTTTAGTTTTCAAAAGCCAACAGAATGCAGGCATAGGAAAATCCATTGTGAATTAGCAACTCAATTTTGAAAGTTTTACTAATCAAGTACATTAAATATATATTTAGAAAACTGATGTTGAAATGCATGTTAACTGCACTTATTGTGGTGATCATTTCAATATAAACAAATATTAAACCATTATGTTGTGCATCTGAAACTACTGTAATATGTCAATTATACTGCAATTAAAAAGAAAAAAGAAAATTGATAATTTAATGATTTTCTCAAACTTCTATTAAATGTTTAAAATAATGCATGCCTTTCCCTAAGTATTATGCTACATAAAATGTCAATTTTACTAATTATATTTCAAAGAAGTACAAATTGTAGATAAAATTAAAAATTCATTTAGAAACATCTGTTTATTTTAATAAGATATATCTTTGACAATTAAATTAATGAGTTTAAAAAAAATTAATGAGTTTAATATGATAATCAATATATTTAAGCATTTGTCTATTTTTTAGGGGAAAAACATCCCCATTCTCCAACACATCCAGACTTCTCCCAAGGGGATTATTGAGAAATATCCTGATTAATTTAATTTTAGGTGATTTTTTTATTCTTACAGATTTTTTAAATTGAAATTTGTAGTTTCACATAATTGTAAATTTACAGTTAATGGAAAAAAGTAATTCAGAAACTAATTCTGTGCACCTTTACAGTTTCCCCTAATAGTAACTTCTTGCAAATCTGTAACACAATATCACAACCAGGAAGTTTACACTAATACAGTAAAGAGGGAGAACATTTCCATCATCACTAGGGCCCCTCACGCTGCCCTTTTATAATCACACCCACTTCCTTTCCACCCAACGCTTAATCCCACCTACCTCACTTAATCCCTGACAGCCACTAATCTGTCCTCTATTTCCGTAATTAGGTTGTTTCAGGAATTTATATAAATGGAATCATGGATGATGTACCTTTTGGGGTTGGATTTTTTTCACTTAGCCTAATTATCTGGAGATTGGATTTTTTTCACTTAGCCTAATTATCTGGAGATTCATGCAGATTGTGGTGTGTATGAACAATGTGTTCCTTTTTATTGCTGAGTAATATTCAGTGTTAGGTTATGTGCCCGAATTGCTTTCGTCATTTACCTGTTGAGACTATTTGGATTGTTTCCAGTTTGGGGCTATTTCAGGTGAAGCTGCTGTAAATATTTTTGTAATTTTTTTGTGAACTTAAGTCTTTGTTTCTATGCAATAAAGACCCAGGATTTCAATCACTAGGTCATGTGTTAGCTGCAGGGTCAGTCTTTTCAGAAACTGCCAAAGTGGTTTCCAAAGTGTTTGTGCCATTTTACATTCCCACCAGCAATATTTTAAGTGATACTCACCACCAGTTAGTGGTATCAATTTTTTTTAGCCATTCTGATACATGTGTTTTGGTATCTGATTGTGATTTTAATTTGAATTTCTCTAATGGCTAATGATATTGAATATCTTTTAATGTACTTATTTGTCATCTGTATACCTTCTGTGAAATGTTGCTTCTTTTCTTTGTCCATGTTGTAGTTGAATTGTATAGTTTGTTAAATTTTACTTTCAATTTTGAGAGTTATTATCTCCTAAATGCTAGGCCTTTGTTGTATATGCTGTGTGCCAATATTTTCTCCCAATCTGTATCTTTTCTATTCATTCCCTTAACAGGATCTTTCACAGAGGAAACATTACTTTGATGAAGTATAATTTATCAGATTTTTCTTTTATGGATCAGGCTTTCGGTATCAAGTCTAAGAGCTCTTTGTTGAACCCTAAATTTGTTCTTTTTTTTTTTTTTTGTCTAAAAATGTTTCATAGTTTGACATTTTACACTTCACTCTGTGATCTATCAGGAGTTAATTGTTGTACAAGATAAGAGGCTTATGTTGAGGTTCATTTATTTTTTATTTTTTTACCTATAGATGTTCAATTGCTCTGCCACCTCTTGAAAAGGTTGAAAAGTCTATCTTTCATCAGGAATATTTTTGAAGGTCTATTTCCTATTTGGTTCCTTTAATCTATGTGTCTATCCCGATCACATCATCAGAGTCTTGATTACTGTAGCTATATAGTAAGTCTTGAAAACAGGTAAAGTGATTCCTTACACTTAATTTTTATCAAAACTTTCTTAGCTACTCTAGTTCCTTAGCATTTCTATTAAAAAAATAGTATAATCTGTCTCTGTTTACAAAAACTCTTGGGTATTTTGATAGAAATTCCCTGTGATGATTAATTTTATGACCAACTTGATATATATCTGTGTTATGTCTATGTATTGTGTATATCATATACATACCTTATAATAGTCTAAAAATGAATAAAAATCATTTCAATTACAATTTAAAGAAAACTATGATTTTAAAATGTTTTATCTAGGATCACATAACTAGATATTGGCAGAACTGGGGCTGAACTCTAGATCTCTTTTATGTCAAAGTGCATGTGCTTAATTTTTATATTTTCCTGTCTAAAATATATCCCATACTCTTTCCTTGAGGTGGACATGATTTCATATGTGATTGGCTGAATAACGTCCGCCCGCCAAAGATCTCTGTAACCCATTAAATGTATTACCTTATATGGTAAAGGGGACTTTATATGTGTGATTAAATTAAAGATCTTGAGAAGGGGATTACCCTGTTTTATCTGAATTGTTCCAATGTAATCAATCACAAGGGGCACAAGGAAGGTGGAGGATGAGCATCAGGGACTATGTAAGCAGTGAGGCAGAAGTCAGAGAGGAGAGCGGACACCACACTGAAGGCTTTGAATGTTGAGGAAGAAGCCAGTAGCCAAAGAATGTAGGTGGCTGCTTGAAGCAGAAAAAGACCACTGTTCTCCCCTGGAGTCTCCAGAATGAAAACAGACCTGCAGACACTGATTTTAGTCCAATTAGTCGGACTTTGCACTTCTGACTTCCAGAACTTTAAGATGATAATTTTTGTTGTTTTAAGCCAGTATGTTGGTGGCAATTTATTATAGCAGCAATGAGAAACTAATATATCATGGTGGCCCTCTTTTCTAGTACATGAAGTTCAGCTTTCTTGGACTAGCATCTAAGTGCCACCACACTCTAATATCATATGTATGGGATGTTTTATCTTCTATAAAATGTTTTCAGTGATGCCTTCTATTCTAAGCCAGATTAAATATACACTATTTCTTGAACTTTTTCTCAATGGAGTCTTTGCTTACATTCATCCTTAACCTTACTGACAGTCCCATCTCTGTTTCATAATCATTCATCGAAGTCCCAGTTTAATTTATTTTTTTCCTTCTTTAGGTTTACTTTATTTAAAAATTTTTTTTAGTTTATATTGGAGTATAGCTGATTAACAATGTTGTGTTAGTTTCAGGTGTATATATACACTACTATATTTAAAATAGATAACCAACAAGGATCTACAGTATAGCACAGGGAACTCTGCTCAATATTCTGTAACAACCTAAATGGGAAAAGAATTTGAAAAAGAATAGATACATGTATATGTATAACTGAATCACTTTGCTGTACACCTGAAATTATACTGGTTTAATTTATAATTCACACTGATTTTTTTTAAACACCCTGATGTTTTAATTTAATTTTTATTAATTTAATTTAATTTTTAATTTAATTTAATTTTTATTTTTATCTCTTTTCCCCTTTCCAGTAATGAGTCTCATCACCCAGTTGCTTAGGCATCTGCTATAAATGGTTTTCTAGTAAAGTCTTCCGTGAACTTTTGGCATCCCACTCTCAACTCAATATAAGATGAATTGCAAATGTTTGAGAGAAGTCTTTTTCCTAGTTTAGCTTTTAAGAACTTCAGCAATGCCTCCAAATACATCGTGACTATTGCAAAGAACAGAAATCACTAAAATTATTTTGAGTAAAGGGGGATACTTATGTAAAAATATATTTGTTTAAATAAAATCCAAGTAAAAAAAAAGGAAAAACAATAGAGTAAGGACAAAAAGGAACTAAACCAAGCACTGGAATATCAGGAAACAAGAACATTTTCTTGAAACTCTGAAGTGTTTGCTTTGCTCTAACATTACCGGGTATACTACTCTCAACCTAACTTTAAAAGACCCTTTAGTTCAAGTGTATCTAATTGTAGGTTCTGTCTTTTAGTTCAAATTATCATAAGATTAAGAATTGGATTGGTCGATAACTTGAGTGTTTACAATAACCTACCACCCTTGGTGCAATAGTTTTTCATATGGCTGGGGATGGGGCTAATACATAACATAGTACAAAGTTGTACATGAACTTGAGAAGCAAAGTTTAACAGAAAAGGAAGGTGTGAATACAGGGAATTTGGCAAATGTCTACTGCAAAGCACAAAATTAAATGAAATAAAAATAGTACCTGACCTCAAAAGACACTGTCATCCCTACTTTAAGGCTGTGTAAATGTGCATTGGATTTCAATTTAAGATGTTAAATAGGTGAATATGTCTGTTCATGTTATCTTGTCTTTTTAGCCACCATGAAAAACTGCATATAAGGTTAGTGTATTTAAGCCAGAATTTAACAGTATAATCTAGGGAGTTATATGAGTTTATGACAGAAGTAATTGTACTTTTATTTGCTTTTTAGGTTTATTGGTTTAATGGTTTTATTAGTCTCTATTTGCCTAGTTATTTTATATTACTGTTTTATCAATAAGGAAATAGATTAATAGAAATTAATCTCATTCACAGGCATCCTTATAACTAAAATGTAATCAAAATCTATGAAAGGGTTTATGTGCATTTATTTAATTCAACTGCCTCCATTTATTACCTGTACATTGGATCATTTGGAACCTTTTTTAGGTTTATAAAAGATATGTGCAATACAAGTAACAGCTTTTAAAAATACACAGGCATATTTTTCTCATAAATCAAGGGATGGAGGAGTCAGTTTGAGTTAAAGAAATTTATTAAAAATAAAATATTTAAGATTTTTCTGAAATACTACTCTTAAGAACTTTTATTTCAAGTTGCAATGTATATCTTACTATCATTCATTTATTCTAATTTCAACAAATAAAATAAAACATCATTAAATTTGTACTGAATAAGTATCAAAATGAATTATAACTCCTATTTAAATATCAAGGTTCTGGCATTTGAATAAACCTAAGAATGGGAATCCTGGTTTTTGTCTCTAACTATCTTGCTAACTCACAATTGTGTTCCCATGCTCTTCTTTCTTTCTGCTTAATATTAGTATTTGCCACAATATCATTAGTCTGTGGATTGTTCCTTGTTGAATTCACCTAAACCACGATGACAACTATTACATTTATAAATCTAAAATCTATATCTTCAGTCTAAGTTTCTCTGTTGAGATCTTGAACCATATCTAACTTCTTCTAGTTCATATACATTCAAGACACTGCATAGTTAACTCTGAAACTAAGGTATTAAAATTGAACATATATGGCAATCCCCTGGCAGTCGAGTGGTTAGGACTCCATGCTTCCACTGCCAGGAGCGGGGGTTTGATCCCTGGTTGGGGAAATAAGATCCCTGCAAGCTGCATGCCATGGTCAAAACAAAACCCACAACGAACATATAATATTTTCTCTTCTGCTTACATCAGCACTGTAGGCAATCTGTTAGACTCTCCCCGTAACTCTCTCTGATGTGGATTATTTGATGCACCACCACACCTAGCACCAAGACTGAGAGTTTATTTCCTCCTGACCTGCAAGTATCGCTAGCATCAGTTCTCTTTGGAAAATGCCCCCTCTGAAAAGAGCCATTTGATCAAATGTCACTTCTTTTTCCTGGGAAGCCCACACCTGCCACTGTTGGATCTGGGAGTGTGAATATCAGCCTCCTTATGGAAAGCAGGGTCATTCTAAATGGGTTTCTCAGCTCTAGAGCTCCCTGTGGTGTCAGCGTAAGCCTTGCTTGGAACGGTAACTTACTCCAGCTTCTCTCTCTGTCCAAACCTGTTCCCAACTCATCCTGCAGCAGGATGAGAAAGCAGATACTAAGACGGGATGTTGGAGTTGGATCATCTACTAACTTGCTGGCCATAAAAACTCCATCATCACTGACAGAGAGAACATATTGTAGATAGGACCTGGTACAAGGAAGACTTGCAATTGTAATGTTTTTAGCTGTGGTAAGGTGAGATGGAATTCCAGTGGAGGGCAGTGCGCTACTGGTAGAATGTATTAGATTTTTGAAAAATATGGGGGAGATTGAGTAACTATAACCCTTATCCTAGTGGGATTACTTGGTTATTGCTGAGTGTAAATAACGCATTTGAAAAAAGAGAAAGTGAAACTGAGCATGATCAATCAGCAGCTAATAGCTAAATTTGGAAGCCAGAAGGCCCCTTAGTAGCATTTAAAGAGGATCTGGTCTACTTTAGCTGGAGGGAAGAGAAATCTGAGTAAAAGGGCCCCTAATAAGAGTAGCCGATTCCCAAGAAGCTGAACTCTCATTTGAGGTCGGTCTGCTATGGCTGGGTCAGGGCACTGGTTGGGAAAGATTAAGACCCTCAACCATGGAATGAGGACTTCTGGGTTTATGCACCTGAAAACTTTGAATTCTTAGATTGCTTGGAACCCTCTAGGCCTGGAGAGGTGAACCACAATTTGCTACTAAGGGCCACATTGCTTGAAGACAATGTAAAGTCTTCCCTTTCATAGAACAAAGTAAGCTTTCACCCAGTGTCTGCTCACACCTTCCCTCTTAGTCACTAACCCAGTGACCAGGGTTAAGTCACAATGTAACCGGACTGTGGATATGCTCAGCCCTATTAAGGAATAAATAAACTATATTTCAAAATACCTTCAGAATCTAGCCGACATGCACCAGCAAGAGCAAAAGAGTTTTCTGGAACTGCATCGAGTGGGCATAACATAAATTTGAAAAAGGGATATTCATATGCAATGCGTGTGGACTTCTGGTTAAATATCTGGATTAGGGTTATAAATTTGGAGTCATACAATTATCAATAGAATTTAAAGCAATAAGGCTGAATGAGATCTGATAGCCAGTGCTTATAGCTACTAGTTTGATGTATTATTGAGAAACAGTATGATCCTGCAAAACAATATTAAGATTTTATTATTAACCATAAAATTTCAGAGTTTAATACTTAAATATGGGGAAATTATTATAAAGGAAGAAGTAAATGCCTCTCTTAGAGATAAAAATTGATCATTCTCTTCACTATTATTTCATTGAAAACTAGAAATGAAATGCATGAACTTTCAAAGTCATTTTGTGAGCAGTGTTTGTAGCAAACATATATATCCATCCTTCTTGTGTGTGTGAATTTTCCACCACTTACATATGTAGCTCTTAGAGTATATTGTATTTTCTTCTTCCTACACTGAAAATGGAGCATTAGAGAAAAAAAGCAGAACCACTGCTTCCACATAATTTCATATTTAGCAAAACTTTCAAAGTAGATTAAATTATGTTCAAGTGGGAAAAAAAAGTTAATGCAATCCTCATAATTTCATTGATTGATTTATTTCTGAGTAGTTATTTTCTTCTTTATCCTCCTTTTCTTTGGGTGTGATGCAGACTGGTACTGCGGCTAAGGAGGAGGGTTTTAGCATCAGAGTGCTTGATTTCAAATCAAGAGTTATCCACTTAAAAGTGTGAAACTTTAGAAAATAAGTCAACCTCTCTGTGTCTCAGCTTCCTTGTCTGTAAAATGAAAATAACCATAGGGACTTCCCTGGTGGCACAGTGGTTGAGAGTCCGCCTGCCGATGCAGGGGACACGGGTTCGTGCCCTGGTCCGGGAAGATCCCACGTGCCACGGAGCGGCTGGGCCCGTGAGCCATGGCTGCTGAGCCTGTGTGTCCGGAGGCTGTGCTCTGCAACGGGAGAGGCCACAACAGTGAGAGGCCCGTGTACCGCAAAAAAAAAAAAAAAAAAGAAAAAAAGAAAGAAAATAACCATAGAATCTAACTTAGGGATTTGTAATGATTAAATGAATAAAATATGTAAGCTGGATAGCATAGGGCCTGACACATATTAAGGATTTAATAAATATTAACAATTATTAGCAATTACAGAGGAGATTCTTTCATTACTCTGTTAACGACACTTCGTGTGTTTGGCCTAGAGTCATCAATACCAACTAATGCTGGTACCTAAAAATTATAGAAACTAATTTTTTTTTCTAGTGAACTTCATTTAATAGAGTTAATTATAACAAAATACCTAACCATACCTCCTCTTAGCTGCAACCTATGCATCTAATTAAGAAGTCACAAGTAGAAACTTGAAAAAGAAGCCTAAGAATTAACTTTAGTTGTTAGAGTACTTTAAACTTTGTCATATATGTAGCACATTAACTCAGAATGGATATAGCAAAAAAGATCAAGTGAAATCATTAATAAGCAGAGTTTTTATATCATCTTTGCTACATTGTGGTTCTGCAGGTCAATATGACAGTCATCTATACTATATAAAGTTGATGACATTTTACATTACTTAATATTAAGACTTTTGTATGATAGTATTTAGAATAGTATCTTTAATAGTATATTTTCAATTACCTCATTTAAGTAATATTTATTATTTCTAAGGCATCATGCTAGAAGGATGTGAAGAAATATGTACTGAACTTTGTAGTTTAACAGTCCAAAACATTGCTAACTTCATTGTTGGTGTGATCACTCGTGGACCATGAGAAAAAAAGGAGGCATCATGCTAGGAGGATGTGAAGAAATATGTACTGAACTTTGTAGTTTAACAGTCCAAAACATTGCTAACTTCATTGTTGGTGTGATCACTCGTGGACCATGAGAAAAAAAGGAGTTACCCAGATATCAGCACTTCATTTTGCTTGAATTACTATGGTTTACTAAGAACCTAGTTCAAAATATATAATAAATTGCTTGTATGACTATCACTGTGGGAGAGTTTTTCATTCAGAATCAGTATGCCTAATTTTCTCTGAAAATCCAAACTAGAAAACAAAAATTTTAATTTTTGTTCTTCATTTCAGAGGGTATATGGCTTAATTTGAAAATGGAGGAAAACTTTAATTTCAAAAATTAAAAATTATGTCTTTCTTTTAAGTAGAATTTGGGTCAAAGAATGCTTGATGATAAATGCCTACTATTATTACTGTCATTTAGATTATGTAGATCAATGATTTTATAAGAAGCTAGCAATATTAGCCAAACAGTATTTTTGGTGTGTTATAAGAAAATCCAGGGCAAATTTTATTCTAAAGTAATAAAAAATAAATATTCAATCTATTAATTATCTATTTTGGCCAAATGTAACTATGAGTACTTTCTCAATAAGCAAAATCTATATAACTATATAACTATATAACATGGTAAATATCCATAGAAAAGAATGAAAAGTATCAAATTCAAACAAAAGCATAGCTTTAAAATAAAATATGTAAAATCCTGAAAGAATGCAGTAATTGAAACAAAATCAATTTCCAAACTATAAATTTGAATAGTGAAATAAAATTATGCTAATTTAATGTATTTGCCTTATTGTTTTTCAGTTCATTATGCTGCATGCATAAATATGAGATGGTTATTTTCCCTTTGATAATACTCCTTAAGTAATTTGCTTTAAATTGGTTTGCTTCCTTTAAGTCCTGCCAAAGCCTTTTGGAAAGATTTCGTTTTCAAATAAGCTTTCACTGCTTATTATATTTTACTTTTATTTACTTTTGTTTACATCATGTAAAAGGCATTACCAATTATTTTACTTACTTGTATTATGAGACTATAGTATATAAGTGTCTCAAACTGCTTCCCATTTTTCTTCCTTAACTCTATGTTCTATAAGAACCTATCAAAAGTCTACGATACTGCCTCTGACTGTAAATACCTCTGAATTTTCCAGTGGCTCAGGTCACTGATACTCAAATTCTCTGACCTTAATTAACTTTGTCTTTATCCTGCTTATTACACAGCCATTACGCCTTTCTTTTTTTTCACACTATTTCCTGGTCTTTCACTATTAAATGATCATTTCTGTTTCCTTCTCATTTTCCTGAATTTTTCACAGTTATGTCAAAAACTGAAAAAATTAAGCAGAGACTATAAAGTGATGCATAAGCTAAAGGCTAATAACATAAAGTATGTTTATTTTATCAAGATTTTTCTTCTCTCTAGTTTTATTCTCAAATTTCTAATATCTAATACAATTACATGCTTGTTATTTTATGTTCTATCATTCCATTGATGTTCAGGATAACACATGGTGCACATATGAAAAGACTTGCAATTGTAACAGTAAAAGTTAATCAACACAAATTATTAACAAGTATTAATAAGGAACAAAGCAAATTCTACTGAAGAGATATCAAGTCAAGTCAATTATGATAAGAAATTTGGGGCCTAAACAGAGATAGAGATTTGGGGGATTTTTTTTTTCTTTTAGTTAGACTAAAAGGGCAACAATTCCTTCCTTTCTTTATCCCTTCCATCCTTTCTCTTTTTTTCTTCCTTTCTACCTGTCTTCTCCTTTTCTTTTCTCATTCTTACTTACACATTTCCTTCTCACTTGCCTTGTTCTTTCTTACAATAAACATGTAGAATATTATGGTATAATATTGATTATGGATGTAAATGCTTGCAGGGGCCAGGAAGTTAACTTGAATGAATGAAGCAGGCAAGATATTAGGAAAAATAACAAAAAGAAAAAACAAAACAACAACAAACAACATCTTTCATCCTAGGAAAGATGAGTAACAACCCAATTGATCCTCTGGTGCTTCATGTCAGACATTTAGAAGAGAGTACGCTCCATTCTACATATAAGAAGCAACAGTAATGAGCTATGGTCACTCCAGCTTGTCAGATCTGACAACTTAAAAAAAGAAACAAAAAGAACAAAGCAGAAATACAGTTTTATACTGGTAGAATTTATCATTCATAAAATTTCCCACTTGTAAAGCCTGGAAAAGATTGTAATATATTTACTAACCTACTCTACAGCTCTAAAGTTTATAGGCTAAATGCAGAAATGCCTAGCAGATTGCAGGTAGGGCTGAGGTATAATAGAAAGGAAACCAGATTCACAGACAGACCTGTGCCTGAATTATGGCTTCACCACCACCTAGATGTTTTCATTGGGATAAATTATTTAATTTCTATAATTTTCAGTTTTTATAACCAAACAAATTTCAGAGACTTCGTAAAGGTCAAGGTAAGTAACTTAGGAAAATGAACAATAAACAGTGCTTTACATTTATACGTAATCAAAATTGTGGGCATTTTTATTTGAGACCTAAGTGTATATAGAAAACTAAGACACCATATACTCATTTAAAATCTCACAATTTAATAATGAAATTAGATTTGTAAACAAGTAAAGTGATATTTTATATGATAAATTCCAAATGAAATAATGAATGAATCACAGAACTATGAATAAAGTGATACTGGAATCTAGAGGAAGAAGCAAAAAATATCTGCAAAAAGGGACAGTAAACTATTATAAATCAATTTAAAACTTCAAATCAAAAAGATGTTTTTTGGGCCTCACTCCTACATTGAAATTATAGAAATCAGTCATCTTTAAAAATAATGGGGATACCATTGATTGGTCAACAGGTATTTAGCAATTTACTTTACAGTTTGAAGAAGAAAGTGTCATCACAGCTGAATTATTTTTTTTATCATTCAGTTATCTAACATACCTGGAATTACATAAAGCACAGTATAAATATGATAAATCCTTTAATCTTTCTCATAAGAATGTCATACTGATAAACTATCCTATAAATATTCAAATTTATTAACATTAAATATGCATTAAATAAATATGTTAAGTATTTTTAAATTGTATATAATTATGTGTTTTAAACTATGTGTGTTACATTTGCTAAATCATATCATAGATATACTACATCTCTAAAGTTATAGATGAAATTATTTGGAAAATCAAAAATAATCCAAATAATATTCTTCCTCATCATATGAAATAAAACATGGATTTTAATGGACAATTCAGAGGATTTGTGAGCATCTAAATGTACCCGAGAGTGGCTAATTTTTACATAGACTGAATTTTGTTCTGTAGTAATTACGTCTGGGTGATTTTATTGTAAAACATCTACATGAGGATTCAGCTTCTCAGAGGCACAGTGATAGACAGATGTTAGTGTAGGGGATGCAAAAATTTACCTCTACCCATCTTAGGCTGTCAGCGGGGACTCTAACAGAAAGACAGATTAACAAGAGAAAACACATGGCTTGTTAATGTGTACAGTGTACATCATGGAGAGAAACCTGAAACAAAGTGTGATTCAAAGCAGTGCCTTAGGATTTTGGCTTATACAGGGACTTCAGTGAAAAATACTACAGTTGTAGAGAAATGACAGGACGAGGAAAGCAGTTTTCAGTGTCCAACTTGGCAAACGGTGGGAAGGTAAATATACAGGCGGGAATTGATGGAAGAAGGTTTGTTTGAAGTTCCTCTGGTGACATCTCTGGGCTGACAAGTTTGTCTCCAGTAAAAAGAGATACAGGGAGGGAGCTTCAAGACTGCGGAGGAGTAAGACGCAGAGATCACCTTCCTCCCCACAAATACATCAGAAATACATCTACATGTGGAACAACTCCTACAGAACACCTACTGAATGCTGGCAGAAGACCTCAGACTTCCCAAAAGGCAAGAAAGTCCCTACGTACCTGGGTAGGGCAAAAGAAAAAAGGAAAAACAGAGACAAAAGAATAGGGATGGGACCTGCACCAGTGGGAGGGAGCTGTGAAGGAGGAAAGGTTTCCAGACACTAGGAAGCCCCTTCGCGGGCGGAGACTGCGGATGGCGGAGGGGGGGAAGTTTCGGACCCGCGGAGGAGAGCACAGCAACAGGGGTGCGGAGGGCAAAGCGGAGAGATTCCCGCACAGAGGATCGGTACCGACCAGCACTCACCAGCCCGAGAGGCTCGTCTACTCACCTGCCGGGGTGGGCGGGAGTTGGGAGCTGAGGCTCGGGCTTCGGAGGTCAGATCCCAGGGAGAGGACCAGGGTTGGCAGCGTGAACACAGCCTGAAGGGGGCTAGTGCGCCACGGCTAGCCGGGAGGGAGGCCGGGAAAAAATCTGGAGCTGCCGAAGAGGCAAGAGACTTTTTCCTCCCTCTTTGTTTCCTGGTGTGCGAGGAGAGGGGATTAACAGCGCTGTTTAAAGGAGCTCCAGAGACAGGCGCGAGCCGCGGCTAAAAGCGCGGACCCCAGAGACGGGCATGAGACGCTAAGGCTGCGGATGCCGCCAACAAGAAGCCTGTGTGCAAGCACAGGTCACTATCCACACCCCCCTCCCAGGAGCCTGTGCAGCCCGCCAGTGCCAGGGTCCCGGGATCCAGGGACAACTTCCCCGGGAGAAGGCACAGTGCGCCTCAGGCTGGTGCAACGTCAGGCCAGCCTCTGCCGCCGCAGGCTCACCCCGAACTCCATACCCCTCCCTCCCCCCGGCCTGAGTGAGCCAGAGCCCCCGAATCAGTGGCTCCTTTAACTCCCGTCCTGTCTGAGTGAAGAACAGACGCCCTCAGGCAACCTACACGCAGAGGCGGGGCCAAATCCAAAGCTGAACCCCAGGAGTTGCGCGGAACAAAGAAGAGAAAGGGAAATCTCTGCCAGAAGCCTCAGGAGCAGAGGATTAAATCTCCACAAACAACTTGATGTACCTGCATCTGTGGAATACATGAATAGACAACGAATCATGCCAAATTGAGGAGGTGGACTTTGGGAGCAACGAAATATATATATATTTTCCCTTTTTCTCTTTTTGTGAGTGTGTAAGTGTATGCTTCTGTGTGTGAATTTGTCTGTATAGCTTTGCTTTTACCATTTGTCCTAGGGTTCTGTCTGTCCATTTTTGGTGTTTATTTTTTTGTTACTTAAAAAAAATGTTTTTTTCTTAATTTCTATTTTTTACTTTAATAACTTTATTTTATTTTACTTTATTTTATTTTATTTTATCTCTTCTTTCTCTTTCCTTTCTTTTCTCCCTTTTATTCTGAGCCGTGTGGAGGACAGGCTCTTGGTGCTCCATCCAGGCATCAGGGCTGTGTCACTGAGGTGGGAGAGACAACTTCAGGACACTGGTCCACAACAGACCTCCCAATTCCACGTAATATCAAATGACGAAAATCTCGCAGAGATCTCCATCTCAACGCCAAGACCCAGCTCCACTCAACAACCAACAAGCTACAGGGCAGGACATACTATGCCAAAAAACTAGCAAGACAGGAACACAACCCTATCCATTAGCAGACAGGCTGCCTAAAATCATAAGGCCACAGACACCCCAAAACACACCACCAGACGTGGACTTGCCCACCAGAAAGACAAGATCCAGCGTCATCCACCAGAACACAGCCACTAGTGCCCTACACCAGGAAGCCTACACAGCCCACTGAACTAACCTTAGGGACTGGGGACAGACACCTAAAACAATGGAAACTACGAACCTGCAGCCTGCAAAAAGGAAACCTCAGACACAGTAAGTTAAGCAAAATGAGAAGACAGAGAAACATTGAGCAGATAAGGAGCAAGGTAAAAAGCCACCAGACCTAACAAACGAAGAGGAAATAAGAAGTCTACCTGAAAAACAATTCAGAATAATGATAGTAAAAATGATACAAAATCTTGGAAATAGAATGGAGAAAATACAAGAAACGTTTAACAAGGACATAGAAGAACTAAAGAGCAAACAAACAGAGATGAACAACACAATAAATGAAATTTAAAATACTCTAGAAGGGATCAATAGCAGAATAACTGAGGCAGAAGAACGGATAAGTGACCTGGAAGATAAAATAGTGGAAATAACTACTGCAGAGCAGAATAAAGAAAAAAGAATGAAAATAATTGAGGACAGTCTCAGGGACCTCTGGGACAACATTAAGTGCACCAACATTCGAATTATAGGGGTCCCAGAAAAAGAAGAGAAAAAGAAAGAGACTGAGTAAATATTTGAAGAAATTATAGTTGAAAACTTCCCTAATATGGGAAAGGAAACAGTTAATCAAGTCCAGGAAGCACAGAGTCCCATACAGAATAAATCCAAGGAGAAACATGCCAAGACACATATTAATGAAACAATCAAAAATTAAATACAAAGAACAAATATTAAGAGCAGCAAGGGAAAACCAACAAGTAACACATAAGGGAATCCCCATAAGGTTAACAGCTGATCTTTCAGCAGAATCTCTGCAAGCCAGAAGGGAGTGGCAAGATATATTTAAAGTGGTGAAAGAGAAAAACCTACAAGCAAGATTACTCTACCCAGCAAGGATCACATTCAGATTTGATGGAGAAATTAAAACCTTTACAGAAAACCAAAAGCTAAGAGGATTCACCACCAAACCAGCTTTAAAACAAATGATAAAGGACCTTGTCTAGGCAGGAAACACAAGAGAAGGAAAAGAGCTACAAGAACAAACCCAAAACAACTAAGAAAACGGTAATAGGAACATACATATTGATAATTACCTTAAATGTAAATGGATTAAATGCTCCAACCAAACGACATATACTGGCTGAATGGATACACAAACTAGACCCATATATATGCTGTCTACAAGAGACCCACTTCAGACTTAGGGACACATACAGATTAAAAGTGAGGGAATGGAAAAAGATATTCCATGGAAATGGAAATCAAAAGAAAGCTGGAGTAGCAATTCTCATATCAATCAAAATAGACTTTAAAACAAAGACCGTTACAGAGACAAAGAAGGACACTACATAATGATCAAGGGATCAATCCGAGAGCAAGATATAGCAAATGTAAATATTTATGCACCCAAAAAAGGAGCACCTCAATATATAAGGCAAATACTAACAGCCATAAAAGGGGAAATCAACAAAAACACAATCATAGTAGGGGACTTTAACATCCCACTTTCACCAATGGAGAGATCATCCAAAATGAAAATAAATAAGGAAACACAAGCTTTAAATGATACATTAAACAAGATGGACTTAATTGACATTTATAGGACATTCCATCCAAAAACAACAGAATACACTTTCTTCTCAAGTGCTCATGGAATATTGTACTGAAATCGTATCAAGTATCTTTTCCAACCACAACACTATAAGACTAGATATCAATTCCAGTAAAAAATCTGTAAAAAATACAAGTGCATGGAGGCTAAACAATACACTTCTGAATAACCAAGAGATCACTGAAGAAATCAAAGAGGAAACCAAAAAATATCTAGAAACAAATGACAATGAAAGCACAACAACCCAAAACTTATGGCATGCAGCAAAAGCAGTTCTAAGAGGGAAGTTTATAGCAATACAATCCTACCTTAATAAACAAGAAACATCTCAAACAAACAACCTAACCTTACACCTAAAGCAATTGGAGAAAGAAGAACAAAAATACCCCAAAGTTAGCAGAAGGAAAGAAATCATAAAGATCAGATCAGAAATAAATGAAAAAGAAATGAAGAAAACAATAGCAGAGATCAATAAAACTAAAAGCTGGTTCTTTGACAACATAAACAAAAGTGATAAACCATTAGCCAGACCTATCAAGAAAAAAAGGGAGAAGACTCAAATCAATAGAATTAGAAATGAAAACGGAGAAGTAACTACTGACACTGCAGAAATACAAAGGATCATGAGAGATTACTACAAGCAACTCTATGCCAATAAAATGGACAACCTGGAAGAAATGGACAAATTCTTAGAAATGCACAACCTTCTGAGACTGAACCAGGAAGAAATAGAAAATATGAACAGACCAATGACAAGCACTGAAATTGAAACTGTGATTAAAAATCTTCCAACAAACAAAAGCCCAGGACCAGATGGCTTCACAGGCGAATTCTATCAAACATTTAGAGAAGAGCTAACACCTATCCGTCTCAAACTCTTCCAAAATATAGCAGAGGGTGGAACACTCCTAAATTCATTCTACAAGGCCACCATCACCTTGATACCAAAACCAGACAAAGATGTCACAAAGAAAGAAAACTACAGGCCAATATCAGTGATGAACACAGATGCAAAAATCCTCAACAAAATACTAGCAAACAGAATCCAACAGCACATTAAAAGGATCATACACTCTGCTCAAGTGGGGTTTATCCCAGGAATGCAAGGATTCTTCAATATACACAAATCAATCAATGTGATACACCATATTAAAAAACTGAAGGAGAAAAAGCATATGATCATCTCAATAGATTCAAAAAAAGCTTTTGACAAAATTCAACACCAATTTATGATAAAAACCCTCCAGAAAGTAGGCATAGAGGGGACTTTCCTCAACATAGTAAAGGCCATATATGACAAACCCATGGCCAAGATCATCTTCAATGATGAAAAACTGAAACCATTTCCAGTAAGATCAGAAACAAGACAAGTTTGCCCACCCTCACCACTATTATTCAACATAGTTTTGGAAGTTTTAGCCACAGCGATCAGAGAAGAAAAGAAATAAAGGAAATCCAAATTGGAAAAGAAGAATTAAAGCTGTCACTGTTTGCAGATGACATGATACTATACATAGAGAATCCTAAATATGGTAGCAGAAAACTACTAGAGCTAATCAATGAATTTGGTAAAGTAGTAGGGTACAAAATTAATGCACAGAAATCTCTAGCATTCCTATACAGTTATGATGAAAAATCAGAAACTGAAATTAAGAAAACACTCCCATTTACTATTGTAACAAAAGATAAAATACCTAGGAATAAACCTACCTAAGGAGACAAAATACCTGTATGCAGAAAATTATAAGACACTGATGAAAGAAATTAAAGATGATACAAATAGATGGAGAGATATACCATGTTCTTGGATTGGAAGAATCAACATTGTGAAAATGACTCGACTACCCAAAGCAATCTACAGATTCAATGCAATCCCTATCAAACTACCACTGTCATTTTTCACAGAACTAGAACAACAAATTTCACAATATGTATGGAAACACAAAATACCCCGAATAGCCAAAGCAAGTTTGAGAAAGACTAACTTCAGACTATACGCTCTGACTTCAGACTATACTACAAAGCTACAGTCATCAAAACAGTATGGTATGGGCACAAAAACAGAAATATAGATCAATGGAACAGGATAGAAAGCCCAAAGATAAACCCATGCACATATGGTTACCTTATCTTTGATAAAGGAGGCAATAGTATACAGTGGAAAAAAGACAGCCGCTTCAATAAGTGATGCTCGTAAAACTGGAAGCTACATGTAAAAGAATGAAATTAGAAGACTGCCTAACACCATAAACAAAAATAAACTCAAAATGGATTAAAGACCTAAATGTAAGGCCAGACACCATCAAACTCTTAGAGGAAAACATAGGCAGAACACTCTATGATATAAATCACAACAAGATCCTTTCTGACGCATCTCCTAGGGAAAGGGGAAAAAAAAAACAAAGTAAACATATGGGACCTAATGAAACTTAAAATCTTTTGCACAGCAAAGGAAACCATAAACACGATGAATAGACAACCCTCAGAATGGGAGAAAATATTTGCAAATGAAGCAACTGAGAAAGGATTAATTTCCAAAACATACAAGCAGCTCATGAAGCTCAATATCAAAAAAACAAACAACCCAATCCAAAAATGGGCAGAAGATCTAAATAGGCATTTCTCCAAAGAAGATATACAGATTGCCAACAGACACATGAAAGAATGCTCAACATCATTCATCATTAGAGAAATGCAAATCAAAACTACAATGAGATATCCTCTCACACTGGTCAGAATGGCCATCATCAAAAAATCTACAAACAATAAGTGCTGGAGAATGTGTGGAGAAATGGGGATCCTCTTGCACTCTTGGTGGGAATGTAAATTGATACAGCCACTATGGAAAACAGTATGGAGGTTCCTTAAAAAACTACAAATAGACCTACCATACAACTCAGCAATTCCACTATTGGGCATATATCCTGAGAAAACCATAATTCAAAAAGAGTCATGTATCAAAAAGTTCATTGCAGCTCTATTTACAACGGCCAGGACATGGAAGCAACCTAAGTGTCCATCAACAGATGAATGGATAATGAAGATGTGGCACATATTTACAATGGAATATTACTCAGCCATAAAAAGGAACGAAACTGAGTTATTTGTAGTGAGGTGGATGGACCTAGAGACTGTCATACAGAGTGAAGTAAGTCAGAAAGAGAAAAACAAATACTGTATTCTAACACATATATATGGAATCTAAAAAAATAAAAAAGAAAATGGTCAGAAGAACCTAGGGGCAAGATGGGAATAAAGATGCAGAGGTACTAGAGAATGGACCTGAGGATATGAGGAGGGGGAAGGGTAAGCTGGGACAAAGTGAGAGAGTGGCATGGACATATATACACTACCAAATGTAAAATAGATAGTGTGAAGCAGCCGCATAGCACAGAGAGATCAGCTCCATGCTTTTTGACCACCTAGAGGGGTGGGATAGGGAGGGTGGGATGGAGGGAGATGCAACTGGTAAGAGTTATTGGGACATATGTATATGTATAACTGATTCACTTTGTTATAAAGCAGAAACTGACAGCATTGTAAAGCAATTATACTTTAATAAAGATTTGTTTTAAAATGTGAATTAAAAAAAAAGATATTTCATATCCTGCCTTTTGGCTGAAATGAGGACGCTTATTCTGGGTTTTCTGTTTCTTATTTGCCTTCAGCTCAGAATGACTTTTATGTCAGAGAGGTATATATTGGGATTAAATATTCTGGTTTACTTCAATAGATAGGTTAATGGATAGATAGATAGACAGATAGGTAGATAGACAAGTATTTATTTAAATATCAGAAGAGATATGAAATTGTCAAGCTCTCTACTTGAACAAGCCTTAGTTCTGGTTTACTTCAATAGATAGGTTAATGGATAGATAGATAGACAGATAGGTAGATAGACAAGTATTTATTTAAATATCAGAAGAGATATGAAATTGTCAAGCTCTCTACTTGAACAAGCCTTAGTAACATACCAGGTGACATTTTGTTACATAATTGAAAATACTAAATTAAATAGTATTAATGTAATTTGTAAAACAAGCTAGAACTAGCCCCTGACACACCTGCTTTGGAAAGATAAGACCATAACACTTTACATTAAATGATAAAAACCCTCCTGATAAATGTTAATGTAAATACATTACATTTATTTAATGTAAATGTAATAATTTACATGTAAATGTTAATGTTTACATGTTCACATGTAAATGTTTACATGTAAATATTACATGTAAATATTACATGTAAATGTACTAATGTAAATAAATGTAATGTAAATGTATTACATTTATTTAATGTAAATAAAAATGTATTTACATTAAATAAGCAGCTTGAAAAGTCTCACTACTTCTTGTTCTCAGTACATTCGCAAGTGATGGCCACCTGATCATTTTCCCTAAATATTACTTTTTCCCCCAAAGTCACTCCTGTTCCCAACCAAGTTCCCAATCTAGGACATAGCCCTAGTCCTAATAGTTTCCTTTGAATTTTCCTTTTGGGCAAATTATTAAGATTTACTCTTAGCAGCAGACAGTGCTCAGCAAAAGAGGATAAACAAAATTTGATTCTTTTATACATGTTTCTTAGAATCTTGTGGAGGTATTATATGTTTACCTATTAAAAGTATTCTCCAGATTTACGGAAACACTACCATTCTCAAACGTATCCAATTGGATAGGTTTATGATTTCATGGGCCCATTAAAAATATTTTACAGCTTTCAATTACTTGAAAAATAATTACTTGAAAAACCATCCAAACTTCTAAGGATGGTTTTCAAATATAAATCAACATAATAACACACAATTAGCTCATAATATGTTTATAGATCTTAATAATATATAGATCAGAGTAATATGTTATATAGATGTTACTATATATATATATATATATATATAATTTAACTACAGAAGTGTATTCTTTGGCACTAGAAGCAAATTCTATGTTATCCTAATTAAATGAACAAATAACAAAACAAAACATACCTATATATGTAGGTATAAACTATGCACATGTTATATATGATGTGCATAGTTTATATATAAATATATTGTTTATATATAACATATATTACATATATAGTTTGATTATATTAATCTTGGCAATTCTTATAATCTTCTATAGAATGTTGTTAAAATTAGACCAGTTGCATTGAAAACAAATATGCCTTCCTTTAAAAGATGTCCTTCTAACTCCTTTTTCAATAAAGATCCGTATGTTGCCCCCTGCCCCAATAGCTCTCAGTGCTTGACCTGAGGCATGAATAGCCACTGTGATCCTCTAACATTGCAACTTGCAGTATTCTCTGTATCGGGGGCACAACGATGACACGCCATTGCAGATGCTTAATAAATTGACAAAGGTAGAGAATGTAATGAAGACAACATTTTTGTCTGTTTTGAGAAAGTGAGAAAACTGCATGCTTTTCCATGAAATCGAATGCGTATATAGCTCATGCCCAGAATCCTTAATTCTGAGTACATACTTGAGATAAATAGATACAGATTTGTAAGGGGATGTAGTCAAGAATATTTATTTCAATGTAATTTGTATTAGGCAACAATTACAAAACACATGTAATGTTCATATTTAAAGAAATGGATTAGTTGAAATGTGATTAAAATTTAAATTAAAATTTGCATGTCATGGAGCCTGAGAGGTGGACTTCAGGTTTGGCATGCATCCAGGGCCTACAGAATTCCTCTTAAGGAACACAGACCACGGATACCATCTTGGAGCCCTTTCCTCGCCTTCCTGCAGCTCGCTGTATCTCTCAGAAAGGAGCTTATACACTCATCTGGAGCCCCGATTTTTGCAACTGCTTCCCAGATTGCCTGGCTCTGGAGGCCAGCAGAGCTTACACTTGTATTCCCATAAGACAGTATATATTTGCATGCTTTTAAAAGCTGGTGCCTGACGCATATACATAGTAATAATACTACATATTTTGAAAATATATATATGTATTAAAAGATAGATGAAATTTGTGTCAGTGGAGAATGGAACTGGGATGCAGTTAAAAGGGAAAATTACAAATTAAAGACACACACAAAAAAAACGCAGAAAGACTAATGAGGCAAATATGCCATGAATTTTAGCATGAGATTAATTAAAATTTAAGGAACAGATTCCCAAAAGAAAGATTAATGTATAATCAAGTGAGAAATTGTGGAACACATTTTCAGTTTGATTGTTCTTGTTCTGATTTTTCTTCTCCCCTGCATAGAGAGGTTAGTGTTTGGGGTTGGATAGTTAATGATTAATGTTATTGTATAAAGGATAAAAGGAATCATAGTCACTATTTTATCTGATCTCTAGAGGCTTTTCTTTTTATTCACTGTTTAAAACAGTTGTTTTGAAAAGCGTACAAAAATGTAGTTGGACAGGCTTTTTATATTAACCAAACATACTGATTTAAAAAACCCACGCTTTTCATTTTAATCTATAACTATTTTCTGCTACATTTTTTTTGCAATATTTAATTCTTGTCTAATATAGTAAGAATAGGCTTAACTGACAATCAAATAAGCAAGGACTCCATATCCCGTGGTGAAATTTTAAGAAGAAAAACACATTTTTATGTGATATGAACAATAATTCTGATTGGGTTGAACTCAAACTAGTAATTTTAATGTTGACATTTGAAATAATAAAAGATTTAAATATTCCTCAGATGCATATTTGAACTTGTAAGATGACTCTGGCTGCTATGTGAGAAAAAGATACAGGAGAAGAAAAGATATGGTAAAGCAAATAGTAGAATATTACACCAATCTAATTGAATATGGGAAGATTCCCATTATATTCTGAGGTTAGAAACAAAAACATTTGACTTCAGTAAATACTTTAGGATGTTGATCTTTATTACAGGATTGTTTGATGGTCAAGTGAGATAATAAGATAATAATTGTAACGTTTCTAGCATTGTGCCCAATAAATGGTAATATTGTTGAAACCCAGATATTTCTATCTCTTCAAACACTAAAATTATCTGTATATTTCAATAGTATGTGGTTTTGATCAATTAGCATAATTATGTTAATTTTGTAACTTTAAAATATCTATTTACATAGAATAATAATACCCACTTAAAAAGAAAACTAGAGGAAACAGTTAATTTTCTCCCTTTGCATTAGTCAAAGCAACCAGCTAATTCCAATTCAATCAATTTAAATCAGTCCATGAATATATATACATTTTCCAAATTCAATGAATACCTGGGTTTCAGGAATAAGCTAGCCTATGATGTCATGCTCCATTCAAAGACTAATTTTTTATGGCATATGCCAGTTAATGTTAGCTGTGTTTTTCTAAGGCTCCTTGAGGAGTGCTCTGGGTGATTGATCCCAGGTGTAGTTATCCATAGCAAATTGATTAAGCTCATTTTCAGTCATAGACAATGGGGCTTGGTATCCTAGGTAAAATAAAATGTACCTTGCTCAAAGAATGAATAATTAAAAAATCAGAATAATTCTTGATTAAGAAAGGTATTTGAATTAATTACATTTTATCCAACTTAATATTTTGGCTCATTGACCAAACCTATCTTGTCTGTTGGTACCACTAATAGAAAAATGATTAAATTGACACAAAATCAAAATATGTGAGCTATGAAGTAATATGTTATTTTTTTCTTTACCTGGCTAAGTAACAAGTACAATATAGTTCTTTATAGCATATGAATACACATGCAAATCAAAGACTTTGTTGCTTTCTCCTGCATCAGGAAAAACCCTTAAGAGCCTGTACATGTTTGTGACACTTGCTAAAAGTGATTGGAGTTAAAGCATGATATCATGAATACAGAATACAGTCAATTACCCACATAAAATAGGAGTGTGTTTGGTAATTTTCCTGAGCATGTGCATGATTTACATATTTTGCTTAGTTTCAATGTGAGAAAACTTCTAAAATATGGAATACAAAAATAATTTTTTTTTTTTTTTGGCCTTGCCGTGCAGCATGCAGGATCTTAATTCTTGGACCAGGGATCGAACCCGTGCCCCCTGCAGTGGAAGCACGGAGTCTTAACCACTGGACCACCAGGGAAGTTTTCATTATATATTGAGTTTTCATTATAAATTGATAATGCTTTAAGTTTTAGACTACAGTATGTTCTGAATTAATATCACAATTACTTTCAGATCTAAACATTTTAGTTCTCTATGACCATTTCCTTTATTATAATTTTCACTATCACTTTGCTATACTTTTAAATAGCCTCCTGATTGTTTTCTTTTTATTGATTTCCTATGTTAATTCATTACCAACTATAGGACTTAAGCATCCTCAGGTTTTGAATCTGTGACAAGTTTTGGAACCAACCCCCTAAAGATACTGAGAGAAGATTTACTGTATGGTTTTATTTATGTGTGGAATCTATAAAACAAAACCAAAAACAAACAAAACAGAAACAGTCTCATACATACAGAGAACAAACTAGTAGTCACCAGTGGGGAGGGGCTTGGGGTGGCATGAAATAGACAAAGGGGGTCTAGAGGTCCAAACTTCTAGTTGTAAAATACATAAGTCCTGTGGATGTAATGTACAGCATGGGGAATATAATCAGTAACACTGCAATAACTATGGTGACAGACAGTTACTAGACTTATGGTGGTGATGAATTTGTAATGTATACAAATGTGGAATCACTATGTTGTATACCTGAAACAAATATAATATTGTATATCAACTATAGTTTAAATTATGAATTAGTATACTCAGAAAGATTCTAGAGATTATTTTATCTATTAAATACAAATAAATCAAAAAATTTTTAAAGTTTGCTATTTCATTTTGTCGTTTTTGATTATAGTTGATACATTTTTATATGTTATTTGGTGTTTATTTTTTATATGGATACTTCACCCTCTTTCCCTACTTTTCTATTAGACTCTTTTCAAGTTTTCCTTGAAAATATAGTAAGAAAAATTTATAGATTAAAAATATGATATTTAAGTCCTCATGTATGATTACTATGTTTATCCATCAGCCTTTTTTCCCATGTTGTTAGCTTTAAATTATAAGTAAATTTTTAATTCATTTTTTCCTAAATGGCTCTGAAGTCTGGTACTTTTCTGATTGAACTTTGCATTTTGTTTTACCTAATTCAAATTTTTAACCTTTAGTTTATACACAATTTGAATGTATTCTTATATTTATTTCTGAAATTTTTATTTTCTATTTATTTTCAACCTCATCAGTGCCATAATATTATTATTACTGTAATATTATTAAACATTTGACATATGTCAGTGGGTGCCAAAATTAAAAACTTTCTTTAGATCTCTAATTGTGATTTTTAAAATATCAGATTACTGGAAAAATTAACTTCTCTTAATATATGTCTTCAAAATTAGAAACTTTTATGCTGCTCTGTATATTCAAGTATTAATATATGTCCCTCATTAATCTTTTGAAAATTTTTATATAAATTCTTTACAGTATTTGGTAAATGTATACCTAGCTATACATTATGTATCTCTCTCAAACAGTTAGGTAATTGTCTACATTTTTTGTGTGTGTGTGGGAAGTAGAGTAGGAATCAATTATATACATTTTAATTGGTAACTTTTTACATAATATTATTGTCTTCATAGTTCTCAATAGTAAAATACAAAGGCTTTGTTTTTGGTATTGTATATTTAATCCCACATTTATATAATAATAAATCTGTTTTTATTTTTGTAATATGACTTATTAAGTTAATGAGTTTTTAAAAAAACATGTACTTCTCTAAAATCACAAATATGCATGGATTTTTTTTCTTTTACTAAACCATTTGCTTTAGTTTGCTAGAATTTAAAACCAATAACTCATGTATGTTTTTAATAAATAATGGAATCCTATTTTATGTTTTTGGTTAGAAATCATAAAATTTTGTTACAAATGGGGAGCTTTTCTTTATTTTTAATCTGGAACAATTTATATAACATAGAATATACTACTTGCAAAACGGCCTACTTTCAGTAGATTTGAATATACTACTTGCAAAACGGCCTACTTTCAGTAGATTATTTGGGATGAAATCTATTTTTTTATGTTTATTATTGGGTTTCTTGGGTTTCTTCTTTTGGAGACAACATTTAGGTTATTTATATTTTATAAATAAATCATTACTTTTTAAACAATCACATGTAATCCCTTATAATTTCCTAGGTTACTTTCTTTTTCCTAACATATTCAATATAGACATCTTACTATTGCCTTTCTTTTTTATTTTATTTTACTTATTTTATTTTATTTTTTTTTTGCGGTACGCGGGTCTCTCACTGTTGGGGCCTCTCCCATTGCGGAGCACAGGCTCCAGACGCGCAGGCTCAGCAGCCATGGCTCACGGGCCCAGCCGCTCCGCGGCATGTGGGATCTTCCCGGACAGGGGCACGAACCCGTGTCCCCTGCATTGGCAGGCCGACTCTCAACCACTGCGTCACCAGGGAAGCCCTCCCTTTCTTTTTTAATCTATGCTGAGAGAGTTGTGCTCAATGTTGGACTACTTACTAAATCATTAATTTTTAACTATTTATAATTATTTATCTTTCCATTTGATTTTGTCTGTATTTCATTATCATAGTTTTATTGTTTCCTAACTCTATTTCTAGTAAACATTTCTTGCCCAAGAAAAAATTATTTAAATATATTATGTGAATTGAAAATAATTTCTATAGATGCCATATTCCCGTAGAAATGTAGCTGCATTTAAAACATAAATTATTTTAAAATATTTATATATTGATTTTAACTAAAAACTTTGTTACATATTTCATTAGCATTAATTTTTTACTGTAAAATATTAGCTAAATATGGTTATAAATTTATTAAATTTTATTTATGGTATAATGTGTTACCAACTTTTCTAAAAGAAAGATCAACTTTTCTGGGTACAGTATCCTTAGTTGGCAGGTTTTTTTCTTTTTTTTTTCTTTCAGCACTTTGAATATATCATCCTACTTCCTTCTGGCCTGTAGTGTTTCTGCTGAAAAAAAATCTGCTTATATTCTTATGGGGGTTCCTTGTACAGAGAAGTTGTTTTTCCGTTGCTGCTTTTAAGATTCTCTCCTTATCTTTTAACATTTTAAAATTTAATTACAATGTGTCTAAGTGTGGGTCTTTTTAGATTTTTCTTATTTAGTGTCTTGTGCACTGTTTGGATCTGGATGTCCTTTTCTTCTTCAGGTTAGGGATGTTTTCAGCCATTATTTCTTTGAATAAACTTTCTGCCCCTTTCTCACTCTCTTCTCTTTCTGGGACTCCTACAATACATAAATTGAACTGTATGATACTCCTCTTAAGCTAACTTCATTTTTTATTTTATTTCTATTTGACCCTCTGATTAGAATACCATGCCTTGTATTCAAATTTGCCTATCCTTTCTTCTACTTAATCTAGTCTGCTATTGAACCACAGTGGGAATAGCCAGTTAAGAATTTCCTCTTTGTTTGCTACAGTTCTGTGGGACTTTTGAATGGAAGCCCAGTTTGCTATCAGAGTCAGGCAATCTGGGCACCCCTCCCACAGGTGGCAGCTGAAAAGCTGTGGGGCAGATGTGTGTGTAGCTCTCTCCAGGGACATACTGGTGACTTGTGTCAGGGAGGAGGAGGAGGGGAGGGGAAGGGTCCTCTGTCTTCCCCAGCCTTGGGGGATGCTTGCAGTCAGCCCCTAGAGGTATGCTAAATTAGAAGTCTGACCCTCAGGCAGCAGCTTCTCAAGTGTGCAAATAGATCCCATTCAGGAAAAGATTGAGACGGGATTTTTTTTTTTGTCATTTCCCTCTGCACTGAGCCCTAGGAGACTAGCCACTGTGAATGCTCATTCCCCCATTAATTAAAAATTCCCCCAGGAATTAAAAATTCCTTCTTTGTTTGTGTGGGTATCATAGATACAAGCCCCATTGGCTTTTAGAGTTTGGGGTTTTGGGGACCTGTTCAAAGTTGGGCCTCTACATGTGAGATTCAACCCTTCTTCTCCTCAGGAAGAAGCTGGGAGTTGAGAGTTCCTACAAGATTTTATGGTGCTGCTGGGGGTGGGGTTTTGGCAAGAGTATGTTTCAGCCTTTCTTACTAATTTCAATATGGGTATTTTCTCATTCATTTGATATGTAGGAGTTGTTCAGCTCCTTTCTGGATTTCTTTCAGAGAGAACTGATCCATGTAAAGCTGTACATTTCCATGTGTCCATGAGAGGAGAAAAGTTCAGGAGCCTCCTATGAAACCATCTTTGCAGCCTCTCCTCACATAATATGTTTTCATGGGTGGAGTTATCTAAAGATAATTTGGAAGCACTTCTCTTTGAGTGTGACATATTTTAAATATGGCCCAATTATGTTCATCACATTATCAAATATTTAAATTTAGAATCATATATCATTTTTACTTAACTTACAGATAAACAAATGATGGTGTAATAAAGCTGCAAATAAAAGTTTAATTTTTTTGGAACAGATATAGTGACACAACAAAGTACTTAAATTATATTTGCTCTTTATTTCTTTACAATATAAATAGAATATATATATAAATTGTCAAAGAGTTGAATTAAGCAGTGATAGTTTGAACAAATATATAAAGCGATTCCAGTTTACCTCAATGTTTGTCATCTGTTTGAGTGAGCTCTCGAAAAATATCTGATATAAACTTAAGCTCTATTAATACAAGTATAAGACCAGAAAGAGGGGAGCCCTAGTATCTGTTTAAGCTGTATTTATCAAACTACGTTTGAAAAACTATATTCAGTGCTGGATATAATGTATTTAGAGGTATATTTATAATTTAAAGTGGAAAATGACTGTTAAAATTTAACAATAAATATTCAGAATATAGCTACATTTTTAAAACACTTAAGAACACACAATAAGCAAAATTAAATTATTTTGATAATGGAATCATGCTTATTCTGTTTTCCAAATTAATACTTATTAGTGTCTGTGACTGTAAAATTTGAGTATCTATTTAGTGAATGCAACTTTAAAATTTATACTTTGAGATGCTTGGAGGATAGTGGAGAAAAATACAGGAGGAAATATGGGTTTAATATCTTACAGATTATCTAGCTTTCTATATATCTATTTATCTATCTGCCTGCAGGCAATGTCATGAAAAAAGGATATAGAAGAGCTCAAGAAAGCCATGCTTCTCTAGGAAAGGACTTTACAGTTTAACTTGAAGGAGATGTACTGAAAACAAATAATATTTCAGAATATGATGTTAGGAATAAAATAATCAGGGGAAGATAAAAAACAATAACTTTGTGAGGGACATATAAAGATTGAGTCCCTCTCCATAATAATGTGAGCTTTGTACCAACACTTGTGAGGTGAAGAGAATCTAGCCATTAAAATAAATGAGGATGAATATTCCAAAGAGAGGGGACAGCAAATACAGTTAACTTCAGGAGAAAAGAGCAGGTTCTAGAAGTTCAATGTGAAAGAAACATTATGTATAAGGAAAAGAGTGATTTGGAGTGAGGTTGGAGATTTGGGTGGGTGAGATCAACAAACTGTATAGGTGTTTTTCCTCCAAGCGAAATGAGAAGTGGTGGGCTATCCCAGATAAGTGATGTGATTTGATTTAGTGCTTGTCAATGACTGTAGTGAGGAGGAATGAATACAAGCAGAGAAAAAAATAAAATTAGAGAATTTGCATTACTCCATGTTACAGATGATGGGGATTTGGATAAAAATGTATCAGTAAAGACTGTGAGGTATGAAGTGAAAAATTATTTTGGAGTTTGATTTGAAGTAATTTATGATTTTTTTTAAGTTGTAGGAGACAAAGTGAAGAAAAATATTACATACATTAAAAGGATCACACACCATGATCAAGTGGGATTTATCCCAGGGATGCAAGGATTTTTTTCAATATCCAAAATCAATCAGTGTGATACATCACATTAACAAATCGAAGAATAAAAACATGTGATCAACTTAATAGATGCAGAAAAAAAGTTTTGACAAAATTCAACATCCATTTATGATTAAAACTTTCCAGAAAGTGGGCATAGAGGGAATCTGCCTCAACATAATAAAGGCACAAACTCACAGATACCATCATACTCAATGGTGAAAAGCTGAAAGCATTTCCTCTAAGATAAGGAAAAGACAAGGATGTCCACATTCACCACTTCTACTCAACATAGTTTTGGAAGTCTTGGCCACAGCAATCAGAGAAGAAAAACAAAAAACAGGAATCTAAATTGGCAAAGGAGAGGTAAAACTGTCACTGTTTGCAAATGACATGATACTATATATAGAAAATCCTAAAAATGCTGCCAGAAAACTACCAAAGCTTATCAATGAATTTGGTAATGCTGCAAAATACAAAATTAATACACAGAAATCTGTTGCATTTCTATACACTAACAACAAATTATCAGAAAGAGAAATTAAGGAAACAATCCCACTTACCATCACATCAAAAAGAATAGAATATCTAGGAATTACCTTACCTAAGAAGACAAAACACTTGTACTCTGAAAACTATAAGACACTGATGAAAGAAATCAAAGATGACACAAACAGATGGAAAGATATAGCATGTTCTTAGATTGGAAGAATCAATACTGTCAAAATGACTATACCACCCAAGGCAATCTACTACCAAGGAAATTCATTAGATTCAATGTAATCCCTATAAAATTAACATGGCATTTTTCACAGAACTAGAACCAAAAAATTTTACAATTTGTATAGAAACACCAAAGAACCCAAAGCAACTCTGAGAAAGAAAAACAGAGCTGGAGAAATCAGGCTCACACACTTCAGAATATACTACAAAGCTATAGTCATCAAAACAGTACGGTACTGGCACAAAAATAGAAATACAGATCAATGGAACAGGATAGAAAGCCCAGAAATAAACCCACACACCTATAGTCAATTAATTTACGACAAAGGAGGCAAGAATATACAATGGAGACAAGACAGTCTGTTTAATAAATGGTGCCGGGAAAACTGGCCTGCTACATGTAAAAGAATGAAATTAAAACATTGTCTAACACCATACACAAAAATAAATTAAAAAAAGATTAACGACCTAAATGTAAGACTGGATACTATAATACTCTTAGAGGAAAACATAGGCAGAAGACTCTTTAACATAAATTGCAGCAATATCTTTTTGGATTGACCTCCTAGATTATTGAAAATAAAAACAAAAATAAACAAATGGGACCTAATTAAACTTAAAACTTTTGCACAGCAAAGGGAACCATAAACAAAATGAAAAGACAACCACAGAATGGGAGAAAATATTTGCAAACAATGCTACTGACAAGGGATTAATCTCCAAAACAGCTCATGCAGCTCAATACCAGAAAAAAAAAACCAACCATATCAAAAAATGGCAGGAGACCTAAACAGACATTTCTGCAAAGAAGACAGACAGATGGCCAGAAAGCACATGAAAAGATGCTCAACATCACTAATTATTAGAGAAACACAAATCAAAACTACAATGAAGTGTCACCTCACAGCAGTCATAATGGCCATCATCAAAAACTCTACAAACAATAAATGCTGGAGAGGGTGTGGAGAGAAGGGAACCTTCCTACACTGTTGGTGGGAATGTAAATTTGTGTAACTATGGAGAACAGTATGGAGGTTCCTTAAAAGAACTAAAAATAGAACTACCATATGATCCAGCAATCCATATAGGAGGTGGATTCAAATAGATATTGTTGTGATTTATGTCAGAGAGTGCTCTGCCTGTGTTTTCCTATAATGGTTTTACAGTACCTGGTCTTATGTTTAGGTCTATATATGATGTTCTTGAATTGGAAGAATCTATATTGTCAAAATGACTATACTACCCAAGGCAATCTGCAGATTCAATTCAATCCCTATCAAATTCCCAATGCTGTTTTTCACAGAACTAGAACAAAAAATTTTAAATTTGTATGGAAGCACAGAAGACCCCAAATAGCCAAAGCAATCCTAAGAAAGAAAAATGGAGCTGGAGGAACTAGGCTCCCTGACTTCAGACTATACTACAAAGCTTCAGTCATCAAGAGTATGGTACTGTCACAAAAACAAAAATAGAGATCAATGGAACAGGATAGAAAGCCCTGCAATAAACCCACACACCTATGGTCAATTAACCTATGACAAAGGAGGCAAGAGTATACAATGGAGAAAAGACAGTCTCTTCAATAAGTGGTGCTGGGAAAACTGGGCAGCTACATGTAAAAGAATGACATTAGAACATTCTCTAACACTGTACACAAAAAATGAATTCAAAATGGATTAAATACCTAAATGTAAACAGGCAACTTTTTAATGTGTGGGAGTTTCCCATGTGTAAGGTCTGCAGAATAAGTTTTTGTAAATTGAACAGCACTATCAAATAACTTTGTGAGCAAATCACATGTGAAGAGCATCAAAAATCATAATGTGGGCTTCCCTGGTGGCGCAGTGGTTGAGAGTCCGCCTGCCAGTGCAGGGGACACGGGTTCGTGCCCCGGTCCGGGAGAATCCCACATGCCACAGAGCTGCTAGCCCGTGAGCCATGGCCGCTGAGCCTGTGCGTCCAGAGCCTGTGCTCCGCAACGGGAGAGGCCCCAACAGTGAGAGGCCCACGTACCGCAAAAAAACCAAAACACCAAAATCATAATGTTACTGCTTATTTATTTTATGAGTCCTCTTTTGTTAGTGGTGTGTGCTATTTTTATATGAAACTTTAATTACCTTTCCTTAATTTGCCAGCATAAATCTTTCCTGCCTTCTCTGGTATTGGGACACATTAAAGTGCTTATAAAATTTCACTGGAAATTTTGCTCATGAAAATGCTTTTGAAATGCAATTTGATGCCTAGTTCAGACACAAAGTTTTATTGTGTTCAACCATCCTTAACATGTACAATGACACACATCCCCCCTTCAGTTTACTGACTTAACATACACCTAGATTCCACAATAGGGACTCAATAACTTTGGACAAAACCCCCTGAGCTATTTGCTTATCCTGTGCTTCTTGGTTTACTTGATAAATACTAAAAAAAACACCAATTAGAATTTAAATAAAAGATAGAATAACATTTTTAAGTGACTTTATCAGCAATAAATACATTTACTTTCTATGACTGGAATGCTGTTTGCAACAAAATTACACACTAGTAAAATGGTCTTAAAATTAGGTTGGGTCCTCAGCAATGCTCAATAGTAATAGCATTTTTCTTTGACCCAGCTGCTATTCCAATCTTCAGCATTCTCTTCAGGTTACCTTTCATAATTGTGATTCCACTTATCCACTGAGTTGAACTTGTCTCCTTTTTTTAGAGACTGTTAAAGGACAATTCAGTGTGAACTACCTTAAGTCACGTGCCGTCCGTCAATTCAGAGAACATGCCACCTCTTTACACTAGTGTCTCAAATGCTCAGGATAGTTTTGCCAGTGCAATTATTTAATTGTAATTTCCATAGGCCATTCTATCATTAGAAAAATCAAGGTGTTTATGAAAGATGGGCTATTTTATATGATCAGAAATTACATGGCCAGTAGTCCATTAACTTATTTATTTATTGTAAAGTGAATCCCTATTCAGTACTATATTCTGTAGTATAACATGATAATTTATAAACTATTCAATAAGTGCTTAAAAACACAACAGGAGGAGAAAGCATATCAAAAGGCTAAATGACTGTAATTCAGTAAAATGAATCATCAACCTTGTTATAGTCATAGTGAAATGAGGCCAAGTTTTGTCAATCTGCTTCTAGTAACTGAGTATCATATTGCAAATCAAGTTTTATTGTTTCTTCTTGAAAATGTGAAACTTGGACATGGTATAGCTGTGTTTTGAGCTCAGAGTAGCCATCAAGGCTGATATTCATTGGGTTATTTTGGTGAGTTTAAATGACACAGATATGTGCCCCTTCCCTAAGTACACTTGCTTATTCTTACCTTCAACCATATCTTCTTCCAAAAACCATAGATAAGGAGATACATAACCAATTTTTCTCACTGAAAATATTTGCCCTTTCCGAAACCAGTCATGGGTACACTGTGCAATGACCTAAGGGCACAGAGTGCTATTAGAATCTCTGCCAGTAAGTGCTGTGGAGCCAGTTGTAAAGGAGGCTTGAAATTTATCCTACTATGCCCAATGAACAAAAACGTTCCTTCTAAGGCCCTAAGTGTTGGCAGAGTGAAGGATCAGTATGAGTTAGGGGGGGACCTGATCAGAGTTTGAGGAACTTATCTGTTCCGGTTCTGTATATAACAGCTCCTCTCTTGTGGATTAAGCATACGTAGAATTATTTTCTACACCTATTCTTTAGATTTCTGCCTACATAAATTAGAAAGTTCTAACATGCTTTATCTTGACCTTCCTTTATAGTGTGACTTTGATGGCATGTCTTCCCTTCTTCTTTGCCTCCATGAGGTAACCCAACTCTATTAAAAGGCTTTTAAACACTGAGAAGTGAGGGTCATAAGAAATGAGGACAATTTACCCCCCTTTTCAGAAAACTGCCACTGACAAGCAACATCTTCTGCCCCATCAGAAAGAGGAGGAGGAGATGCAAATTGCAAGGGAGATTTAGTGGAAGCTGTTCATGAGTACTCACACTACCTAAACCATTCCAATTCTGAAGATCCCAATCTTATCCTAAAGATGTCCTAGTTTTCACATAGGATACCTGGCAGGACTATAAATGTAACTGACATTGTAATCTGCAACTTAGCAGGATCAGGAGATCAATGTTTGATTTTGGTTGTCAGCCATCTCAATTTTGCAACTTTGTGAGATAAGAGATCTGTTTATCATACTAAGTTTCTTCGTCTCCACTAATGCTTTGCACTGATACTTGAATTTTATTCTCTTTTTAAAGTTTTCTGATTTTTGAGGCTGCACTCCACTTCATAGTCCTTGATTTTCTCAATTGTTCATATTGTTGAATGGCACTGAATATTCAGTCCTTAAAATTCTAGATCCCAGTGAGTTCTTTATTCCAGATGATCACTAAGGATAATTACATTTTCTCTTGCTGCCATGGAGCAAGGTTTATTATCCTCATTGGGGAATATTAATGGGAAGCTGGCGGCCTAGCTAACCACATAATCTATCCAAGATTACCTACATTTTCCCAGAAATCTGTTCCCTGTTATGCTCTCTAGTAATTAATAGTTGTCAGGGAGCTGGGGGAAAGGAGTTTCTAAGTTCTCTCTGTTTTTATAGGTGAAGATGGATCCCTACCTCTCATTAAATCTTAGCTGTCATGGAATTCCTCCAAGCTGAGAAGGAGGTTTAAATATTGGAGAAACAAAAATAACAAATATTTACAAATACCACATTGCTTTGCATGACAGATAAGCTCTTTGCTACCCAGCACCAGTTTGCAGGTCCTAGTTTATCTTCTACCTCTTACTATTACGTTGACTTAATATTAAGTCCTTGAAAATGCAGTGATTTTATTTATGCCTTTATTATGCCTTATAATTCTTGCACTTTTTTTCCCTCAAATTCCATTCAATATCTTAGTAAGTATTCTAATTTTTGATGATTTAATTCTAGAAAATGTTTGCTGTCATCATCCATACAAAATTATGTGATTGTTTTCTCTATCTAACTTAGCATCATGATCAAGCCACTGTTATGCTGATCATATTGCTGTACAATTCTCTTTCTTCCCACCCCCCCTTTCTATCTCTTTCCTAGCTCCCCTCTATTCCTCCTTCCCTCCCTTCTTTAATTCCTCAAATTTAACCAAATTAAATTTATAAAAACTTAATTGCATTTTGACACACTAGCAGCATATAGTTTAATGTACTTTAAGATACAATAAAACAGGAACAAAATATAATTGCAGTAGATTACTTGGTTATCCTGACAATAGTCTATTTCTTAACTAGCAATTCTAAATATTTTCCATTAACAATGCATTGTGAAATACACTAAAATTATCACACTTTCCTTCCCACCTTCTCTTAACATTCACCAGATCATTTTTACTATATGCCTTGCTATTTCTTACAATTCTATTAAGGTTAAATGTTTTCTTTATTATTTTAAGTGTCATGTTAAGAAGTATATTATTTTATGATCATAATTACAATGAAGTTGATTATACGTATGTTATAAATAAGCAGATTGAGATATCCAATGAATTCCTTCCCTGGATAAATCTTCATTCTTTTAGTTTCCTTCACTTCATCATTTTCCTTAGAGATTTACTGCAGTCCAGCCACAACTTCACTGCTTCGGTTTTCTGATTATACTATTTAAACTCCTTTAATGGCTTTTTATAGCACAAAAATATTCCAGTATTCTTACATGCATGTAAGAATGTTTTACTACTACCTACTTCTCTAACTTTATCTACCCTACACTGCCCTCATTTCCTGAACTTCCACGCAACATGACTACTTTAAGGTACTTGAACAATCTTTAACAACTCTTTTACAACTTGGTTTTTATCATGTGCCCTTCCTTCTGCCTTAAAGAAAATAAAATAGGGTAACTCCCTGGCAGTCCAGTGCGTAAGACTCCGTGCTTCCACCAGAGGGGAGATGGGTTCGGTCCCTGGTCAGGGAACTAAGATCCTGCATGCCGTGCGGTGTGGCCAAAAAATTAAAAAAATAATAAAATAAAAAATATGGCCCAAAGATACACAGTAAGAACTAGGGGTGGGAGCCTGGAGCTAGAAACCAGTAGAGTCAGTCATTGCATTCCTGAATCACTTTATAAAGAAAACAACCAACCTTTTTAGTCTTTAAAAATGTTTTGTAACAGAATAACTTCATAATATATGCAGAAAAAAAGATTGTACAGTTGGTTCCTTGGCCATTCCTTTAACTTCAACACCATCTTAGGACATGACCTTTGGCAAATCTCTCTTAAGGTAATAAACAAAGGAATTGTTAGGAGTTTCCAGGTCCAAGTAGAGTGAATTTGGCTAAGGTCTCCTTACCGGATTAAGCACCTGTATCCTATTGTGAAGATCCAGTAATGGGTATCCAGCATGGATGAGAGGCAGCTGACCCAGAGCATGGGCTCAGTCCAGTGTGCCTCGGGGCTATGTGATTTATAAGATGTTAAAGCTGAAAGAACCCAATACTGATGTTTTCCATCAGCAGAGGTTGTCCGCACGCACTCAGACCTCTTTCATAACCATGCTTGTCTTCAGGCCATCAGAAATCTGTCTGGAAGCCACAAGGTATCTGCAAGCCTGTTGTTATGTATGCTATTTGGTTTCCTGCTTTGTATCTTTCTTATCGCTAAGTAAACATGGTGTCTGTTGAAGCTTCTGCATGTGGCTTGTTTCCCTGAAGCTGTCAATCTGCTCTCAGTAAAAAGTTGATTGCAAGGGAGAAGGGAAGATGGCTGAAGAGTAAGACACAGAGATCACCTTCCTCCCCACAGATACACCAGAATTACATCTACACGTGGAACAACTCCTACAGAACACCTACTGAACGCTGGCACAAGACCTCAGACCTCCCAAAAGGCAGGAAAGTCCCCACGTACCTGGGTAGGGCAAAAGAAAAAAGAATAAATAGAGACAAAAGGATAGGGATGGGACCTGCACCAGTGGGAAGGAGCTGTGAAGGAGGAAATGTTTCCAGACACTAGGAAGCCCCTTCGCGGGCGGAGACTGCAGGTAGCGGAGGGGGAAGCTTCGCGGCCGTGGAGGAGAGCACAGCAACAGGAGTGCGAGGGGCAAAGCGGAGAGATTCCCGCACAGAGGACCGGTGCCGACTGGCACTCAACAGCCCGAGAGGCTTGTCTGCTCACCAGCTGGGGCGGGCAGGGCTGGGAGCTGAGGCTCGGGCTTCGGTCGGAGCGCAGGGAGAAGACTGGGGTTGGCAGCGTGAACACAGCCTGCAGGGGTCTAGTGCACCACGGCTAGCCGGGAGGGAGTCCAGGGAAAACTCTGGACCTGCCGAAGAGGCAAGAGACTTTTTCTTCCCTCTTTGTTTCCTGGTGCGTGAGGAGAGGGGATTAAGATCGCTGCTTAAAGGAGCTCCAGAGACGGGTGCGAGCCGCAGCTAAAAGCGCAGACCCCAGAGATGGGCATGAGACACTAAGGCTGCTGCTGCCGCCACCAAGAAGCCTGTGTGCGAGCACAGGTCACTATCCACACCTCCCTTCCGGGAAGCCTGTGCTGCCCGCCACTGCCAGGGTCCCGGGATCCAGGGACAACTCCCCGGGAGAACATATGGCGCGCCACAGGCTGGTGCAACGACATGCTGGCCTCTGCCGCCGCAGGCTTGCCCCGCACTACGTACCCCTCCCTCCCCCCAGCCTGAGTGAGCCAGAGTCCCTGAAGCAGCTACGCCTTTAACCCTGTCCTGAGCAGAGAACAGACACTCTCCGGTGACCTACATGCAGAGGCGGGGCCAAACCCAAAGCTGAGCCCCTGCGAGCTGTGAGAACAAAGAAGAGAAAGGGAAATCTCTCCCAGCAGCCTCAGAAGCAGCGGATTAAAGCTCCACAATCAACTTGATGTACGCTGCATCTGTGGAATACATGAATACACAACGAATCATCCCAAATTGAGGAGGTGGACTTTGAGAGCAAGGTTTATATTTTCTCCCCTTTTCCTCTTTTTGTGAGTGTGTATGTGTATGCTTCTGTGTAAGATTTTGTCTGTAGAGCTTTGCTTACACCATTTGTCCTAGGGTTCTATCCATCTTTTTGTTTTCTTTAAAAAAATTTTTTTTACTTAGTAATTATTTTTTATTTTAATAACTTTATTTTATCTTATTTTATTTTATCTTCTTTCTTTCTTTCTTTCCTTCTTTCCCTCCTTCCTTCCTTCCTCCCTCTCTCTCTCCCTTCTTTCTTTCTTTTTCTTTCTTTATTTCTACTTTTTCTCCCTTTTATTCTGAGCCATGTGGATAAAAGGCTGTTGGTGCTGCAGCCAGGAGTCAGTGCTCTGCCTCTGAGGTGGGAGAGACAACTTCAGGACACTGGTCCACAAGAGACCTCCCAGCTGCACATAATATCAAATGGCAAAAATATCCCAGAGATCTCCATCTCAACACCAGCACCCAGCTTCACTCACGACCAGCAAGCTACAGTGCTGGACACCCTATGCCAAACAACTAGCAAGACAGGAACACAACCCCACCCATTACAGAGAGGCTGCCTAAAATCATAATAAGTCCACAGACACCCCAAAACACACCACCAGACGTGGACCTGCCCACCAGAAAGACAAGATCCAGCCTCATCCACCAGAACACAGCCACTAGTCCCCTCCACCAGGAAGCCTACACAACCCACTGAACCAACTTTAGCCACTGGGGAAAGACACCAAAAACAATGGGAACTATGAACCTGCAGTCTGCAAAAAGGAGACCCCAAACACAGTAAGATAAGCAAAATGAGAAGACAGAAAAACACACAGCAGATTAAGGAGCAAGATAAAAACCCACCAGACCTAATAAATGAAGAGGAAATAGGCAGTCTACCTGATAAAAAATTCAGAATAATGATAGTAAAGATGATCCAAAAGCTTGGAAATAGAATAGACAAAATGCAAGAAAATTTAACAAAGACCTGGAAGAACTAAAGATGAAACAAGCAACAATGACCAACAAAATAAATGAAAGTAAAAATACTCTAGATGGGATCAATAGCACAATAACTGAAGCAGAAGAATGGATAAGTGACCTGGAAGATAAAATAGTGGAAATAACTACTGCAGAGCAGAATAAAGAAAACAGAATGAAAAGAACTGAGGACAGTCTCAGAGACCTCTGAACAACGTTAAATGCACCAACATTCTAATTATAGGGGTTCCAGAAGAAGAAGAAAAAAAGAAAGGGACTGAGAAAATATTTGAAGAGCTTATTGTTGAAAACTTCCCTAATATGGGAAAGGAAATAGTTAAGCAAGTCCAGGAAGCACATAGAGTCCCATACAGGATAAATCCAAGGAGAAACACACCAAGACACATAATAATCAAACTCTCAAAAATTAAATACAAAGGAAACATATTAAAAGCAGCAAGGGAAAAAAAAACAAATATCACACATGGGAATCCCCATAAGGTTAACTGCTGATCTTTCAGCAGAAACTCTGCAAGCCAGAAGGGACTGGCAGGACATATTTAAAGTGATGAAGGAGAAAAACCTGCAACCAAGATTACTCTACCCAGCAAGGATCACATTCAGATTTGATGGAGAAATTAAAACCTTTACAGACAAGCAAAAGCTGAGAGAGTTCAGCACCACCAAACCAGCTTTACAACAAATGCTAAAGGAACTTCTCTAGGCAAAAAACACAAGAGAAGTAAAAGACCTACAATAACGAACCCAAAACAATTAAGAAAATGGGAATAAGAACATACATATTGATAATTACGTAAAATGTAAATGGACTAAATGCTCCCACCAAAAGACACAGATTGGCTGAATGGATAAAAAAACAAGGCCCATATATATGCTGTCTACAAGAGACCCACTTCAGACCTAGAGACACATACAGACTGAAAGTAAGGGGGTAGAAAAAGATATTCCATGCAAATGGAAACCAAAAGAAAGCTGCAGTAACAATTCTCATATCAGACGAAATAGACTTTAAAATAAAGACTATTACAAGAGACAAAGAAGGACACTACATAATGATCAAGGGATCGATTCAAGAAGAGGATATAACAATTGTAAATATTGATGCACCCAAAATAGGAGTACCTCAATACATAAGGCAAATACTAACAGCCATAAAAGGGGAAATTGACAGTAACACATTGACAGTAGGGGATTTGACACCCCACTTTCACCAATGGACAGATCATCCAAAATGAAAATAAATAAGGAAACACAAGCTTTAAATGATACATTAAACAAGATGGACTTAATTGATAATTATAGGACATTCCATCCAAAAACAACAGAATACACATTTTTCTCAAGTGCTCATGGAACATTCTCCAGGATAGATCATATCTTAGGTCACAAATCAAGCCTTGGTAAATTTAAGAAAATTGAAATTGTATCAAGTATCTTTTCTGACCACAACGCTATGAGACTACATATCAATTACAGGAAAAGATCTGTAAAAAATACAAACACATGGAGGCTAAACAATACACTACTTAATAACGAAGTGATCACTGAATAAATCAAAGAGGAAATCAAAAAATACCTAGAAACAAATGACAATGGAGACACAATGACCGAAAACCTATGGGATGCAGCAAAAGCAGTTCTAAGAGGGAAGTTTATAGCAATACAATCCTACCTTAAGAAAAAGGAAACATCTCGAATAAACAACCTAAACTTGCACTTAAAGCAATTAGAGAAGAAGAGCAAAAAAACCCCAAGGTTAGGAGAAGGAAACAAATCATAAAAATCAGATCAGAAATAAATGAAAAAGAAATGAAGGAAACGATAGCAAAGATCAATAAAACTAAAAGTTGGTTCTTTGAGATGATAAACAAAACAGATAAACCTTTAGCCAGAGTCATCAAGAAAAAAAGAGAGAACACTCAAATCAATAGAATTAGAAATGAAAAAGGAGAAGTAACAACTGACACTGCAGAAATACAAAAGATCATGAGAGATTACTACAAGAAACTCTTTGCCAATAAAATGGACAACCTAGAAGAAATGGACAAATTCTTAGAAATGCACAACTTGCCAAGACTGAACCAGGAAGAAATGGAAAATATGAACAGACCAATCACAAGCACTGTAATTGAAACTGTGATTAAAAATCTTCCAACAAACAAAAGCCCAGGACAAGATGGCATCACAGGCGAATTCTATCAAACATTTAGAGAAGAGCTAACACCTATCCTTCTCAAACTCTTCCAAAATATAGCAGAGCGAGGAACACTCCCAAACTCATACTACGAGGCCACCATCACCTTGACATGGAAAGCAGACAAGGATGTCACAACGAAAGAAAACTACAGGCCAATATCACTGATGAACATAGATGCAAAAATCCTCAACAAAATACTAGTAAACAGAATCCAACAGCACATTAAAAGGATCATACACCATGATCAAGTGCGGTTTATGCCAGGCATGCAAGGATTCTTCAATATATGCAAATCAATCAACGTAATATACCATATTAACAAGTTGAAGGAGAAAAACCATATGATCACCCCAATAGATGCAGAGAAAGCTTTTGACAAAATTCAACACCATTTATGATAAAAACCCTGAAGAAAGTAGGCATAGAGGGAACTTTCCTCAACATTATAAAGGCAATATATGACAAACCCACAGCCAACATCGTCCTCAATGGTGAAAAACTGAAATCATTTCCACTAAGATCAGGAACAAGACAAGTTTGCCCACTGTCACCACTCTTATTCAACATAGTTTTGGAAGTTTTAGCCACAGCAATTAGAAAAGAAAAGGAAATAAAAGGAATCCAAATCAGAAAAGAAGAAGTAAAGCTGTGGATGTTCTCAGATGACATGATACTATACATAGAGAATCCTAAAGATGCTACCAGAAAACGACTAGAGCTAATAAATGAATTTGGTAAAGTAGCAGGATACAAAATTAATGCACAGAATCTCTGGCATTCCTATACACTAATGATGAAACATCTGAAAGTGAAATCAAGAAAACACTCCCATTTACCAGTGCAACAAAAAGAATAAAATATCTAGGAATAAACCTACCTAAGTAGACAAAAGACCTGTATGCAGAAAATTATAAGACACTGATGAAAGCAATTAAAGGTGATACAAATAGATGCAGAGATATAGCATGGTCTTGGATTGGAAGAATCAACATTGTGAAAACGACACTACTACCCAAAGCAATCTACAGATTCAGTGCAATCCCTATCAAACTACCACTGGCAATTTTCACAGTACTAGAACAAAAACTTTCAAAATTTGTATGGAAACACAAAAGACCTCGAATAGCCAAAACCATCTTGAGAAAGAAAAACAGAGCTGGAGGAATCAGGCTCCTGGATTTCAGACTATACTACAAAGCTACAGTAATCAAGACAGTATGGTATTGGCACAAAAACAGAAATATAGATCAATGGAACAGGATAGAAAGCTCAGAGATAAACCCACGCACATATGGTCACCTTATCTTTGATAAAGGAGGCAGGAATGTACAGTGGAGAAAGGACAGCCTCTTCAATAAGTGGTGCTGGGAAAACTGGACAGGTACATGTAAAATTATGAGATTAGATCACTCCCTAAAACCACAGACAAAAATATGCTCAAAATGGATTAAATGGATTACTAAATGTAAGGCCAGAAACTATCAAACCCTTGGAGGAAAACATAGGCAGAACACTCTATGACATAAATCACAGCAAGATCCTTTTTAACCCACCTCCTAGAGAAATGGAAATAAAAACAAAAAGAAACAAATGGGACCTAATGAAACTTCAAAGCTTTTGCACAGCAAGGGAAACCATAAACAAGACCAAAAGACAACCCTCAGAATGGGAGAAAATATTTGCAAATGAAGCAACTGACAAAGGATTAATCTCCAAAATTTATAAGCAGCTCATGCAGCTCAATAACAAAAAAGCAAACAACCCAATCCCAAAATGGGCAGAAGACCTAAATAGACATTTCTCCAAAGAAGTTATACAGACTGTCAACAAACACATGAAAGCATGCTCAACATCATTAATCATTAGAGAAATGCAAATCAAAAGTACAATGAGATATCATCTCACACTGGTCAGAATGGCCATCATCAAGATATCTACAAACAATAAATGATGGAGAGGGTGTGGAGAAAAGGGGACCCTCTTGCACTGTTGGTGGGAATGTAAATTGATACAGCCACTATGGAGAACAGTATGGACGTTCCTTAAAAAACTACAAATAGAACTACCATATGACTCAGCAATCCCACTACTGGTCATATACCCTGAGCAAACCATAATTCAAAAAGAGTTATGTACCAAAATGTTCATTGCAGCCCTATTTACAATAGCCCAGAGATGGAAACAACCTAAGTGTCCATCATTGGATGAATGGATAAAGAAGATGTGGCACATATATACAATGGAATATTACTCAGCCATAAAAAGAAATGAAATTGAGCTATCTGTAATGAGGTGGATGGACCTAGAGTCTGTCATACAGAGTGAAGTAAGTCCGAAAGATAAAGACAAATACCATATGCTAACACATATATATGGAATTTAAGAAAAAAAAATGTCATGAAGAACCTAGGGGTAAGACAGGAATAAAGACACAGACGTACTAGAGAATGGCTTGAGGATATGGGGAGGGGGAAGGGTAAGCTGTGACAAAGCGAGAGAGTCGCATGGACATATATACACTACCAAACGTAAAATAGATAGCTAGTGGGAAGCAGCTGCATAGCACAGGGAGATCAGCTCGTGCTTTTTGACCACCTTGAGGGGTGAGATAGGGAGGGTGGGAGGGATGGAGTCGGAAGATGGAAGAGATATGGGAACATATGTATATGTATAACTGATTCACTTTGTTACAAAGCAGAAACTAACATATCATTGTAAAGAAATTATACTCCAATATACATGAAAAAAAAGTTGATTTCTATTAATATAAAATTGTAATATATTAAAAACTGCGAAACCCAAATGATACTTAAACAATTCTATTCAATCATGAAAACGGCATGTAACTTTTGTGATGTTCTATTAGTTCCAGCTCCACCAGTCATTCAAACCAACTCTGCTTAACTGTATTCTTTTTTTTTTTAAGTCTTTATTGAATTTATTACAATATTGCTTCTCTTTTATGCTTTGGTTTTTTGGCCACGAGGCATGTGGAATCTTATCCCCGACCAGGGATTGAACAAGCACCCCCTGCGTTGTAAGGCGAAGTCATAAACACTGTACTGCCTGGGAAGACCCTGCTTAATTTTATTCTTATGTGACCTGTTACAAGTTGTAAACAACTATTTTTCCAAATTACACTAATTCTGCACTAAGTTTTCCAGTATAATAGTCACCAAGTAGAATATGATGTATCCAAAAGAATGCAAACCTTGATACTTTTAAAGGTATATCACATATTAAAATGTTTAATAAATATTTGTAACTGATTCTCTAAGTGTTTCCCCTCATGGTTATACTGTAGCTATAGGGTTGGGAGATTTTCATGGGAAATTCATTATAATAAAGCAGAGCAAACAGCTACAGTTGTCCTTTATCTCTCTCCAGACATAAAATATTGAATTACGTCTATGCTGACATTATGAGAAATATTATATAGATGTTTATTTTAACCAGTGATGTCAGAAGAGTATATTTCAATTTTCCATGTAGTCATTTTATGTAGGCCAATCATATAAACTAGCATTTTGTTATTTTAAGCATATTCATCAAAGAAAATACATTTGAAGAATATAGACCTATGTCACAAACTCTTTTTTTTAGCATCTTTATTGGAGAATAATTGCTTTACAATGGTGTGTTAGTTTCTGCTGTATAACAAAGTGAATAAGATATACATAAACATATATCCCCATATATCCTCTCTCTTATGTCTCCCTCCCACCCTCTGTATCCCAAGCCTCTAGGTGGAAACAAAGCACCAAGCTGAGCTCCCTGTGCTATGTGGCTGATTCCCACTAGCTATCTGTTTTACATTTGGTAGTGTATATATGTCCATGCCACTTTCTCACTTCGTCCCAGCTTACACTTCTCCTTCTCCATGTCCTCAAGTGCATTCTCTATGTCTGCGCCTTTATTCCTGTCCTGCCCCTACGTTCTTCAGAACCATTTTTTTTTTTTTAGATTCCATATGTATGTGTTAGCATACGGTATTTGTTTTTCTCTTTCCGACTTACTTCACTCTGTATGACAGTCTCTAGGTCCATCCACCTCACTAAAAATAACTCAATTTTGTTTCTTTATATGGCTAAGTAATATTCCATTGTATATGTGTGCCACATTTTCTATATCTATTCATCTGTTGATGGACACTTAGGTTGCTTCCATGTATGGCTATTTTAAATAGAGCTGCAATGAACATTGTGGTACACGACCCTTTTGAGTTATGGTTTTCTCATGGTATATGCCCAGTAGTGGGATTTCTGCGTTGTATAGTAGTTTTATTTTTAGTTTTTAAGGAACCTCCATACTGTTCTCCATAGTGGCTGTATCAATTTACATTCCCACCAACAGTGCAAGAGGGTTCCCATTTCTCCACACCCTCTCCAGCATTTACTGTTTGTAGAGTTTTTGATGATGGCCATTCTGACTGGTGTGAGGTAATACTTCATTGTAGTTTTGATTTGCATTTCTCTGAAGATTAGTGATGTTGAGCATTCTTTCATATGTTTGTTGGCAATCTGTATATCTTCATTGGAGAAATATCTATTTAGGTCTACTGCCCATTTTTGGATTGGGTTGTTTTTTAGATATTGAGCTGCATGAGCTGCTTGTATATTTTGGAGAGTAATCCTTTGTCAGTTGCTTCATTTCCAAATATTTTCTCCCATTCTGAGGGATGTCTTTTCGTCTTGTTTGTGGTTTGCTTTGCTGTGCAAAAGCTTTGAAGTTTCATTAGGTCCCACTTGTTTATTTTTATTTCAATTTCTCTAGGAGGTGGGTCAAAAAGGATCTTGCTGTGATGTATGTCATAGAGTGTTCTGCCTATGTTTTCCTCTAAGAGTTTTATAGTGTATGGCCTTACATTTACGTCTTTAATCCATTTTGAGTTTATTTTCTTGTATGGTGTTAGGGAGTGTTCTAACTTCATTCTTTTACATTTAGCTGTCCAATTTTCCCATCACCACTTATTGAAGGGGTTGTCTTTTCTCCATTGTATATTCTTGCCTCCTTTATGAAAATTAGGTGGCCATATGTGTGTGGATTTTTCTCTGGGCTTTCTATCCTGTTCCATTGATCTGTATTTATGTTTTTGTGCCAGTACCATACTGTCTTGTTTACTGTAGCTTTGTACTATAGTCTGAAGTCAGGGAGCCTGATTCTTCCAGCTCCATTTTTCTTTCTCAAGATTGCTTTGGTTATTCAGGGTCTTTTGTGTTTCCAGACAAATTGTGAAATTTTGTGTCCTAGTTTTGTGAAAAATGTCATTGGTAGTTTGATAGGGATGGCATGAATCTGTAGATTGCTTCGGTTAGTATAGTCATTTTCACAATGTTGATTCTTCCAATCCAAGAACATGGTATATCTATCCATCTGTTTGTATCAACTTTAATTTCTTTCATCAGTGTCTTATAGTTTTCTGCATACAGGTCTTTTGTCTACTTAGGTAGGTTTATTCTTTTTGTTGCAATGGTAAATGGGAGTGTTTCCTTAATTTCTTTTTCAGAATTTTTATTGTTGTTGTATAGGAATGCAAGAGATATCTGTGAATTAATTTTACATCCCGCTACTTTACCAAATTTATTGATTAGCTCTAGTAGTTTCCTAGTAGCATCTTTGGGATTCTCTATGTATAGTATCATGTCATCTGCAGACAGTGACAGTGTTACTTTTTCTCCGATTTGGATTCCTTTTATGTCTTTTTCTTCTCTGATTGCTGTGGCTAAAACTTCCAAAACTATTTTGAATAACAGTGGTGAGAGTGGGGAACCTTTTCTTGTTCCTGATATTAGTGGAAATGGTTTCAGTTTTTTACCATTGAGAACGATTTTGGCTGTGGGTTTGTGATAGATGGCCTTTATTTTGTAAAGGTAAGTTCCCTCTATGCCTACTTTCTGGAGAGTTTTTATCATAAATTGGTGTTGCATTTTGTCGAAAGCTTTCTCTGCATCTATTGAGATGATCATATGTTTTTTCTCCTTCATTTTGTTAATATGTTGTATCACATCAATTGAGTATATTGAAGAATCCTTGCATTCCTGGGATAAACCCCACTTGATCATGGTGTATGATCCTTTTAATGTGCTGTTGGATTCTGTTTGCTAGTATTTTATTGAGGATTTTTGAATCCATATTCATCAGTGATATTGGCCTGTAGTTTTCTTTCTTTGTGACATCTTTGTCTGGGTTTGGTATCAAGGTGATGGTGGCCTCGTAGAATGAGTTTGGGAGCCTTCCTCCCTCTGCTACATTTTGGAAGAGTTTGAGAAGGATAGGTGTTAGCTCTTCTCTAAATGTTTGATAGAATTCGCCTGTGATGCCATCTTGTTCTGGGCTTTTGTTTGTTGGAAGATTTTTAATCACAGTTTCAATTACAGTGCTTGTGATTGGTCTGTTTATATTTTCTATTTCTTCCTGGTTCAGTCTCAGAAGGGTGTGTTTTTCTAAGAATTTGTCCATTTCTTCCAGGTTGTCCATTTTATTGGCATAGAGTTGCTTGTAATAATCTCTCATGATCTTTTGTATTTCTGCAGTGTCAGTTGTTACTTCATTTTTATTTCTCATTCTATTGATTTGAGTCTTCTCCCCGTTTTTCTTGATGAGTCTGGCTAAAGGTTTATCAATTTTGTTTATCTACTCAGAGAACCAGCTTTTAGTTTCATTGCTCTTAGGTATTGTTTTCTTCATTTCTTTTTCATTTCTTTCTGATCTGATTTTTATGATTTCTTTCCTTCTGCTAACTTTGGGGTGTTTTTGTTTTTCTTTTTCTAATCGAGTTGGGTGTAAGGTTAGGTTGTTTATTTGAGATGTTTCTTGTTTCCTGAGGTACGATTGTATTGCTATAAACTTCCCTCTTAGAACTGCTTTTGCTTCATCCCATAGGTTTTGGGTTGTCGTATTTTCATTGTCATTTGTTTCTAGGTATTTTTTGATTTCCTCTTTGATTTCTTCACTGATCTCTTTGTTATTTAGTAGTGTATTGTTTAACCTTCATGTGACAAACACTTTTTAAAGTAAGATGATAGCCGTAACATTTACAATTGCTGTTACCTCTTTAGAGGAGGCAAAGAGATACACTAACAAGGAGCAGTCAGAAAACTTCAAAGTGATGCTGCTATTCTGCTTCTCAATTAGTGTGACTAAGTCAAGACTTTGTTATTATGCAGTAGTACAGCAGTATTCACATGTGATTTTGATTATATAATTACATTGAGAAGTGTGACTGGGAGAGTCCTTGGAACCTGATAATTCTTTATGCATATTCAAAGGAAAATAACAGGAAGATTACCATGTGTCTTGAGTAAAAATTTCTTTTGACTCATTGTTTTAAGAAGCCTAATTCAAACTATTCTGTGAAAAAATTTCCAAAAATATAATTATGATCTGTCCTTCATATTTAACATATACACAACTTACAATGTATAGAAAATATATTTGTATTTACTTTCCTAGATATTTCATAATCAATTTTGATGCTTTATGATTGGAATTGAATTTGTACTGATGAAACTACAAAGTACCATTGCACAGTAAGGAAATACTTTGATTTACAACACTGGGGGATATTTTTATCCTTATCCTTATTCTTACAGATATTATTATTATTATCGTTATTCCTGTGTGGCATAGTGTATTATTGTCTATTGCTGTGTTACAAATTGCTCAAGAATTAATGACCTAAAACAACATACATTTATCAGTTCATAGTTTCTGTGATTCAGGAAGTTCGCCATGGCTTAGCTAGGTCCTCAGCTTCCCCCTCTCTCCCAAGGATGGTATCTAAGTGTCAGCCCAGGAGCTGCAGACTCATCCAAAGGCTCTAATGGGGAAAGATCCCCTTCTAAGTGCACCTAGTGGTTGTTGGCAGCATTCACCTTCTTTTGAGTGTTGGCCAGAGGTCACCCTGGGTTTCTCGTATCATGCTCTCTCTGATGTGACAATTTGCTTCATCAGAGCTGTAAGCTGAGAAGTTAATAGAGTCTGCTTGCAAGACAGATGTCACAAACTTTGTAACTTAATCATGAAGTGACATATAACTTCTACGTTTTTCTATCAGTTCCATCCTCAATTTAAGGGGATACAATGACATAGTTTGTCAGTTCTAGGAGGTGGCAGTCATTGTTGGCCATCATAGAAGTGTACCTAGCACACACAGTGTACAGAGAAGATCAAATAAGTAACTTGGGTCCTTGAGATAAAGCGGTAATAAATATATCTAGCTGGAAAGGTGTGGTGTGCTTGAATGTCAGGATAATGCATGCCAACTAACTACACATTTGTAGCTACAAACCTACTGAGATTGAAGGCATAAATCTCATTTATAGTAACATTTGTACAATATTTAATTCATCTGATTAATTTCTTAGGCAGAGATTCAGACATAGGAGGCACATGGTCTAAATTATAGTCATTTAAATAGTATAGGTAGTTTTGATTTGTATTCCTCTAATAATTAGTGATGTTGAGCATCTTTTCACGTGTCTCTTGGCCATCTGTATGTCTTTTTTGATGAAATGTATTTTAGGTCTTCTGCCCATTTTTAAATTGGGTTGTTTGTTTTTTTGATATTGAGCTACATGAGCTGTTTGTATATTTTGGAGATCAATCCTTTGTCCGTTGCTTCATTTCCAAATATTTTCTCCCATTCTGAGAGTTGTCTTTTTGTCTCGTTTATAGTTTCTTTTGCTATGCAAAAGCTTTTAAGTTTAATTAGGTCCCATTTGTTTATTTTTGTTTTATTTTCATTATTTAGGAGGTGGGTCAGAATGGCCATCATCAAAAAATCTACAAAGAATAAATGCTGGAGAGGGTGTGGAGAAAAGGGAACACTTTTGCACTGTTGGTGGGAATGTAACTTTATACAGCCACTACAGAGAACAGTATGTATGGAGGTTCCTTAGAAAACTAAAAATAGAAATACAATATGACCAAGCAATACTACTACTGGGCATATACCCTGAGAAAACCATAATTCAAAAGGACATATGTACCCCAATGTTCATTGCAGCACTATTTACAATAGCCAGGACATAGAAACAACCTAAATGTCCAACAATGGATGAATGGATAAAGAAGATGTGGTACACCTATACAATGGAATATTACTCAGTCATAAAAAGGAACAAAATTGGGTAATTTTTAGAGATGTAGATGGACCTAGAGTCTGTCATACAGAGTGAAGTAAGCCAGAAACAGAAAAACAAATATCGTATATTAACACATATATGTGGAATCTAGAAAAATGGTACAGATGAACCTATTTGCAGGGCAGGAATAGACACGTAGACATAGAGAATAGACATGTGGACACAGGGGGGAAGGGGAGGGTGGGACGAATTAGGAGATTAGGCTTGACATAAATACACTACCATGTGTAAAATAGCTAGTGGGAACCTGCTGTATAGCTCAGCGAGCTCAGCTTGGTGCTCTGTGATGACCTAGATGGGGAGGGGAAGGGGGAGAGGGAGGTCCAATAGGAAGGGGTAGGTATACATATAGCTGATTCACTTCATTGTACAGCAGAAACTAACGCAACATTGTAAAGCAATTTTACTCCAATAAAAACCATTGGCAAAGACAAAAAATAAAAAATAAAAATAAATAAACATTATAGGTAATTACACCTAGTAGGGTGCTAAACATTCACATGCTTTGATCAAATTCTATGATTTTTAATATGAATGTAGTAAATAATCAAACCACTCATAAATGTGTTCAAATATCTCAGCCTTAAATATTAGCAATAGAAATTACTATTTATATTTACTTTATGAAAACATTGAAATAGGGTAAATTTACGATTTATATCATTATCAATATATGCAATATAAATCTATCCTAAAAGTAAGAGGTTTGGATTTAAAATCAAAATAACAACTCAGGAGAAAAATGTATAGTAAGGAAATGACAGGTATATGAATTCTGTAGCAATTACCAATACATCTTTAAATCATCCTCATGATTAAAATTTTGCCAAACTATTTAAATATATGGACCAGATATCAAGGAAATTTTAAACACAGTTGACTATTTAAACCTCATGACTACTTGATGAGATAGATACTAATATTAATCCTGTGATAAGGATGATCACGTATAGGCACACACAAATTCATTAACTTGCTCGAAGTTCACAAATGTTGACAAACAGCAGAGTCAGGCATTCAACCCAAGTCGTCTAATTTCAGAATGAGTGCTTTTAACCCAAAGCTGGCTTTTAATTTGGAAAACACAGTTTTACAATACATAATTCCCTTGTTAAAAACTATTTACCAAACCAATTAGCATTAACAAGGACAACTAAATATTTGAGGAATTCTATAATTAAAATCTAATTTGCATACAAAATGTATACAATTACAAAATTTCTATCTCCAGCAGTTCCTAATTATCATTCCTGTATTTAAAAAGAACATGTGTCCTTTTCAATGAACCATAATCCCTGACTGTCCATTGATTATTTGAAACTGTTTTAGTATAACACCACCCCGAATCATTAGTAAGTGATGTTAAATGTATGCAGATTAAGCCTTTTATCTCTAATATGGTAACTACATTTTAACTCACTCAGCTAAGCGTCCCTGGTGATTTCAAACTAAATACTCAAACAGTTATCCAAAGACAAGGCCATTGTCTAAACTCCCTGTCTCTTTACTATTTTTGCTTATAGGGTCAGTAGTTTCTGTATTATCCTAGAATATAAACCCTTTTCTCTGCTTAATCCATCTCTGTGTCCCTTTGCCTTCCATCTTCCCCTAATTTTTTCTCTTCAACACTCTGACTAAACATCTCATAAATTTGTGTCACTTGTTTTTTTAAATTACTATAATCAATCAATTCTGTAAAGCAGTCATTATTTTTACATATTTTATTAATCATAATATAGCATTTTAATTTATAGGTCTTATCAAAGTGAATTAAAGAGATACGAAATACATGACCCTCTAGGGAAGTATTCTTACTTCTTTTTATCCCTATGTAAAAATATTAACCATGCATTGTCATTGGAATTTAGGACTTACAAGGTATTTAGTAACAAATATACAAAATAAATCATCATAATCCATAACTGGGGATCAGTGATAATTTTAAGAATTAGAATTTTGGAAAGTATTATATTTTTCATGAAATTGCTTTAACATTGTTTGAGCCCTCCCTATTCAACTGAACTTTGGATAGAGTTAGCGTATTGATTGATTGCATTGAAATTACAGGTTCATTTAGAAAGAATTGTTACCTTTAACAATACTGAGAATATAATAGTGCCATTTGGTAAATGAATCTGGGTATTCATTCATTCCAGTGCCTTCAGTATAAATTGTACTTTTCTTCCTTTAACTGTGCTTACTTACATGCATTAAAGATTTCTGTTACACTGACAAGTGTATATTTTCTGTTTATGTCAGGAGCTCAGTTGATTTGGGAGAAATAAAGCTCAGTTGTCAGGTGTTGGAGTAATTGATTAAAGCAACAAGTCAAAAATGAATGAGTTAATTTCAAACTATAATGGTATAAGCAAGAGTCTAAAATGAGACCAACTCAGCCTGGAACAGCTCACTGGTCTAGGGTCAGGTGGATCAGTGCAGATGTGGGGGGCATCTCAGTGTTGAGGAAACCAAACAAAAGGCTCTGGAAATTTTATGAAACCTGAAGTGGTGTGAGGGCTACAGTGGGAAAGGACTGGGGTGGGAAAGGACTGAGTCAGGTGGGGAAAATCTTCTCCAAGGGTTCCTCCTACGCTCCAGTAAGGAGGTTGAAACCGTATACAAGCCCCTGTGTCCCTGTTCTTTGCAGTAAAAGGCTTTTGCTTTAGTCTCCCTGGCCTCCCTTGGGTCTCTAAAAGCTGGTTCAAGAGTTAATAATTAGGAAATGTGAAGATGTAGAAACAAAGAATAGCTGTTGGGCTAGGAAATTGATAATAATTTAGACTCTAAATCTTCCACACAGCAGAATCACTGAACTCACAGTTCCCTGAAAGATATAGACAAGGGCCTGACACACATTCTTAAGTTGTTTTTACAGGAAGTAGACCTACCACCAGATGAAAACTGCTGAGTGCTATAACATAGACCCTAGACTGGTTGAAACCAGAGGGTTGATGAAGGTTGAAACTTCACCTTGATGCCAACCAATACGAGAATTGTGCACGAGCTGATCACATACCCTGCAGCCCCCTCCCTCATACTGCCTTTAAAACCTCTTCTCTGAAAACCATCAGAGAGTTCTGGTCTTATGAGAAAAAGCTCCCTGTTCTCCTTGCCTGGTACCTACAATAAACGCTGTCCTTTCCTTCACCACAACCCAATATCAGTAGATTGGCTTTACTGCGTGTGGGCAAGTAGACCCAAGTAAGTTCTCAGCAGAAGCATCTGAGGAGGACCTTTTGCAAAGACCACAGATAAAGAGATCTAGAAACAAAGGCACCAGGGCTAGGAAAACAAGTATGTGGAGAGTGTGACCAGCCAGGCAGGCCTGGATCCTTTACTGTAACTCTGTTCAGAGACTGCATTGCATCAGCTGTGCACCAAGTCTGTTATGGAAAGACTTGAAACCTGCCGGGTAAAGCCTTTGTAACTGCCTGTGATCAGGCTTGAAATATTGCACATAAGATTTTAACCAGGACCTAGACGCCTCAGTTTAGAGCTGGCACAGAGATAAAGTATAGATTTTTGTATGGCAATACAAAATCTGTCCACCTTAGAGAACTATTCTCTTAAACTCTAATTAATTGGTGTTGCATCTCCTAGAATTTTTTATAGCTAATTTGTCTCATGCAAAACAATGATACAGTAACTTGGATTAGTAGCATGGTCCAAGGATTTCATATCTGACTGACATTTATATGAATAAAGGGAAAGAACTGGAAGAGCCCCAAGTGGATGCTTTAATGCATTAGCTTGGAGGACAGGAACAATGCAGGCTGGTTTAAAGCACTGGATATGGGGCTAGATTCCCAAGGTATAAACCTTGGCTCAGCAACCTAAATGCTTTATGATTTAAGGAATGCTTATTTTTGTTTCTGTTTCATCTTTACAATGGTGATAACACAAATATCTATAAGAGTTCAAACACACTAATGTATTTACTGTGCCTAGACCTTGAATACTCAGGCCCCCTCTTAATTCTACAAGCTTTCTTTGGATTCCTCAAGCCCCATTCTGAATAAAATAAAGTTCAGTCCTTCTAAGATCCTATGTGTTGTCACCATCTCTCTTTGGATGTCATAGGTTGCACATGCTAAAACCTCCGATCTGCTTTCTATTGGAAAACTCTGCTCATTCCAAATCTTTATTTTTATCACTTCAAAAAACCATCTCTGATCCTTTCAGACCAGTACTGGCACATATCTCCTGAATAAACATAATGCAATAGGCTTACTTATTTTATAGACATTTCCACATTGTTGGTAGTTATTTATTTTTATGATATCTCCTCCCTAGCCTGTGAGTTCTTTGATGGTAAAGACATGTCTTTTAACCCAGTAACCCTGGTGGCAGCTGTAGTGCCTCATATATCATAGATGGTCAGTAAATACTGGACAAAAGAAAAAGGAGACAATGATTTTTCTCTATGCCTGATACTATGTTTCTTCATTACAAAGTTATGAGGCAGCATTTTTGTCTCCACCTTGCAAATGAGAAAAGTAAAATTTGAAAGAGTTAAGTCCCTTTCAAAAGATCACACAACCAGTAATTATAAAGCAGGGAAGGGCTCCTAGACCTATCTACTTCTAAAGTTCATGTTCTTTTCACCACACCCTGCCAGCGTGAGCTATGTGACTAAGGCCTCATGTAAAGGATGCCTGGTGTCAGTGCGCATTATTCAGAGACTAGTGAGGGATGTGGTTTGTTTTACAGGAAGAAAAGGCTCTCTAAGGATGGGGAGGCTGTTAGGGAAAGAATGGCAGGGAGGAAAATTAGTCACAAGACCAACTGGGCTAGAGCCTGGAAATTATGATACTGAAGAAAGCAGGGGAACAAGTAAAGAGAAAGTTTCTCCAGATCACAAGGTCACTTTAGGAGTTATTACATTGTTTACTTAAGGCTTTGAGGCTTTGTAGTTATTCTCTTTGTCTGACAGAGGCCGGTGAGAATGCACACATTGACTGACACCAGCAAAGTAAAGGAAGAAAGAATCACAGACAAACACATTTATTGAACTTTCAGGGTAAGATGAACTAAAAGGACAAATCCATATTGTTCTACTATTCAATTATAAACGTTATAATAGTGAGGCAGGAAAGACAGGGCGAGGCCCAAGGACAGCTTCCTCATATATAGGCATTAGGCAGAAGGCCAAGCCACCTCCTTGTTTTGCACTAAAGGAGGCCATGACACATGGACGAATGGCATCTGAAACATAAACTTTGTGGCATCTGAGCAAGAAACTCTGACCATGAAAACAGTGGAGCATGTGCAATAAAAATGCATAGGTTGCTGATGACCCTGTACTATTAGGGAACCATTGACCGAAACCGCCCACCTTGACCAGGCATCATGATGACCACTTGTCTGAGTTGTATCACAATAGGAGGTCCAGATAAGGAGCATGGTGCTGCTGCTGAAAACTAATTGGGAGAATTCAGGAGGGGCCCAAAGAAGGAGGAGATGCCAGTCCCTAATATGTCTTATAAAACTAACTGGGGGAATTTGGAAGGGGCCAAAAGGAGGGAGGAGACACCAGCCCATAATATTGTCCTACAAGCTCCCGGAATCCCTCGCGCTGGAATCCATCTTGTCTGAGAGATGTGCACCACCAGGAGGGGTCCTGAGTCAGATCAAATATGGGCCAAGCAAGATGATTGGCCAGGGCTTCCCTGATGGTGCAGTGGTTGAGAATCTGCCTGCTAATGCAGGAGACACGGGTTCGAGCCCCGGTCTGGGAGGATCCCACATGCTGCGGGGCAACTAGGCTTGTGAGCCACAACTACTGAGCCTGCGTGTCTGGAGCCTGTGCTCCACAACAAGAGAGGCCGCGATAGTGAGAGCTGCGCGCACTGCGATGAAGAGTGGCCCCCGCTTGTCACAACTAGAGAAAGCCCTCACACAGAAACGAAGACCCAACACAGAAAAAATAAAAAAATAAATTAATTAACTCCTACCCCCAACATCTAAAAAAAAAAAAAAGATGATTGGCTAGAGACAACCTGGAAACTCACCCCATTTACCATAAAACCTGAGACTGCAAGCCATGTGGCAGAGCATCTCTCCTGTGTTCCCTTATTCTACTGCTCTCTGCCTGGGCTCCCCTTTCCAACAAAGTCTTCTGCTTTGTCAGTACGTGTGTCTCCTGGGACAATTCATTTCCAAGTATTAGACAAGAGCCTGCTCTTGGTCCTGGAAGGGTTCCCCCTTCCTGCAACAGTACAACCTTCCATGAGTGGTGGTCGACTAGTAAGGAGAAATTTAAGGGAAAACAACTCTTAGAGTGCGTGTACAGTGACTTCAGAAGAAAAATGTGTAGGACTGGGAGCTGATGCAACCTGGTGCAATCTAGACCACACCTCAACCCTCCCCTCAATGAATATTCCACCCCTAATCAAAAAGACCCCCACCCATTCAAAGGGCTAAAAGTAAAAGGGGATCAAAGAACGCTGCGACGCACCCCTCACTCGCAAGGATGCCAGCACACTTCTCCTCTGACTGTGTAACTTTCCCTTCTGACCTAATACACTGCTTCTTTGTTCTCTTTGCTCCTCAGCTTCAGCGTGTTTATTTTTCCTTTGTGTTTTGTGTTCCAAATTCTTTTGAAAGAGTTGAACAAAAGAGCCTGGGCTTTTGATAAAGCTTTTCTGGTATCAATAGTATACTTTGTGTGATAGTTAATTTTACATGTCAATTGGCCATGGGTGCCCAGACATTTGGTCAAACATTACCCTGGGTGTGTCCATGAGAGTGATTCTGGATGAGATGGACATTTGAATCAGGAGATCTAGTAAAGCTGACTGACCTTCCTGATGTGGGTGGGCCCCATCCCACAGCTGAATAAAACAAGAGGACAAGTAAGGGGAGGAAGATGGAATTCCTTCTGCTTGACTTCTCCAAGCTCTGATGTCATTTTATTCCTGCCTTCAGACTGAAACTGAAACGTTCGCTCTTCCTGGTCTCTAGCAAGCAGATTTTCGGACTGGAATCACACTGTGGGCTCTTCTGGGTCTCCAACGGCCCGCTGCAGATCTGGGCACTTGTCCACCTCTATAATCCCATGAGTCAGTTCCTTGTAATAAATCTCTCTGCTCTCAAGCTCTCTCACTCTACACACACACACACACACACACACACACACACACACACACACACAGTTGGTTCAGTTTCTTTGGAGAACACTGACTAATACGCTCTGTTAACATATTATATAAAGGCAAACAAAAAAGAAAAAATTCAGCAGTGCAATATTAGACATTATTTATGATCACTGTCATTAAGAGACAAGGAGCACTAAATGTATTTGAAGGAAGCCAATTCAGTATTCCATTTTTGTAGCTTAGAGAAATGGACAACTTTGGCTTATCTGAAAACGATGAAATATAATCAAGTTTCCTGCACTTCAGACAACAACTAGTCATTACTGCTTTACAAAATATAAAAATAGAACAGAATAATACATATGGAACTCAATGATTATATATCTAAGTAGAAAATAGCAATAATCTTTAACCAAATATTATGACAACTTATCAATAATGTTGATATGAGAGAAAAAAAGGGACCCAGCAAAGTGCTGTAGAATATATATATATACACACACACATATGTATAAACATACATATATTTGTACATATAATACACATATATTTGAAATAACTGAGAATTAATTTTCACATGTTTCTAATTTCATTTTAGTTTTACTTGGTTTCATTTTCTGATTTTATTATTTCTATAGATGAAGATGTAAAGATGTTAAAACCTTAGAAAAATATTAAATCAATTTTATATCATTTAAATAAACTGTGCTATAATATTTATAAATATTGATGGTAATAATACTCTTGAATGCATTACTATGTTTAATAAATTCAATTTATAATTTACAAAATTGTGAAATGTATTTAATACAAATAATCTTTAACAATTTTGTATCTGACATCCAGAGCAATATTATGTATCATATATTGGGCTGATTTTTTAAAAAAATTTACCCTAATATTTACCTTAAGATTTTTTGAAGGATTTTTTTAGAATTAATTCCTATTGTACAAAAATATTTTTATCTTATTGCTTGTTATTACTCGTTCTCATATGGTAACTGTGGCTATATGTACAATGTATTTATTTTAATATTAGACTGACAACTTCTTTTAAGCTTCCTCTTGATTTTTTATTATCTCAGTCTTTAGATATGCTAGCTAGGTTAACATAAAGTGTGTGTGTGTGTGTGTGTGTGTGTGTATATATATATATATATATATACACTCACATATATATATACATTTTATATGCTGCACTTTTTAAACAATATAATTGATATATAACATTTTATTAGTTTCAGGTGTACAAATGATTTGACATTTGTATACATTGGGAAATGATCACATATTAAGTCCAGTTACCATCTGTCACCATACAATTAACCCCCCTCACCCATTTTGCCCAACCCCCAACCTTCCTCTCCTCTGGCAAATACCAATCTGTTCTCTGTATCTATGAGTTTTGTTTTGATCTGTTTCTTTGTTTTGTTTTTAGATTCTACATAAAAGTGAAATCATACAGTATTTGTTTTCCTCTATCTGCCTTATTTTACTTAGCATAATACCCTCAAGTCCCATCAATGTTACTGAAAATGGCAATATTTCATCCTTCTTTTTTATGACTGAGTAGTGTATACATTTACACTATGTATATGTGTATATCTATATCCCACAATTTATCAATTCCTCCATCAATGGACACTTAATGCTGTTTCCATATCTTGGCTATTGTAAATAATGCTGCAATGAACATAGGGGTTCATCAATCCTTCTGAATTAGTGTTTTCATTTTCTCCAGATAAATATCCAGAAGTGAAATTGCTGGGTCATATGATAGTTCTATTCTTAATTTTTGTGAGAAAACTCCATACTGCTTGCCATAGTGGCTGCAGCAATTTACATTCCCACCAACAGTGTAGGAGGGTTCCCTTTTCTACACAGCTTGGCCAACACATCATTTTTTGTCTTTTTGATAATAGCCATTCTGGGAGGTGTCAGGTGATACTCACTGAGGTTTTGACTTGCATTGCTCTGCTGATTAGTGATGTCAAGCATCTTTTCATGTGCCTGTTGGCGATCTGTGTACCTTCTTTGGAAAAATGCCTTTTCAGGTCCTCTGCTCATTTTTCAATCAGGTTGTTTGCTTTTTGATATTGAGTTGTATGAGTTCTTTATATATTTTTTATGTTAACCACTTATTGGATATATGATTTGTAAGTACCTTACCCCTTTCAGGAGGTTGCCTTTTTATTTTCTTGAAGGTTTTTTTGGTTTTGCAGAAGTTTTCAGTTTGATGTAATCTTATTTATTTTTGCTTTTGTTGCCATTGCTTTGGAATGCAATCCAAAAATATATCGCTAAGAGTGATGTCAAGGAGCTTATCCACTGTGTTTTCTTCTAGAAGTTTTATGGGTTTTGATCTCACATTCAAGTCTTTAAAGCATTTTGAGTTGGTTTTTGTGAATGGTGTAAGATAGTGGTGCTGTTCCATTCTTTTGCATGTGGGTTTCCAGTTTTCCAAGCATCATTTCCAAGCATCATTTCCAAGCATCATATACTTTCCCCAGTGTATATTTTTGCTTCCTTTGTCATAAATTATGTACCATATATGCTATGCATGGGTTTATTTCTGGGCTGTCATTCTGTTCCATTGAACTCTGCATCTGTTTTTATGCCAATAGAATACTATTATTTTGTTATTGTTGCTGTTTTGTTTTTGTTTTTTACCATAGCATTAAAATATAGTGAGGAGTGTCATGCCTCCAGCTCTGTTCTTCATTCTCAAGATTGCTTTGGCTATTTGGGATCTTTTGTGGCTCCAACATATTTTAGGAGTGTTTATTCTATTTCTACGAAAAATGCTGCAGGAGGGGTTAATACTGCTATAATTTTTGCAAGCTATGTAAATTACCAGTTAACAGATAAATCATGAAATCCATATGTATCCAAAGTTTAAGCACATTTGAATTAAAAAAATACAAAATAAACTTTAAAAATATTCTTAAATACCTTGTTACCTAAGTACATTTGTATCTTGTATAGTGTTATCTTGTTAAGTACGTGTGTGACAAATAGAATCTATTATTGATTTACAATATAAATAATGATAACTTACATCAATGGATTAGCAGCTAAATCACAACTTCGGGTACACATATATTCTGAATACCTCAAGGGTAAATGTGTAACATTATATTTATTTTCATTTCTTATTATTTGTATTATATTCTGAAAATCTTACTTCTGAATACAATTTTAGGCTACTTTATAATCATCAATTTTGATTCATTTAATCAGACTTTAATATTTAGCAATAAAATGTTGTATTTTAAATCAAATAACCTTTTAAATGTAAATAATATCATTCAGTCAATTAGATATCAGCAGATACCAGCATTTCAATCTACATCTTTTTGTAAAAAATAGAATGCAGATTATCCTATTCAAGAAAGTCTCTGGTCATAATGAAATGTCTAAAATTAATTAAAGTCGTGGAGAATATCTTGTGATACATTTAAAAATCTATGTGCCTTGCCATGAATGTAATTATTATTGCACTTACATTTAATGAGTTTATAAAATAGATGAACTTACTGAATTTAAGAGCATAAAATCAGAATTTAATAGCAATAACGAGAATTAAGCTTGTTACTAAATGAAAATAAATATCTGTATAAAGAAAGTGTGCCATTTACAGTATATTGATAACACATATCAATGAATTATGAATAAAACTAAAACTTCAGATATCAAAATATCTTAGTCTGCCTGTCCTGCTATAACAAAATACCACAAACTGGGTAAAGAACAGCAGAAATGTATTGCTCCATGTTCTGGATGCTGAATGTCTGGGATCAGACTGTGAGCAAGACCAGGTGGGGGCCCTCTTCTGGATTGCAGACTTCTTGTATCCTCACCTGATGGAAGGTCTAGGACGCTCTGTGGAATCTCTTTTATAACACTCATGAGGGCTCCATCCTCATGACCTAAGCACCTCCTAAAAGCCCCTCTTTCTAACACCATCACATTGTACATAAGGATCCCAACATATGAATTTTTCAGGGACACAGACATTCAGATCATAATACAAAATATGGGGGGTTCCAATCAAGATGGTGAAATAGCAGGTCTTGGAGCTCACTTCCTCCCATAAATACATCAAAAATACATCTACATTTGGAACAGTTTTCACAGAATACCTACTGAATGCTGGCAGAAGATCTCAGCCATCCAAAATTGCAAGAAAGATCTCCATGTAACTATGTAGGACAAAAGAAAAAAAAATGGGGATGAGACCTGTACCCCTGGGAGGGAGCTGTGAAAGAGGAAAGGTTCCCTCACCCTGGGAAGCCCCTTTTCCAGTGAGGAGATCATTCAGGACAGAAAGCGAGAGGCTTCAGAGGCTTGGAGGAGAACACAGCTGATGGTCTGCAGTAGGCAGAACAGAGAGAGACCTGAACAGATGGTTGGTATCACCTCTCTGCACTCCCCAGCTAGAGGGTCATATCCACTGGTGCATGTGGGGGCTGGGGGCTGAAACTTGGGCTTCAGAGGACAGATCTGGGGAGAGGACTGGGGTTGGCTGCATTGGAGACAGCCTGAAGGGGCTGGAGTGTGGTATGAGCCGCAACCGGGGGTGTATGCTAAAGAAGCCTGAACCCATCATAAAAGTAAAGCAGCATGTGAAGGGAGGGGTGGACCCTGCCATAGCAACCTCTTTCTCAACGTGCTCCCAGTGGGTGTGGTACAGCTTCTAGGAGTTCTGGGAGTGTGCAAGTGCCAGTGATTTGCCCACATGTAGAGGTGGGGTTGAAACCCAAGCTGATCCCCAGGAACTGTGTGACTTAGGAGTCAGGGCTGAAACATGAGCCCTCTTTCTATGTCTGTGTGATTGGCAGATTCACGCCACCACTGCCAGCATTGTAAACTCAGTGCCTTCAGGACATCAGAGTGGACAGCAGGTGCTCCTGTGGCTGGGGCAGCTGTTAGCAGCTGTGGGCTTACCAAGTGCAGGCACATGGAAGCGGGGCCAGGGTCTGGGCTGCTTCCATAGCTTCCATGGTGGGGCCAGGTGTGCTACTACTGCAGTCCTGGTTAACTAATTTCAGTGGATCTAAGCCTATGGATCTGTGCTGGTGGCTTTGTGAATGCAGCCCCTGAAGTTCACAAGGCCCTATTGCCTGCATTCCCAGTTGAGGCAGGGCAAAGGACAGTGCCAACAACAGTGTACTTTGTGAGCCTGCACAATGGGTTTCAGGTAACACCACTGAGCGCACTCCCCAGTGGACAGCTCCTGCAGAGGAATACTTAATGGCTCCTCTTCCAGGGGGAGTGCTCCAGTTCCGCCTACTTCACACTGCACTTCAGAAATGGATCTGGGGTCTTCTACTCCAACAACTGGGGAGCAGACGCTGCCTGGGACAGGGTGGTGATAACCACAAAGCAAAGAGGAGACCCTGCTTGATATCCAGTGCAGGCTCTGGTCACCACATCACCAGTCACACCCCCTATCAAGGGGATAACAGCCAGCACACATTGAGGAAAGATGCAACAGGTACACATACTAAAAAGAGCCCTTGCACCAAAAATATTAAACTCACGCAGGCAACACAGGGATGCTTCCACATAAAAATAGCCCTCCAAGGCCACAGTAGATAACGGTTTCTTCTAAACACACAGAGCAAGAGAAATGTAAGTAAAATGAAAAAGCAGAAGAACCACTCCCAGTTAAAAGATCAAGAGAAGTCCCCTGAAAAAACAATGAAACAGACCTCTTCAGTCTAATAGACACCAAGTTCAAAAAGAATGTAATGAAAATACTGAAGGAATTGAGAAAGGCTATCAATAGAAATGCAGATTACTGTAAAAAGGAACTAGAAACTATAAAGAGGAATCAAGGAAAATTAGAAAACTCATTTGCTGAGATGAAAACTGAGCTAAAGGCAATAAATAGCAAATTGAATAATGTGTATTACTGGGATCTGGAAGATAGAATAATGGAAATCAGCCAATCAGAACAGCAGTCAGAAAGCCAAATGAAAAAAAAAAACATTAAAAAATAAAGCAATATAAGAGACCTATGGGATAATATCAAGCATGCCAATCTATGTGTAATAGGGATCCCAGAAGAAGAAAGAGAAAAGAGGGTAGAAAAAGTATTTGAAGAATATATGGCTGAAAACTTCCTAAACTTAAAGAAGGAAACAGATGTTCAGGTACAGGAAGCACAGCAAGTCCCAAACAAGATGAACTGAAACAGACCTACACCAAGACATTATAATTAAAATGGCAAAAGTTAAAGATAGAGGATTCTAAAGGCAGCAAGGGAAAAACAGAGATCATGACAAGGGAACCCCCATAAGTCTATCAGCTGATTTCTCTACAGAAACGTTGCAGGCCAGAAGGGAGTGGCAAGATTTATTGAAAGTCCTAAAAGGGAAAAACTTGCAACCTAGGATACTCTACCCAGCAAGACTATCCATTTAGAATAGAAGGAGAGATAAAGGATTTGTCAGACAAGCAAAAACCAAAAGAATATAGCAATACTAAAACTACCCTAAAATAAACATTGAAAGGTTTTCTCTAAATAGAAAAGAAGCAAGAGTCTATAAGACAGAGAAAATTGCAATTGGAAAGTAAACCACTTAAATAAGCCAGTACATAGATTTAAAAAATCAAAAATTTCTGAAAGCAGTGATAACAACAATGAACAGCAAAATGATAAACATGAAATGTAAAAGAGGACATCAAAATCATAAAATGTGAGTGAGGAGAGTAAGAAAATACAGATTGTTTAAAAAAATGTGTTTGAGTCTATAGACTATCAGTCTAAAGCAAGTAGATATAGGAAGGGCTTAACATACATGAAAAACAGGGTAACCACAAATCAAAACATACAATAGATTCACAAAAACCAAAAAGAAGAAAACACGAGCATAATACAAAAGAACACCATTGATCCACAAAAGGAAAAGCAAAAAGAAAAAGAAAGGAACAAAGAAGAGATATAAAATCAACCAGAAAACAAGGTTTAAACTGGCAATAAATAGATATCTATCAATAATTACCTTAAATGTCAAGAAACTAAATGATTCAATCAAAAGACATAGAGTGGTAGATTGGATTTAAAAAAAAAGAGAGCCTACAATATGCTGCCTTAGAAGAGACCCACTTTAGGGCAAAGGACACACATAGATTGAAAGTGAAGGGATGGAAAAAGATATTTCACACAAACAGAAATGACAAGAAAGTGGGGGTAGCTATACTCTTATCAGGCAAAATAGACTTTAAAACAAAAGACAAAAATGACACTATATAATGATAAGAGGATCAACAGGAGAAGAGAATATTAAATTCATTCATGTATATGAACCCAATATAGGAGCACCCAAATACATAAAACACATAAGATATAAAGGAAGAAATTGATGGGAATACAATAATATTAGGAGACTTTAACACCCCACAATGGACAGATCTTCCTGAGAGAAAATCACTAATGCAATGGAGATTCTAAATGACACAATAGAACAGTTAGACTTAATTGATATTTTCAGCACATTACATCCAAAACAAAGAGAATAAATGTTCTTTTCAAGTGCACATGGAACATTCCCTAAGATTAAACACATAATAGGACACAAAACAAACTTAAACAAATTTAAGAGGATAGAAATCATTTCAAGCATCTTTTCTGATTATAAAGGCATGAAACTAGATATCAATCATATAAAAAGAAATGAGAAAAAAACCTATTACATGGGGCTTCCCTGGTGGCACAGTGCTTGAGAGTCTGCCTGCCGATGCAGGGGACACAGGTTCGTGCCCCGGTCTGGGAAGATCCCACATGCCGCAGAGTGGCTGGGCCCGTGAGCCATGGCTGCTGAGCCTGCGCATCCGGAGCCTGTGCTCCGCAACGGGAGAGGCCACAACAGTGAGAGGCCCGTGTACCGCAAAAACAAAAACAAAACAACAAAAAAACTATCACATGAAAAAAAACAACACGTTACTAAAATACCAATAAATAAAAAGTATCCAAATTGGAAGGAAAGAGGTAAAATTTTCATTATGTGCAGATGACATGATACTATATATAGAGAACTCAAGGAATCCACACAAAAACTACAAGGACTGATAAATGAATTCAGCAAGGTAGTAGGATACAAGATTAACACACAGAAATCAGTTGTATTTCTTTACATGAACAATGAAATATCAGAAAGGGAATGTAAAGAAAAAACAATACCTTTGAAAATAGCACCAAAAAAAAAAATACTTAGGAATAAACCTGACCAAGGAATGAAAGACCTGTATGCTAAGAAATATAAAACATTAATAAAGGAAATTGAAGATGATTGAAAGAAATGGAAAGCTATCCCATGCTCTTGGATTGGAAGAATTAATATTGTTAAAATGGCCATACTACCCAAAGCAATCTACAGATTTAATGTGATATCTATCAAATTACCCATGACATTTTTCACAGAACTAGAACAAACAATCCTAACATTTATGTGGAACTGTAAAAGATCCAGAATTGTCAAAGCAATCCTGAGGAAAAAGAATAAAACTGGAGGCATAAGCCTCACAGACTTCAGACAATACTACAAAGCTATAGTAATCAAAACAGTGTGGTATTGGCACAAAAACAGACATATGGATCATTAGAACAGAATAGAGAGCCCAGAAATAAACCCACACACCTATAGTCAATTAATCTTTGACAAAGGAGGCAAGGATATACAATGGGGAAATGACAGTCTTTTCAGCAAGTGGTGTTGGAGAAGCTGGACAGCTACATATAAATCAATGAAGTTAGAACACACCCTCACCATACACAAAAATAAACTCAAAATGGCTTACAAACTTAAATATAAGACATGACACCAGAAAACTCATAGAAGAGAACATAGACAAACCATTCTGTGACATAAATAATACCAAAGTTTTCTTAGGGCAGTCTCCCAAGACAATAGAAGTAAAAGCAAAATAAACAAATGTGACCTTATCAAACCTATAAGCTCTTGCATAGCAAAGGAAACCATAAATAATATAAGAAGACAAACTATGAAATGGGAGAAAATATCTTCCAATGAGGTGACAAACAAGTGCTTAATTTCCAAAATATACAAACAGCTCATACAACTCAATAACAAAAAAACAAACAACCCAATCAAAAAATGGGCAAAGACCTAAATAGACATTTCTCCAAAAAAGACATAGAGATGGCCAATAGGCACATGAAAAGATGCTCAGCATCATTAATTATTTGACAAATGCAGATCAAAACTACAATATAGTATCACCTCAAACCAGTCAGGATGGTCATCATCAGAAAGTCTACAAATAATGAATGCTGGAGAGGGTGTGGAGAAACAGGAACCCTCCTACCCTGTTGGTGGAAATGTAAATTGGTGCAGCCACTATAGGAAACAGTATAGAGGTTCCTCAAAAAACTAAAAATAGAGTTGATCCAGCAGTCTCAATCCTGGGTATATATCCCGACAAAACTATGAATCGTAAAGATACATGCACCCCAATGTTCATAGCTGCAGTATTTACAATAGCCAAGACATGGAAACAACCTAAATGTCCATCAACAGATGAATGAATAAAGAATATGTGGTACGTATATACAATGGAATAATACTCAGCCATAAAAAAGAATGAAATAATGCCATTTGCAGCAACATGGATGGACCTAGATATCATTGTACTAAGTGAAGTAAGTCAGACAGAGAAGGACAAATGCTATACGATATCACTTACATGTGGAATCTAAAATATGACACAAATGAACTTGTCTACAAAACAGAAACAGACTCACAGATATAGAGAACACACTGGTGGATGCCAAAGGGGAGAGGGATGAGGGAGGGATTGGGAGTTTAGGATTAGGAAACGTAAACTATTACATATGTATAACTGAATCACTTTGCTGCATGCCAGAAACTAACACCGAATTGTAAATCAACTTTACTTCAATAAAATAAATTTAAAAAAATATACCAGGTATTAGAAAATATGTGCAAAATATGGAATAGAACAGTGGCAATAGACAAGTGTTCTCCAAAATTGTTTCATGTGAAAACTGAAAGGTGCTAAAGGAAAGGAGCACAATTATGGGGTGACAGGGTGCTCTTTTATCATAATAAGTGTGAGGAATGCTGGATACTCTGTATTCTTCTTGGAGTTCACAATGCTTATAAACATATAAAAGATGTGGAAAAGTTTTCCATTAAATAATAATAATCCTATTATTTTAAATCTGATGTTTCATAAATATATAGCCTTACATAACATTTGATTATTATATTTCTGCAAATCTATTAATGTTTTCTGAAAATGTTGCACTCAACACAATTTGAGCCATGTAATAATATTTGCATTTACAGTCTACTGTGCTGCTGCTATATGCTGAAAACAGTAAACTTTTTAAAACTCTTTTTCCACCAAACACAATTATGCCTAACAGTATTTTTTAAGTATAATAAAAAAGTGTGTGTTGAATATATAATTGTGAACAACAATGATGAGATTATTACTATTTGAGAAAGAGCCAAACCAAAGAATCAGCATTTAAATTTCCATTTTGTTTCCACAAACAATAAAAGCAAACTAGAAATATCTATTTATTACATTGTCCTATGATGAGGGTTAGCAAATGTTAAGAAATAAACATTCCACTATACATTGTATCCAATATCTGCTCAACTCCACGTAGAACATTTTAAGTAACAGCTCCATAATTGTACACCAGAACTGTCCAGAGAGCTTGTTAAAAATCTTATGCTTACAACCTATCTTGTAATAAAGTAAGACTGGGTGGAGCCCAGGAGCTCACATTTATGACACATGACCTAGATGATTCAGACACAGGTGGTCATTACACCACAGTGTTTGAAACACTGGTTTAAAATAAGAGAATTAGACTGCTTGCTTCTAGTATGAATTTGATGCATTATAAAAGTCATTTTTTCAGTTTGAATATACTCAATATTTTTTCATCTCAATTTGCCAAATTGACAAATGGTGAGAAAAAATATAAAGTCCCCAAAGCAGAAGAAACATTGTACAAGGAAAAAGATAAAAAGTAATGAATTAACATGTACTGAATGCCCAATATATCCCAAGATACTTTACTGAGCTTTTAAAAAACAAGTTAGTGCAGATATTGATATAATACAGAAACTAGGGGAAAGGGATCTCAGTACAAACAATTTAACTCTGAAATCTAGGGTCAGTGTTGGAATTTGGTTGCATATTGTATTTGATGAGCTATAGAATACAAAGAAAAAAATAAAACCTTCTTTAACAACCTCAATCACTCACTGTTCCATTGCTCAAGTCTCTTTACTGTTTGGACCTAGTCTCAGAAGACACACAGTGTCACATCTTTCTGATTATGATGGAGTTACAATTTTTCTCAGATTCAGGTTCCTCAAAAAATTAAAAATAGAACTACCTATGACCCAGCAATTTTACTCCTGGGTATTTATCCAATAAAACACTGAAAACAGTAACTTGAAAAGATACATGCACCCCAATGTTCATAGCAGCTTTGTTTACAATAGCCAAGATACAGCAGCAACAAAAGTGTCTGCAAGTGTCTATCAAGAGACGAATGGATAAAGAAGATGTGGAATATATATATATATATATATATATATATGCACACTCTATATTATCACTTATATGTGGAATCTAAAACATAACATGAATGAATGCATACAGCAAAACAGAAACAGACACAGATATAGAGAACAAATTACTGGTTAACAGTGGGGAGAGGGAAGGGAGGAAGGGCAAGATGAGGGTATGAGATTAAGAGATAAAAACTACTACATAAAAAATAACTAATTAACAGGGATATATCATACAGCACAAGGAAATCCAGCCATTATTTTATGATAACTTTAAATGGAGTATAATCTACAAAAATATTGAATCACTTTGCTGTACACCTGAAACTAATATAACACTGTAAATCAACTATAATTTTTTTAAAAAAGGAGAGAAACTCCAAGGCCAAAGATGAGGAAAAAAACAAGCCCACTAATGCAATTTGAAGTTTCTGGTGCCTGTAATTCCAAGAAGCATGAAACACACCCCAACTTCTTGAAAGATGAATATAAAACCTCATTCTAAAGGTCTCTTTTTTCAGTAAATATTACTCTATAGAACATGTCAGGTTTTTGACAAAACTTATAAGCCATGTCAGAAGGCAAAAAGAAACATGTCTGAAGAGACAATGCAATTACCAGAACTAGATTTAGATATGACACAGATCTTGAGCTATCAAATAGAGAATTTAGAATAACTATGATTAATGCATTAATATTTCTGATGGGAAAAGTTGGCAACATGCAAGTCTAAATAGGTCATGTCAACAGAGATATAAAACAATAAGTAAAAGGGGAGGGGAGGAAATCCTAGATATCAAAAACAAATGTAAAAGAAATGAAAATACCTTTTACTGATTCATCAGTAGACTCAACAAGATAGGGAGAAAAATCAATGAACTTGAAGAAAATTCCTGAAATGAAATAAAAATGGAATAGATTAGTGGTTGCCAGATAGAAGGGGAAGGGTTGAAAGGGTAAAATACAGGGTACTCTAATGGGAAATACAAACTATTAAGTATTTGTCAAAATTCATAGAACTTTATAGAAAAACAGAAATACCTTAGTAATGTATGCAAACTATTAAAAAATGATTCAAGAGGCTTGGGAATAGGAAGCTGGAGTGCAGAATCTGACAAAAGAATCTAACTGTGTTACAAATGTATGAAACAACATCAATGAAGGGAATTCACCTTTCAGGGGAAAGGTGCTGACCTGAGAAACTTTGGAAGTGAGTGGAGTCTGTAAGACAGGAATTAAAAAAAAAACTAAAAAACAAAAAACTGTCCATAAGCACTGTACTTTAGTTGGTACAGTTGTTTTCCACACGGCTATCAGTGAACAATTCTGAAAATATGGTACTTGTCTGATGAAACTGAATAAGTGAATGGATACTGAATGGTCAGGTCCAGGTTTCTCACTGTTGGAGTGAAGGTCACAGACAATCAAGGGGAGGAGATTAGAATGATCCATGTTGAAATGGATTAGAATTGGAGACAGTCAGTATGAATTCACGTTTCACTTAATATGGAAACAGATGATTACATACAGAAATATTCGTATATGTGTATATACACCAGTTCATATACATACTTGTATTTCCTTGTTCTGTCAGCTGAGAGGGCCTAAAAGTAAGGGCACCCCAGTAGCAAAGAGCACAGCTATCATCCAGGTCTATTCCATTTTCCAATAAAAGGAACTCACTTGTTAAAAAAAAAAAAGGTTGATTCTAGACTATGGAACGGAATAGGTAAGATGAGCCTGGAGCATCTTGTAGTACCAGAGAGTAAAGAACATTAAAAACAAGCAAACAAATAAAAATCCTCAAAAGTAGGAATATACTACCCAGGAATATGCTATAAAGGGACTCAGAGTCCAACTGAGAGTTCTCAATGGCCAAAGCTGGAACAATCTGAATAACAAAGTTAATTACTGTTGGATTATAATTAAACATGTAAAATGAATAGCCTTCAGAACTGAACAAATACAAATACATAATCAAATAAATAGATGGTAAAGAATAGACAAATCTCCCATGCAAACGAATTTCAGAGTAGATTCTTCCCTCTGAAGGATGAGCATATCACCCTTCTCCTTAAGTGTGGCTTGTGTATACTGACTTCCTCTCAGAGTGCAGTTTGGAAAGGGGGTATTAAAGAATAACTTCACAGTGGAGAAACCTGACAAATACTAGTTCAGTCAAATGATCAAGGTTCACATCATAAGCAATAAGTTTAAATGACAGCATGTACTCTTGATAAGCTGTGTTGAATATGGTACTTCACCCCTGTGGTCTTCCTTTCCAATCTCAAAAACCCAGTCTAACCATGAGAACAACATCAGACAAATCCCAATGGAAGAACATTCTACAAAATACCTAACTAGTAATTCTCAAAACTGTCAGGATCATGAAAAACAGGAAAAATTTGAGCAACTGTTATAGCTTAGAGGAACCAAAAGAGACATGATAAATAAATGTAATGGAATATTCTAGCTGAAATCCTGAAACAGCAAGAGAACATTCAGGAAAAACTAATGAAACCTGAATAAAGTATGGAGTTTAGTTAATAATAATGTATCTTTTCAAATTAGTGTTTTTGGTTTTATTCAGATATATACCCAGGAATGGAATTGCTGGATCACATGGTAGTTCTATTCTTAGATTTTTAAGAAACCTCCATACATTTTCCACAGTGGCTGCACCAATTTACAGTCTCACCAACAGTGAACAATGGTTCCCTTTTCTCCACATCCTCGCCAACATTTGTTATTTGCATTCTTTCTGATGACAGCCATTCTGACAGGTGTGAGGTGGTATCTCATCGTGGTCTTGATTTGCATTTCCCTGATGATTTGTGATATTGAGCATCCTTCCACGTGCCTGTTAGCCATCTGCACTTCCTCTTTGGAAAAAATATTTACAATTGCAAAGTTATGGAAGTATCCTAAGTGTCCATCAAGAGCTAAATAGATTAAGATGAAGTGGTGTATATATATAAAATGGAATACTACTCAGCCATGATAAAGAAAGAAATTTTGCCATTCACAGCAACATGGATGGATTTGGAGGGAATTATTCTAAGTGAAATAAGTTAAAGAAAGACAAATATGGTACGATATCACTTATATATGGAATCTAAAAAATACAACAAACAAGTGGATTAAAAAATGAAGTAGACTCACAGGATATAGAGAAAAAACTAGTGGTTACTATTGGGGAGAGGGAAGGAGGGAGGGACAATATAGGGGTAGGGGAAGAAAAAAGTGTTACTATGGGATTATATGAAATCATGTGTGTGAAACTTTTGAAAAATGTAAAGCACTATGGAATTTAAAGAATCTCTCATTCAATAAAAAATGCATATGCATATACATATACTCTGTACAATGACAATGTATAAAATAAAAATTTTTATATAAAGTATTAAAATTTTTGAAAAAATGTATCAAGTTGATTCAATAGTTGTGACAAATATATCATAGTAATGTAAGATGTTAACAATAGGAGAAACTAGAGAGGGTGTACAGGAATTGTATCATTTTTGTTACATTTCTATAAATCTAAAACCACCTAAAAACAAAAATTTTTTAAAACACATAAGTAGTTTTAAAAACAGATTATGCTAACATAATGTGTCCTACAAGTGTATATGCATATATATATGCATATGTATGTATGTATAAATGTAAATATACACATACATATATAAATATATGGAAAGAGTAGAATGAATGACCATGAATGACTTCCAGAACTTTGAGGAATCAAGATGATGTTCAAATTTAATCTAAGAGGCCTACAGTGACTATACAAGATTCTCTACTTGTTCTCAACCAAGGCTACATATTCTAATCATCTGTGGAAATTTTTAAATATAAGGCTATATTGATATACAGCTCCCTCCCTAAGAGATTCTGACTTAATTGTTTTGTGATGGGACCTCATTATTTCTTTTTTTGTTATTGTTGGAGTAGTAAAACTATTTTATTTCAGGACTTACTATAAGGCTAGAGCATTCAAGACAATGTAGTGTGAGCAAAAATAGCAATAATTAGATCAATGAAACAACTTGGAAAGTTTAGAAATCCACCTGGGACTTCCCTGGCAGTCCAGTGGTAAAGAGTCCGCCTTCCAATGAAAGGGATGTGGGTTTGATCCCTGGTCGGGGAACTAAGATCCCACATGCCATGGGGCAACTAAGCCTGTGTGCCACAACTACTGACCTTGCACGTCTCAATGAGAGAGCCTTCATGCTGCAAACTACAGAGCCCACATGCCCTGGAGTCCACGCATCACAACTAGAGAGAGAAAACCCACATGTCACAACTACTGAGCTCACATCCCTCAATGAGAGAGTATGCATGCTGCAAACTACAGAGCCCACGTGCCCTGGAGCCCACACACTACAACTAGAGAGAGAAAACCCGCACGCCACAACTACTGAGCTTGCATGCCTCAATGAGAGAGCCCACGTGCTGCACACTACAGAGCCCACATGCTTTGGAGCCCACACACCACAACTACAGAGACCATGTGCTCTGGAGCCCACGCCCCAAAACTAGAGAGAGAAAACCCGCATTCCACAACTAGAGAGAAGCCTGCACACCGCAACGAAAGATCCTGCATGCCTCAACAAAGATCCTGCGTACTGCAACTAAGAACTGACACAGCCAAAAAAAAATAAAGAAAATAAATAAATATAAATAATTAAAAAATTAAAAAAAGAAATCCATCACTTACACTTTTTATTTTTTTTATTGAAGTATAGTTGACTTACAATGTTATATTTTTTCTGGTGTACCACATAGTGGGCCCACATTACTTCTTAAGAGTAATCATGGGCTTTTGTTATTGTTATAATTGAAAAGTCACTTTCTAGTTCATTTATTCTAAACTTTTATACTTATTTGATAATATATAAAAATTATTTCATTAATGGAAAAAATTTCATTAAATTTAAAGTCTAAAATATAAATCACTGATATAACTGAGTTACACCGTAACTTGCATTTTAAAAGCAATTAATAATTCGATCAACTAAGTTTTGTGTGAGAGGAAAACACATGACACTATTTATATTCAATACTCTCCTAATAGGCAGAACCCTGGGTTTGCCCATTCATTGTCCACAAGTGCTGTCCGGCTCTATCTAAATTGAGTAAATGTTCTATAATCTGCACTGTCCAATATGGTAGCTAGGAAGTATATGTGGCTATTGAGCATTTAAAATATGAGTACTGTGAATAAATAACCACATTTTTAATTTTAAAATTTTAAATAATTTAAATAGCCATATGAAGCTAAAATGGCTACCATGTTGGACATCATGATTCTAGACATTTGTTCTACAGAATCTGAAATAAGTGAGAGGTACTAAGACCGAATGTTATTGGTTTTTATACAAATGTGTAGATTCCTACTGGTGAAGATGATGAAATTGATATAAAATATGAAAATAGTGAAGTAAGAAAAGACAAAATATCCAAAGTGATGAAGGAGTAAAGAACGAGGAAAGAAAATTTTTGGATAGAGCTTGAGTGGGTATGCAATGGTTTGATAAAATTCCTTACTGCATTTTGAATAAGTATGCAAGCAGATAATGTAACCAATATAAATATCAATATCTCTTTTCAATGAAATTTCTTTAATGAAATACATATTGTAATGTCTGCTAAACCAGAGGTGTCTATGTTATTACTCACATGATTATTATTTAAAAGAAGGTGTCATTATATGGGCAATTATTCTCCCACAAAGGAGGCAAGAATATACAATGGAGAAAAGACAGCCTCTTCAATAAATGGTATTAGAAAAACTGGAGAGCTACATACAAAAGAATCAAACTGGACTACACTCTCACAACATGCACAAAAGTAAATTTTAAATGGATTAAAGACTTAAATGTAAGACCTGAAGCCATAAAACTTCTAAAGGAAAACATAGGTAGTACACTTTTTGACATGGGTCTCAATAATAATTTTTTGGATATGTCTCCTCAGGTAAGGGAAACAAAAGCAAAAATAAACAAATGGGACTAAATCAAACTAAAAAGCTTTTTCACAGTGTAGGAAACTATCAACAAAATGAAAAGCCCACCTACTAAATGGAAGAAAACATTTGCAATTGATATAACTGATAAGGAGTTAATATTCAAAATATACAAATACCTCATACAACTCAACATCAAAAAGCAACTCAATTAAAAAATGGGCTGAGGATCTGAATAGGCAATTTTCAAAAGAAGACATACAGATAAGGAATAGCACGTGAAAAGATGCTCAACATCACTAAACATCAGGGAAATGCAAATCAAAACCACCCTGAAATATCATCTCATACTTGTCAGAATGGCCATCATCAAAAAGACAACAAATAAAAAATGTTGGCAAGGATGTGGAGAAAAAGGAACCCTTGTGCCATTGTTTGTGGAAATGTAAATTGGTGCAGCCTCTATGGAAAACAGTATGAAGATTCCTCAAAAAATTGAAAATATAACTACAATATGATCCAGGAGTTTGACTTCCAGACACTTTTCTGAAGAAAACAAAAACACTAATTAGAAAAGATATATGCACCCCTATATTCAGTGCAGCATTACTTACAATAGCCAAGATATAGAAGCAACTCAAGTGCCCATCAATAGATGAATGGTTAAAGAAGATACATATACACACACGGAATGTTAGTCATGGAAAACAATGAAATCTTGCTATTTGTGACAACATGGATGATGTAGAGGGTGTAATGTTAAGTGAAATAAGTCAGACAGAGAAAAACAAATACTGTCTGAAACAAATGAACAAACATAACAAAATAAACAGTCATAGATACAGAGAATAAACAGGTGGTTGCTAGGGTGGAGGGAGCAGATGAAGGAGAAATAGGGGAGGGAGATTAAGAGGTGCAAACTTCCAGTTACAAAATAAATCAGTCACAGTGATGACATGTACAGTGTGAATAACATAGTCAATAACTATGGTGTACGTTTGTGTGGTGACATATAGTAACTAGACTTATCCTGGTGATCATTCTGAAAAGTATAGAAATACCAAATCACTATGCAGTGTAAAAGGAACTAACAGAGTGTCACAGGTCAATTATACTTCAAAAACAAACAAACTCACCAAAAATACTGATCAGATTTGTGGTTATCAGAGGCAGGTGGTTAGGGGCAGGGCGAATTGGATGAAGGCAGTCAAAAGTTACAACTTTCCGGTTATAAGATAAATAAGTACTAGGGATGTAATGTACAACATGATAAATATAATTAACACTGCTATATGTTACAGATCAAAGTTGTTAAGAAAGTAAATTCTAAGAATTCTCATCACAAGAAAAATTTTCCTCCATTTCTTTAATTTGATATCTATAGAAGATAATGGATGTCCACTAAACCTACTGTGATAATCATTTCATGATGTATTTAAGTCAAATCATTATGCTGCACACTTTAAACTTATACAGTGTTATATGTCAATCATATCTCAATAAAACAGGATGAAAATTTTAAAAATAAAATAAATAAGATGCCAAATATGTATCATTTCAAATGGAGATAAGAGAGATATGCACCTCCCATTTCCCTATCATCTGGACTATACATTTTTCCTACATGCTATGACAAAATTCTGCACTTTCTCAAGTATTAAACTACTCATCTTTTTGGAAATTGCATTTTGGTGTGTTCTCAACACACCAGATTATACAAACAGAAGAGTACACACCTAAATGTTGTATATTTAATTAATATAATGTATATTATATTTTAAAAATACTCATAAAGCCTCTTTCACCAAAAAAATTTAAAAATAGAGATCTATATCTACATCTATATCCATACATCATGTTATTATCTATTTCAAAACCTACATATAGGATGAGGGGAAGATGGCGGAAGAGTAAGACGTGGAGATCACCTTCCTCCTCACAGATATACCAGAAATACATCTACACGTGGAACAACTCCTACAGAACACCTACTGAATGCTGGCAGAAGACCTGACCTCCAAAAAGGCAAGAAAATCCCCACATACCTGGGTAGGGCAAAAGAAAAAGAATAAACAGAGACAAAAGGATAGGGATGGGACCTGCACCAGTGGGAGGGAGCCATGAAGGAGGAAAGGTTTCCACATACTAGGAAGCCCCTTCGAGGGCGGAGACTGCGGGTGGCGGAGGGGGAAAGCTTCGGAGCCACGGGGGAGAGCACAGCAACAGGGGTGCAGAGGGCAAAGCGGAGAGATTCCAGCACAGAGGATCAGTGCCGACCGGCACTCAGCAGCCCGAGAGGCTTGTCTGCTCACCCGCCGGGGCGGGCAGGGCTGGGAGCTGAGGCTCGGGCTTCGGTCAGAGCGCAGGGAGAGGACTGGGGTTGGCGGCATTGACACAGCCTGCAGGGGGTTGGTGCACCACGGCTAGTCGGGAGGGAGTCCGGGGGAAAAGTCTGGATCTGCCGAAGAAGCAAGAGAATTTTTCTTCCCTCTTTATTTCCTGGTGCGTGAGGAGAGGGGATTAAGACCATTGCTTAAAGGAGCTCCAGAGACGGGCGCGAGCCGCAGCTACCAGCACGGACCCCAGAGACGGGCATCAGACGCTAAGGCTGCTGCTGCCGCCAACAAGAAGCCTATGTGCGAGCACAGGTCACTATCCACACCCCCCTTCTGGGGAGCCTGTGCAGCCCGCCACTGCCAGGGTCCCAGGATCCAGGGATAACTTCCCCGGGAGAATGCTCGGCACGCCTCAGATTGGTGCAACGTCACACCAGCCTCTGCCGCCGCAGGCTCACCCCGCACTCTGTGCACCTCCCTCCCCAAGCCTTAGTGAGCCAGAGCCCCCAAATCAGCGGCTCCTTTAACCCCGTCCTGTCTGAGCGAAAAACAGACGCCCTTCGGTGACCTACATGCCGAGGCGGGGCCAAATCCAAAGCTGAGCCCTTGGGAGCTGTGAGAACAAAGAAGAGAAAGGGAAATCTCTCCCAGAAGCTTCAGAAGCAGCGGATTAAAGCTCCACAACCAACTTGATGTACCCTGCATCTGTGGAATACATGAATAGACAACGAATCATCCCAAATTGAGGAGGTGGACTTTGAGAGCAAGATTTATGATTTTTTCCCCTCATCCTCTTTTTGTGCGTATGTGTATGCTTCTGTGTGAGATTTTGTCTGTATAGCTTTGCTTCCACCATTTGAGCTAGTGTTCTATCTCTCCGTTTTTTTGGTGTTGTTGTTTTCTTAAAATATTTTTTTCTTAATAATTATTTTTTATTTTAATAACTATTTTATCTTACATTATCTCTTTCTTTCCTTCCTCCCTCCTTCCGTCCCTCCCCTTTTCTTTCTTTCTACTTTTTCTCCCTTTTATTCTGAGCCATGTGGATAAAGGCTCTTGATACTGCAGCCAGGAGTCAGTGCTATGCCTCTGAGGTGGGAGAGCCAACTTCAGGACACTGGTCAATAACAGATCTCCCAGCTGCACATAATATCAAATGGCAAAAATCTCCCAGAGATCTCCATCTCAACACCAGCACCTAGCTTAACTCAACGACCAGCAAGCTACAGTGCTGGACACCCTATGCCAAACAACTAGCAAGACAGGAACACAAGCCCACCCATTAGCAGAGAGGCTGCCTAAAATCATAATAAGTCCACAGACACCCCAAAACACACCACCAGACGTGGACCTGCCCACCAGAAAGACAAGATCCAGCCCCATCCACCAGAACACAGGCACTAGTCCCCTCCACCAGGAAGCCTACACGACCCACTGAACCAACTTTAGCCACCAAGGAAAGACGCCGAAAATAACGGGAACTATAACCTGCAGCCTGCAAAAAGGAGACCCCAAACACAGTAAGATAAGAAAATAAGAAGACAGAAAAACACACAGCAGATGAAAGACAAGATAAAAACCCACCACACCTAACAAACGAAGAGGAAATAGGCAGTCTACCTGAAAAAGAATTCAGAATAATGATAGTAAAGATGATCCAAAATCTTGGAAACAGAATAGACAAAATGCAAGAAACATTTAACAACGACCTAGAAGAACTAAAGATGAATCAAGCAATGATGAACACAATAAATGAAATTAAAAATACTCTAGATGGGATCAATAGCAGAATAACTGAGGCAGATGAACAGAGAAGTGACCTGGAAGATAAAATAGTGAAAAATAACTACTGCAGAGCAGAATAAAGAAAAAAGAATGAAAAGAACTGTGGACAGTCTCAGAGACCACTGGGACAATATTAAACGCACCAACATTCGAATTATAGGGGTTCCAGAACAAGAAGAGAAAAAGAAAGGGACTGAGAAAATATTTGAAGAGATTATAGTTGAAGACTTCCCTAATATGGGAAAGGAAATAGTTAATCAAGTCTGGGAAGCACAGAGAGTCCCATAGAGGATAAATCCAAGGAGGAACATGCAAAGACACATATTAATCAAACTGTCAAAAATTAAATACAAAGAAAATATATTAAAAGCAGCAAGGGAAAAAAAAAACAAATATCACACAAGGGAATCCCCATAAAGTTAACAGCTGATCTTTCAGCAGAAACTCTGGAGGCCAGAAGGGACTGACGGGACATATTCAAAGTGATGAAGGAGAAAAACCTGCAACCAAGATTACTCTACCCAGCAAGGATCACATTCAGATTTGATGGAGAAATTAAAACTTTTACAGACAAGCAAAAGCTGAGAGAGTTCAGCACCACCAAACCAGCTTTACAACAAATGCTAAAGGAACTTCTCTAGGCAAGAAACACAAAAGAAGTAAAAGACCTACAATAACGAAACCAAAACAATTAAGAAAATGGGAATAGGAACATACATATCCATAATTACCTTAAATGTAAATGGACTAAATGCTCCCACCAAAAGATACAGATAGGCTGAATGGATACCAAAAAAAAGACCCTTATATATGCTGTCTACAAGAGACCCACTTCAGACCTAGAGACACATACAGACTGAAAGTTAGGGGTTGGAAAAAGGTATTCCACGCAAATGGAAACCAAAAGAAAGCTGGAGTAGCAATTCTCATATCAGACAAAATAGATTTTAAGATAAAGACTATTAGAAGAGACAAAGAAGGACACTACATAATGATCAAGGGATCGATCCAAGAAGAAGATATAAAATTGTAAATATTTATGCACCCAAAATAGGACCACCTCAATACATAAGGCAAACAATAACAGCCATAAAAGGGGTAATTGACAGTAACACATTCATAGTAGGGGACTTTAACACCCCATTTTCACCAATGGACAGATCATCCAAAATGAAAATAAATAAGGAAACACAAGCTTTAAATGATACATTAAACACGATGGACTTAATTGATATTTATAGGACATTCCATCCAAAAACAACAGAATACACATTTTTCTCAAGTGCTCATAGAACATTCTCCAGGATAGATCATATCTTAGGTCATAAGAAAACCCATGGTAAACTGAAGAAAATTGAAATTGTATCTAGTATCTTTTCTGACCACAACACTATGAGACTAGATATCAATTACAGGAAAAGATCTGTAAAAAATACAAACACATGGAGGCTAAACAATACACTACTTAAAAACGAAGAGATCACTGAATAAATCAAAGAGGAAATAAAAAAATACCTAGAATCAAATGACATAGGAGACATGATGACCCAAAACCTATGGGATGCAGTTCTAAGAGTGACGTCTATAGCAATACAATCCTACCTGAAGAAACAGGAAACATGTCGAATAAACAACCTAACATTGCACCTAAAGCAATTAGAGAAAGAAGAACAAAAAAACCCCAAAGTTAGCAGAAGGAAAGAAATCATAAAAATCAGATCAGAAATAAATGAAAAAGAAATGAAGGAAACGATAGCAAAGATCAATAAAACTGAAAGCTGGTTCTTTCAGAAGATAAACAAAATTGATAAACCATTAGCTAGACTCATCAAGAAAAACAGTGAGAAGACTCAAATCAATAGAATTAGAAATAAAAATGAAGTAACAACTGACACTGCAGAAATACAAAAGATCATGAGAGATTATTACAAGCAACTCTATGCCAATAAAATGGACAACCTGGAAGAAATGGACAAATTCTTAGAAATGCACAACTGCCAAGACTGAATCAGGAAGAAATAGAAAATATGAACAGATCAATCACAAGCACTGTAATTGAAACTGTGATTAAAAATCTTCCAACAAACAAAAGCCCAGCACCAGATGGCTTCACAAGCGAATTCTATCAAACATTTAGAGAAGGGCTAACACATATCCTTCTCAAACTCTTCCAAAATATAGCAGAGCGAGGAACACTCCCAAACTGATTCTACGAGGGCACCATTACCCTGATACCAAAACCAGACAAGGATGTCACAAAGAAAGAAAACTACAGGCCAATATCACTGATGAACATAGATGCAAAAATCCTCAATAAAATACTAGCAAACAGAATCCAACAGCACATTAAAAGGATCATACACCATGATCAAGTGGGGTTTATTCAAGGAATGCAAGGATTCTTCAATATATGCAAATCAATCAACGTGATACACCATAGTAACAAATTGAAGAAGAACCATATGATCATCTCAATAGATGCAGAGAAAGCTTTTGACAAAATTCAATACCCATTTATGATAAAAACACTGCAGAAAGTAGGCATAGAGGGAACTTTCCTCAACATAATAAAGGCCATATATGACAAACCCACAGCCAACATCGTCCTCAATGCTGAAAAACTGAAACCATTTCCACTAAGATGAGGAAGAAGACAAGGTTGCCCACTCTCATCACTGTTATTCACCATAGTTTTGGAAGTTTTATCCACAGCAATCAGAGAAGAAAAGGAAATAAAAGGAATCCAAATCAGAAAAGAAGAAGTAAAGCTGTCACTGTTTGCAGATGACATGATACTATACCTAGAGAATCCTAAAGATGTTACCAGAAAATGACTAGAGCTAATCAATGAATTTCGTAAAGTAGCAGGATACAAAATTAATGTACAGAAATCTCTGGCATTCCTATACACTAATGATGAAAAATCTGAAAGTGAAATCAAGAAAACACCCCCATTTACCAGTGCAACAAAAAGAATAAAATATCTAGGAATAAACCTACCTAAGGAGACAAAAGACCTGTATGCAGAAAATTATAAGACACTGATGAACGAAACTTAAGATGATACAAACAGGTGGAGAGATATACCATGTTCTTGGATTGGAAGAATCAACACTGTGAAAATGACACTACCACTGAAAGCAATCTACAGATTCAATGCAATCCCTATCAAACTACCACTGGCATTTTTCACAGAACTAGAACAAAAATTTCACAATTTGTATGGAAACACAAAAACCCTGAATAGCCAAAGCCATCCTGAGAATGAAAAACGGAGCTGGAAGAATCAGGCTCCCTGACTTCAGACTATACTACAAAGCTACAGTAATCAAGACAGTATGGTACTGGCACAAAAACAGAAATATAGATCAATGGAACAGGATAGAAATCCAGAGATAAACCCATGCACATATGGTCACCTTATCTTTGATATAGGAGGCAGGAATGTACAGTGGAGAAAGGAAAGCCTCTTCAATAAGTGGTGCTGGGAAAACTGGACAGGTACATGTAAAAGGATGAGATTAGATCACTCCCTAACACCATATACAAAATTATACTCAAAATTGATTAAAGACCTAAATGTAAGGCCAGAAACTATCAAACTCTTAAGAGGAAAACATAGGCAGAACACTCTATGACATAAATCACAGCAAGATCCTTTTTGACCCACCTTCTAGAGAAATGGAAATAAAAACAAAAATAAACAAATGGGACCTAATGAAATTTCAAAGCTTTTGCACAGCAAAGGAAACCATAAACAAGATGTAAAGACAACCCTCAGAATGGGAGAAAATATTTGCAAATGAAGCAATTGACAAAGGATTAGTCTACAAAATTTATAAGCAGCTAATGCAGCTCGATAACAAAAAAACAAACAACCCAATCCAAAAATGGACAGAAGATCTAAGTAGACATTTCTCCAAAGAAGATATACAGATTGCCAACAAACACATGAAAGAATGCTCAACATCATTAATCATTAGAGAAATGCAAATCAAAAGTACAATGAGATATCATCTCACACCAGTCAGAATGGCCATAATGAGAAAATCTAGAAACAATAAATGCTGGAGAGGGTGTGCAGAAAAGGGAACACTCTTGCACTGCTGGTGGGAGTGTGAACTGGTTCAGCCACTATGGAGAACAGTATGGAGGTTCCTTAAAAAACTACAAATAGAACTACCATATGACCCAGCAATCCTATTACTGGGCATATACCCTGAGCAAACCATAATTCAAAAAGAGTCATGTACCAAAATGTTCATTGCAGCTCTATTTACAATAGCCTGGAGATGGAAACAACCTAAGTGTTCATTATTGGATGAATGGATAAAGAAGATGTGGCACATATATACAATGGAATATTACTCAGCCATAAAAAGAAATGAATTTGAGCTATTTGTAATGAGGTGGATGCACCTAGCTTCTGTCATACAGAGTGAAGTAAGTCAGAAAGAGAAAGACAAATACCGTATGCTAACACATATATATGGAACTTAAGAAAAAAAACTGTCATGAAGAACCTAGGGGTAAGACACGAATAAAGACACAGACCTACTAGAGAATGGACTTGAGGATATGGGGAGGGGGAAGGGTAAGCTGTGACAAAGCGAGAGAGTGGCATAGACATATATACACTATCAAACGTAAAATAGATAGTTAGTGGGAGGCAGCCGCATAGCACAGGGAGATCAGCTCGGTGCTTTGTGACCACCTAGAGGGGTCAGATAGGGAGGGTGGGAAGGAGGGAGAAGCAAGAGGGAAGAGATATGGGAACATATGTATATGTACAACTGATTCACTTTTTTATAAAGCAGAAACTAACACACCATTGTAAAGCAATTATACTCCAATAAATATATAAAAAAGAAACCTGCATATAGATTACATCTATTCTTTGTATATATAAAAATTTGCAATTAAGAAAAGTCCTTATTGAAAAATAGAAGGAAACTAATTCTAACCCAGCCAAAGGTACAGAAAAAAGAAATTCAGTGTTTATTTATATACTAAACCAGAAAAGATGTAGTCTAACATGAAACATACTACCAAAGATTACAAAAATACTGAGATATATATATACATATGTCTTTTAAAGAATGATTACTACAACAGTTATATGTTCTATAGTGAATCCAATTTCATGTGAGCCTGCAATACTAGGTGTATGTCAGAATGTACAGTACAAGTTCAGAGCCTTTAAAATATTGAAGATTGTACACATATTTAACAAGGAGAAGACTCAGGACCACATAAAATATCTGTGAAAGTCTTCCTTAACAGATAGAGTTAGATTCACTCTACAAATTTTAGAGGCATAAAAGTACAGTTTTAAATACAGATATTACATAAAGGTAAATATTGTTTGAATATAAAGGAAGATATTTCAGGATGACAGTCTTATAAATAAGTGCATTCATTGGAAATGTTTCAGTAGAGAAAATGACCATTTATTCAGAATGGAAGAGAAAGTCTGTTTAATTTCTTTTATGGTTATATTATATGAATTCAAAATTTTGTAATTACTATACTATGAAAATATTTGAAATTGCACCACCACTTGAAACATGTTTCCTCCACTGCTTTTCAATCATTACAGATTTACTGTTCGTGTTCCCAAGAACTTTCTTCCTCTTAAATATGTATTTCATGTTATTAGAACAAACGAGACTTTGATTTTACTTCTATCCCTTTCCACCGTGGTGTTCCAACCTTAAACATTAGAGAATAAGGAATAAAAAGTGTGTTTAATTTGATAGAACGCAAAACAATGACAAGAGATTTTTCTAAGCATCATAGGAGCCTTCCTACTCACACTTGCCTAAATAGGAAATGCAGGATGGGTACACATCATGGATTCATCCCATCTTCCCAGGTTGTCAAAGCTCAGCTGAATTGTTGAGAGACAGCAGAGAGACAAAGAGTGTTCAGCCATCAGGCGCCTGGGTAGCCCATGAAAGCAACAAGTCAAACATGAAAGAATTAAGCCTTTGATTTCTTATGGTGATGGTAAATCAAGTTCTAAACTGGAGACAGCGCCAACTCCCCCTGTTCCACTTTCCTCCGTGGAAGGAACATTGTTCAGAGTCAGGTGGATCAGCACAGACCTGGGGGTCTCTCAGTATTGAGGAAGCCCCAACAAAGGCTCCAGCACTGAGGCCAGAGGAGGGAGTAGAGTGAAGGCTAGGAGAGGAGAAGTGCTGGGTACTGAGTCAGAGTGGGGAAAGGTGTCCTCAAGGCTTCCCCTTCCCACAGCCTCCCCAGGCTGCATAAAGAGGCTTGGGGGAGGAGCCAGAATAAGACTTCTAAGTTGGCCACAGACAAAGAACCTAAGACCACGAGTATGCCAAGAGCATGACCACTAGGGGGGCCTGAGTCCTCGACTGCAACTCCCTTTAGAGACTGCCATGCACTGGCTGCACACCAATTTGCTGTGGGAAGGGCAAATTTCCCCCATGCAGCTGGCAGGTAAAGACTTTGTAATGACCTATGATCTAGCCTGAAAAATCACACAGAGGTTTTTAACCAGGAGCAGAACTGCTCCCAGTCAGTTTATATAGTCAGGCTGGGGGTTAGGTTGGGATCAGAAGTAGGACCGCACTCAAAAAAATTTAATCTTATTTTATAAAGAGCATGGATTAAATCCATCCCTGATTTAAGCCTTACTTGATAATGACATTCAGCTGTCGGACTGCCATATGCTGAGAAATATCTATATGTAGTTAAAATATAAATGAAACTTGTCTGTGCTTGCTAAAAAAAATAGAGCAGAATGTTATACTGGCACAAATAAATTGAAGATTTCCTAATTAGAAGTGTTCAAGGAGATATGCATAATTATATAATTTTAGATTTGGAAATAATCTGATGTATCAAAGTCAATCTATTGATTTTACATAGGCCTATGAAAAAGTAGGCATATATTAAAAAGTTTATATAAGCTCACAGGATGAATAATGGTATAGCTGAGGCTAATAACTAGAGCATTGATTCATAATTCCATGAACTTTCTTCTACATCACATTATTTTGAAGTCAAGAGCCATATCATATACCATCACAGAAATAGCATGAAATAATACTCAACAACCCTAGCACAGTCTGGAGTCCTTTACCTAGAAATTTCATAGTCAAACTGCAGAAAATCAAAAGTGAACAAAAAAAATAATGAAAGAGCCCAGAGGGGGGAAAGATACTCTACCAACAGAGGAATAGTATAAAAATTGCATCAGACTTCTCTTCAAAAATCACGCAAGCAAAATAGTGAAGTATTGAAAGTACTGAAAGAAAAAATAACTAGAATTGCATATTGCATATCTGGCAAAACTATCCTTCAAAATAAAGAAGAAATAAAGACTTCATTGGACAAATAAATAATGCATGAATTTGTCACCACTAGACCTGTCTTGCAAGAAATGATAAAAAGAAATCAGAGAGAAAGAAGTGATAAAATCTAGAGCCTTGGATTTACATAAACAAAATGAGAGTGTTAGAAAACAAATACAATATTTTCTTTTCCTATTCTTATTTGATAAACAGAGAACGGTTTATTCAAATTAAGAATAACAACAATATATTGTATTTTCATAGTTTATGGATAAGTGAAATGAATGACAATTTTATAAGGGATGGGAGCGAGGAAGTGGAAACACTCTGTTTTATGGTATCTGCACTACCCATAAAGCAGTATCGTGTTAATTAAAAGTGGACTTAAATTAGTTGTAAATCTATACTACAAACATTGGAGCAACTGCTAACTTAAAAAAAATATATAATTGATATACTAAGAAGAGAAAGTAGAAACATGAAAACACACAAAACCAAAAGAGGTAGAAAAAAGTAGAATTTAAAAATATTCTTATTTGTTGTCCTTGTATTCTCAATATACAAAAAATTTTTTAAACTCAGCAATGAGAAAAGAATCAATCCAATTAAAAAATGGACCAAAGAACCTCATCAAAGAAGATGTAAAGATAGCAAATAAGCATTTGAAAAGATGCTCCCCATAATATATCATTAGGAAATTACAAATCAAAACAATGAGTATCACTATACACCTATTAAAATGACTAAAATTCAAAACTGGCAATACCAAATTCTGATGACAATTAAACCACAGGACTGTCATTCATTACTGGAAGGAATGCAAATGGTACAGCTGCTTTGGAAGACAGTTTGGTAGTTTCTGACAAGGCTAAATATAGTCTTATCATATGGTTCAGCAAATCTGAATGAACTGAAATTTATATTCACATAGAAACCTGCATTAAAATGTTAGTAGTAGCTTGATTCATAATTGCTGAAAACTGAAAGATAAGAAAACTGTGATAAATCTATACATTAGAATATTATTTGATTATAAAAAAAAACAGAATAAGGTGTCAAGCCACAAAAAGACATGGAGTAAAACTGACCAGGACCTTCTGGGCCTCTTGGACACAAGCCCCTCTGTGTCCCCTACCTCTTGTTTGTAGAAAAATACCTGAGTCTCTTAGGCCTTCCTTCCCTGTGTTCTAAAGCACAAACTGAAGCATTTAATGATTAGAGAAGAGAAAAAACCAGAAACAAAGAAAAAGCAGTCAAGCAAGAAAAGGAATAATAACTAAAACAATATCAACCATAAAACAGACTCACAGGACCCTTTGTTTCTCCTTGATGGATATAGATAACAATCCCTCTCACATTCTTGAGTTGTTTTACAGGAACCAGGGCCCCACCAATTGGAAACTTCTGACCACAAGCACATAGACTCTAAACTGGTTGGTGCCAGAAGACTGATGACTTAGATCTCTGCAATATCACTCTATTACCTCACCACCAACCAATCAGAAAATTGTCCACAGGCCGATAATGCATCCTACCACACTTACCCCAACACTGTCTTTAAAAACCCTTGCCTGAAAGCCATTGGGGAGTTTGGCTCTTCTGAGCATGAGCTGCCCATAACCTTGCTTTGTGCCCTGCAATAAATGTTATACTTTCCTTCACTAAAACCTGGCATCTGTAAATTGGCTTTGCTGTGGATCAAGTGACTGGACCTGAATTTGATTCAGTCACAGGAGGAATCTTAAATGATTATTGCTAATCAAAAGAAGCCAGTCTGAAAATGCTACATTCTATATGATTCCAACTATATGATACTTTTGGAAAAGCAAAACTATAGAGATAATGTAAAATCAGGGCAGGGAAGGAGGAATAGGTAAAGCACAGGGCATTTTTATGGCAGTGAGTGAATCTATTCTGTGTGATATCATACTGGTGAATTCACAGCATTATCCATTTGTCAAAATCCATTGAAATTTAAAACACTAAGAGTGAACCATGGTGTAAACTATGGACTTCGTTAATGATAATGCATCAGTATTGGTTCATTGAATCTAACAAATGTATCATTAATGAAAAGTGCTAAAAAAGGGAAAACTGTGACAAGGGAAGCACTGTATGACAACTCTTTGGAAATATAAAACTCTAAAAAGTATCATCTATTAATTTTTAAAACTTACACATTTAATTTGCCAAGCGTAGCATAGCTGTTGAAAGCCTACAAGCTTATATTGTCAGTTTAGAAACTAGTTTTTCTTTCAATATGTGATATATTAAAATTATTATAATCAGAGTGTTGATTAGACTGGATGATATAAAAAATGGAACAGTTATATGCACCTACCTCCATTATAGGAGAGCAGCTGACTGTGAAACTGGGCTAATTGATTCTTAGATTGTGTTACACTGGCCTCTAAGTAGCCCCAGGATGAGCACTTACAAAGTTTGCACAGTGAAAATCTTTTTTTGTTTTCCCTGTGTTGTCAAGTTTCATAATCCTTGATTGGATTCTTGCACTTCATTTTTATCTGTGTTAATAAGTTTAATCCAAAGGCAGTCATGTAGGGTGACTTTGCAACATCTATATTCTTATTACTAATGTGTTGATTTTATAATTTTAACTGTAAGAAAGCAGTATAATTTCTACCATTTTACTATTATTTAGGTCATTCTCATGTCGTTCCCAGTAATGACAAAACATACATCCTTGGAGGCCAAATCACTTCATTTAATTATGAGCTCCTATTAGGTAAAATTATTGTCATTTAGCTTTACACTACCAAGTGTAGCATAGTATCTGCAAAGTAAATCATGGTCCATAAATGTTTTCAAACAGAAGTTAAAATAAGAAAAAATAACATTAAAGTGAGTGAAAAATATAACTCTTCAGAATTAATTCTTCACTAAAGTGTACAGAGAAACTCTTTATGTCCCACAAAGGAAAAGTTAATTTTTTCTTTTGAATTAGTTGTGTAAGACTTGGTACTTAACAATATATATTTAATACAATTTGACACATTTCTGTATTGGATTTTTCTTATCTATTCTAGAGGGTCTTTGGCTAGACTCCTTAATGGGAAAGGGGATACTAGACAGTCATTTTAGGTAGCAACCTACTACACAGTTCACCAAAGAACTACATTGGGAAAATTTTAGACAAAAAAAGACAGTTAGTATATATAACTGCGCCAAAACTATTCCCATTGAGAGGAAATCAAAGTAACTGGATAAGCATCGTACAGAAGTGCCTGGCACCGGAATTAAAATTTTCAACTGATTATTTTGCTTTGCTCTGATATAATCTGACACAGAGAGTTCTTCTTGGAGTCATTTGAAAACGAACTTTGTTACTATCCCAGCAGTTCATGCATAATTCGCTAAAAGGAAAAGAACAAAATCATTCATTTGAATCTTCACACCAGCACTTTTCAACAGGGAAAGCTGGATGGAAGACACATGGGAAATCTGTACTATTTTGCAACTTCTTGCAAATGTAACATTATTTCAAAATAAAAGTTTTTAAAAAAAGATGCGGAGGGAGAACTAAGGTGCCGAAATGTTCTCAAGTGATCAAATTTTAACTTCATTAATATGAAAGGGAGACATCTGTTTAATAAATAAATTAATTAATCAACTAATTGTTTAAAGTGATAGCTACTTCTGAGGAGAAATATTTTTCTTCTATAAGGTTGTCAATATATGTTTTCAATACAGTAACTTTAATCCACATCAAGCCTCTTTCTTGTGTGTTGTCAGAATGTAGGGGTGTGTGTGTGTGTGTGTGTGTGTTATTATGATGTCTAGGTTTGGATTACAGTCACTCAAGTATAATCTTGTATTTTAGTTTTTACAAACTAAAAGTCAAGTTCTCATTTTCTCTTTAATTTCCTTTAAAAAAAATTAGTTCTAAGTGAATAATAATTCCCCATGACATGTACATTTTAACACAGAAAGTTATGTGTTAGTAAATTGAGATTCATCCACAAATCTCACCAAAGATATTGGGAACGTATTTGCTGACTGAAATAAAAATGCTCAAAGAAAAATTTGTGAGTTGAATTATATTTGGTGACCTTACTGAACACTATACCTGGAAGACTCTCAGGTAGCTCTCACGATATGCTCTGCAGAGGTAAAGGAGGAGCTAAGACATACATGACTTTATTTTTTTTGCTAGAAAAACCATGTACTCAAACCTCAAAAGTTTACTTCTAATCTCAAAGAACAGACATCTCAAGTTAAAGATTTCAATGTTTTTCTGTTTATGGGAAGATGCAAGAATCTGGGGTCGTTTGAATATTTTTCACTAGATATGCATATTCAACTATCCAGGGGCCAGTATATACAATGTACAGAATGCTTCCTTTTTTTTTTCTCCATTATGAATTCCCCTCAGGGTGCACTCTCCCTGGGCAACTGCAGTGGTTAATGGATTGATACTTGTAGAACTGGAATGGAAGGCAACATTTTTTTTCTCTACACATTTCTAGAGCAATATTATGAATGAAAAATAATAAGAAACATCAAGTTCTCCCAATTAAAATTAATGTTTCATAAACACCCCAAAATATTGTTCATGTACAGACCAAATACTGGGAAGCATACCTCCCTTAATCAAATATTCTATTTCAAAAACACTACTAACTTGAGTCAAGTCATGGTTTATTACTGATTTGATGGATCATAGCATTTTAGTGTGGTCCCCACTTCTTATTTTATTTCTCATAGTCACAAGTGAAATACCCTGCCACTGATTAGTGAATATCAGTAACATTCAGTGACTGAGACATTTCATGTGTGAAAGGGGCATATGCAATTCCCTCAGAATAATTCTATCAACAGTGATACAATGATTGCGTTTATGATGAAAGTAAAGATTTTAGTAAGCACTGATAGCTTTCAAGCATCATATTTAGTTTCTCTAAGACTGTCAACAGGTCATTTATCTTGAGAAGGCTATTTTGTTGTGTTGTTTTATTCTGACCTTCAGTCATCTGGGCTTACTTGAATCTGATAAAACATAAGAAAGACTCTCCAGTCTTAAAAGACTTCTTTTGTGATGCAAAATAGATAATGCTATTTGGAAGTTCCTAAATTCCTAATATATTTTTCTTTACAATTGCACATCACCTTAAATTTACTTAACCTTAACTTGGATTCCAATAATGTATTTTAGGAGGCTCAACATTTTAAATTTGAGATGTCTTAATTTACATCATTAGGTCACAACACTGTCACTCAAAACTATCTAATAATACAATCTAAAAAAACCCAAGCCAGTAATTGACCTGCTTTATGCTGTAGGGACATAAACTTCTAGTATTTTATCCTCTTAAAGGAAAAATAAACTGCTGGTAGACATCAAAATGTAAAGAAGCTAGTTTTAGAGAAGTAATATTTCAAGAATTTATTTCTCATGGGGAAGCTGATTACATATGTGCTTCTCATCATTCAATTTTTAAAATTATATGGATTTCATACACCATGATCAAGTGGGATTTACCCCAGGGATGCAAGAATTCTTCAATATATGCAAATGAATCAATGTGATACACCATATTAACAAATTGAAGAATAAAAAACATATGATCATCTCAATAGATGCAGAAAAAGCTTTTGACAAAATCCAAAACCCATTTATGACAAAAATTCTCCAGAAAGTGGGCATAGAGGAACCTACCTCAACATAATAAAGGCCATATATGACAAACCCACAGCAAACATCATTCTCAATGGTGAAAAACTGAAAGCATTTCTTCTAAGACCAGGAACAAGACAAGGATGCCCACTCTCACCACTATTATTCAACATAGTTTTGGAACTCCTAGCCACAGCAATCAGAGAAGAAAAAGAAATAAAAGGAATACAAACTGGAAAAGAGGAAGTAAAACTGTCACTGTTTGCAGATGACATAATACTATACATAGAGAATCCTAAAGATGCCACCAGCAAACTACTAGAGCTAATCAATGAATTTGGTAAAGTTGCAGGATACAAAATTAATGCATAGAAATCTCTTTCATTCCTGTACACTAATGATGAAAAATCTGAAAGAGAAATTAAGGAAACACTCTCATTTACCATTGCAACAAAAACAATAAAATACCTAGGAATAAACCTACTTAGGGAGAAAAAAGACCTGTATGCAGAAAACTATAAGACACTGATGAAAGAAATTAAAGATGATACCAAAAGATGGAGACATATACCAAGTTCTTGGATTGGAAGAATCAATATTGTGAAAATGACACTATACTACCCAAAGCAATCTACAGATTCAATGCAATCCCTATCAAATTACCAATGGCATTTTATACGGAACTAGAACCAAAAATCTTAAAATTTGTATGAAGACACAAAAGATCCCAAATAGCCAAAGCAGTCTTGAGGGAAAAACATGGAGCTGGAGGAATCAGACTCCCTGACTTCAGACTATACTACAAAGCTACAGTAATCAAGACAGTATGGTACTGGCACAGAAACAGAAACATAGATAAATGGAACAAGATAGAAAGCCCAGAGATAAACCCACACACCTATGGTCAACTAATCTATGACAAAGGAGGCAAGGATATACAATGAAGAAAAGACAGTCTCTTCAATAAGAGGTGCGGGGGAAACTGGACAGCTACAAGTAAAAGAATGAAATTAGAACACTCTCTAACACCATACACAAAAATAAACTCAAAATGGATTAGAGACCTAAATGTAAGACTGGACACTATAAAACTCTTAGAGGAAAACATAGGCAGAACACTCTTTGACATAAATCACAGCAAGATCTTTTTTGATCCACCTCCTAGAGTAATGGAAGTAAAAAAAAAATGTGACCTAATGAAACTTAAAAGCTTTTGCACAGCAAAGGAAACCATAAACAAAACGAAAAGACAACATTTAGAATGGGAGAAAATATTTGCAAATGAATCAATGGACAAAGGATTAATCTCCAAAACATATAAACAGCTCATGCAGCTCAATATTAAAAAAACAAACTACCCAATCCAAAAATGGGCAGAAGACCTAAACTGTCATTTCCCCAAAGAAGACATACAGATGGCCAAGAAGCACATAAAAAGCTGCTCAAAATCACTAATTATTAGAGAAATGCAAATCAAAACTACAATGAGGTATCACCTCTTAACAGTTAGAACGGGCATCATCAGAAAATCTACAAACAACAAATGCTGGAGAGGGTGTGGAGAAAAGGGAATCCTCTTGCACTGTTGGTGGGAATGTAAATTGATACAGCCACTATGGAGAACAGTATGAAGGTTCCTTCAAAACCTAAAAAATAGAATTACCATATGATCTAGCAATCCCACTACTGGGTATATACCCAGAGAAAACCATAATTAAAAAAGACACTTGCACCCCAATGTTCATTGCACCACTATTTACAATAGCCAGGTCATGGAAGCAACCTAAATGCCCATCAACAGAAGAATGGATAAAGAAGATGTGGTACATATATAGAATGGAATATTACTCAGCCATAAAAAGGAAAGAAATTGGGTCATTTGTTGATACGTGGATGGATCTCGAGACTGTCATACAGAGTGAAGTCAGAAAGAGAAGAACAAATATCGTATACTAACGCATGTATGTGGAACCTAGAAAAATTGTACAGATGAACTGGTTTGCAGGGCAGAAGTTGAGACAGATGTAGAGAACTAACGTATGGACACTAAGGGGGGAAGTCGCAGGGGGGTGGGGGTGGGGGTGTGATGAATTGGGCGATTGGGATTGACACGTATACACTCATGTGTATAAAACTGATGACAAATATGAAACTGCTGTATAAAAAAATAAATTCAAAAATTAAAAATAAATAAATAAAATTAGATGGATTAAAATGGACATTTTTTGAGAATCCGGATGAATTTTATATAAAATAGTTGGGTTTGAGTGTTAGCTGTATGAGGCATTTTGTGTTTTAACCTGTTTCATAAAGATAAGACATATATTTCATTATTCCATAGAGGAATGATATTTTTAATATTCATTAAAAATTATTTAAAATAAGATACTTTGGTATTTTCATCAGAAAAACATATTGAGTCCAAAATTGCTCAAAAGGTACAAGGGAAATCAAGTTTATATTAAATGCTCATTTCTAGGAAATGTGTTGATTGATGGGTATTTTTAATGGCTTACTGAACTCTTAAAAGGAAAAGTGGTAAATATATCATAAATAATAGCAGCACAAACTACTGACATCATGAGTAGTTCACTTGACTCCAGAAGATTTGCTTTTTATATTTGATGGCTCAAATTCAGTGCACCTTTTTCTTGGGCTGTGAATAAACCACCATTCAGAACAGACATAAAGGATAATTTCAAAAGAGAGAGAGAGATTTCCAGTTATGTAAAAACAAAATTCTCAATTTATTCTTATTCATTTGGTGGTGGTTAAAATAAAACAAGAAGTTATGTCATAAATTAATTGGAAGAAAGGTGGTGCTGCTCCCCAAACACTAGCCAAAAATGCCAAGACAGCTGAATATCTTCCTTAGTTCATTTTTATATATCTATATTTTAAACACCTTTATTGGAGTGTAATTGCTTTACAATGTTGTCATAGTTTCTGCTGTAGCGCAAAGAGAATCAGCTTTATGTATACATATATCCCTATATCCCTTCTCTCCTGCGTCTCCTTCCCCACCCTCCCTATCCCACCACTCTAGGTGGTCACAAGAACCTAGGTGATCTCCCTGTCTGATGCAGCTATTTCCCACTAGCTATCTTACTTTTGTTAATGTATATATGTCAATGCTACTCCCTCACTTCGTCCCAGCTTATCCTTCCCCCTCCCTGTGTAATCAAGTCCATTTTCAACATCTGCATCTTTATTCCTATCCTGCCCCGAGGTTCGTCAGAATGTTTTTTCTTTTTTTTAGATTCCATATATATATGTTAGCATACGGTATTTGTTTTTCTCTTTCTAACTTACTTCACTCTGTATAACAGACCCTATGTCCATCCACCTCACTACAAATAACTCAATTTCGTTTCTTTTTATGGCCAAGTAATATTCCATTGTATATATGTGCCACATCATCTTCTTTATCCATTCATCTGTTGATGGACACATACGTTGCTTCCATGTCCAGGCTACGGTAAATAGAGCTGCAATGAACATTGTGGTTCATGACACTTTTTGAATTATGGTTTGTTCAGGGTATATGCCCAGTAGTGGGATTGCTGGGTCACGTGGTAGTTCTACTTTCAGGAACTCCATACTGTTTTCCATAGTGGCTGTAAGGAAACTCCATACTGTTCTCCATAGTGGCTGTATCACTTTACATTTCCACCAACAGTGCAAGAGGGTTCCCTTTTCTCCACACCCTTTCCAGCATTTATTGTTTGGAGATTTTTTGATGATGGCCATCCTGACCATTATGAGATGATATCTCACTGTAGTTTTGATTTTCATTTCTCTAATGATTGATGATGTTGAGCATTCTTTCAGGTATTTGTTGGCAATGTGTATATCTTCATTGGACAAATGTCTATTTAGGTCTTCTGCCCATTTTTGGATTGGGTTTTTTGTTTTTTGATAATGAGCTGCATGAACTGCTTGTCAATTCTGGAGATTAATCCTTTGTCAGTTGCTTCATTTGCAAATATTTTCTCCCATTTGGAGGGTTGTCTTTTAGTCTTGTTTCTGTTTTCCTTTCCTGTGAAAAAGGTTTTAAGATTCATTAGGTCCCATTTTTTTTGTTTGTTTTTATTTCCATTTCTCCAGGAGGTGGGTCATAAAGGATGTTGCTGTGATTTATGTCATAGAGTGTTCTGCATAAGTTCTCCTCTAGGAGTTTGATAGTGTCTGGCCTTACATTAAGGTCTTTCATCCATTTTAAGTTTATTTTTGTGTATGGTGTTAGGGAGTGTTCTAATTTCATTCTTTTACATGTAGCTGTCCAGTATTCCCAGCACCACTTATTGAAGACAGTGTATATTATTGCCTCCTTTATGAAAGATAAGGTGACCATATGTGCGTGCGTTTATCTCTGGGCTTTCTATCCTGCCCCATTGATCTATTTTTCTGTTTTTTCACCAGTACCATACTGTTGTGATTACTGTAGATTTGTAGTATAGTCTGAAGACAGGGTGCCTGATTCCTCCAGCTCCGTTTTACTTTCTCAAGATTGCTTTAGCTAGTCAGGGTCTTTTGCGTTTCCATACAAATTGTGAAATGTTTTGTTCCAGTTCTGTGAAAAATGCCAGTGGTAGTTTGATAGGGATTGAATTCTATCTGTAGATTGCTTTGGGTAGTAGAGTCATTTTCACAATGCTGATTCTTGCAATCCAAGAACATGGTATATCTCTCCACCTATTTGTAACATCTTTAATTTCTTTCATTAGTGTCTTATAATTTTCTGCATACAGGTCTTTTGTTTCCTTAGGTAGGTTTATTCCTAGGTATTTTATTATTTGTGTTGCAATGGTAAATGGGAGTGTTTTCTTAATTTCACTTTGAGATTTTTCACCATTAGTTTATATGAATGCAAGAGATTTCCGTACATTAATTTTGTATCCTGCTACTTTATCGAATTCATTGATTAGCTCTAATAGTTTGCTAGTAGCATCTTTAGGATTCTTTATGTATAGTATCATGTCATCTGCAAACACTGACAGCTTTACTTCTTCTTTTCCAATTTGGATTCCTTTTATTTCTTTTTCTTCTCTGATTGCTGTGGCTAGAACTTCCAAAACTATGTTGAATAACAGTGGTGAGAGTGGGCAACCTTGTCTTCTTTCTGATCTTAGTGGAAGTGCTTTCAGTTTTTCACCATTGAGGACGATGTTGGCTATGGGTTTGTCATATATGACCTTTATTACCTTGAGATAAGTTCCCTCTATGCCTACTTTCTGCAGGGTTTTTATCATAAATGGGTGTTGAATTTTGTCAAAAGCTTTTTCTGCATCTATTGAGGTGATCATATGGTTTTTTCCTTCAACTTGTTAATATGGTGTATCACGTTGATTGATTTGCTATATTGAGGAATCCTCGCATGCCTGGTATAAACCCCACTTGATCATGGTGTATGATCCTTTTAATGTGCTGTTGATTTCTGTTTGCTAGTATTTTACTGAGGATTTTTGCCTCTATGTTCATCAGTGATATTGGCCTGTAGTTTTCTTTCTTTGTGAAATCTTTGTCTGATTTTGGTAGCAGGGTGATGATGGTCTTCTAGAACGAGTTTGGAAGTGTCCTCCCTGTGCTATATTTTGGAAGAGTTTGAGAAGGATAGGTGTTAGCTCTTCTCTAATTGTTTGATATAATTCACCTCTGGAGCCATCTGGTCCTGGCCTTTTGTTTGGTGGAAGATTTTTTATCACAGTTTCAATTTCATTACTTGTGATTGGTCTGTTTATACTTTCTATTTCTTCCTGGTTCAGTCTCAGAAGGTTGTGCATTTCTAAGCATTTGTCCATTTCTTCAAGGTTGTCCATTGTATTGGCATATAGTTGCTTGTAGTAATCTCTCACGATACTTTGTATTACTGTGATGTCAGTTGTTCCTTCTCCTTTTTCATTTCTAATTATATCGATATGAGTCTTCTCCCTTTTTTCCTTGATGAATCTAACTGTTTTATCAATTTTGTTTATCTTCTCAGAGTACCAGCTTTTAGATTTATTGATCTTTGCTATCATTTCCTTCATTTCTTTTTCATTTATTTCTGATCTGATCATTATGATTACTTTCCTTCTGCTAACTTTGGGGTTTGTTTTTTTTTTTTTTTTGTTCTTCTTCTTCTAATTGCCTTAGGTGTAAGGTTAGGTTGTTTATTTGAGAGGTTTCTTGTTTTTTGAGGTAGGATTGTATAGCTATAAACTTCCCTCTTAGAACTGCTTTTGCTGCATCCCATAGGTTTTGGGTCATCGTGTCTCCATTGTCATTTGTTTCTAGGTATTTTTTGATCTCCTCTTTGATTCCTTCAGTGATCTCTTGGTAATTAAGTAGTATATTGGTTAGCCTCCATGTGTTTGTATTTTTTACAGATTTTTTCCTGTAATTGATATCTCGTCTAATAGCATTGTGGTCAGAAAAGATACTTGATACAATTTCAATTTTCTTAAATTTAGCAAGGTTTGATTTGTGACCCATGATATGATCTATCCTGGAGAATGTTCCATGAGCACTTGTGAAGAATGTGTATTCTGTTGTTTTTGGATGGAATGTCCTAGAAACAGCAATTAAGTGTATCTTGTTTAATGTATCATTTAAAGCTTGTGTTTCCCTATTTATTTTCATTTTGGATGATCTGTCCATTGGTGAAAGTGGGATGTTAAAGTCCCCTACTATGATTGTTAATGTCAAATTCCCTGTTTATGTCTGTTAGTATTTGTCTTATGTATTGAAGTGCTCCTATTTTGGTTGTATAAATATTTACAATTGTTATATCTTATTCTTGGATTGATCCCTTGATCATTATGTAGTGTCCTTCTTTGTCTCGTGTAATAGTCTTTGCTTTAAAGTCTATTTTGTCTGATATGAGAATTGCTACTTCAGCTTTCTTTTCATTTCCATTTTTATGGAGTATGTTTTTCCATCCCCTCACTTTTAATCTGTATGTGTCCCTATGTCTGAAGTGGTCTCTTGTAGACAGCATATATACAGGTCTAGTTTTTGTATCCATTCAGCCAGTATATGTCTTTCAGTTGGAGCATTTAATTCATTTACATTTAAGGTAATTATTGATATGTATGTTCCTATCACCATTTTCTGAATTGTTTTGGGTTTGTTCTTGTCAGTGTTTTCCTTCTCTTGTGTTTCCTGCCTAGAGAAGATTTTTAGCATTTGTTGTAAAGCTGGTTTGGTGGTGCTCAATTGTCTTAACTTATGCTTGTCTGTAAAGGGTTTAATTTCTCTGTCAAATCTGAATGAAATCCTTGCTGGGCAGCGTAATCTTTGTTGTAGGTTTTTCCCTTTCATCACTTTAAATATGTCCTGCCACTCCCTTCTGGCTTGCAGAGTTTCTGCTGAAAGATCAGCTGTTAACCTTATGAGGATTCCCTTTTATGTTATTTGTTGTTTGTCCCTTGCTGTTTTTGATATTTTTTCTTTGTATTTAATTTTTGATAGTTTGATTACTATGTGTCTTGGCATGTTTCTCCTTGGATTTATCCTATTTGGGACTCTCTGTGCTTCCTAGACTTGATTAACTATTTTCTTTCCCATATAAGGAAATATTTCAACTCTAATCTCTTCAAATATTTTCTCAGTCCCTTTCTTTTTATCTTCTTCTGGGATCCCTATAATTCAAATGTTGGTGCATGTAATGTTTTCCCCAAGGCCTCTGAGACTGTCCTCAGTTGTTTTCATTCTTTTTTCTTTATTCTTCTTTGCAGTAATGATTTCCTCTATTTTATCTTCCAGGCCAATTATCTGTTCTTCTGCCTCAATTATTCTGCTAGTGATCCTTTCTAGAGAATTTTTAATTTCATATTGTGTTGTTCATCATTGTTTGCTTTTTATTTCTTCTAGGTCCTTATTAAAGGTTTCTTGTATTTTCTCCATTCTATTTCCAAGATTTTGGATCATCTTTACTATCATTATTCTGAATTGTTTTTCAGGTAGACTGCCGCTTTCCTCTGCAGTTATGTCTGGTGGATTTTTACCTTGCTCCTTCATCTGCTGTGTGTTTCTCTGTCTTCTCATTGTGCTTAACTTACTGTGTTTGGGGTCTCCTTTTCGCAGGCTGCACGTTCGCAGTTTCCATTGTTTTTGGTGTCTGTCCCCAGTGGCTAAGGTTGGTTCAACGGGCTGTGTAGGGTTCCTGGTGGAGGCGGCTAGTGCATGTGTTTGGTGGATGCGTCTGGATTTTGTCTTTCTGGCGGGCATGTCCACATTTGGTGGTGTGTTTTGGGGTGTCTGTGAGCTTATTATGATTTTAGACAGCCTCTCTCCTAATGGGTGGGGTTGTGTTCCTGTCTTGCTAGTTGTTTGGCATAGGGTGTCCAGCACTGTTGCATGCTGCTCATTGTGTGGAGCTGTGTCTTGGCGTTGAAATGGAGATCTATGTGGTATTTTCACCGTGTGATATTACATAGAGCTGGGAGGTCTCTGGTGGACCAATGTCCTGAACTTGGCTCTCCCACCTCAGAGGCACAGCCCTGATGCCTGGGTGGAGCACCAAGAGTCTTTTATCTACACGGCTCAGAAGAAAAGGGAGAAATAAGAGAGGAAGAATGAAAAAGATAAAATAAAATGAAATAAAAGTTATTAAAAAATAATTATTAAAAACGATTTTTTAAGCAATAGAAAAAGAAAAAAGAAATCAATTGAAAAAACAAATCCATCAATGACAACCAGCACTAAAAACTATACTAAAAGAGAAAAAAAACCCAAAAAATGGATAGACAGAGCCTTAGGACAAATGGTAAAAGCAAAGCTATATAGAGAAAATCACCCAAAGAAGCATACACATAAACACTCACAAAAAGTGAAAAAGGGGCAAATATATATATATCATTGCTCCCAAAGTCCACCTACTCAATTTGGAATGATTCATTGTCTATTCCTGTATTCCACAGCTTCAGGGTACATCAAGCTGATTGTGGAGATTTAATCCTCTGCTCCTGAGGCTGCTGGGAGAGATTACCCTTGCTCTGTTTGCACAGCTCCTGGGGTTCAGCTTTGGATTTGGCCCTGCCTCTGCGTGTAGGTCGCCTGAGGGCATCTGTTCTTTGCTTGGACAGGACGGGGTTAAATGAGAAGCTGATTCGGGGTCTCTGGCTCACTCAGGCCAGGGGGAGGGAGGGGTACGGAGTTTGGGGCGAGCCTGTGGCAGCAGAAGCCAGTATGATGTTGCACCAGCATGTGGAATGCCGTGTGTTTTCCGGGGGAAGTTGTCCCTGGATCATGGGACCCTGTAAGTGACGGGCTGCACAGGCTCCCGGGAGGGGTGGTATGGACAGTGACCTGTGCTTGCACGCAGGCTTCTTGGTGGCTGCAGCAGCAGCCTTAGCGAATCATGCCTATCTCTGGGGTCCGTGCTGATAGCTGCGGCTTATGCCCGTCTCTGGAGCTCCTTTATCGGAGCTCTTAATCCCCTCTCCTCGTGCACCAGGAAGCAAAGAGGCAAGAAAAAATCTCTTGCCTTTTCGGCAGCTCCAGACTTTTTCCCGGACTCCATCCCGGCTAGCCGTGGCGCACTAGCCCCCTTCAGGCTGTGTTCACACAGCCAACCCCAGTCCTCTCCCTGGGATCCGACGTCCGAAACCCAAGTCTCAGCTCCCAGCTCCCACCCACCCCGGCGGGTGAGCAAGAAGCCGCTCAGGCTGGTGAGTGCTGGTCGGCACCGATCCTCTGTGCGGGAATCTCTCCACTTTGCCCTCTGCACCCCTGTTGCTGTGCTCTCCTCCGTGGCTCCGAAGCTTCCCCCTCTGCCACCCACAGTGTCTGCCCGCGAAGGGCCTTCCTAGTGTGTGGAAACTTTTCTTCCTTCACAGCTCCCTCGCACTGGTGCAGGTCCCGTCCCTATTGTCTCTGTTTTTTCTTTTTTCTTTTGCCCTACCCAGGTACGTGGGGAGTTTCTTGCCTTTGGGGAGGTCTGAGGTCTTCTGCCAGCATTCAGTAGGTGTTCTGTAAGAGTTGTTCCACATGTAGATTTATTTCTGATGTATTAGTGGGGAGGAAGGTGATCTCCGCGTCTTACTCTTCTGCCATCTTGAACCTCCTCCCCCATTTATAAGTTTATATAATAGGCTTCCTTTAGCGGGTTGCCTCCAGTAAAGTCACATGTTCATAGGTTGACCCTTTTTAACCTTTCATCTAATTCTTTCATGACTTTAAAATGGTTCATCTTTGTTTCTCAGGAAAGGAGAGCTCCAAATAGAATGCTCTCTTTTGGGTGTGTGTGAAGAGTCCTGTAGAAATGGCAACTGGCAGAAATCAATACATGTCACAAATCTGTGTGTCCTCATACTGGAAAAAGAATAAGATTCTGATAATACAAACTGATGCTGAGAATGTGGAGAAAAGGAAACATCTGCATGCTGATGGGAGTGCAAATCTATCAAAACAATCTTAATTTCATTTTGACAATAACTCACAAAATTAAGTTGCTCAAAACTAAAGACAGCCTATTCCACAGCAATTGTACGCTTGTTGTTTACCCTGCAGAGACTCTTATGCTGTGCCCAAAGAGGCACAAGACAACAATGTTTAGTGCAGCCGTACTTTCTAATATTAAAACTTAAAATGACCTAGCCTCCAGAAAAATTAATGAAGTAGAGCCAAGCATATCAGCAAAGATGAACCTCACTAATATGGTCTGAGAATTCAACATGTTACGAATAGAAACCATATGAAACTACTCAAATGACATTTTAAAATGTGTAACGTATTGACATAGTTTTTTAAAAGTACCTATGATATAAAGATAAAATTTATATGTAAACCATTAAGTATATAATTTAATTTCAATGAAATTAAAATATTTTAATAATTATACTTGACTTTCCTCCCTTTCTCCCACCGTCTCTTCTCTCTTCCTTTTCCAATTATGAAAAACATATGCTAAGAAACATAGGCTTTAGAGAAATACAAATTTGCATTCAGTGAGAACTCAGAACTTCATAAATATGTAGTTTGGGGCCAATAGCCTGACCTTGGTGAACTAGAACTCCTTCATCTGTTTCTTCAAATGTATTTTGAAGTTGAACGGAGAAAATGAACATAGAGCTGCTAATATAGTGTCAACCTAAGAGCCAACACTTCTCTTTCAGATATCACTAATTTTATTCCATAAAAACAATGTCGGAATCATTGTGTAAAAGTATAATTATGCAAACTCTAGAGAATTTACATCCTAATATTTAAACACATTAATATAAAAATTGGCAATATGAATTTGCCTGCTTTATAATACTCATTAGAAGAACTTGGATATATAATTGTTTCTCATTCAATTCTTCTGGGTTTCTTTTTTTTTAAGATTTATTATTTATTTATTTATTTTTAATTTGTGGCTGAGTCTGGTTTTAGTTGTGGCACACGCGATCTTCGTTGAGGCATGAGGGATTTTTCATTGTGGCACGCGGGCTTCTCTTTAGTTGTGGCAAGTTTTCTCTATTTGTGGCACATGGGTTTTAGAGCGTGTGGGCTCTGTAGTTTGCAGCAGGTGGGCTCTCTCATTGAGGTACACGGGCTCAGTAGTTCTGGTGCATGAGCTTAGCTGCTCTGTCACATGTGGGATCTTAGTTCCCTGACCACAGATCTAAACTGTGTTCCCTGCATTGTAAGGAGGATTATTTACCAATGAGCCACCAGGGAAGTCCCCAGTTCTTCTCTTAATGTAATGTTTATTTCACTTCATTATTTCTCTGATACTCTTGCAAGCAGAGTTTTGTTTTGTGTATTTCAATTACAATTAAAGAAAATTGCTTCTCTATGCTTTCTTTATTCAGTGAATATTGATTAAAAATAAAAGGGCAGGGGGCTTCCCTGGTGGCGCAGTGGTTGAGAGTCCGCCTGCTGATGCAGGGGACACGGGTTCGTGCCCTGGTCTGGGAAGATCCCACATGCCGCGGAGCAGCTAGGCCTGTGAGCCATGGCCGCTGAGCCTGAACGTCCGGAGCCTGTGCTCCACAACGGGAGAGGCCACAACAGTGAGACGCCCGCATACCACACAAAAAAATAATAATAAATAAGTAAAAGGGCAAATAAATTAAAAATCCTACGTTATACTCATAGTTTTGGAAAGATTTATAGAAAGTTATTATCTCACATACTCGTTTGTTGAGGCATTCAGATAATATGAGGTAGTCTATACTCTGCTACTTTGATAAATGCTACAGAAGACACAAAGCTGAGTAAATCAACTATTCTCAAAGAGTTTATGCTCTATTTTGTTCATCAATTGACATATGTAGGAATTAAATCACCAAATCATGTTCTCAGATTAAAATAAGGCATGACTAGTGGTCTATTTTGTACCTAAAGCAGTGATTATTATTACCAGGCTCAGAGTCCTTTTAGAACACTGTAAATGACATTTTTCCATTTATTCTAAATGTAAGTTCCATTCAGGGGTTTTTGTCTTTTCTGTTACTGCTTTATCTGTTTGTTGTGCCTACGTAAGTTCCTGTTGTAGAGTGAATAAATGAATGAATTTGTCTTTTTCTGCGCTAGAATTATGTCATTTGGTGCTTGATAGTGTATTTTGCTAACAGAAGTAAATTTTTTTTTCTTTTCAAAAGGTTGATTTTTCTTTGACATTTAATTTTTCAAAAAAAAGTATAACCTTTGCCAATTGACCCAAAGTTCACATTGTAATTTCAAATAAAATTGTACTACATTTAAAAAATTAATTTGAAGCTACTATATGCTGCTTTAAGTGCATTTTTAGCTCATTAAGTACTCAAAACAACCCTGTGAAATATGTACTGTTATTTTCTTCCTGTTATAGGTGAGAACATCAAGGCACATGAAACAAATAATTTCTCTCTTAGGGGAGGTTGAGACTGAACCATGCAGTTTGTCTTCAGAGCTTGTGTTTCTAACATTTATACTTTCTTTTTCCCATACAAGATTATGTCTCTCTATAAAGTTGTTATATATATATGTATATATATATACGCATGTACATTTTTGTAATTGTGAAAGAAATCTTCTTGCATCACAGTTGACCTTAAGATAGATTATCCAGGTGGACCAAATCTAATTGCAGAAATCTTTTTAACAGCAGAGATCTCTCTGGCTGGCAACAGGAGAAAAAGCCAAGGAAATTAGGAGCTTGATAAGCGTTCACATACTGATGCAGCTTTGATAATAGAGGAGGTCAGGTGAGAGGAATGTGGACATCCCTTAGGGGCAGAGAGTGGCCTGGCTGACAGTTAATAAGGAAATGGGGACCTTCTACCTAGAGCTGCAAAATACTGGATTTGGACAACAACCAGTAAAGTTGAAAGAACCCCAAACCCCACATGAGAACTGCAGCTTCAGCCTACATCTCATTTTCAGTCTTATGATATGCTGAACAGAGAACCTCACCATGCAATCCCAGACTTCTTACCTACAGAACTGTGAAATAGTAAATGAATGTTGTTTCACACACTACATTTATGGTAATGTGTTATGGCAGCAGTAGAACACTGATAATACATATTCACTTTACCTTAGTGGTTATTTCTAGAATAAGAAAACACAGAACAGTTAGTAGCTTTTTTAATTGATTCCAGTAATTGTTTTTTAAGTAGATTCTCCTGTATTTCCACTTCTGGATACTGATTATGGCTTTTCAACATCTATATTGCATTTTCAATGTCTTATTTACTGCTTACTAACTGCAGAACAATACTAAATATTAGCAATGATGATTGATTTCAGTATATTTTTCCTGACAATAATAGCAATTCTATCACTTCATCACATTGTTAAGAATTGATATTGAGAGATGTACTTTATCAAATCATGCTAGTTTTTTTCTACTTATCAAGAGTTTAATCACAAAGACTTATTAAAGATTATCAAATACATTTAGTATCTACTGAAATATTCAAATTATGTTCTTTTAGTTATTAAAGTGAATTATGTTCATGATTTTTCTAAGGTTGAAGCACCTTTGTGTTTCTTTAGTGAAAAAAATTATTATATTATTTCTAACTCTGCCATTGTATTTGGCACACTTAATATTTTATTATTTGTGCAACTCTATTTGCATAAATGAAATATATCTGCTGTTTTTCTTGTGAGAACAATAATGTTTGATATAGGTGTAAATTTCACACTGTATTTATAAAAGGAATTATACAGAATTTTCTATTTTTCTGTTTTGGAACACCTGAAAGTAGAATTTTTTCTCTTCCTGTTTTAATATATTATAAGCTTCTTTTCATTTAAAGCCTATTAAAGTTAAATAGAATTTGACTGTGAAGCCATCTGGTCCTAGAATTTTGCTTGTTGGAAAAATTTAATCACAGTTTCAATTTCATTACTTGTGATTGGTATGTTCATATTTTCTATTTCTTCATGGTTCAGTCTTGGGAGATTGTACCTTTCCAAGAATTTGTCCATTTCTTCGACATTGTCCAATTTATTGGTATACCATTGTTTGTAGTAGTCTCTTATGAACCTTTGTATTTCTGTAATGTCTGTTGTAACTTCTTTTTCATTTATAATTTTATTGATTTGAGTTCTTCCATTTTTTTCTTGATGAGTCAGGCTAAAGGTTTATCAATTTTGTTTACCTTCTCAAAGAACTAGCTTTTAATTTCATTGATCTTTGCCACTGTTTTCTCCATCTCTATTTCCTTTATTTCTGCTCTGATCTTTGTGATTTCTTTCCTTCTACTAACTTTGGGTTGTTTGTTCTTCTTTCTTTAGTTGCTTTAGCTGTAAGGTTAGACTGTTTATTTGAGATTTTTCTCGTTTCGTAAGGTAACACTGTATTGCTATAAACTTCTCCCTTAGAATTGCTTTTGCTGAAATCCATAGGTTTTGGATCCTTGTTTTCATTGTCATTTGTCTCTAGGTATTTTTTAATTTCCTCCTTGATTTCTTCAGTGATCCATTTGTTATTTAGTAACATATTGTTTAACGTCCATGTGTTTGTGTTCCATACAGTTGTTTTTCCTGTAATTGATTTCCAATTTAATAGCATTGTGTTTGGAAAAGATGCCTGATATGATTTCAATTTTCTTAAAACTTACTCAGGCTTGATTTTTGACCCAAGATGTGATCTATCTTAGAGAATGTTCCATTTGCACTTGAGAAGAAAGTGTATTCTGCTGCTTTCAGAGGAATTCTAATTAAACTTAAAAGCTTTTGTGCATCAAGGGAAACCATAAACACAATGAACAGACAACCCTCAGAATGGGAGAAAATATTAGTAAATGAAGCAACCAACAAGGGATTAATCTCCAAAATATGCAAACAGCACATGCAGCTCAATATTCAAAAAACATACAACCCAATCCAAAAATGGGCAGAAGACCTAAATAGACATTTCTCCAAAGAAGACATACAGAAGGCAAAAAAGCACATGAAAAGATGCTCAACATCACTAATTATTAGAGAAATGCAAATCAAAACCACAATGAGGTATCACCTCACACCAGTGAGAATGGCCATCATCACAAAATCTATGAACAATGAATGCTGGAGAGGGTGTGGAGAAAAGGGAACACTCATGCACTACTGGTGGGAATGTAAATTGGTACAGCCACTATGGAGAACAGTATGGAGGCTCCTTAGAAAACTAAAAATAGAGCTATCATTGACCCAGCAATCCAAGTCCTAGGCATATACCCAGGGAAAACCATAATTTGAAAGATACATGCACCCCAATTTTAATTGCAGCACTATTTACAATATCCAGGACATGCAAACAACCTAAATGTCCATCAACAGAGGAATGGATATATATGCTCAAATGGTAATAATGTATTACCATTTTTTTTTATAGTTTTGGGTTTGTTTTTGTAGGTCATTTTCTTCTCTTGTGTTTCTCACCTAGAGAACTTCCTTTAGCACTTGTTGTAAAGCTGGTTTGGTGGTGCTGATTTCTATTAGCTTTTGCTTGTTTGAAAAGCTTTTGATTTCTCCATTGAATCTGAATGAGATCCTTGCTGGGTAGAGTAATCTTGGTTGTAGGTTTTTTTATTTCATTACTTTAAATATATCCTGCTACCTGCTTCTGGCCTGCAGAGTTTCTGCTGAAAAATCAACTGTTGACCTTATGGGGTTCCCTTGTATGTTATTTTTTGGTTTTCCCATGCTGCTTTTAATATTTTTTCTTTGAATTTAATTTTTGATTAACTTGTGTCTTGGAATGTTTCTCCTTGGGTTTACCCTATATGGGATTCCTCTGCACTTCCTGGACTTGGGTGACTATTTCCTTTCCCATATTAAGGAAGTATTAGACTATAATCTCTTTAAATATTTTCTCAGACCTTTTCTCTTTCTTTTCTTCTTCTGTGACCCCTATAAGTCGAATGTTGGTGCATTTAATGTTGTCCCAGAGGTCTCTGAAACTTTCCTCATTTCTTTTCATTCTTTTTTCTTTACTCTGCTCCTTGGCAGTTATTTCCACCATTCTATCTTCCAGCTCACTTTTTCATTCTTCTGTCTCAGTTATTCTGCTATTGATTCCTTCTAGTGTATTTTTCATTTCAGTTATTGTGTTGTTCATCACTGTTTGTTTGTTCTTTAGTTCTTCTAGGTCCTTGTTAAACACTTCTTGCATTTTCTCGATCCATGTTTTCATTCTATATCCGAGATTTTGGATCATTTTTACTATCATTACTCTGAATTCTCTTTCAGGTAGGTATAGCCTCTTATTTGGTCTTGTAAGTTTTTACCTTGCTTCTTTGTCTGTAATATATTTTCTTGTCATTTTATTTTTTGATGGGTGGGGCTGTGTTCCTGTCTTGCTGGTTGTTTGACGTGAGACATTCAGCACTGGAATTTGCAGGCAGCTGGGTGGAGCCAGTTCTTGGTGCCCAGATGAGGACCTCTGGGAGACCTCACACTGATTAATACTCCCTGGGACATGAAGTTCTCTGTTAGTCTAGGTGTCAGTTGCTTGGACTTTGTTCTCCCACAATAGGAGCTCAGGCCTGACCCCTGGCCTGGGAAACAAGACCCTGTAAGCAACACACATGGCAAAAAAAAAAAAAAAAAAAGCAACAAACAGAAAAAAGCAGAACAATAACAAAGAATAAAAAAGAAAATGAAATTAGAAAAATGAAAAATATATTAGAAAACATCAATAAAAATAAAACAACAGCAACAAAACAAAAAAGAACTATGATAGTGGGAAAAAATTAAAAACTAAAACAATGTAAAAAAATTTTTTAATTCCCTGTTGCCTCCTATCAGTGTCCTTATCCCATGGTGAGCTACAGCTTACTCCTGCCTCTCCAGTAAGCCTCCAAGATCTCTAGGTAGGTCTCTAGACCCACTGTGTCAGTCCCACCTCTGCGTGTGTTCCTCTTCCCAGCATCTGTTCCTGAAGCTGGCATGGAGGACACATTCCCGTGCAGGCCAGATGGGGTGCAGACCTCCAAAGGTGTGCCTACAGAGGCCAGTGCAGCCGGAGGTGGCCTTAGAGGGGAGCGGAGCTCAGGCTGCCAGGACCTGGGCCACCAGAGGTGGCTTAGACAGAGTTGGGGCTTGGCCCTGGCACACACGTCTGGAAGAGGCCTGAGGAGGAGGGGCTCAGGCCCACGACCCACGTGAGTGGAAGAAGCCTTGGTGGTGTGTGTCAGGGGCTCAGGCCCAGGACCCACATGGCCAGAAGAGGCCTTGTGGATGTGTAAATAGATTAAATGCTCCAACCAAAAGTCATGGGCTGGATGAATGGATACAAAACCAAGACCTGTATATATGCTGTCTACAAGAGACCCACTTCAGACCAAGAGACACATACAGACTGAAAGTGAGGGGATAGTAAAAGATATTCCATGCAAATTGAAATCTAAAGAAGCTTGAGTAGCAATACTCATATCAGATAAACTAGACTTTAAAATAAAGATGGTTACAAGAGACAAGGAAAGACATTACAGAATTTTCAAGGGATCAATCCCAGAAGAAGACATAACAATAATAAATATTTATGAACTCAACATAGGAGTACATCTATAAGTAAGGCAAATGCTAACAGCCATAAAGGGAAATTCAAAGTAACACAATAATAGTGGGGGATTTTAACACCCCACTTACACCAATGGACACATCAACCAGACAGAAAATAAGTAAGGAAAGATAGGGTTTAAATGATACAATAGACCAGATAGACTTAACGGATATTTAGAGGACATTCCATCTGAAAGCAGCAGAATACACTTTCTTTCAAGTGCACACAGAACATTCTCCAAGATAGATCATATCTTGGGTCAAAAATCAAGCCTCTGGAAATTTAAGAAACTTGAAATCCTATAGAGCATCTTTTCCAATCACAATGCTATGAGATCAGAAATAAATTACAGGAAAAAAACTGTACAAAACACAAACACATGGAGGCGAAACAATATGCTACTAAAACCAAGAGATCACTGAAGAAATCAAAGAGGAAATTAAAAAAAAAACCTAGAAAAAAATAACAACAAAAACACAACCCAAAACCTATGGGATGCAGCAAAAGCAGTTCTAAGAGAGAAGTTTATAGCAATTCAATCCTACCTCAAGAAAGAAGAAAAAGCTCAAATAAACAACTTAATCTTATACCTAAAGCAACTAGAGAAAAAAGAACAAACAAAACCCAAAGTTAGTAGAAGGAAAAAAATCATAAAAGTCAGAGATGAAATAGAAACAAAGAAAACAAGAGCAACAATCAATGAAACTAAAACCTGGTTCTTTGCGAAGATAAACAAAATTGATAAACCTTTAGCCAGACTCATCAAGAAAAAAAAGGGAGAGGATTCAAACCAATAAACTTAGAAATGAAAAAGGAGAAATTACAACTGACACCACAGAAAAAGAGAGGATCATAAGAGATTAATACAGCAACTATATGCCAATAAAATGGACAATCTGGAAGAAATGGACAAATTCTTAGAAAGGTACAACCTTCCAAGACTGAATCAAGAAAAATAGAAAATATAAACTGACCAATCACTAGCACTGAAACTGAGATTGTGATTAAAAGTCTTCCAACAAACTAAAAGTTCAGGACCAGATGGCTTCAAAATAGAATTCTATCAAACATTTAGAGAAGAGTTAACACCCATCCTTCTCAAACTGTTCTAAAAAATTGCAGAGGAAGGAATACTCCCAAGCTCATTCTATGAGGCCACCATCACCCAGACACCAAAACCAGACAAAGGTACTACAAATAAAGAAAATTACAGACCAATATCACTGATAAACATAGATGCAAAAATCCTCAACAAAACACTAGCAAACAGAACCCAACAACACATTAAAAGGATCATACAACATGAATAAGTGGGATTTATCCCAGGGATGCAAGGAGTCTTCAATATGTGCAAATCAATCAGTGTGATACACCATATTAACAAAGTGAAAAATAAAAACCACATGATCATCTCAATAGATGCAGAAAAAGGTTTTGACAAAATTCAACACGCATTTGTGTTAAAAACTCTCCTGAAGCTGGGCATAGAGGGAACCTACCTCAACATAATAAACGCCATATATGTCAAAGCCACAGCAAACATCATTCTCAATGGTGAAAACCTGAAAGCATTTCCTCTCAGATCAGGAACAAGACAAGGATGTCCACTTTCGCCACTATTATTCAACATAATTTTGGAAGTTCTAGCCATGGCAATCAGAGAAGAAAAATAAAAGGAATACAAATTGGAAAAGAAGTAGTAAACTGTGACTGTTTGCAGATGACATGATACTATATATAGAAAATCCTAATGATGCCACCAGAAAACTACTAGAACTAATCAATGAATTTGGTAAAGTTGCAGAATACAAAATTAATGCACCAAAATCACTTGCATTCCTTTACACTAACAATGAAAGATCAGAAAGAGAAATTAAGGAAATAATACCATTCACCATTGAAACAAAAAGAATAAAATACCCAGGAATAAACCTACCTAAGGAGGCAAAAGACCTGTATGCAGAAAATTATAAGACACTGATGAAAGAAATCAAAGATGAAACAAACAGATGGAGAGTATACCATGTTCCTGGACTGGAAGAATCAATATTGTCAAAATGAGTATATTACCCAAGGCAATCTAGAGATTCAGTGCAATCCCTATCAAATTACTAATGGCATTTTCCACAGAATTAGAATAAAAATGTTTATAATTTGTATGGAAACACAAAAGAGCTCGAATAGCTAAAGCAATATTGAGAAAGAAAAATGGAGCTGGAGGAATCATGCTCCCCAACTTCAGATTATACTACAAAGCTACAGTAATCAAGACACTGGCACAAAAACAGAAATATAGATCAATGGAACAGGATAGAAAACCCAGAGATAAACCCATGCACCTATGGTCACCTAATCTATGACAAAGGAGATAAGAATATACAGTGGAGAAGAAAGTCTCTTAAGTGGTGCTGGGAAAACAGGACAGCTACATGTAAAAGAATGCAATTAGAACACTCCCTTACACCATACACAAAAATAAACTCAAAATCTATTAAAGACCTACATGTAAGACCAGACATTATAAAACTCTTAGATGACAACATAGGCAGAACACTCCCTGACATAATTAGCATCAATATCTCTTTGATCCACCTCCTAGAGTAATAAAGATAAAAACAAAAATAAACCAGTGGGACCTAATGAAACTTAAAAGCTTTTGAACACCAAAGGAAACCATAAAGACAACAAAAAGACAACTCTTAGATTGGGAGAAAATATTTGCAAATGAAGCAACTGACAAGGGATTAATCTCCAAAATACACAAACTGCCCATGCAGCTCAATATCAAAACAAACAACCCAAACAAAAAATGGGCAGAAGACCTAAATAGACATTTCTCCAAAGAAGATATAAAGATTGCCAACAAACACATGAAAGAATGCTCAACATCATTAATCATTAGAGAAATGCAAATCAAAACTACAATGAGGGCTTCCCTGGTGGCGCAATGGTTGAGAGTCCGCCTGCCGATGCAGGGGACACAGGTTTGTTCCCTGGTCCGGAAGGATCCCACACGCCGTGGAGCGGCTGGGCCTGTGAGCCATGGCCGCTGAGCCTGTGCGGCCGGAGCCTGTGGTCCACAACGGGAGAGGCCACAGCAGTGAGAGGCCCACGTACCGCAAAAAAAAAAAAAAAAACTACAATGAGATATCATCTCACACCAGTCAGAATGGCCAACATCAAAAATTCTCAAACAATAAATGCTGAAGAGGGTGTGGGAAAAAAGGAACCCTCTTGCACTGTTGCTGGGAATGTAAATTGGTACAACCATTATGGAGAACAGTATGGAGGTCCTTAAAAAACTAAAAATAGAACTATCATATGACCCAGCAATCCTACTAGTGGGAATATACCCTGAGAAAACCATAATTGAAAAAGACACATGCACCCCAATGTTCACTGCAGCACTATTTATAATAGCCAGGACATGGAAGCAACCTAAATGTCCATCGACAGATGAATGGATAAAGAAGATGTGGTACATATATAGACCATGGAATATTCTCAGCCATTAAAAGGAATGAAATCAGGTCATTTGTAGATACATGGATGGACCTAGAGTCTGTCATACAGAGTGAAGTAAGCCAGAAAGAGAAAAACAAATATCGTATATTAACCCATACATGTGAAATCTAGAAAAATAATACAAATGAACCTCTTTGCAGGGCAGGAATAGAAACACAGACCTAGAGAATGAACGTGTGGACACGGGGTGGGGAGGGAGGGCTGGGATGATTGGGGAGATTGGGATTGATGTATGTGCACTAACATGTGTAAAATAGATAGCTGGTGGGAACCTGCTGTGTAACTCAGAGAGCTCAGCTCAGTGCTCTGTGGTGACCTAGATGGGTGGGATGTGGGGGTGAGAGGGAGGTCCAAGAGGGAGAGGATGTATGTATACATATAGCTGATTCACTTTGCTGTACACCTAAAAGTAACAAAACGTTGTAAATCAACTATACTCCAATAAAAATTAAAAGAAAAATAAAGCCTATTCAAGTTAAATAATCCCCATGACTTAACATTAGCATTTTTTTCTTTGACATTTACTTGATCAATTTTTTTTTCAAATTTACTGATAAACATTAATGTGATGTATAAAATGTAGTTATGTTTAATCACCTCAATCTGTTAGCATACATCCTAATCATATTTGCATTTTATTAGACTTAAACACAGTCTTTCTTTTATCATCTACAGATTTGTATTCGTTTTTCATCTGATTACTGGACTTAACCTTAAATTTCCCTATTCACTTTCTTTGAATGGTTATACTTTAGTTGGAAGTTGAATTCATTAATTTTTAGACCTGTTTTCTTATTATTCAATATATTTAAAGCTTTGGATTCTCTAACATTGCTTTGATCCCATTCACTGGGTTCTGACAGGGCACCTTTGGTTGTACAAGTTATGCTCTGCAGGGTAATGTACCATCTGGGTGCATGCTATTCACATCTCAGATGGTAACTTATATGAGAGTGTGTGAGGAAACACAGCTTTGGTTTCCCAGCAGAGTCCTAGAGAAGAGGAAAGCTTCCTCCTAAATAAACCCACAAGAACACAAATAGCTGGTGATGGGCACACAGACCTACCTTCAGCCACATCTTGTCCTTACTGCTTTCTGGGTATCTCATGGGGTTTCTTTCCCAGTCAACTTATTTCTCAGAGCCCTTGATTCTCACCCTTGGCTCCCCTGGGAAGAGACTGATCAAACAGAGGAGTGTGCTATACAGAAGCAACTTCCCCAGGTTCACAACCAGGGCTCAGGACACTGATTCTCAAAGTTTATATTGTTTATTGTTTTTATTCTTAAAGAATAGCTCTTTGGGTGAATTTAAGCAGGAAGCTACTCATTGAATCCTAGAATCAGGGCCTCTCCGACACCTTCCATAGTCCTTTTTCTCTCATTTCCTTTTCAGGCTGACACTGTTCATGGTCACCTAACACTGCAGAAATGGGGAGACCCCCTTCAGTTTTGCTCTTCCCAAGTTCAGTAATATATTAACATTGTGTGACATATAATAATGTCAAAAACATTGCTTTCAGGAATGAGCACCTTTTCTTATTTTGCATAAAGGCGCTTTTGGGCCAGTAGCATCCCTAGATTTTTTAATAAAAATTAGTTCAAACAGCCTATAATTTCAGCTTTGAAATTTTATAGATGAAAACCATTACATAAAACGATTATGTGTTCTTGTTGCCATTCTAATATGTATTTTTAATTTTAGAGGGGTTTTTTTTGGTATTATTACACATTTCCTTTTCTGTGAATGTCTTGGGCTTTTAAAAAATACATGTACTCTCTAGGGAGTAACAGGTGAATGGCTATGTATATATGTACACTGATTAGAGTTCCTTGGCTACTGTAAAGAAGGAATCAGAGATGGGTATGAGGCCAGGAAGTATCTATATTTCCTTTTGAATATATGGGAGGCTTGCTTCCTGGGTTTGAGTTCATTTGCTGAAGAGATCAAACATCACCTAGGGGAACTGCTTCATTTCTCCAACAAGACCCCGCACTCTGGCAGTTTCCTCTGGCAAAATCTTCAGTCATCTCTCCTCGGGCTTCAGTCTTAGAACAAATACTGGGGTCAATGACCTTGAGGACTAGAAACTACAGTAGTTGTGACAGAATAATTTAATAACTGTACTGAAGACCTACATTCCATTCCTTTTTCCCAATTTGTTAGCACCTGATAGTATAGATATTCAAAAATTCTTCTGTGGAATCTGGATTTTCTGTTGTCCTGATTTTCACCTGTATATCTTTAAAAGATGCCCAATATTTTTATACTTTTATATTGATCTGATTTCACCTGCTTTGTGTCTTAGATTAATTTCTCATTGTTTTTTTCCATTAATGACACATTTCCTGATTTGCATCATACTCTGTAAATAGTTCTATTTTATATCCTTTCAGTTGTTTCAGTTGGATTTGATGAAGGAAGACAAGAAAACATACTCATTTACACATCATGAACTAGATTTCTGTTCTTCATTTGTAAGACATTTTAATGGAAGAGAAATTATTACAATTATACATAAAATTATGTATGTTGAACTGTGATTATGCAAGTTATTCTGACAGTCATCAAAGGAATTTATGACAGACTTAAAGGTACTAACAATAGAAACATAGCTGTTAAAATTAATTTCAAATCTTTGATCATCAGCAATAGAACACACAGGGTGAAAGACCTATCTACAGGGTCAGTAGGGTGAGTAACTGTGTGGCAGAGTAATGCACTCAGAGTCTGGTGTGAAAATTACTCCATGCTTGGTTTTTCCATTTCCACTGAAGCAAACTCGTCAGTTACATACATAATGCTACATTCTCACTCACTGACAGCCCTTAACTTTTTGTTCTGTTTTTATATGTTTGTTCATTGGTTGATTAGTTGGTTCTTTGCTCATTGACCCATAGGAATGTTTAAAAGGATTTTGTTAGTGTGTGTAATTCACTGCTCAAATGAGACATTTTGTGGTCATTGTGTAGCCATCCTGAAGGCAATGGTCACAAACACCTCTGCTTTCAAAGGTATATAATCATCAGGGGATGAGTATACTGGTAGAAGTAACATCTTGTATATGGAAGGCTATTAATATGGACACTAAGGGTCAAGGGATTTCTCAGATGAGACAATGGACCTGGTAGTGTAAGGACTTCTGTTACCAGGTTACATGGAGGATGACAGTCACTTCTCAGCTGTGCATTGAGTTGTTGAAGAGCGTCAACCACAACCCGAACCATCTTTTCCAGACATCCACGAAGCCCATATGAATGATGTGCAATACCTGATCACTCCCAAATATATACCTCAAACCCTAGCTTTTTCTCTGAAATCCAAAGCGTATATCCAAATTCCTACTCAATATCTCTTCTTGTATGTTTAACAGGCATCACAAACTCATCTGATCTGATCTTTCCCCAGAACTTACTGTATTCATATTGCTGCTCATTAGTTGAAGACTCCATTTTTTAATTTATTCTAACCTAACACCTTGAAGTCATCCTTGATTCTCTGTTTATCTGTCATTCTCATCCAGTTTATATGCAAATCTTTTTGCCTGTAGCACCTAAAATCATGCCACTCTTTCAGTGGTATTGTTTCTTGCTTTACAGTTTACTTTTTCATGTTAATAAAGCCACACATTTAGTGTTTTTGTCTAAGTCATGTGTGTTTGTGTGTGTGCGTTTGTATATGTATAGTTTCTACTTTTTGGTATATTTTACTTTCTACTTTTTGGTATTCTATTTGGAGAATGGCTCTTGTGCATTCTAATTCAAGCTTCATTTGCTTTTTTTGTTTTTTGATCATCATTTAAAAAATTATTTGACTGACATTTATTTATGTTTAATATAATTTCTTCTATCTGTCCAGTTGCTCTTTGTTTTCTTTGTGTCTCTTCTGGTTTTGTTCTTTCTTATTTATTGTCTTAAGTATTTTTTGAGACATTCACTTTTAACTTATTAATGTTTATTAATATTTTCTCAGTACTTGCCTTAGTGGTTAGAATGGATACCCTACTTGTAGTCAACCTTAAATATGTACTTTTACTACTTCTAAGAAAATGAAAGATTTTACACAACTTAACCTCTATTTACCACATACCATATTTTCTATTGTCTTGATATATTTTAACTATGCATATATTTTAATCTCTCAAAGTTATGGTTTTAAAATTGTATATTCCTTAATATTAACTGACATAATATTTTCTGTTACTTTTCCTTCCTTCTTGTGTTGGTGTAATTCATTTAAATTTAACTTGCTTTACTTTAGCATTTCTTTTCATCCAGGACTGTGTCAGAAAAATGTCAGTTTTCATTTGCTAAATTAAAAAAAAAAACAATTTCATTGTCTACAGAATTCTAGGATGACAATTATTTTATTTCAGCACTAAAAGTGTCTATTTTTGTTTTCATGCTTACATGGTTTCTTTTGAGAAATCAAAAGTTAGTTTCAACTGTTTCTTTACTAAGAAAGTGTATTTTTTTCATATGGCAGTTATTAATATTTTTTGTCTTTGATTTTCAGCAGTTTGCTAGGTTATATTTAGTGTGGTTTTTGTTGTACTTATCAAGCTTGGGCTTCATAGAGCCTTTTGAATGTGTAGACTGATCTCTTTCAACAGTTTTAGAAAATTCTCTGCTCAGGTATATTCTTTTATAACAAATTACATACACACTATACTTTTCCATCATGCTCCATTATGGTTTGACACATCTTTCTGTATTTATAAAGATGTTTCCCTATTTATGCTTTAATCCAGGTATTTTGTACTGATATAACTTCCACTTTACCAATTCTCCATTGTACGTACTCTGCTCTTTAATCCCATCTCTATAATACTTAAGCTTAGTTATTTTTTCACTTCTAGGATGTCCTTTTCTAATATATTCACGTTCTGTGGGGAAATTATTTTTGGTCTCCTTTTCTTAATATGTTAATCATAGTTATTATCATAATGATGTTTGATACCTTTCATTGTCAGTATCAATTATGATTCAGTTTATACTGTTTTTCAATTTGGTTTTGTTATTTGATGCCGCTTCCTAGTCAAAATTCCAAGCCTGTCGTTGTGTGTGACTGCTGTCACAGGCTCTGGATATTCCTACAGAGGGGATGTAATAATTCCATCACATCACAGAGCCATGTGCTCTAAGATTCAGCTTTCTATCAGTCTCCCATGCCCCTGCCACAAATAAGACAACAGGGTCTTAGAACATGGCTCATTTCATTGCACTTGCTTTTACTCTGAGATCTTGACACACTATGTCATGGCTGATTAGGTGATTTCCAATGTTTTAAATTGTTCTTTTTGTGTTTTATGCATTCTGCATAGTTGTCTTAGGTGTGAAATTAAGTTTAAAAAATAAGATTATAAAGCTGCTACCCAGCCACGTTTTCATACACAAAAGTTGAAGCCATACTGTATTTGAATGTTTTCCTGATCTCATTCTCATTTTGTTTTAATCACCTTTGTATTCTGAAGAACAACTACTTGTCAAAGAGTTCTCATACACTTATTAATCTTGAAACCATTGTATATTCTCAAAGATAAGGACACTTTTTAGAAACGTATCTCTTTCTCATTTTATGTATCATGTTTGTCAGTATAATACCTAGAAACTTATTTTAATGATTAAGACCTTGGGATCTTGAGTCAATTCAAAACAGTGCATGCAACTGGTCATACAATGTGGGTTATAAAATCACTCTACAAATAATTATACCTACATTCTTGGTTCATTGGAGGAGTATGAGATAATGTGCATAAATCCCTTGGTATTTTCCCTCAGATATAATATGTCTCAATAAATAGTAGCTAACATCATTTTCATGTTGATAATGATTGTGTTAATAATCATTATTATTGTAAATAAACTTTGACTAAGTGAAAACTTTATCCTTTGAGAATACTTACCCTGCATGAGGCTCAATTTTACTTATTTGTAAAATAGGAATAGTGATACAACTATACTGGGAATTTAGTGTGTCACTGACCATTTAATTTTTTACTCCTTCTTCTGGTTATATTACTCATTTCCTTAAGCAATTAATGCACTTTGTGTCCAAACATACATCACTTCACAAAGAAACAGAAGCATTATAACTATTTACTTAGAATTTTACAAATAGTAAATCTATCAAAAGTGTGTATTTAAATTTCTGCATTTTATTAAAAATTTACCATATCAAGTATGCTCATTCAAAATCAAGTTACTTACTACCTCTTTAAAATTTAAAAGCATATCTAATATGTAATAGATACCTAAATAGAGAGAAGCATGATACAGTGTGTTTTGTCCTAAGGATTGGTAAAAGATCAGGTGTTTAATTCAAAGCTGATAATCACAGGTAAGCCTGGATGCTTATCTGAGACATATCAGAACTCTTCAGGTTTTATGATCACGTTGACAGCCACCTCCCTCCCCTGACATTTTGCTATTTCAGGAGAAGTCGCAGAGTGTAATTTCTTAGAGCCAGGTAAACCTGAAGGGGCAAAGTTCCAAAAAATAAAATTTATGAAATAAATCTATTTGAATAAAATATTAATCAAGGGATCTCTCTGAAGTAAAATATTTTGAAGAAGCAGATATAAATTGCTTTGACCTTTCATGTACCATACAGAACAAGCATTTGCATTTACAACAATAAAATGCCTCATCCATATTTGACAGAATAGCTTGAAAATGAAAAGAAACTTCAATTAAACATCTAAATCCCGAATGCTGACTCTAGGTTAATATTAATAGACATTTTGCATTACATGTATTTTACTAATCTAAAAGAGTAGACAGATTTCTAACACACTGTCAATAACAGGAGGCAAAAATGACACCACCTGCTATTCAACTACAGAAGTTACAAAAATGAGGCTTTGTTTTTGTTTTGTTTTGTTTTCAAGGAAAGAGGATGTACAGTAGAAAACCTGAGGTGGTAGAGAAGGAGGAAGGGAGGACACCAGAAACAACTTTTTATAGTTTTGTAGCTTTTTCCAGGCTGTTCTTTGTCCCACATTTTTACCTCACTTTTCTAATAATTCATAGGTGTACTGTTGTTGATGTGAACCCTGAATTTCCGGAGGAAAATGATGACGCGAGAGAAGTTAGTTAGTGGGAGTGGACTAGTGGCTAAACATAAATGTGGCTTTTGCATTTCATTTTCCTACCAGTGTTTTACACTAATTTTTGCCCACATTTCAGTTTGGATGAAATCATTTGCTGTCCTTACATCCAGTAGGTAGATTTCTTTTTTGAGAAAAGAGAGCTTTATATTTTATGTAATTTTTTATAGAGATATAAAAGCTTTTACATTGTGTAAGTTTAAGGTGTACAGTATGTTGATTTGATATATTTATATATTACAATATGATTATCACCATAGCATTAGCTAACACTTCTATACTATCACGTAATTACCATTTCTTTTTTGTAGTAAGAACATTTATGATCTAGTCTCTTAGCAATGTTGAAGTATATAATACAGTATTGTTGACTACAATCTCAAAGTTATCATTAGATCCCCAGAACTTATTCATCTTCTAGCTGCAAGTTTGTACCATTTTAATAACACCTTTACAATTCCCCATACCCCAGCCCCTGGTAACCAGCATTCCATTCTCTTTTACAATGAATTTGGCTTTTTAAAATTTCATATATAAAAGATACATCACTGTATCTGTCTGACCTATTTCACTTAGCATAATGCCGTCAAGATCCATGTATTTTGTTGCAAATGGCAGGATTTACTTCTCTTTATGGTTGAATAATATTCCATGTCTTCTTTCTCCATTCATCAGCTGACACTTAGGTTGTTTCCATATCTTGGTTATTGTGAATACTTATGCATAAATATGGGAGTGCAAATATCTTACTGATAACCTGTTTTCACTTCCTTTGGATGTATACCCAGAAGTGGAATTACTGGGTCATAGTGTATTTCTATTTTTACTTTTTTGAGAAATCTCCATACTGTTTTCCACAGTGGCTAAAGCAATTTACAGTCCCACCAACAATACATAAGGGTTTCCTCTTCTCTACAAAAGTCTTCTTGATGATTGCCATTCTAATAAGTCAGAGGTGATACCTTACTGTTGCTTTGATTTTCATTTCCCTGATGACTACATGTTTTCATGTATTTCTTGTCCACTTGAATGGCTTCTTTGGAATTAATGTATATTCAGTTTTTTGGCCCAATTTTAAATTGGGTTGATTTCTTTGCTATTGAGTTGTATGAGTTCTTTGTATATTTTAGATGTTGACTCCTTATCATATATATCATTTGCAAATATTTTCTCTTATATCTTAGGTTGCTTGTTCATTTTGTTGACGGCTTCTTTTGCTGTGCAGAAGCTTTTAAATTTGATGCAGTCTCACTTGATATGTTTTCTTTTGTTGCTTATGCCTTTGGTGTCATATGCAAAAAGTCATTGTCAAGACCACCATTAAAGAGACTTTTTCCTGTTTTCTTCTAGGAGTTTTACAGTTTCAAGTCTTTAATTCATTTCAATTTGATTTTTGTGAGTGTGAGAAGGTGGTCTAGTTTCATTTTTCTGCATTGTCTGTTGTTATCCACCTTTCCCAATGCTCCTTAATAAAGTGACTACTCCTTCCCCATTATATATTCTTGCAGCCTTTGTTGTAAATTAATTGACCATATATGCATGAGTTTATTTCTGGGCTGTATTCTGTTCCATTGAGCTATGTCTCTGCTTTTATGCCAATACAATGCTGCTTTGATTATAGTAGCTTTGTAATATACTTTAAACTCAGGGACTGTGATGCCTCCAGCTTTGTCCTTCTTTCTCAAGATGGCTTTGGCTTTTCAAGGTCTTTTGTGGTTCCATATAAATTCTAGGACTGTTTTCTCTATTTCTGCAAAAAAAAAAAAAAGTCTATGGGGTTTTCATAAGAACTGCATTGGATGGACATTTAAACAATATTAATTCTTCCAATCCATGAGCATGGAAAAAATCTTTCCATTTATTTGTGTCATCTTCAATTTCTTTCATCAATATCTTATAGTTTTCAATGCACAGTTCCTTTACCTCCTGAGTTAAATTTATTCCCAGGTATTTATTCTTTTTGATGCAATTATAAACAAATTGTTTTCTTAATTTCTCTTTCTGATAGTTTGTTATTATTGTATGGAAATGTAATTTTGTGTATTGAATTGTATCCTGCATCTCTACTGAATTTATTAGTTCTAGTGGTTTTTCGACAGAATCTATAGGGTTTTCTACATAAATATCATGTCATCTGCAATTAGAGACATGTGCTCTCTCTTTCCCCTGTGGAAGAGGTGGCAGCCAGCTAGTTCAGCCCCATATTCTATCACCTTGGGGGTGATGCAGTGCTTGCAAAGTTCCTCTTACCCTCTCCAATGTATAAAATCTCTGTTTGTTTTGGGGGGATTTTTTTTTTCTTTCTCCAATGAAGTTCTGGAATGTCTCCTCAGGAAACCTGGAATTCTACAAAGGCTTTCTTGTCTGTGGGTGTCTTCCCAAGTCAGTGACCTCCAGGTATCCCCATTGTGGTAGAGAGGGGCTGAGACCAGTTCACAGGCTCTTGCTGGTTCCACGGCCCATACTAAAGTCTGTCTGCATATTACCTGATGCACAGGTGGGTGAGATTCCTCTGGGGTCCCTTAGCATACGGTGCTAGATTCCACAACTCCACAGAGACTCTTTTATCCATGATGGATGCCAAATTTTAGTTGCTAAAAGCAGGGATAAGACGGAGGGAAGTCTTATGTTGCCATGATGTTGATGTCACTCGAAGAGAACATTTTGCCATGATAATTTTATATATAATTAATAGTGGTCAGTTAGTACTCAAAGAAAACACTTCTGCTATTTTAAGTAACATGCATCTATGAAAAATATATAATACCACAGTTATAACTTTACTGCTTGTCAGACCTCTGAGTTTAGTATCTGTGTGGATCACACTGAAAGAAAGAAATTAACACAAAAAATTGGATGAAAAAGAAAAATGAACATCCCTTCTCTCCCAGCTTTTAAAACTTAATTTAAAAACAAAATATGAAGTCAGAAAATATCCTAACTAATTGGATATGTGGGTTTGAAATAGCTTAAAAAGTTAGGCATAATGGCTTTGGGCCTAGTTTGATTATTTTGGAAAAAAAAGAGCAACTCAAAGAATTTAAGGTCTTAATATTGTATCAATTTTATACTCAAGCAAATGAATTTTCGAACAAAGTTTTATGTTATCAGGTTGGTTTTTGTTTGGTTTTAATATATAAAATTATTTTTCCCAATGTACTGAATTTCCCTTGAAGATATATTTTTTCCTGCATATCACTGTCTTATTAATAAACAGCAAATAGAAATGGAACATCAGCTTAAACAGACGTTATAATGGTTTGCTATTATTATAGAAATTCATAATAACTGGCAGCAGACTTAGCCACTTTGCTGAAAACATGTTTAATGTTAAAAGTAAGTTGTAGAATCTGAGAGGAAGAAACAAACAAAAAACCTCCACTGATACATGCCAATGGAAAACCTGGTAAAGATGGTATCAATAATAAATCTGATAGTAAATGTAAACTTAATACAATTAAAATTTACTTATTTATGCTTAAAGCCTCATCCTATATATCTAGATAGCTCTACATTTAGGGAGATTGTGGATTATAGGTATAGTGAATAACATTTGCAAATTAGGTAGAACGATACTCCTTTTTATTGATTCTAGTATGACCCAGTGTTTGAGTGTGTGTATATGTGTTTGTGTGTTTATATGCTGTTCATGCATATATTAAATGGGTGTGTGAAGTTGAGTGCAATGCCTTAGCTTTATCACATGAGAACAATCTGAATAATATTAAGAGTCTACTCAGGATTAAGCTCTGACTTTTTTGGAAATTTGAAATCATTGTAAATGACCCAGGTAGAAATACCAATATAGGGATTAAAAAATATATATATATATTGCCTCACAGAACCATTGAAACTTACATAGGCTCCCTGAAGTTATCCATTGTTAAGTACATAAAATTTAGCCATTTTTATTCTAGTCTTTCAATGTAGTGTTCTTAATAAGAGTAACATTTCCCTAGTGGCATTCTTGGTGAATGAATAAATGGGAAACTCATTGTCCCACTGCCCTTTGCTTTGCCTATTTGGTGATGTCACAGTAAGGATTACATACTCACTACTTGCTTATTTATCTGATATTTACTTTTATCCTAAGCATCTTCTATTTAAAAGAGTAATTACTTTAAACATTGAGCAGAAGGATCCAACAAGATATCCTAGGATAAGAGACAGGGATTTTTTTCAACCTTTCTCATGTAATGCATTCAGCTTCCTAGACTCAGTACCCTTAACTAGAAAATAAAATTTGTGGTATTATGTCTAGAGTACTATTATGTGCTATTTCTGTCATCTCTAAAAAATTTATGCAAGCCTGCATCTTAAATTTATATCATAGAAAAGATTGTTAGAGCTGCCAAGAATGTAGTCTATAGTGTTCAGAGAGGAGTTACAATGCCCTAGAAATTCATGGTTCTGAGAAAAGGCACTGACCTAAACTCTATGCAGGATATCACCAGAAGGCTATTTATCCTTCTCCAATTACCATGATGGGGAAGAATCTATCAGAGTTAAAGAATGGTTCATTTCTGAGATTCATTTTAGAAGTTGAGTGGCAAAAATGATGGTTTTTCACAGTGATTTGGCTCTGCCCAAGGCTTGTTCTAACACTTCATAATTTTGTTCCATTGTTACATCATGGGCAGCTTTGCAATTATAAATTAATTTTTGTCAATGTAAACCTATTAGATAACAAAAATTTAACAAAAGATATGTAACACAACAATAATAATACAAATCTGTTTTATGATTTTTCCAAATATACTAAAGAAACTGTCATCATTTAAGCTTTGTAATTAAAGGAAAGTCAATATGAATACTGCATATATTGTTTTCCTTTTAAATCTAAAAAATTATTAATTTCTTGTTTGGAGTTCACAGAAGGAACTCCAAAGAAGAATACAAAATTATTATATTTTGTTTATATTGCTGTTTTTGTTTGGTCTCATTTTTGTGTTTGGTTTTTGGTTTTTCAGTAATGTAGATTTCAATCTTCTTCCAATAACAGAATTAACTGCTCATGAAAATAAAGAAATCTGTATATCTTTAACTGCAATTTTCCCAACTTAAAAGTTAAACACTTAAATGAACATGGCTTATTTAAAGTAACATTTTTCATTTTGATAGGATACACCAAAAAAAGGCAAGTCAGAAGATTCAGGGGCAATGCTAAGCACCTTAAATATTCTCTGAAACTAAATAATAAACATCTTAACGAATATTAGGAAAAATTCTGCCAATTATTATTTATATAGCATTCATTTTCAAATATTTCGAAACGAAATACTATTTTTCTTTTTTTTTTTTTGCGGTACGCGGGCCTCTCACTGTTGTGGCCTCTCCCGTTGCAGAGCACAGCCTCCGGACCCGCAGGCTCAGCGGCATGGCTCACAGGCCTAGCCGCTCCACGGCATGTGGGATCTTTCCAGACCGGGCCCGTGTCCCCTGCGTCGGCAGGCGGACTCTCAACCACTGCGCCACCAGGGAAGCCCCGAAATACTATTTTTATCATGGTACTTCTTCCTGAATTTTTTTCTCATGCACCCAAAGAGAACTTAATATTTTCATCTTTCCTGTTGTAGAGAAGGTTCCATTTCCAAGAGGAAATAGAACGTCAAGCCATCCTTTTCCCATGTCTTAGGCCCAATGCATAATGGTTCATTTCCAGGAATTTAAAAATATCACACATCCGGGCTTCCCTGGTGGCGCAGTGGTTGAGAGTCCGCCTGCCGACGCAGGGGACACGGGTTTGTGCCCCGGTCCGGGAAGATCCCACATGCTGTGGAGCGGCTGGGCCCGTGAGTCATGGCCGCTGAGCCTGCGTGTCCGGAGCCTGTGCTCCGCAATGGGAGAGGCCAAAACAGTGAGAGGCCCGCATACCGCAAAAAAAAAAAAAAAAAAAAAAGTAAAAATATCACTCATCCATACACATATAATCACTGAGTCATGTAAGAATCAGGAGACAGAGTTATTCCACCTAATATTTTAAAAATATTTTACAATTTGTACAATCTCCCCCAAATATTGAACTGCTCAGATGTAAAAGATGAGTCTTTAAAGGTTAAGAAAATTTTAATTTTATTAGTTGATATTTAGTATCATTTTTTTGGTATGTCTTTAATTCCCTATCATAAAGAGTATAGAAGAGGAACTACTAAACTTTTAAAATAAGAATGCATTTTACCACCTCCACTCGAAGGCAAAATTATGGTTAATTTTCTCCCTGATCTTAAAAAGAAAATTGTCTATTTATTACACTTTCTGTAACTCTTATTATTTTTTCCCTCCATTTAACCCTTGGGAAGTAAACAGGAGTAAAACACCTATAATTTAACATGTTCACAATACAAACTTATATATATTACTATATTTGTCTTTTTTCCTCAGAGGCATTAGCATTTTACTCTGAAAACATCTGGACTGTTGATACATGTTTACTCTTATCAGTTAATAATTTAAAACTAAAACATTTATATGGTTGATGATTTACAATTTTCAAAACCCCTCCACAGGTATTATTTTTAGGCTTTAATTTTGTTACTGGAAAAATACACATGAGTTTATCTCTTTAGAATATGGTAGCCAAATAGAACCTAAGGAACAAGTGGAACAGATAAAGGATATCATATGAAGAAAGTGATTTATAAGCTTAGAATTTCATGTAGAGAGCTAAGAGTTCTCAGTACTGATATTTCTTTAGAAGCTTTTCCCCATAACAGAGATCTGCATGTTTTTTTCTGTATTAAGGCTATAATATATTCTGAATAACATGCTGCTGCAAGTAATTTACTATAGGGTGGAAAATATTTGATTTGCAAAATACAGTGACAAAAAAATGCAATTTATGTCTCTTTCTATTGTCATTTACCAAAATGTAGATTATCTTTATATTTTTAAAAATTGTACTTTCAAATCACTCATAATTAAAGCACCAATCAAGTTCTGTCCCCACCAAACTGAGTCCTATTGCAAACTCAGAATTTTAAAAGATTTAATGTAAAAAAAAGTCAGCAGCCTAGAGGCCAAACTGTTCACTATAAATCTTTTAGAAAATGTGTTCCTCAACCTGTAAGCTCTCATCTGTTTCCCTGATGAGTTTATGTCTGAATTTCTGGAACTCTCAGTGGTACATAAACAGGTATTTAGGATTTAAGTTATTCTTAAGATATTAAACATAACTATAGTAAAATTTCTATAAATGCATTAACAAAATGATTAAAATATTTGTGAGTAAAATATCTAAGACATATAAATAATATTTTCTTAGATTATGTTTCTGTTTGAAAAAACTTTAAAATATATGTTCACTTCAGATAATTGAATAAAAATATATTCAATCAGATATAGACCATAATGTAGACTATTTGATCTGTTTTATGTGGAAAAATATTGAGAAATTATTATTTTTTGCCTGGATGGGCTGAAGGACTAGATCTTCGGTGTTAAGACACAAAGACTATTACTACAGTATTAGGCACTGTACCCTAATCACTTTCTTGCTTGTTGTCCTTGAAAATCACCCACAAGATGATACCAAGTGGCCTTCTCAGTAAAAAAGAGAAAATACATCACTCAGTTTTCTCAGAGTTTTCTATAGTTGTGAAGTTTATATTTAAGTTTAATCATGAGGATTAACTCATTGCTACATGGGAAGTTTCACTAAAAAGTAATCCTGAGACTCCAGAAAAGAAAGTCCTATGTCTGGAGTGTGATGAGATGACAGAACCGAGCTTCTCCCTCATAACCAACCTGCTAAGCCAATGTTCCACATGCATTTTGTTCTGCTTTGTTTTTACATCCTGAGTAAAGACCATAATTCAACAGCAATACAAATATAATTAAATATTTTCAAAAATGTATATAACTAATGAAGAGTCTGATTTTTATACAGAGCAAATAAATAATTTCAGAGGAAGATTAACAGGCCAGATCTTCAGATAAAGTACTAATTTCCAGCTCCATTAGTTTTGTTGCACCAGCTTTTGTGACCACCTGCCAGCTGTGATTCATGCTGAACCATAATAAGCTGAAGAATTCAAACCCCACACACACACACACACAAAATCAAATAACTATAGAGAAAAACGAATTAAAAAATATTTAAAGGTTAGGTTTGGGTGAAGAGTGGAAATATTATAACATTTTATTTAGGGGAAATATATTTAGATCTTTGAAGAAGGAATGGGAGACTTTGGGGTTTAAGGAATGTCTTCGAAACATTCAATCAAGAAGGTACACTGAGCAGACAAGATAATCTCTGCCACCCCTCTCAAAAACCAGAACTTCTAAGTTATAATGTTTAAAAGTAGTCAAGGAGGAATCTCCAGCTACTAAATTTAGAAAGGAACATGAATCTGTACTTTGCCACTCTTTGCTTTTACCCTCTCTCCTAGAACAGTGACATGTATAGAGCAGGCAAGAAATAAATATTTGTGGATAAGTAAATTAATGAAGATACCCTGTTTGTCCATTGGTAAAATGGGGGTAGAGTTGAGAAACAGAACTAAATGGAACCTCAAGGTTTTTCTCTGCTCTGTATTCTTAAAAATTCAGTATTGTGTATTATACAATTTCCATAGCTATAAATAAAGTATGTTTATCAATTTGTTAGTATCTATGTGCCTACCTTAAGATTTAACATAAAGTTTGAAGAAAGAGGGTATTTAATTAAATCCTACTGAAGTTACTATTCTCTTGGCTTATGTCCCTTACAAAATCTTAAGCAAAGCCCATCAACCTTCAAGAAAGGAGGATTTTTATCGTCATTTCACCCTTTGAATCTTAATGCTTGGTCATATTCCAGCATTAATTGCTTTATCTCCAAACTAATGAGCTAATTTGCATTTCTTACACAGAGTACTTGCTGTCTAAACATCCATATGAATCTGAAATTTAGTCAGTCATCCATATATGTATCCTCATGCTTCCAAACATCTGGCTATTTAGAAACTGTAGGATGTTTGAAATAGCATTTTATCATTCATGTGGAGTACTGTTCATAAACTTCTGAGGTCAAAGGACTGCTTGGCAGTAGATGATAGCTATCAGCCTACTCACTGGGGAAACTGCTTGTTCACACACTCACAAGATTTTGCATGTAGTTTCGGAGACTTAGATCATTTGAAGCCTGTCCATAATCTCAAGGCTAATTATCCCATATCTTGACGGTTACTGTTTTGTAGTCAGTATTTTATGATGAATTATATTGACATTAGAAACATTTTATCTCCATGTTGTCTTTAAGCCAATCTTTGCAAGTATTTACAAACTGTTACATATTTAAGAATATCTTTGTGAAATTGTTTGCTTAATATCACCTCCTACATTAGTGTACTCCCTGAGGTCAGCTATTCTTAAATTGTTCATCAATTTACCATCAGCACCTAAGACGTTTTCTAGTCCCACAGAGAATTGTTGTTGAATTAACCAAGTATTTATAAATGAGTCAAATTTTTTATGGTTGAAAATATTAGAAAACATTTCTACTACAGGAAGACATTTTCTTTTCCTCTGTCTCTGTCTGTCTGTTTCTCCTTATTTGTTTTAAATCCATATTTCCAAACTAGGCCATTAGCTATCCCAGGAGAAAGGCAGAATCATTCAAATCTCTTTGAGACTGCAAAGAAGAAACAAATGTATAGGTTTTAGAGGGTATAAATTTTCCCTAAGAAGTTGAGATTTAGGAATTCACATGCATCAGCTGCATCTTCTCCATGTATTAGATTAACTTCACCTACACAGACATCATCTACTTAGCTTACCAAGGTGACAGAAAAGCATCCTAATCCAAATCCAGGTAATTTAAGTATTTCTTAGCTTTGAAACAATGTATCACTTCTTCCTTCTTGATGTATTTCCTTCAGTAGATTTTTCTGGATCTCACATCTTATCTCACTGGTAGCTCCTTTGCTGCTCCCTCCTCTTATCCCCTGCATCAGAACTCAGTTCTTTTTCTTTATCTGCTCTTTATACTTATTCTTTGGGTAATCTCTTCCTGCCCAAGAGCTTTAAATAATTACTATATATGCAAACAAATCCAAAATGTGTGTCTCTAACCCTCTTTCTCCCAAACCCATACATACATCTATATATAACAGAATACTTAAGATATTGGATGTAATATGCTAAATATTAAACTCCTGATATTCTCTTCATCTTTCTTAATCTCATTCTTTCTTCCCAGCTGATGATAATACCACCAAGCCAAAACTATAAGATTCCTACAGGATTCTTTGTCTCATTCTTACCCCACATCTTAAACCCCATATTCAATCCATGGTGGAAATCCATGCTAACACCATGATCCATACTCTCCTCGAACAGCTGAAAAGTGCAGTTTCTGCTTTAGTACCTAAAATTTTCTCTTAATACTGAGGATGGAGTCATTCTTAAAAAAAATATTTATAAATAACATGATGCCATTCCATTTCTCTAATCCTGCAGAACTGACTGTAAATGTCAAAAATTCTCACATGATCTGGCCTCCCGCACAGTGTCTGAAGTTTTTTTTCTTACTTTTTCCTTAGTTTATTCTATTTCAGTCACAATGGTCTCGTTGTTTCTCAAAGATTCTGGACATTCTTCTGAGTTAAGGTCTTTATTTCATCTACTTGTAATCTACTTTTATCTCTTCTCTATCTCTCGAAGTTTTTGCACAAATCTTGCCTTCTCAACAGGTGCCCTACTTAAAAATCCCCAATATTTGTCAAAACACTCCTTATCCTCTTTACTTTATCTTTTTTTCCTTTCTCCCCATAGCACCTTCACTTTCTAGCATATTAGATAATTTACTTACTTATAATATTTTAATTCAGTACCTAATATTCTTGCCTGAGTAGACCTTGAGAATACGTTCCTGACCTCTGATATACTACTTCAGAAAAATTTTGTCATCTGGGATGGTATCCAAGAAAGGAATTAAATCAACACGTACACAGTGTGTAGACATATCAAGCAGAATTAAAGGATAACTTGTTTTCATCGGAAAATAACGAAATTACTCAGTTATAAGGATAATCACAAAAATGCTTCTAGATTGAGTTGTAAAAACTAAAAAGAATATGGTGATTAAAAGAAAAGTATGCTAGACAGAAAATAAGACTAGGAGGATATGAAGTTTTTAATTATCATGTTAATTTTACCAAGCTAAACTGAGTATTGGAAAGAGGCTTGCAATTGTCTGTTTACATATAGTTATTCCCAAGATACACATATACTTAAAGAAACAATTTTCCCACTAAATGATTGACTGCATTTGTTATACTGAAATGGAAATTGCAGGAGTAATACATAACAAAAAATGAAGAATTTTTAAAAAGACTATCAATCTAAGGGTAAAAGTACCTTCTTTTTCTTTGAAATATGCCAAGGTAAAGTTGCCTAGTGGAAGAAATTGTTGGATAGTCAGCTACTTCGTGACCATAATTAACCTATTTATTCTTAAATTATCCTTTACTGTAAAAACCTCCCAATAATTCCAAACAAAGGCCCTGTTTGCCACTAATAAACGGGTAGTAAAAGAAGAATAATAAAACACACATGTACACACACAAACGCACACATAACATTTTACTACCAATGATATTGGCTATTTATATTAAAAAAATAAAAAAGATAAATTACTGCTATATAGATTTTTTTTAAAAAACTTAATTTAAAAAATCATGGTCTAATTCATGGAGGAAACTTAAAAGTCTTACAAAGAAAACAAAAAATTTGTTTTTAAAAAATTGCATATTTGTTTAAACAATTCTCACAAATATTTATTTATTATAATAAAGAATGGAAAACAGCATATTCCAAAGTAACATACTATTTTCATTAGGGTTTTATGCCAGCTTTCTCAGATCTTAAGGGATTTGTCTTTGTGAACCTGAAGGGATGATAAAAGGAGAATCTTTTTAGCTATTTTAAGATGCTCCACAAGTGGTCTGTGAGTGGAAGGGATAGTATACAGTCTTTTGACATTTCACTGATTGCCAATCTCTCTCCCTATTGCCAGTGTTCAGTGCACTCAGTGGAAAAGATGTCTTCTATTGTGGGTTAAATTGTGTCCTCTAAGGAGATATGTGGGAATCCTAACCTCTGGTTCTGTGAATGTACCTAATTGTTTTTTTGTTTTTTATTTTGTCCTTGTTGGTTATCTATTTTATATATAGTAGTGTGTATATGTTAATCTCAAACTCCTAACTTATCTCTCCTACCACTTTTCCCATTTGATAAGCATAAATTTGTTTTCTAAGTTTCTGAGTCCATTTCTGTCTTGTAAGTATGTTAATTTATATGTATTTTTTTAAAAAGTCCACATATAAGCGATATCATATGATATTTGTCTTTCCCTGGGTAGCTTATCTCACTTGGTATGACTATCTCTAGGTCCATCCATGTTGCTACAAATGGCATTATTTCATTCTTTCTTATGGCTGAGTAATATTCCACTGTATCTATGTACCACATCTTCCTTATCCAGTCATCTGTTGATGGACATTTAGGTTATTCCATGTCTTGGCTATTGTAAACAGCGCTGCAATGAACACCAGGTTGCATGTATCTTTTTGAATTATAGTTTCCTCTGGATATATGCCCAGGAGTGGGGATGGAGGATCATATGGTAGCTTTTAGTTTTTTAAGGAACCTCCATACTGTTCTCCATAGTGCCTGTATCAATTTACATTCCCACCAACAGTGCAATAGGGTTCCCTTTTCTCCACACACTCTCCAGCATTTAATGTTGGTAGATTTCTTGATGATGGCTATTCAGACCAGTGTGAGGTGATAACTCATGGTAGTTTTGATTTTCATTTCTCTAATAATTAGCAATGCTGAGCATCTTTTCATGTGCCTTTTGGCCATCTGTATGTCTTCTTTGGAGAAATGTCTTCTTAGATCTTCTGTCCATTTTTTGATTGGGTTGTTTTTTTGATATTGAGTTGCATGAGCTGTTTGTAAATTTTGGAGACTAATCCCTTGACAGTCGCATCATTTGCAAATTTTTTTTCCCATCTGTGTGTTGTCTTTTTATTTTGTTTATGTGTTTTTGTTGTTGCTGTTGTTGTGTAAAAGATTTTAAGTTAAATTAGATCCCATTTGATTATTTTTGTTTTTATTTCCATTACTCTAGGAGACAGATTGAAAAAGATTTTGCTGAAATTTATGTCAAAGAGTGTTCTGCCTGTGTTTTCTTCTAGGAGTTTTATAGTATCAGGTTTCACATTTAGGTCTTTAATCCATTTTGAGTTTATTTTTGTGTATGGTATTAGAGAATTTTCTAATTTCATTCTTTTACATGTAGCTGTCCAGTTTTACCAGGACCACTTATTGAAGAGGCTGTCTTTTCTCCATTGTATATTCTTTCCTCCTTTATCAAAAATAAGGTGACCATATGTTCGTGGGTTTTTCTCTGGGCTGTCTATCCTGTTCCATTGATCTTTATTTCTGTTTTTGTGCCAGTACCATACTGTCTTGATTACTGTAGCTTTGTAGTATAGTCTGAAGTCAGGGAGCCTGATTCCTCCAGCTCCGTTTTTCTTTCTCAAGATTGCTTTGGCTATTTGGGGTCTTTTGTGATTCCATGGAAACTTAAAATTCTTTTTTTTGTTCTAGTTGTGTGAAAAATGTCATTGGTAATTTGATAGGAATTTCATTGAATCTGTGGATTGCCTTGGGTAGTATAGTCATTTTGACAATATTGATTCTTTCAATCCAAGAACACAGTATCTTTCCATTTGTTCGTGTCATGAATGTAACCTATTTGAAAATGATCTCTGCAGAAATAAGTGAGATGTAAGTTAAGATGAGTTTATACAGACTAGGGTGAATCCTTAATACAATATGACTGGTTTCTTTGTAAGAAGGGAAGAAATCAAGAAATAGATGGAAAACACAGGGAAGGAGTCCATCTAATAACAGAGGCAGAGCTTGGAGTGATGTCTGTACAAGTCAAGGAATAGCAAGGATTTCTGGCAACACCAAAATCCAAGAGAAAGAAAGACATGGAACTGATTGTCCCCCTAGGTTATTACTGCTAAAGTTTAAGCTGTGTGTCAGTGGTAAAATATGTGTATATTTTGCTTGAACTGATAACATTGGCTCCATGAAGACACACTGGGTCAGAACTATAGTTGTGCAGTTATGTACTGCACGAGGCACCACATTTAACAGCCACCATTCACATCAGAGACATTACTGATTGTTTTATTTAGAATGATAATTTTCCAAATGAGTAAGTAAATGTCTTCAGGAATTGGTTCTTTTTGCTTGTTTTTTTTTCTTTAAAAAATTTGTTTTAATTTTCATAAGATTTTCTATGAGCTAGCAATATCCTTCAGATACTTGATGTGCTTAGACCCTTACATAAAAATAACTATATAAATATTTCTGATGTGCAAGTAGCTGATCCTTTCATATCTTCTCTAACTTCCATGATGTAAAAGTACTGTATCTGGATCTTTTGAATCCTTTCAACATTTAATTAGGAAAATTATGTAAGCTGTAAACTATGACTATTTAATTCTTTACGCCACAGGTGTTTTATGGTAAGGAAAACACAAAATAACTATATTTTCATGATGCTGTGCAAGGGTAACATAATGTAAGAATAAAAAGACTTATGAGAATTTTGTAGAATAACATACAATTAGTAGAAAATGAATTTTTGGTATTTTTCCAGGCATAATTATTTTCTTTGAACTGAATTATTGTCGAGAGCAAAATTTTAAAATGTAACAGTGAAAAGACTGAACACATTTTATTTTCTTAAGTTTTCTTAAAAATTGATGTAGTATCATCTCTGGCTTATGTCTTAATGAAGACCACATCTGTTAAATTTAAAAATTAAATAATTGTAATAATTTAGAAATATTGCTCCTTGTTATGCCTTTCCTAATTAAAAAGTTAAATTTTCTTTAATGATAGTAACAGAGGTAAATGCTAGAGTTACTAGAGTTATTAAACAGTAAGTCTTAAATATCAAGGTTAAAGAATAGGAAAGTTTACTGGATATTGCAAACAACAGTCTATATAGTGAGAAAATAAATCAATCCTACCAATATATAACCATAATCCCGATACATTTTGCACTTTGGGGGGAGTAAGTTAAAATAAAACTAAAAGTCTTTCTTTATGTGACATTTGTTTTCTAAGCCAATTCAAATGTTCTTTATACTGTTTTATTTGACATTTTTTTGTTCTTTTGGATGTAATTAATTTGTAGGCATGCAGAGTACCTAGTGTTAAACATTTGGTGTTTATATGAGAAATTTTCTGCTCCATAATATGTTGAAAAATGAGTCATTTGCCTACTAGCACACTGGAAGTATAGTTATAATTTTTTTACTCAAAGTCTATGATTTAATTTGTATTCTGCTCACTCTTTCCACAGACTCCTGAATAAATTTTGAGAACATGAGAAAATGAGAACAATCTCTCCTTCACAGAGTTAAAGATGGTTAAATTTCTTAAGTGAAATAACAAAGCTCATGAGTCTTTTTAAAAAGATCTGCTGAAAGGAGGAGTGTCAAACTGGTGGAAAGTTAAAACAAATGAATGGACAGCAAGTATAGCTATCTTGGGCAAAGGGAAAACATAAACACAGTGCATTTTGCACTGATGATCAGTGACTGAATGTTACATACATACTACATTTTTGTTTTCAAAATCTATCATGCACACACAAAGACAATATTTTTCTTTCATAGTAAAAATAGTCAATGTTTGTTGAGAACTTAACTATACTTTTACATTTATGAAGTCAGTACTCTTCTTCCCCATAAGGCATAAGTGATTAAGTTGCCCAAGAGAAGTTATGCTTAAGAGTGTATTTGTATGACAAACATTTTATAGTGTCACTTGCTATGCTATACTGCCTTTCAGTACTGCAGAATGGTGCCATGTTCCTCAAAATCAAAGTAACAGACATTGAAAGAAAATAGAATACATATAATAGGATCTCTACATGTTATCTTAGCAATGGCATTAAAGCCTTTGATGTTATTAAACACACTGTTAGCATTAATAATAACTGAATGCTAATTAATTATTTGCTAATATTAATTAAACTTTACTACTTATGATCAGATTAAATAGTAGGATCTAGCAAATATACATATACTGCTCAGGTTTCTGAATTAACAATTAGTCATACCAATTTCCAAAAAAATCTTAATCAAGAAAAAAATAAAAGCACATTTCAAATTATTTTGGCTTTAAATAAATTCACTTAAAATTTTGAGAAATTTTTATAATGGCAAAATATATGCATATCTTTAAAGTTTTTAACGACTTTTATTTGCAAAACTATCTTAGACTCAGCTGTGAATGTAGACCTAGCCTTAAGCCTGTAAGAAATTTTCTTACATGCATTTTCTTTATTTCTTTGCATACAAAATCAGTGATATTTATTGAACAACAGTTTTGAAATGGACATTAAAGTAGGGGCTAGAGATCCAGCAGGAAATGAAAGATACCACTCTCATGGCAGAGAGTGAAGTCCAGAATGCACAAAACTCATAAGTAAAATATTCAACATCATTCATGGCAGTAAATACTATGGAAAAGGATAAAGCAGATAAGAAAGAGTGTGTGTATGTGTATGTGTGTGTGTATGTATATATGTATGCGCAGGTATATGTGTGTGTGGTGTTGGAGTGGGTAGTTGGAATTTTAAATAGAATGGTGGGAAAAACCTTACCAAGAATACTATATTATTGTTGTTTTTTTTTTTTTGGTGGTGTGCGGGCCTCTCACTGTTGTGGCCTCTCCCATTGCGGAGCACAGGCTCTGGATGCGCAGGCTCAGCAGCCATGGCTCACGGGCCTAGCAGCTCCACGGCATGTGGGATCTTCCCAGACCAGGGCACGAACCTGTGTCCCCTGCATCGGCAGGCGGACTCTCAACCACTGTGCCACCAGGGAAGCCCCCAAGAATATTATATTTTAATTTTTGCAAATATAGTATTTTGTATATTCAACACATGAAAAGTAGTTTTCCATGCTGCTTTATGTCTCTAAACCAAAAATATATTATTTGAGTTGTGGTCTAATATAATTTATTTATACTGTTTAATATTTTGAAAATTTAGGGAGATCTCCCTGTTCTTACTATCAGAAATCACATTAGAATTGCATTGCCTATCCTTTTAAAATAATGAGTCTATTTTTTTTCTGTTTTCCTTTTTTAAATTTTTTGAATTTATTTTATATTTTTATATAGCAGGTTCTTAATAGTTATCTATTTTATACATATTAGTGTATATATGTAAACCCCAATTTCCCAATTCATCCCACCACCACCCACCACCCCCGCTTTACCCCCATGGTGTCCATATGTTGGTTCTCTACATCTGAGTCTCTATTTCTGCCTTGCAACTCAGTTCATCAGTACCATTTTTCTAGATTCCACATACATACATTAATATACAATGTTTTACTCTTTCTGACTTACTTCACTCTGTATGATAGTCTCTACGTCCATCCATGTCTCTACAAATGACCCAATTTTGTTCCTTTTTATGGCTAATATTCCATTGTATATATGTACCACATCTTTATCCATTCATCTGTCAATGGACATTTAGGTTGCTTCCATGACCTGGCTATTGTAAACAGTGCTGCATTGAATACTGAGGTGCATGTGACATTTTGAATTATGGTTTTCTCTGGGTATATGCCCCGTAGTGGTATTGCTGGGTCAATGGTTGCTATATTTTTAGTTTTTAAAGGAAACTCCATACTGTTCTCCATAGCGGCTGTATCAATTTACATTCCCACCAACAGTGCAAAAGGGTTCCCTTTTCTCCACACCCTCTCCAGCATTTATTGTGGATTTTTTGATGATGGCCATTCTGACCAGTGTGAGGTGATATCTCATTGTGGTTTTGATTTGCACTTCTCTAATGATTAGTGATGTTGAGCAGCTTTTCATGTGCCTTTTGGTCATCTGTATGTCTTCTTTGGAGAAATGTCTATTTAGGTCACCTGCCCATTTTTGGATTGGGTTGTTTGTTTATTAATATTGAGCTGCATGAGTTGTTTATATGTTTTGGAGTTTAATCCTTTGTCCATTGATTTGTTTGCAAATATTTTCTCTTATCCTGAGGCTTGTCTTTTTGTCTTGTTTAGAGTTTCTTTGCTGTGCAAAAGTTTTAAGTTTCATTAGATCCCATTTGTTTATTTTTGTTTTTATTTCCATTACTCTAGGAGGTGGGTCAAAAAAGATCTCCCTGTGATATATGTCAAAGAGTGTTCTTCTTATATTTTACTTTAAGAGTTTTACAGTGTCCAGTCTTACATTTAGGTCTTTAATCCATTAGTTTATTTTTGTGTATGGTGTTAGGAAGTGTTCTAATTTCATTCTTTTACATGTAGCTGTCCAGTTTTCCCAGCACCACTTACTGAAGAGACTGTCTTTTCTCCATTGTATATCCTTGCCTCCTCTGTCATAGATTAGTTGACCATAGGCGTGTGGGTTTATTTCTGGGCTTTCTATCCTGTTCCATTGATCTCTATTTCTGTGTTTGTGCCAGTACCATATTGTCTTGATTACTGTAGCTTTGTAGTATCGTCTGAAGTCAGGGAGTCTGATTCCTCCAGCTCCGTTTTTTTCCCCCTCAAGATTGCTTTGGCTATTTGGGGTCTTCTGTGTCTCCATACAAATTTTTTGTTCTAGTTCTGTAAAAATTGCCATTGGTAATTTGATAGCGATTGCATTGACTCTGTAGTTTGCTTTGGGTAGTATAGTTATTTGCACAATATTGATTTTTCCAATCCAAGAACATTGTACATCTCTCCATCTGTTTGTATCATCTTTAATTTCTTTCATCGGTGTCTTATAGTTTTCTGCATACAGGTCTTTTGTCTCCCTAGGTAGGTTTATTCCTAGGTATTTTATTCTTTTTGTCGCAGTCGTAAACGGGAGTGTTTACTTAATTTCTTTATCAGATTTTTCATCATTAGTGTATAGGAATGCAAGAGATTTCTGTGCAATAGTTTTGTATCCTCAACTCTACCGAATTCATTGATTAGCTCTAGTGGTTTGCTGGTGGCATCTTTAGGGTTTTCTATGTGTAGTATCATGTCATCCGCAAACAGTGACAGTGTTACTTCTTCTTTTCCAATTTGTATTCCTTTTATTTCTTTTCCTTCTCTGATTGCCATGGCTAGGACTTCCAAAACTATGTTGAATAACCGTGGTGAGAGTGAACATCCTTGTCTTGTTCCTGATCTGGGAGGAAATGCTTTCAGATTTTCACCATTGAGAATGATGTTTGCTGGGGTTCTTCACAGATGGCCTGTATTATGTTGAGGTAGGTTCCCTCTATGCGCACTTTCTGGAGAGTTTTTATGAGAAATGGGTGTCAAATTTTGTCAAAAGCTTTTTCTGCATCTATTGAGATGATCAAATGGTTTTTCTCCTTCAATTTGTTAATATGGTGTATCACATTGATTGATTTGCATATATTGAAGAATACTTGCATCCCTGGGATAAATCCCACTTGATCATGGTGTATGATCATTTTAATGAGTTGTTGGATTCTGTTTGCTAGTATTATGTTGAGGATTTTTACATCTATATCAGTGATATTGGTCTGTAATTTTCTATTTTTGTGATATCTCTGTCTGGTTTGGGTATCAGGGTGATTCTGGCTTCATAGAATGAATTTGGGAGTGTTCCTTCCTCCTCAATTTTTTGGAAGAGTCTGAGAAGTATGGGTGTTATCTCTTCTCTAAATTTTTGATAGAATTCACCTGTGAAGCCACTTGGTCCTGGACTTTAGTTCATTGGAAGATTTTTAATCACAGTTTCAGTTTCATTACTTGTGATGTCTCTGTTTATATTTCCTATTTCTAAGAATTTGTTCATTTCTTCCAGGTTGTCCATTTTATTGGCATAGAGTTGCTTGTAGTAGTCTCTTATGACACTTTGTATTTCTGTGGTGTCTGTTGTAACTTTTCCTTTTTCATTTCTAATTTTATTGATTTGAGTCCTCTCCCTCTTTTTCTTGATGAGTCTGGCTAAAGGTTTATCAATTTTGTCTATCTTCTCCAAGAATCTGCTTTTAGTTTTATTGATCTTTGCTATTATTTTCTTTGTTTCTATTTCATTTATTTCTCCTCTGAACTTTATGGTTTCTTTCCTTCTACTAAGTTTGGGTTTTGTTCTTCTTTCTCTAGTTTTTTTAGGTGTAAGGTTAGGTTGTTTCTTTGAGATTTTTCTTTTTTCTTGAGTTAGGTTTTTATTGCTATAAACTTCCCTCTTAGAACTGCTTTTGCTGCATCCCATAGGTTTTGGATTATCGTGTTTTCATTGTCATTTGTCTCTAGGTATTTTTTGATTTCCTCTTTGATTTATTCAATGATCTCTTGGTTATTTAGTAACGTATTGTTTAGTCTCCATGTGTTTGTGTTTTTTACATTGTTTTCCCGGTAATTTATTTCTAATCTCATAGCATCGTGGTTGGAAAAGATGCTTGATATGATTTAAATTTTCTTAAATTTACCAAGGCTGCATTCGTGACCCAAGATTTGATCTATCCTGGAGAATGTTCCCTATGCACTTGAGAAGAAAGTGTAATCTGCTCTTTTCGGATGGAGTCTCCTATAAATATCAATTAAGTCTGGTCTATCCTGTCATTTAAAGATAGGGTGGCTCTTTCCTTTCCCATGTTAGGGAAGTTTTCAACTATAATCTCTTCAAATATTTTCTCGGGTCCTTTCTCTCTCTCTTCTCCTTCTTGGACCCCTATAATGTGAATGTTGGTTCCTTTAATGTTGTCCCAGAGGTCTCTTAGGCTGTCTTCATTTCTTTTCATTCTTTTTTCTTTATTTTGTTCCACAGCAGTGAATTCCACCATTCTGTCTTCCAGGTCACATATCCATTTTCTGCCTCACTTATTCTGCTATTGCTTCCTTCTAGTGTAGTTTTCATTTCAGTTATTGTATTGTTCATCTCTGTTTGTTCTTTAATTCTTCTAGGTCTTTGTTAAACACTTCTTGCATCTTCTCGATCTTTGCCTCCATTCATTTTCCAAGGTGCTGGGTCATCTTCACTATCATTATTTTGAATTATTTTTCTGGAAGGTTGCCTATCTTCACTTCATTAATTGTTTTTCTGGGATTTTTATCTTGTTCCTTCAGCTGGTATATAGTTCTCTTCCTTTTTATTTTGTCTATATTTCTGTGAATGTGGTTTTTGTTCCACATGCTGCAGGACTGTAGTTCTTCTTGCTTCTGCTGTCTGCCCTCTGGTGCATGAGGTTATCTAAGAGGCTTGTGCAAGCTTCCTGATGGAGGGACTGGTGGTGGGTAGAGCTGGGTGTTGCTCTGGTGGGCAGAGCTCAATAAAACTTTAATCTACTTGTCTGCTGATGGGTGGGGCTGGGTTTCCTCCCTGTTGGTTGTTTGGCCTGAGGCGACCCATCACTGGAAGCTACAATTTCTTTGGTGGGGCTAATGGTGGACTCTGGGAGGGCTCATGCCGCAGAGTACTTCCTGGAACTTATGCTGCCAGTGTCCTTGTCCCCGCTGTGAGCCACAGCCACCCCCTGCCTCTACAGGAGACCCTCCAACACTAGGAGGTAGGTCTGGTTCAGTCTCCTATGGGGTCACTGCTCCTTCACCCTGGGTCCTGATGTGCAAACTACTTTGTGTGTGCCCTCCAAGAGTGGAGTCTCTGTTTCCCCCAGTCCTGTCAAAGTCCTGCAATCAAATCCGGCTAGCTTTCAATGTCTGATTCTCTGGGAATTCCTCCTCCCATTGCTGGACACCCAGGTTGGGAAGCCTGACATGGGGCTCAGAACCTTCACTCCAGTGGATGGACTTGTGTGATACAATTGTTCTCCAGTTTGCCAGCCACACACCCAGTGGTTATGGTATTTGATTTTATTGTGATTGTGCCCCTCCTACCATCTCATTGTGGCTTTCCCTTTGTCTTTGGATGTGGGGTACCTTTTTTGGCCAGTTCCAATGTTTTCCTGTCGATGATTGTTCAGCAGTTAGTTGTGATTCTAGTGCTCTCACAAGAGGGAGTGAGCACACATCCTTGTACTCCACCACCTTGAAACAATCTTATCAATAATGAGAGTTTCTTAGAAAAAAATTACTAGGTCAAAAATTCAAAAATTCAAGAAAACTTCAGTTACTGAAATGATTCATCATGTTGACCTTCAAAAGAGCTGTCCAATTTACAGTAACTAAATTACTGACAAGGTATAAATTTTATTTCAAAATATCCTCAACTATATTCAGTACAGTGATTTTACTACTACTAGAAAATATTGAAACAGTACGTATTTTAGTATGTAGTTTTTAATAGAAAGCTTGAACTTTTTTGTTATGTGTATTTTCTTACACATAATTCTAATTTTGAATTATGATAAACCCTTTTTATTTTTAGATATTGTTTTCAATTTTTAAATATTTTAATTAAAATCGTGGTATTTTAAAGACACTAACACTTTTATATATCTGAAAAAAATATTTCTCTTAAGAAAAGGAGAGGGCGGGCTTCCCTGGTGGTGCAGTGGTTGACAGTCTGCCTGCCGATGCAGGGGACATGGGTTCGTGCCCCGGTCTGGGAAGATCCCACATGCTGCGGAGTGGCTGGGCCCATGAGCAATGGCCGCTGAGCCTGCGTGTCCGGAGCCTGTGCTCCACAACGGGAGAGGCCACAACAGTTAGAGGCCCGCGTACCGCAAAAAAAAAAAAAAAGGAAAGAAAAGAAAAGGAGAGGGTAATTTTAAATTATACAGCATTTTAATTTTAGAATTTCTTGTCATTAGTCATCTCCTTTACAGTTTTTTCCATCATTTAGAACAATAGAAACAACTTTCATCTTCAGAGCTCTCTTAGGTAACTGGGTTTCCCTGACTGAGTTTTCTTTGTGTTATCACAATTGGTTGTTGTCTACATTTAATTTCTCTGGAAGTCTGAAATAAGGTAGAAGATTAGGGATTTTCTTTCTTACAGTTGCTAAGCAGACTTCATAGCAGCATTTTGTGGTGATACATGAGTTTTTACCAAATAACACTAATTTCATTTTTGACTTTGATATTTATCACTAAAATACGATGCCATAATGATCAGAAAATGGGTTCAGGACATAATCACTAAAGTTATTTGAGCAAATGTCCTGCAGTTTTGAGTATTCTTAGTAATTTGTCCTCCTCTTCAACTTTATTATTTCATATCTGATCACTGAGTTTTTTTTGACAATAATTCTCGATTTCATTCCCCTGCCTAGATTTGTCTTATGCATCAATTATGTGCCATTAATTTCCTTATGAAGTCTTAATTTTAAATGTGTTTGCTATCTAACTGAAATGGCAGCTTTTCAGTATGCCATCACAGAGATATATATATATATATATACAAATTTAATATTGCCTCGAGGATTTTAATTCAATAACTTTGTTGATTTATTTCCCTAAATGACTGACTTTTAGAATATCATATTGTTATGCATTATTCCTTTATCTGTATATAAAAAAACATGAGCATGAAACACACTTAAGTAAATTACTTATATCTTTTATGTTTAATAGCTTATGCTCAAATAAGTTCTCAAACATGTTGATGATAAAAATATCATCTCTCATTTAAAGGGGTTTTTATGGAGATTGAGAATGAAAATAATCTCTAAAGACTTTGAAAAGCCTATGTTAAATTATAATCACAATATAAGGTGAGTTACTTTGTGAATGTCACAATTACTTGATCGGCATTTTTCTCAAACAAGAGTAACCTTTAAACTATAACTGACCTGTTATACACTCACATACAGTTATTCCCTTTTAACCTACTTGGTATTACCTGTTTCTTTATCAGTCTAACCCTAGAAACTATCACACACAACCTCTGGCCTCTATCTAGTATTATATAAGAAAATCTAAGTAGTAACCAGATTATGATTCATCCTCCACTATGTTCTTTATCTAACCTGGGTATGTGAGTATACCTGTGGCAAGAATTAGAAGACTGAAACTTTACATTTTCTTCTTAAAACTCTCTCAAAATAAAGATGTATTTCCAAAGAAAGAAGAAACGAACAAAACAAAAAAACCTCTGCATTAATTTCTTGTTTATTGTCACCTTGATGCAAGTTAACACAGTGAGATCATCTGTCAGCAGAGACCAGGATTAGAGGAAATGGTAGCTGTAATTGGTAAATCAAAAGAAGGAAAGTATAAATGAGGACATATTTCAGCAAAGATCAAAGAACTCCTTTTAAAAGAGCAAGGCTCTGTTGATGGACACTTAGGTTGCTTCCAAGCCCTGGCTATTGTAAATAGAGCTGCAATGAACATTGCGGTACATGACTCTTTTTGAATTATGGTTTTCTCAGGGTATATGCCCAGTAGTGGGATTGCTGGATCGTATGGTAGTTCTATTTTTAGTTTTTTAAGGAAAATCCACACTGTTCTCCATAGTGGCTATATCAATTTACATTCCCACCAACAGTGCAAGAGGGTTACCTTTTCTCCACACCCTCTTCAGCATTTATTGTTTGCAGATTTTTTGATGATGGCCATTCTGACTGGTGTGATGATATCTCATTGTAGTTTTGATTTGCATTTCTCTAATGATTAATGATGTTGAGCATTTCTGTTTGTCGGCAATCTGTATAACTTCTTTGGAGAAATGTCTATTTAGGTCAGATGAATGGATAAAGAAGATACGGCACATACATACAATGGAATATTACTCAGCCCTAAAAAGAAATGAAATTGAGTTATTTGTAGTGAGGTGGATGGACCTAGAGTCTGTCACACAGAGTGAAGTAAGTGAGAAAGAGAAAAAAAATACTGTATGCTAACACATATACATGGAATCGAAAACAAAAAAAATTGGTCATGAAGAACCTAGGGGCACGACGGGAATAAAGACACAGACCTACTAGAGAATGGATTTGAGGATATGGGGAGGCGGAAGGGTAAGCTGGGCTAAAGTGAGAGAGTGGCATGGACATATATACAAATATACGTATACACAAACGTATACACATATACGTTTTACCAAACGTAAAATAGCTAGCTAGTGGGAAGCAGTCGCATAGCACAGGGAGATCAGCTCAGTGTTTTGTGACCACCTAGAGGGGTGGGATAGGGAGAGTGGGAGGGAGGGAGACGCAAGAGGGAAGAGATATGGGGACATATGTGTATGTATAACTGATTCACTTTGTTATAAAGCAGAAACTAACACACCATTGTAAAGCAATTATACTCCAATAAAGATGTTTAAAAAAAAATAAAAAGAGCAAGCCTCAGTGAAGGTTAATGAAGATTGAGAGGACAAAGGTGGCCCCCTCAGAATAAGTGAGATTATTGCAGGGTCGTAAAATGTAGATATCTTTGATTGAAGTTTAATGGAAACTATTGTTTAATTTAATAACAGAACTTTACCGGGATGAAGAGTGGCCCCCCGCTCACCACAACTAGAGAAAGCCCTCGCACAGAAATGAAGACCCAACACAGCCAAAACTAAATAAAATTAAAAAAAAATAACAGAACTTTATTGTGAGCTGAGATGTTCTTTAAAATTTGATGCCTATAAACTTCTGATTATGTTAATTCAAACTTGTGTCTCTCTTTCTTGAGCTTTCTCACCCTGGGTGACAAAGAAGGAGGCTATTTGAGTTTGAGGATCATACAACCTCATTTTCCAGAACAGTTTAAATTTAAAATTATCTTTCTTCTATTTTCATAAACATAATTAAGGAAGTTTTAAAACATTCTTAAATGTGTCAGTGATTCATGGTAGATGGAAATTCAGTCAGGAATGGATTCTTTTCCTTCCAGTTTCATGACGAGTTCTTTTGGGTAGCTGCTGTCTGTTTACAAGTTGTAGAGGGGACTATGTAACTTACTTCTATGCCTAAAGTGTTTTAACCCGTATGTATCTTTAGAAAGTTGTATAAGCGTTGGTGAAGATAAGCAGTGAAACAGAAAATCGGTTCAGGTAAACATGAAAAGGATTTGTATGTTGCAATAAAGAATAAGTTTTCACTGCCCTAAGTTGATATGTATATATCAGTGAAGATCTACATATTCTAAAAGGCACCATTACTTTATCAGTGAAAATACAGGGCCTTAGATTCCTGACAGATCTGGTAGCAAACTTCAGCATCTTCACTTGACAATTTGTGTTCCTAGTCGACTGCAGTAAATTTTTGAGACTACCCTACTAATTTGTAAAATAGGGTTATTGATGTCTCCTGAACAGGGTATTAATGTGGTGTCATATTAATACGATATTGATAGTGCACTGTAGATGCACAATTGATGAGAGGAATTTAAGTTACAATTTCGAGAAAAATGGAGTCGATGGCATTTAAAAACCTCTTTTTGTTTGTTTTTATTCATACGTAAAATTTATCATTATTAAGATAGTATTCTAACTCATTATGATAGAGTAATATAATTAGAGAGATTGAAATATAGAAATAAGCAAATGACTAAGAGATCATGAAGAAGAGATTAGATGAATTGGGACCTAGAATCTGAGCATTTAACCAGATCTTAAAAGATGAGCAAATCATATTTGGTTTGGAATGGTAACAACTAAACTTTTTAATATGACCAGGGACAATATGATAGTTCTAGACGTATTCAACATAATGTCCTTTATGGACTTACAAAATCCTACATTTCATAATATACATACATCAATGTGATTTATATTACAAATCTACAGAAAAACAAACAAAATACTCTTGCTTCAAAAATATTTATATCTGGGGCTTCCCTGGTGGCGCAGTGGTTGAGAGTATGCCTGCCAATGCAGGGGACGTGGGTTCGTGCCCCGGTCCGGGAAGATCCCACATGCCGTGGAGCGGCTGGGCCTGCGAGCCATGGCCGCTGGGCCTGCGCGTCCGGAGCCTGTGCTCCGCAATGGGAGAGGCCACAACAGTGAGAGGCCCGCGTACCACAAAAAAGAAAAAAAAAATTATATCTGTTAAATTTTGTCCATGACATTTAGTGACTTTAACCATGTAAATAAATTCCTGTATCCTATTAATGCTGGTAAACACAAATGAAAAGAGAGAGATTAGTGCATTTAGTTGATGTGTGTTTCTGTGCTTATGTACCATTATTAGGTACCATTAATTACCTGTGAAACTCATGAGCATTCTTTTCTACTTCAAGTAATATATATATGTCATTTTGTCTGGAGGCTTTTTTAAAAAAAAATTTCCCAATAAACAAGAGCCTTTGCAAACTAAGAGCCTTCAAAATGACCAGAGGGTCAAAGAACGTAACCCCTAACAGGTCATGTGGTGCAACTACCATTTTCTCTTACAGGTGGCATTTAAATTATTATATTCCAATGACAAGAACCTCTTCGGAAACAGAGGAAAATGGCATAACGTAATCTATTTCTGTGACCGGGATTTTGGCTCTAGAATGTGAAATAGTACATTTCTTCAATCTTAACTTACAATAAAATATGGTTTTGTTTGTGATAATAAAACAAACTACCCAGCAATAGTTGTTAAGGTTTTGGGAACACAGTTTATAGACTTATACCTAGCAGGTAATAATCTTTTTTATACAACCTGCTGTAATAAACTGGTAGATTCAATGGGGGTTAAGTATAAACAAGCCCATATTTAATGAAATTTGATTCATAATGTATGTGTAATATTTCAAATGGCTATTTCATTACTAGGTAGTTAAAATTAATTACAATTATATATTAATGTTTAGAATTATTTTAAAGGTTTGCTAGGCAGTACATTTACATATATGCCTGGAATTGGCATTTAAACAGGCATAACAATTTAATTCATTAACAGATTTTTAAGAATAAACCTTTTTGTCAAATATTACTCATATAAAATCTGAACAGACATAATGGGGACATATTTTGTAATTGAGAGAAAGAAAAGGAAACACAGCTGAGATTAGCAATTCTCACAGCCTTTCAAAAAAAATGAGGAGGAAAAAATTTTGTCTTTCTGATAATAAGTAATTAATTGACAAAAAAAAACCATCCAGAGGTGTAGTATTTTATGGCAACTGAATGTCATTTTTGTTTGTGTCTGCTGATCGCTGTGTAAATTAAGTCCTATGTTGATCACCAATACAGACGAATATATGAAGACACATTGTTAAAAGCCCCAAACTCTCTTTAAATCATTTAAATATTGTTACTCCTTTGAAGGTTGTTATATGCATTACTTTTTTAAACAGGAAATGCGTGTGTGTGTGTGTGTGAAAGAGAGAGAGAAAGAGAGAGATTAATTACAGTAAATAACATTGGTAGTATTGTCCTAATTCACCTCTTTCTGTTTCCATGTCCTATAGCACGAGATGTCCTATACCTTCCACTAGAGATTGGGTTTACTTCCCACCTCTTGACTTTGAACTCACTCCTCTGACTTGCTTTATCCACCGGGATATTAGCACACGTAACACAAGCATGTTTGTTCGGTAGACTTTCTCTTTTAGGTTTCTGTTCTTTCTATAAGAATATAAAGGTCACTTCAAGAAGAACAAGAATCATAAGAACCAAACTTGAATCCAAAACTAACCTACATCTCCCAAACACAAGCCAAACGAGATATGTGAGCAAGACAGACAAAAGTGGATTTTTTTGTTTGTTTTTGGCTACAGTCTTATTATGAAGTATTATTGTGGCTATGGCTTACAACCCTGTTGTTTAGGTTCTGGTCATGCCCCAAGCCTTTGGTTCTGCGGCGGGTGGGGGTGGGGTGGGGTGGGGTGGCGCGGAGAGAAACTTTGGTTCCAGGTGTCCTTCAATGTAAAATTGCCTCCTTTGCTCATGCTTCAGCTGCAGGACTTGACGTTTTGTTCTGTTGTCTCTGGAAAACGACTCATTATCTTGTTAGAAAGAGGAGAGGGCCAGTTTGGAGCTGGTTCTGAGGTTAGGTTACAGGTCCATCCATGTTATTGCATGTATCATGTTTCATTATTGCCCAATAATATTCCATTGTTTGTTGGTCCTTTCAATAGTTGATGGACATTTGAGTTCTTTGAACATTTTTTCTATTAAAAATAATGCTGCTATAAATATTAGTCTATACAAGATTTTGTGTGGGCATATGTTTTTATTTCTCTTAGGTATATACCTGGGAATGGAACTGCTGGATCATGTAGCAACTCTATGTTTAACCTTTGGAGAAACTGTCAGACTGTCAAAGCTGTCGCCTCATTTTACAGTCCATCAGCATTGTATGAAGGTTCACGTTTCTCCACTTGGTTGACCATCCTACTGACTGTAAAGTGGTATTTTGGTATGGTTTTGATCTGCATTTCCCTATGGGATAGTGATGTTTAATTGAATATCTTTTCATGTTTCTATTGGTCATTTACACATCTTATAGAAATCTTTACTAAGATATTTTGCTGATGTTTTATTTGGGTTGTCTTTTATTATTGAGTTGTAAGAGTTTTTATGCAATCTGGACACAGGTTCCTCTTTAGATACATGACTTGAAAATTGTTTCACCCATGCTCTGAGCTGCTTTTCAATGTCTTGGTGATGTCATTTGAAGAAGAAAGTTGTTTTGTTTTTTTTGGTGAAGTCCAATATATCACTTTTTGTTTTTTGCAGCTTGTGCATTTTTTTTTTTTTAAGTATAATCACTTTACAAAGTTGTGTTAGTTTCTGCTGTACAATGAAGTGAATCATCTATATGTATACATATATTCCCTCCCTCTTGGACCTCCTTCCCATGCCCCCCATGCCCCCCCATCTAGGTCATCACAGAGCACCGAGCTGAGCTTCCTGTGCTTTATAGCAGGTTCCCACTAGCTATCTATCTTACCCATGGTAGTGTATATGTCTATCCTAATCTCCAAACTCAACCTACCCTCCCCTTCCTGCCCCCCTGCACTGTGTCCACATGTCTGTTCTCTACATCTGTGTCTCTATTCCTGCCCTGGAAATAGGTTCGTCTGTACCATTTTTCTAGATTCCACATATATGTGTTAATATATGATATTTGTTTTTCTCTGACTTAGTTCACTCTGTATGACAGACTCTAGGTCCATCCACATCACTACAAATGACCCGATTTCTTTCCTTTTTATGGCTAATATTCCATTGTATATATATACCACATCTTCTTTATCCATTCATCTGTTGTTGGTGTCACACATAAAAGGCCTTTTTCTAGTGAAGTCCAGGAAAAGATACTCTGATATACAGGCATACTTCATTTTATTGCCTTTTGCAGACACAGTGTTTTCTACAAACTGCAGGTTTGTGGCTACCCTGTGTCAAGCAAGTCTACAGGCACCATTTTTCCAACAGCTTATTTTTAATAAAGGTAAGTACATTGTTTTTTCAGACATAACCCTATTGTACACTTAATAGACTATAGTGTAAACATAACTATTATATGCACTGGGAAACCAAAAATTGTGTGTGATATACTTTATTGCAGTATTTGCTTTGTTGTGGTGGTCTGAAACCGAACCTGCAATGTCTCTGAGTTCTGCCTGTATTCTCTGAAGTCATACAGTTTTAGCTCTTACATGTTGTTATTTTTCTCTTCTTGTTCTTTTGGCAATGTGACAATGTACTTATTAAGGAAAGTTTATAAAATAAATCCTACTATATGGAGATATAATCTCCCCTGCTTTGTTTATTTTCCTGATTTTTTTCTGCTGTTGTTGGTTGATTATTTTCTATGAAACATTTTAAATCAGTTTGATGAAGAACTCTTATAGGATTTTTATTTGAGATTGCAATAAAATTAGGATAAATTTGTGAGAAATTAGCATATTTAAGTTATTTAGTTTTTTTAATCAATGATAATAGGCTATGGACTTTTCACCACCATTGACTTCTCTAAACAATGACTATACAATCTCTGTTAGATTCTTGCACATCTTTTCAAATATTTAGTCATAAATAATGTATATTTTTGATGCTATTGTAAATGTCATTTGTCCTTTTAAGACATTTTCTAATTGTTCGATACTAAAATATAGTTTTTTAATATTGAACATGTAGCCATAAACTTACCAAATTCACTTATTTATGTTAATAATTTTCCTGCAGGTTTCTTTGTATTTTCTATATACACAATCATCTCAAACTAAAATAAGGGCACTTATTTTTTTCCTTCTAATCATTATTCATTTTCTTTCTTTTTCTAGACTAATTTTGTGAACTAGATCCTCAAGTACAATGATGAATGGAAACAGTGATAGTGACCTTTCTTGTTTCTAATATCAATATTTTGCAATTCTGTAGAGATTGGCAGAAAATCTTAATTAAGTTCCATTCTCTTCTAAATGAGCGTTGAGTTTTTCAGATACTTATTACAGTGATAAGATCACATGATATTTCTACCTCATTCTTCTAATGGGGTGAATTGTACTTTATGGTTATAAAATGCTAAAACAAATTAAAAGAAAACATCATTTGTTCATGAGGTATCGTCCTTAATGCTTGATTTAATTTGTTAACTGTTTTAAGATATTTGCATGTAAGTTTATGAGATCAGCCTATAATTATTCTTTCTTATAGTGTATTTGCCTGACCCACTTGAAGCATATAATTGCCATTTCTGATAACAGTGAAGAGTGTGAAAATGAATATGTTTAAAACATATATTTTAGGGTAGGAGTAGATGAGAAGTCTGTTCGGGGGCTTGTTAGGTCAAGTACTCTTATTACTCATCCAAGGGGAGGTGGCAAGTAGGAAATTGGATATATGTCTCAAGTTCAGACTTGGTGTGAGCATCAGTATTTGAAATTGGGACTATTTGGGATTTGTAGGCATTTATGGTATTTAAAGGCAGGACACTCCATTCACACACCACTATTAAAGGAAAGAAGAAATTTAAGGACACATCCTTAATAAGATGACATGTAAAGTTCAATGAAAGGAGGAGGAACTATAAAAAGAATTGCCAGTATGATAGGGAAAACCCAAAGGAGGATGGAGACCTCAAAGTCAAGGAAAGAAATTGCCAGGTGCTGCTGAAAGGCTCAAGTAGATGAGGTCTGAATTGACCTAGGAACTGGGAGCATCCTGGTCAGCAGTAATTTTGAAGAAAATTGTTGAAGTCTAGTTATGGGAAATAGAACAGAAACTAGATTTCAGTTGAGATGTTTGAAATGGAGAAACTGAAGTAATTAGTAAAGAAATGCTTTGAGGAGCTTTGCTGTAAAGATAAGGAGATAAACGATGATATATCTGAAGGAAGATCTGAAAATAATAAAAGCTTTGTTGTGATTCGCTTTACTTTACATATCTGTATTTGTATATCAATGAGTCAGTACGGAGGGAAAATTGTAAGATTAGTGACAGAAGGGGGGCAATTGTTGGTTTGATGTCCCTGAGTGCTGAAGAGTAGATGGAAATGGGGTTATTAAAATGTCAAGTTAACATAGTATTCAACTCATCCCTAAATTCTGTATTAACTGAGCTATGTTTGATATTCTACGCTAAACTCAAGCAAAAGGGACCACAAACATAACTCTATAATTTCTATTTCTGGGACTTCCTCGTGGTCCAGTGGTGAAGAATCCGCCTTCCAATGCAGGGGACAGGGGTTCGATCCTGGGTCAGGAACAAATATCCCACGTGCCACATGGCAACTAAGCCTGCACACCACAATTACTGAGCTCGCCGGCCTCAATAGGAGAGCCTGCATGCTGCAAACTACAGAGCCCATGTGCCCTGGAGCCTGTGCGTCACAACTAGAGAGAGAAAACCCGCATGCCACAACTAGAGAGAAGCCCGTGCGCCGCAATGAAGATCCCGCATGTGGCAACTAAGACCTGACACAGCCAAAATAAATAAATAAATAATAAAATAAACATAAAAACAAATTTCTGTTTCTGCTGAGGTCATTGATTATGCTGTGTTTCAATCTTTTCTATATGCAACTGCAAATAAGATACTTATCTCAGGATTCATTGTAGAAGAAATGTTTCCTTTGAAAAATTTGTTCCCCTTTTCCTTGTAAATTCTTATTCTCAAAAAGAGAAATTTTTATAGGCAACTATATATTCTTCTCCTAATACCATGTTCTTTTACTTTTAAAAATCTCCTGTGTGTATATATATATTTTATTTTTAATAAGTTAAATTAGGCAGGAATATACTTTTTAAATAAATGGAAGCAGCATGATTAAATAACATGATGAGCTAGAATTCTAATGAATAGCTTTATCATGTCAAGCAGCAAAGTAAGAGTAGCTTTCAAAATGTTTCACTATTGAAGAACCATTTTATTATTTTCTAAAATAAACCTCCTATTTATAGATACTATGCTTAGTAACTATACATTTGAGTGAACTTAACTGTCAAAGCCTCCCCAGTCACTACTGCCATAGGGCTTACAGTCCAATTAGTTCTACCGTGGAATGTTTTGGGGGCTGTCATGGGGGCACATACAGAATTCTAAGGGATCCCAGGGCAGATTTATGTATATACTACACTAAATAAGATGAAAGAAGACATCTAAGAAAAGTGATGATTAGCCTAAATTTTGAAGAATGAGTGTAGGAGAAGGTAAATAACTAAGGGAAAATGAATGTAACTCACAAGGGAATGCCTTTATATTCCCTCAAAGTGAGTATTTTACAATTAAATTCATTTTAACTAAATCATTCATAGTATAAGTAGAGACATAAAAGAACCCCAAATTGATTTTGTGACACCTTAAATATACAAAACTTTAGTCATTGGAAAGTGTGTAGATATTCCAAGAAAAAAGCTGGATTAAAGAAGGATTAAATATCTCCTAAAAGAATATAGGTACTGCATAGGAAAAGGACAGTGGTATTTGGCAAATATGTATAAATACAGAAAAAAAATTAAAACACAGCACCAGTAATTTAAAATAAAAACTCCATAGTTGTTTGTGTAGCTGTTTACAAAGCATATTAAATCATCGTATTTAACCACATAATCATATGTAATTGATAACAATTATTTTTCCTTGTATGTAATAGCCACACAGTTTTACTCAGAGATTTCTAAAACCTATTTTAAAATAAAATCTATTGCATTTATCTTGTTTAAGTAAATGTTTAAACGTTTAGTCTCATGCAAAACTATTACAATTTTTTATCATTTTTTGTTCAGTACCCAATAATACAGGTCCGATTAGAATGCTAGATGTGTGAAGAATGTGGAAATGAATGAGACAATTGCTATAAAGGAGATTTAATAAACCATAAGGGGTGTGTGTGTGTGTGTGTGTGTGTGTGACAGCACACACACGGTGAGCGCTCAAAGGTATATATTATATTTGTTAATTCTTCTAAGCAAGACTATAAACAAGTTCTTATGGTGATAATCACTTTGGGTCTTCATGGAGGAAAAGATTACAGCAGGTGGTAGAGAAATTTAGAAGAAGCTTCATAAAAGAAAAATAATTTGAGATTGATCCTGTTGATTTGATTTTGATAAACAAGAAACGAGTGGATGAGAGAGGAGAGGAAATCAGACTGGTATGTGGAGTCATGTGATTGATGTCACAGGGGAGAGGTCAAGCAAGTGTCCTCAGGGAGCAGAGAGTCCAATTCCGCCAGTAATTGAATCATGTGAACTGTCAAGTTTTAATTCCTCTCGCAAATATACTGTTTCATTTCCATAATTCTATTCACTCACTAATTCCACAAGCATTTATTGATTTATTATATTCCAGAAAGGGCAGTACAGTCTGAGATGAAAAAGGTAAAGAAGATATAATTTATCACAAAGAAACAGAAATTAGTAGGAAAAAATGACTCATTAACAATTTATTGATCTGTGATAATTCCCATGCAATAACAGTATTGCAAGTTAAAATGGTATCTGGATTAAAAGAATAGGGAGGGTGGCATTGGAAAACACATCCTGATTTTTGGTTCTGAAGTTGAACCACAGGAGTATACTGGAAAGGACACTGAACTGGAATTTATAAATCTACAGTTCAGATACTAGCTTGTTTATTCATTAGTTAAATCAATTCAGCCTACTGAATTGACTGAGACGTGAACAGATCCAAGAACAATTTCTGTTTTATTAAATCAGCAATTGGAGTATTAGGGCCCTGTGGTTAACAAAGCCATATTTTGTTAATATGGCAACCTAGGCATATTTAACGCATTCGCAGAAATCCTGATGGCATAGCAAATATCATCCAGATATGTGTGCTATCTTTAATTATATCACATGTGACATTTATGGTTTCAAATATTTTCCAGAGTATTAATTTTAATCTGTATAGTTTTAAATTGTGTGAGAAAATCAACAGAGTTATTTTTAATGACAGTTCAAATTTTGCAGACATTGAATTTTAGGGCTATTTCAGGAATCTTTTAATACTGATTAATAGTTTTAAAAAAGCACTTTTATTTTCATGTCCAATGCCATTATATTTTTATTTTTTTATCTAAGAGTTCAAATATTAACACAAATAAAATTTTAAAAACTATTGAATAATATTCTATAAAATGATTGAAGTCTAATATTCCTCAGTTAATTTTGTATTTCAAAAGTATGTCCTAGAAATACTATTGTATGGAGTCATTTTGTGTTAAAATTCTTTCCACCTTTAGATCTATTATGAGCCTATGAAATATACATTTTACTTAAGAACAAGTGGTTATATTAAAAATTATATATTTTTATGTTTAAAAACCTATAGAGTAAAAATGATTTTTTTGCCATCACTTTTATTATATTATATTATATTTTATATTTATATTATATTTTAGATTTTAATCCTCATCATTCCAATTTGTGCTAGTTATTTTCCCACTACACTTTAGAACAAGTCATTAACACTGACTATAAAATAAATAAGCAGGGGGACCTTGAAGATGGCGGAAGAGTAAGACGTGGAGATCACCTTCTTCCCCACAGATACACCAGAAATACATCTACACGTGGAACAACTCCTACAGAACACCTACTGAAGGCTGGCAGAAGACCTCAGACCTCCCAAAAGGCAAGAAACTCCCCACGTACCTGGGTAGGGCAAAAGAAAAAAAAAAGAAAAAACAGAGACAAAAGAATAGGGACGGCACCTGCACCGGTGGGAGGGAGCTGTGAAGGAGGAAAAGTTTCCACACATTAGGAAGCCCCTTCGCGGGCGGAGACTGCGGGAGGCAGAGGGGGGAGCTCCGAAGCCGCGGAGGAGTACACAGCAACGGGTGCGGAGGGCAAAGCGGGGAGATTCCCGCACAGAGGATCGGTGCCGACCGGCACTCACCAGCCCGAGAGGCTTGTCTGTTCACCCGCCGGGGCGGGCGGGGCTGCGAGCTGAGGCTCTGAGGCTCGGGTTTCGGTTTAGGACGGAGCGCAGGGAGAGGACTGGGGTTGGCGGCTTGAACATAGCCTGAAGGGGTTAGTGCACCACGGCTAGCCGGGAGGGAGTCCGGGGAAAAGTCTGCACCTGCCGAAGAGGCAAAAGACTTTTTCTTCCCTCTTTGTTTCCTGGTGCGTGAGGAGAGGGGTTTAAGAGCGCTGCTTAAAGGAACTCCAGAGACGGGCGCGAGCCGCGGCTAAAAGCGCGGACCCCAGAGACGGGTGCGAGCCGCGGCTAAAAGCGCGGACCCCAGAGACGGGCGGGAGACGCTAAGGCTGCTGCTGCCGCCACCAAGGCGCCTGTGTGCGAGCACAGGTCACTCTCCACACCCCTCTTCCGCGGAGCCTGTGCAGCCCGCCACTGCCAGGTTCCCGGGATCCAGGGACAACTTCTCCGGGAGAACGCACGGCGGGCCTCAGGTTGGTGCAAATTCACGCTGGCCTTTGCCGCCGCAGGCCCGCCCCGCACTCCGTGCCCCTCCCTCCCCGCCGGCCTGAGTGCGCCAGAGCCCCCGAATCAGCGGCTCCTTTAACCCCGTCCTGAGCAAAAAACAGATGCCCTCCAGCGACCTAGACGCAGAGGCAGGACCAAATCCAAAGCTGAGCCCCGGTGAGCTGTGAGAACAAAGAAGAGAATGGGAAATCTCTCCCAGCAGCCTCAGAAGCAGCAGATTAAAGCTCCACAATTAACTTGATATACCCTGCATCTGTGGAATACCTGAATAGACAACCAATCATCCCAAATTAAGGAAGTGGACTTTAGGAGCAAGATCTATGATTTTTTTTCCTTTTCCTCTTTTTGTGAATGTGTATGTGTATGCTTTTGTGTGAGATCTTGTCTGTATATTCTTGCTTCCACCATTTGTCCTAGGGTTCTATCCCTCCATGGTTTTTTTTTAAATTTTTTTCTTAATAATTAATTTTAATTTTAATAACGTTATTATACTTTACCTTCGTTCTTTCTTTCTTTCCTTCCTTCCTTCCCTCCTTTAGACAACGAATCATCCCAAATTGAGGAGGTGGTCTCTGAGAGCAAGATTTATGATTTTTCCCCCTTTACCTCTTTTAGTGAGGGTGTATGTGTATGCTTCTGTGTAAGATTTTGTCTGTATAGCTTTGCTTCCAACATTTGTCCTAAGGTTCTATCCGTCCTTTTTTTTTTTTTCTAAATAAGAATTTTTTAATTCAATAACTTTATTATACTTTATTTTATTTTTACTGTATCTTCTTTCTTTCTGTCTTCCTTCCTTCCTTCCTTCCCTCCTTTCCTTCTTTCTTTCCTCATACTTCTACTAATTCTCTCTACTTTTTCTCCCTTTTATTCTGAGCCGTGTGGATGAAAGGCTCTTGGTGCTCCAGCCAGGAGTCAGGGCTCTGCCTCTGAGGTAGGAGAGCCAACTTCAGGACACTGGTCAACAAGAAACCTCCCAGCTCCACATAATATCAAACGGCAAAAATCTCCCAGAGACCTCCATCTTAACACCAGCACCCAGCTTCACTCAACGACCAGCAAGCCACAGTGCTGGACAACCTATGCCAAACAACTAGCAAAACAGGAACACAACCCCACCCATTAGCAGAGAGGCTGCCTAAAATCACAATAAGGCCACAGACACCCCAAAACACACCACAAGACGTGAATCTGCCCACTAGAGAGACAAGATCCAGCCTCATCCACCACAACACAGGCACTAGTCCCCTCCACAACACAGGCACTAGTCCCCTCCACCAGGAAGCCTACACAACCCACTGAACCAACCTTAGCCACTGGAGACAGACATCAAAAACAGCGGGAACTACGAACCTGCAGTCTGCAAAAAGGAGACCCCAAACACAGTAAGATAAGCAAAATGAGAAGACAGAAAAACACACAGCAGATGAAGGAGCAAGGTAAAAACCCACCAGACCTAACAAACGAAGAGGAAATTGGCAGTCTACCTGCTATCAGAATAATGATAGTAAGGATGATCCGAAATCTTGGGAACAGAATGGACAAAATGCAAGAAACAGTTAACAAGGACCTAGAAGAAATAAAGATGAAACAAGCAACGATGAACAACACAATAAATGAAATTAAAAGTACTCTAGATGGGATCAATAGCAGAATAACTGAGGCAGAAGAACGGATAAGTAACCTGGAAGATAAAATAGTGGAAATAACTACTGCAGAGCAGAATAAAGAAAAAAGAATGAAAAGAACTGAGGACAGTCTCAGAGACCTCTGGGACAACATTAAACGCACCAACATTCGAATTATAGGGGTTCCAGAAGAGGAAGAGAAAAAGAAAGGGACTGAGAAAATATTTGAACAGATTATAGTTGAAAACTTCCCTAATATGGGAAAGGAAATAGTTAAACAAGTCCAGGAAGCACAGAGAGTCCCATACAGGATAAATACAAGGAGAAATATGCCAAGACACATATTAATCAAACTGTCAAAAATTAAATACAAAGAAAGCATATTAAAAGCAGCAAGGGAAAAACAACAAATAACACACAAGGGAATCCCCATAAGGTTAACAGCTGATCTCTCAGCAGAAACCCTACAAGCCAGAAGGGAGTGGCAGGACATACTGAAAGTGATGAAGGAGAAAAACCTGCAGCCAAGACTACTCTACCCAGCAAGGATCTCATTCAGATTTGATGGAGAAATTAAAACCTTTACAGACAAGCAAAAGCTGAGAGAGTTCAGCACCACCAAACCAGCTTTACAACAATTGCTAAAGGAACTTCTCTAGGCAAGAAACACAAGAGAAGGAAAAGACCTATAATAACGAACCCAAAACAATTTAGAAAATGGGAATAGGAACATACATATCGATAATTACCTTAAATGTAAATGGACTAAATGCTCCCACCAAAAGACACAGATTGGCTGAATGGATACAAAAATAAGACCCTTATATATGCTGTCTACAAGAGACCCACTTCAGACCTAGAGACACATACATACTGAAAGTAAGGGGATGGAAAAAGATATTCCATGCAAATGGAAACCAAAAGAAAGCTGGAGTAGCAATTCTCATATCAGACAAAATAGACTTTAAAATAAGGACTATTAAAAGAGACAAAGAAGGACACTACATAATGATCAAGGGATCGATCCAAGAAGAAGATATAACAATTGTAAATATTTATGCACCCAACATAGGAGCACCTCAATACATAAGGCAAATACTAACAGCCATAAAAGGGGAAATAGACAGTAACACATTCATAGTAGGGGACTTAAACACTCCACTTTCACCAATGGACAGCTCATCCAAAATGAAAATAAATAAGGAAACACAAGCTTTAAATGATACATTAAATAAGATGGACTTAATTGATATTTATCCAAAAACAACAGAATACACATTTTTTTCAAGTGCTCATGGAACATTCTCCAAGACAGATCATATCTTGGGTCACAAATCAAGCAGTGGTAAATTTAAGAAAATTGAAATTGTATCAAGTATCTTTTCTGACCACACGCCATGAGACTAGATATCAATTACAGGAAAAGATCTGTAAAAAATACAAACACATGGAGGCTAAACAATACACTACTTAATAATGAAGTGATCACTGAAGAAATCAAAGAGGAAATAAAAAAGTACCTAGAAACAAATGACAATGGAGACACAACGACCCAAAACCTATGGGATGCAGCAAAAGCAGTTCTAAGGGGGAAGTTTATAGCAATACAAGTCCACCTTAAGAAGCAGGAAAACATCTCGAATAAACAACCTAACCTTGCACCTCAAGCAATTAGAGAAAGAAGAACAAAAAAACCCCAAAGTTAGCAGAGGGAAAGAAATCATAAAAATCAGATCACAAATAAATGAAAAAGAAATGAAGGAAACAATAGCAAAGATCAATAAAAGTAAAAGCTGGTTCTTTGAGAAAATAAACAAAATAGATAAACCACTAGCCAGACTCATCAAGAAAAAAAGGGAGAAGACCCAAATCAATAGAATTAGAAATGAAAAAGGAGAGGTAACAACTGACACTGCAGAAATAAAAAAGATCATGAGAGATTACTACAAGCAACTCTATGCCAATAAAATGGACAATCTGGAAGAAATGGACAAATTCTTAGAAATGCACAACCTGCCAAGACTGAATCAGGAAGAAATAGAAAATATGAACAGACCAATCACAAGCACTGAAATTGAAACTGTGATTAAAAATCTTCCAACAAACAAAAGCCCAGGACCAGATGGCTTCACAGGCGAATTCTATCAAACATTTAGAGAAGAGCTAACACCTATCCTTCTCAAACTCTTCCAAAATATAGCAGGGAGGAACACTCCCAAATTCCTTCTACGAGGCCACCATCACCTTGATACCAAAACCAGACAAGGATGTCACAAAGAAAGAAAACTACAGGCCAGTATCACTGATGAACATAGATGCAAAAATCCTCAATAAAATACTAGCAAACAGAATCCAACAGCACATTAAAAGGATCATACACCATGATCAAGTGGGGTTTATTCCAGGAATGCAAGGATTCTTCAATGTACACAAATCAATCAACGTGATAAACCATATTAACAAATTGAAGGAAAAAAACCATATGATCATCTCAATAGATGCAGAGAAAGCTTTTGACAAAATTCAACACCCATTTATGATAAAAACCCTGCAGAAAGTAGTCATAGAGGGAACTTTCTTCAACATAATAAAGGCCATATATGACAAGCCCACAGCAAACATCATCCTCAATGGTGAAAAACTGAAGGCATTTCCCCTAAGATCAGGAACAAGACAAGGTTGCACTCTCACCACTCTTATTCAACATAGTTTTGGAAGTTTTATCCACAGCAATCAGAGAAGAAAAGGAAATAAAAGGAATCCAAATCGGAAAAGAAGAAGTAAAGCTGTCACTGTTTGCAGATGACATGATCCTATACATAGAGAATCCTAAAGATGCTACCAGAAAACAACTAGAGCTAATAAATGAATTTGGTAAAGTGGCAGGATACTAAATTAATGCAGAGAAATCTCTGGCATTCCTATATACTAATGATGAAAAACCTGAAAGTGAAATCAAGAAAACACTCCCATTTACCATTGCAACAAAAAGAATAAAATATCTAGGAATAAACCTACCTAAGGAGACAAAAGACCTGTATGCAGAAAATTATAAGACACTGATGAAAGAAATTAAAGATGATACAAATAGATGGAGAGATATACCATGTTCTTGGATTGGAAGAATCAACATTGTGAAAATGACTCTACTACCCAAAGCAATCTATAGATTCAATGCAATCCCTATCAAACTACCACTGGCATTTTTCACAGAACTAGAACAAAAAATTTCGCAATTTGTATGGAAACACAAAAGACCCCGAATAGCCAAAGCAATCTTGAGAACGAAAAAAGGAGCTGGAGGAATCAGGCTCCCTGACTTCAGACTATACTACAAAGCTACAGTAATCAAGACAGTATAGTACTGGCACAAAAACAGAAAGATAGATCAATGGAACAGGATAGAAAGCCCAGAGATAAACCCATGCACATATGGACACCTTATCTTTGATAAAGGTGGCAGGAATGTACAGTGGAGAAAGGACAGCCTCTTCAATAAGTGGGAAAACTGGACAGGTACATGTAAAAGTATGAGATTAGATTACTCCCTAACACCATACACAAAAGTAAGCTCAAAATGGATTAAAGACCTAAATGTAAGGCCAGAAACTATCAAACTCTTAGAGGAAAACATAGGCAGAACACTCTATGACATAAATCACAGCAAGATCCTTTCTGACCCACCTCCTAGAGTAATGGAAATTAAAACAAAAATAAACAAATGGGACCTAATGAAACTTCAAAGCTTTTGCACAGCAAAGGAAACCATAAACAAGACCAAAAGACAACCCTCAGAATGGGAGAAAATATTTGCAAATGAAGCAACCGACAAAGGATTAATCTCCAAAATTTACAAGCAGCTCATGCAGCTCAATAACAAAAAAACAAACAACCCAATCCCAAAATGGGCAGAAGACCTAAATAGACATTTCTCCAAAGAAGATATACAAACTGCCAACAAACACATGAAAGAATGCTCAACATCATTAATCATTAGAGAAATGCAAATCAAAACTACAATGAGATATCATCTCACACCAGTCAGAATGGCCATCATCAAAAAATCTAGAAACAATAAATGCTGGAGAGGGTGTGGAGAAAAGGGAACACTCTTGCACTGCTGGTGGGAATGTGAATTGGTTCAGCCACTATGGAGAACAGTATGGAGGTTCCTTAAAAACTACAAATAGAACTACCATATGACCCAGCAATCCCACTACTGGGCATATACCCTGAGAAAACCAAAATTCACAAAGAGTCATGTACCAAAATGTTCATTGCAGCTCTATTTACAATAGCCCGGAGATGGAAACAACCTAAGTGTCCATCATTGGATGAATGGATAAAGAAGATGTGGCACATATATACAATGGAATATTACTCAGCCATAAAAAGAAACGAAATTGAGCTATTTGTAATGAGGTGGATAGACCTAGAGTCTGTCATACAGAGTGAAGTAAGTCAGAAAGAAAAAGACAAATACCGTATGCTAACACATATATATGGAATTTAAGAAAAAAAAATGTCATGAAGAACCTAGGGGTAAGGCAGGAATAAAGATGCAGACCTACTGGAGAACGGACTTGAGGTTATGGGGAGGGGGAAGGGTGAGCTGTGACAGGGCGGGAGAGAGTCATGGACATATACACACTAACAAACGTAGTAAGGTAGATAGCTAGTGGGAAGCAGCCGCATGGCACAGGGATATTGGCTCGGTGCTTTGTGACAGCCTGGAGGGGTGGGATAGGGAGGGTGGGAGGGAGGGAGACGCAAGAGGGAAGACACATGGGAACATATGTATATGTATAACTGATTCACTTTGTTATAAAGCAGAAAGTAACACACCATTGTAAAGCAATTATACCCCAATAAAGATGTTAAAAAAATAAATAAATAAAGAAGGATGTGGAGAGGGGAAGGGTAGGCTGTGGCAAAGTGAGAGAGTGGCATGGACCTATAAACACTACCAAACGTAGAATAGATAGCTAGTGGAAAGCAGCCGCATAGAACAGGGAGATCGCTGGGTGCTTTGTGACCACCTAGAGGGGTGGGATAGGGAGGATGGGAGGGAGGGAGACGCAAGAGGGAAGAGATATGGGAACATGTGTATATGTATAACTGATTCACTTTGTTATAAAGCAGAAACTAACACACCATTGTAAAGCAATTATACTCCAATAAAGATGTTAAAAAAAAAAAACCATTTAATAAAAAAAAAAAATAAGCAGAAGAACAAAGTGACCTATATAGTCTCAGAATATGTAGACACGCAAAAAGTCATAATTAGAACTATATCATAAGTCACCAACTTATGCAAAATGTAATCTATTTATTTTCAATCTTTAATGTTTATTTAGTAACATAATTATTAATTATAAAACTGATATCAAAATGGATTTCTTTTCTAGTTATCTTCTTTATTGTTAAAACATAAATTTTCGGGCTTCCTTTGTGGTGCAGTGGTTAAGAATCCTCCTGCCAATGCAGGGGGCATGGGTTCGAGCCCCGGTCCAGGAGGATCCCACATGCTGCAGAGCAGCTGGGCCCGTGCACCACAGCTGCTGAGCCTGCACTTTGGAGCCCGCGAGCCACAGCTGCTGAGCCCACGTGCCACAACTGCTGAGGCCTGCCGCGCCTGGAGCCTGTGCTCCGCAACGGGAAAGGCCACTGTGATGGGAGGCCCGTGCACCACGGCAGCGTGTGACCCCCGCTTGCCGCAACTGGAGAGGGCCCGCCTGCAGCAGTGAAGACCCAACGCAGCCAAAAATAAATAAGTAAATTAATTTTTAAAAAACGTAGTGTTTAAAATAATAAATTTTCCTGCTCTGTTCTCTATAAATTGATGGATTATTTTACTGTTTTCAGAACCTTTCTCTAAAGGAGGTAACATTCTAACTGACTGCCACTGACTTTCAAAGTTTTTTATCTGCCACAAAAAAATGTTACATCTCTCTGTTTCTGTACATATGTCCCTAGAGGTTCTCTGCAGCATCTGATCAACTTGGTCCCTAACCAAAAGGTGACATGAAGTACATTTGTGTTGTTACTTCAGTTTTTCACCCATGCGGCTTAGAAGAGCAATACAAATCCCATTTATAACCTTATTCAATTGTGAGAATCAAATGAAATAATATTTGAAAGTGCTTTGAAAACTAGAAAGCACTGTGAAAATATAAGGCATTGTTATTGGTATTAGGAGAACGACATTTTTCGGTCTGCATTATTTTTCCCTTCATCCTTGAAAAGTTATTACTCCAAATTGTATTCTCACAACCTCTGATTTCAATTCATCTTTGAAAATGTACACTGGATTGAGAGCAAGTTCTAGAAAAACAGACACAATCAATGGGCTCCTTTATTTCCAGTTTCAGAGGTATTTACAGAAGTTTTGCATATTGCAGTAGAGAAAAGGGAATAGAAATTTTACTCATTTCGATTGATTTGATTTAGCAGTCTCCACAGAAAGTGTGCATTGTTATCACCTGGGTGTTCGCTATAATATAGAATCCTGGGCCCCCAGAAGATCTACTGAATCAAATTCTCAGGAGATAGGGCCAAGAAATAAATGTTTCTTAAGGTCCCAAGATGATTTTTTTAATACTAAGTTTGACACCTTTTGAGCTAGGGAAAGTTAGTATTGGATAGTATGAGAATAGTAAGCATTTGGTACAAGCCCAGATTTTAATAAACTGTAGCTATATTCTAATCAAACACGTTTTTAGTGGAAAAACATATTGAAGTAAGTTTTGTGATTTCAAGATTAAGCAATTCAAAAATATTTTCACTGAAAACAGATTTCAACATACTAAACTAACTAAAAAAGTTACAATTCCCCAGATTTTATTATGCTTATTTCTTGTTTGAAATATAGCCACTGGTATACCAAATCATATTTGAAGGTAAAATTTTAAGGATTGTCTAAATAACAGGGGATACAGAATGATTAAGCAGTAAAATCCTGGCATGCGGGAGCCAGAGGGACATTTAATATATATATTTTTTAATATTTTTATGGGAGTATAATTGCTTTACAATGTTGTGTTAGTTTCTGCTGTATAACAAAGTGAATCAGCTATATGTATACATATATCCCCATATCTCTTCCCTCTTGCGTCTCCCTCCCACCTACCCTCCCTATCCCACCCCTCTAGGTGGTCACAAACACTGAGCTGATCTCCCCGTGCGATGCAGCTGCTTCCCACTAGCTATCTATTTTACATTTGGTAGTGTATATGTCAATGCTACTCTCTCACTTTGTCCCAGCTTACCCTTCCCCCTCCCCATGTTCTCAAGTCCATTCTTTACGTCTGCATCTTTATTCCTGTCCTGCCCCTAGGTTCATCAGAGCCATTTTTTCCTTTTTTTTTTGATTCCATATATAGGTGTTAGCATACAGTATTTGTTTTTCTCTTTCTGACTTACTTCACTCTTTATGACAGACTCTAGGTCCATCCACCTCACTATAAATAACTCAATTTCATTTCTTTTTATGGCTGAGTAATATTCCATTGTATATATGTGCCACATCTTCTTTATCCATTCATCTGTCAATGGACACTTAGGTTGCTTCCATGTCCTGCCTATTGTAAATAGTGCTGCAATATCATTTTAATAGTAGTATCATAATATTCATGATTACAGCATGAAATAGACTCATCCTGGAAACTTATTCTTTTTCATAAAAGGTAGAGCAGAATTAATCTGTATACATCCTCCCCTTTTCTACCCACTGCAAAGACACATGACTATGAAATTCAGAGATGAGATGCCACAGAAAACTGGTGACAGAGAAGTTGAATTTGGGGGTATTGGTTGGTGTTTGATCAGAGAATTAGAACCACTTAGAGTGATAGGGAATAAAGAATGTATTTCACATAATATGCCTTATATAATTATAGGAGTTGACTAAGTAATCTATGCAAGGATGTTGCTTCTGTATCTGGTGTTGGGCTTGAACCAAACAGAGCCAGCAGGTGAAAAGGGAAGATGGAAGTAAAAACCAGAAGAGTAAAGACACACCAGAACTCACAATGACAATCTGGAAACAAAAAGAATAGGCTGAAATATGCATCTGTCACTCATCATCTTCAACTGAAGTGGTACAGGTGACCCATAAACTAAATTGGTAACCTTCACCACTGCGCTGCCCATGTGGTTGGCCAGGATTTTGGAGAAGCCAAAGAAAGAGATCTGGTGGGATCTATGGATTTGTGAGTATGGCAGGTACCCCATAACAAAAGTTTAGCCAGCAGATGAATGACAATGCATGGGAACCAATGTAGGATCTGGCCTTCACCAATTTTTAGAATGCAAACATGCTGCTACTTCAGGTACACATTCTAAATCTCATGCAAGCTTCTTTTTGGCCAATTCTAATATTGAGCCTTGTGAGGGGAAAATTCTGGAAAGTGTGTTTCCAGCTTGGCTAACTTGACAAAGTACAAAGCCAGCAAAGTCCATACCTGTCAACCTGGCACCAATACCCACCAGTTTTAAATATAACTTAATGTTCAAATAAAGAAAATAGGAGAATTATGCTTCTGCTTGATATTACACAGTTTGGCTACACATAACCAAAACGTAGTAACCCACTCCTCACAAAAAATACAAATTCCCATTCTTTTCTTTAGGTGATACTCAGATGTTCATTTCTCTGCTGAGTTACATTTTCCCTTTTAATAGCCTATAACTTCAATGCTTGATATAAAATTACCTAACGTTTACAGTTTTAAATTAACTGGTCAATGGAAAGAAAAGAAAAAAGGGAGGTGGTTAGAATATATATAAATATATTCAAATCACAATAAAGAGGAAATATTCATAACAATTACTGTCCTGATTTCTGCAACTGGACATATGATCATATCTGATATTTATGACATTCTTCTTTTACTACTCTATATATTCCTTCTGTTCACAGCAAGGAACTCAGTGGTCATGAATACTTGCTTGGTGGGCTGACCCAAAGCTTCATTCCTAAAGAGTCTGGGCCATTATCTGTACTCCTGGTATTGGTTTGTTGTAGTTTTCCATTTTCTCTAATCACAGGGCATGGTATTCTTTTAGCGACATTCTATGGATCTTCTGAATTCCAGACATACTTCTTCTCATCTCTGATGTGTAATAGCAACCATTTCCATTTAGTTGGGATAAGTCACTCTGCCCAGTACAGTAGTCAACATTCTGCCTGCTGATTCCCTGTCAAGAGAAGGCCAAATTGGCCAGATGGTATCTTGTCTTCAAGTTTAACGGAACTCTTGCTGGATCCCCTGATGAAATCATTTTCCTTTTGGGAACTAAGATCTTTAGACCAACAGACTTCAGATGACGTCATCAATAAAGATAGTGGTGAAAAGATTCACTTCAATTTCTACTCTTCGACTCATGGACATTGAATCCTGGCTCTAAGGAAGACATCACACACAGTGGTACACCCGAGAGGACATTGCCTCATGCCAGCCAGATTTTGCCACCCAGCTGATGTATAATACTAGAAAAGCTGTCCTACTGTTTTATCAGGACAACTACTGCAACAACTACTGCATAATAAGACCAGTGAACTCCATAATTATCAATCTCATTGTCATGTTTCACTTGCTCGGAGGTTGGTATTTTGGTCAGAAGTTATACTGTGTGTTATACTTTGATGGTGTTTTGTAAGTCCACTGATTTTGGTTTCAGCAGAAGGATTAGGTCAGAGAAGGCAAATCTATAACCAGAGTAAGTGTCTATTCCAGGAAGAACAAAGTAATGGCCCTTCCATGATAAAACTCGTCGACAATTATTAAGCTGCCATTAGGAAGCAGGCTGATTCTACTAGGGAATAGTGGGATGTGGAAACTTATCATTGTGTTCTAATATTGGTAGGTTGAACACAGAGCAGTGGTTGTAGCTGGGCAGGCCTTGGGTGATTAGAAGTCATTTTGCTTAGTCCACATATAATATACATCCCTGCCACCAGGGCCATTTTGTATATGAGCCCTACAGGCAAGAAAGGGATAGCTGGAAAAAAATCTGACTTTTATCTACAGGATCATTTACCTTGTTTAATTATTAAACCTTCTTCAGCATTTATATGGAATGCAAATATCTTTATATTCTCTGCTCCTTCCAAATGGCCTACGCACATACTTCTCGCCAGACCTCCTTGTTACCAAGTTTCCTCCAAGTCCTGGCCAGACCACTAGATCTATACCTCTGGCCATCTCGCCTTTCAGGCAAGTGAACAACCAGATGCATTCCCTGAGTCTGTTGGCAGGGACAAGCTGGTGCCCTTCATTATGGAGCTTCACACATGCCTGGCCCAGGACTCAGAGGAGCTGACGTAGAAGGTCTGGCCATTCTGGAGAAGCTGCAGACCAGCTGCTGCCCTGCCGCCAACAAGGAGAGCTAGCAGATCAGTAATAATGCGTAAGTCAAAAGCATTTGGCATAACACTGACCTTCAGAGCATAAGAAAAGGATGTTTTCCATTTCTGCTTTCCAAATATCACAGAAATTTCTCTTGTAGGCAAAACTTACTTGTAAACATTCAGTGAACGTAATTTTGTGAAATAAAGTTTAGCTTACTTAGCAAATTGAGCAGAAAGCAGTCACATAGGGCAATATTATGGATGGGAAGATGGAAGACACTTGAAAAATGTGAATAAATTGAGAGTGGTGGTAAGGAAAGCAGTTGCCAGTGTGCTTTTTGTTCAAGTGACTGGGTGAATGGTTGTATCAACAACTGATAGAGATAATAAAGATGATAGGAATGACTATCTTATCTCTAACGATTAAGTTTCCATTACAACTTAAAAATCCAATTCTTCCCAATGAAATCAGAGAGTAATTCCATTGCAGCATCCTCACCATCTTCTCTACTATAAAAGTATAGCCCCTTCATAGCTTTTGAAGGATCACAGTGTTCCTACGACTAATTAACTCTCAATGTCTTGGTCAAAGGAATGTCCTAGGGGCCCAGCCATTGCGGTAAGAGGGTGGCTGAGCAATCTATTATTTGCTTATAATAGATTTATTTCAAAACTTCTATCTCCCTGAACATTCAGACTTATTTTTTACACAGAATGTCAAGTTATTAGTATTCTATTCTGTGTAACAACATTGCTACAAACTTAGCGGCTTAATACAATAAAATTCATTATTTCACAGTTTCTGTGGGGCAGGAATCCTGCCATGGATTAATTTGTTCCTCTGCTGAGGGTTTCACAAGCTTCCAGTCAGGGCTGCAACATAAACTGAGGCTCCACTGAAAAAGAAACCACTTCCAAGACCACTGAGGTTGGCAGAATTCAGCTCCTTGCAGTTGTAGGACAGAGAGATTCAATTCCTTACTTCCTGCTGGTCAGAGGCTACCCTCAGCTCCTAGAGGTTGCCCACATTTCTTTGTCACATGGGGTTCCCCCAAATAGACATTTGCTTATTCAAAACCAGCAAGAGAGAGAAAGACAGAGAGAGAGAGAGAGAGAGACTCTCTCCAGCAATATCGACACTAAATTCCCATGTAATATAATGAAACCATATGCGTATAATCCTGCACATCCTGTCACTTTTGCCACATTGTATTGATTAATACATCACAGGTTTCACCTATATTCAAGGAGTGGGAGATCACAGAAGGGCATGAACCAGAGAAGTCAGTGATCACAAGGCCAATTTCAGAGTCCATCTTCCACACCAAGGTATTTCCGAAATTTCAACTTCAGTAACTATAGGCCCCCATGAGCTGTTTTTTATTAGACAACCTAGAAAATTAACAACACTCTTAGGTGCTCAAACCAAAATATGAAATCCCTAATCCTGTGTTAACATCATAGTGGGTATCCAGCTACATTTTTATTCAGATGCAGACATGTATATAGGGGTTTGCTTGTTGGTGACATTTGTTTTTATAAAAAATGGGAGCCTGAAATAAATAAATAAATTTTATACACACACACACACACACACACACACACATAAATTACACAAACAATTTTTTAAAAATCCCTAATCTTGAAAAACCATTTCCAAATTGGTAAATTCAGCCCAATAAAGCCTTATATTTGATATGCTATGAGTCTATGTCCTTAGGCTATACTACGGTTGTATGTATATACTCCAGAGTTTTCCTATTACTGTTAGCTGATGTCCTGTAATGTTATCTGCATAACAATACAAACACATAAGCCTACATATGAACATATCTGATACACAGACTATCTTCCCCTAGAGCAGGCCATAGACTTCCCTGAAGGAGAGTGAAGTTGGAGTCTGAAGAAATTTACCATCAGCTTTTGAAGGTATCTGTCCTAAGTTTAACCACTGAGAGGCTTTTATTTATTAGTTTCAAATAATTAACTAAATAGTTTGTTTGTTTTTAATTAATGTCAGAGACAGCTAAAACTAAAATGATGTACAGAGGATGGTTTCCTTTTCCAGTAGGGAGGTCAGTGAAATTTGATTAATATTTCTTAATCATACTGTTGACTGACACTTCTCAATCACATCCCTCCCATTATAGAGTTCCAGTCCTATCCACCACTGTGGTCCTGTTACCTGGCAAGGCTGAGATGTAATTCTGCAATTCTCAAAATCAGATTTTAGGCTTTGTCATCAATTACTTACTTGATTTTTAATAAGAGAAATGGGAATGCTCTTTCAAAATGCCATAGAGGCTTTCTGATTTCTCTTTCAGGCTTTGATTTGTCCATTTTAGAATTTAAAGTTTTCCTTTTATCTCTAAGACCATTAGAAGAAGCCAGCTTACACCAGCTGTTGTAACCCCTGTTTTAGTGTGGTAACTAGGCACCAGGTTCCATTTTGTCCACCAAGGCCCTGCCTTCCATCTGCATTTTATCCTGTAAAATCACAGATAACAAGTTTGAGAAATACTACTAAATCACACAGATTACTAGTGTTTTATTCACAGCCAGCAAGGAGATTTCTATGTGAACCCCAAATGTGTAAATTCCATTTTAAGGTTATGTTTCTTAAGGACAATCCTGGTGTTAATTATTGTATTACCTTGGACCCTTCAGAAAAGAAATACACACTCAAATGGAAAATTTGCAGAGAGTTTAAGAAGGAAACAACTTGCAAAGCTGTGAGGGAGGTTTAAGGATAACAACAACAAAATGAAACGCCAGTGTTAATATCAAAGAACCATTACCATCTTGTGATGGCCACTTGTATGTGTCAATTTTGCAGAGCTAAGGGGTATCCAGATAACTGGTAAAACATTATTTCTGGGTGTATCTGTGAGAGTATTACTGAAGGAGATTGGATTTGTGTAAAGTTCATCGTCACCAATGCAGGTGGGCATCATCCAATCTGTTGAGGGACTGAATAGAACAAAATTGTGGAAGAAGGGCCAATTTTCCCTCTGCTTGAGCTGAGATGTACATATTCTGCCCTCAGACATCAGTGCTTCTGGTTGAGAGCCTTTGGACTCAAACTGCTACTTACACCATCAGCTACCCTGGTTTTTAGACCTTCAGACTTACCACTGGCTTCTCTGGTTCTCCAGTTTGCAGATGGTAGCTCATGGGATTCCTTGACCTCTAAATCATGTAAACCAATTCTTCCAATAAATATTTACATAGCTAGAAAACTAATATGTCCATATATATATACATATAGCTACCTAGCTCTATCTATCTATCTGTCTATCTATCTATCTATCTCCTATTGGTCCTGTTTCTCTCAGGAACCCTGACTAATGCACAGTCTGAGCCTAAAATAATAGCTCTCAAAAGGGTAAGATTTTTGTCACCAGGAGAGCCGTGACACCTGGAGACACTTTTGCTCACCCAACTTTGGGGTTGTTGTTGGAATTTAATGTGTAGAGCCCAGGTATGTGTGTTCACAGAACAACCTCCTTCCAGAGCAAGGGATTATCTGTTCCAAAGTGTCAATAATGCCAAGTTTGAGATCTGGCCTAAAGAGTTAAAAGGTAGGGAAGTTAAGAAAGTCAGAGAAAGTTACCTCTGAAGAGGGATGACTGAAAAGGTGCTGTCATTCCAAAGTAATCTGGCAGAGCCAGAGCCAGGGAATAAAAACCTGGTGTAACTTCTGCTTTTCTGACCTACTTACACTTCCAAAAGGGTGAACCCAACTGTATATCGGATGACAAAAGAAGCTGCACTGACACGGACTACAGAAATTCAGCCTCTTAGGGCACAGAGAAGAAAGAAGTGAGGTTAAGGATGAATCAGGAGTGGCAAATGGAACATATCTACCAGATTTATATGACTTGAGAGTATACATGACTATCTAGGAAAGGACTCTGAATAAAAATCTAGAAAAGAGCATTGAAGAACAACATGCATGTGATGTGGAGAGGAAAAGAACTTTAGAAAATATCAAATAATAAAGTAAAGAGATAGGAAATACAAATGACTTTCTTTAATGCTGACACCACCAATCTAGATGCATAGTCCAAATGGGGGCCAATGTATGTCATTTTTCTTTTCTTCTTGTTTTGTAGAGTTTGGATGTTATATCACCCAATAAGCATCAGACATCTTGCCCTGCTCAGCTATTTGGCTTCCTATAAATTAGTAGCTTTTGAACTGTTTTCCCTAGATAACAAAACAGTGTGTATGGAGCATTCAAACTGCACTCTCTCCAAAACCAAATCAAAAATAAAATATCAATAAGCTCTACCTTATTTAATTTGTAAGACATACATGGGAAGAAATTTCTTAAGGCTAAATTTAAAACACTACAATATGTACATTATTTTCTTTGTTTTTTAGTCTTTGACCAAGAGTTTTAAAACCGTAAAGAGACATCGTATGAGTAACATCTGAGTAAAGCACATGTGGCTTTTGATTTTAATCTCCTTGGAAGCACTGAATATGCCATAGACATATGAAGAAAGAAAAGAGCTGTGTGCAAAGCAAATTTTCTTTCTATATGCACACCTTGAGAGTAATAAAGCAACTATCAAAAGTAAAAATTTAAGGACCTTTAGATCATTTTAAAAAATGTGACAATAACAAACATTTTTAATATCCCTGAGAAATTAAAGGCATTATTTCAAAATCAACTTTATTAACATTTTAGTAGTATTGATTTTGTGTTATGTGCACACACTTTGCACTTGTTTATGATGTTGAGCAATTTTTGTGAAACTGTCTCATTTACTTGTCCACCAGTTGCTTGCAAATATGAACTGAGGAGTTTCATAAACATCTGAACTCTACATTCAGGGAAAAGTAACATCTGTTTAAAAGAAAGAGAAAAAGTTTCACAAATGTTTCAAGGGACTTATGATTAGATTGTCTTACGGTATTTTGCAGACTCAGCAGTTAAAATATATGTGTATGAATGCGGAATATTATTTATATGTTCTTTGTGTCATAGAAGGAGAGGGTGGGGAGGGAGAGAGAGAGGAAGAGAAAGACATAGAGAGTACTCTTATAAAAAAAAGGAAAACCACTATATTTGTTTGTTATTAATAAAGTATGATAATTGGGAAGCACTGAGACATAAAAAGAGTACTGAGATTTCTAGAATTAGCCAATTACTATAAATTATTTAGCTAAGAACTCAGATGTATGTAGAAATTTTAATGGTATTAATTCACCAAGGAACATTCTCTCAATAATTTTGATTATGCTGAGAATTTAGGCTGCGTATATGAAACATGTATTTTTTCCAAGAAATTCTTGCCCAGGAGGATTCGACTGTAACTTCATTGTTTACTTTGGGAACTTTCTGAAAAGTGTCAATTTATCTGACTTTTCAAATAGTCACATTCTCAGAGCAACAATTTGATGGTGCAGACAGATAAAACACTGCTAGCAACAACAGGCTACTTACCTGGGCAAACCACTGACTTCTCAAGAACAATTTACTTAAACAAGAGTCACGGGACTTCCCTGGTGGCACAGTGGTTAAGAATCCGCCTGCCAATGCAGGGGACATGGGTTCGAGCCCTGGTCCGGGAAGATCCCACATGCCGCGGAGCAACTAAGCCCGTGCGCCACACTACTGAAGCCCGCATGCCTAGAGCCTGCGTTCCACAACAAAGAGAAGCCACCACAATGAGAAGCCTGCGCACCGCAATGAAGGGCAGCCACCACTCACTGCAACCAGAGAAAGCCCATGAGCAGCAAGAAGACCCAATGCAGCCAAACAAAGCAAAACAAACAAACAAACAAAAGAGTCACTTTTAAGCCCTCTACAACACTGTGTCCCTCAGCCCTAAATTCTTAGGAGAGGCTGCCTCCTAGCTATAGTCCTCAGCAAGGTCCCTGAATAAAGCTTAACTCACAACTTCTATGTTGTGTGTTTTTATTTCATTCAGCAATAGCAAAGTCTTTAATCGCAATCACAGCCCCATATTAAAATAACAAGACTAAAAGCACCGGTACACAGAACCTAAAACCCTGTACTGCAAACTGCTGATATTCCCCTTCAGACTCACCGTACCACTCTGTCAAGTTGATGGTCTTCCATACAGCAGGAGGTAAACTCGGTTTTTCTGATCAACATGTTATTCTTCTCATCTGTCAGGGAATTAACAGTTGAGAAAGTGGAGGCGGTTTTTGCACAGTAGTGTAGTATTTATACACATTTGTCTCTATGCTCTTGAAACACACTATAAGATTATCAGTTATGCATCACTGATTCATCTGTTTCTAATGGGAAAATCTGGGAATGAATTCCCCTTACTCATGATAGACTTCAAAATTGTGACAATCACTCATGCAACTGCCTTATGTTCAGGAAAAATATTACCTAAGTTTAAGCACAATTAGGACTATGAAACTGTTACCAAAAAGTCAAATGAAAGTCTTTTGTGGATTATGACCCATTTTAGGTTATATGGGAAACTATGACCTTCCTCTGTATGGGGAAACTGCAACTCATGCCTAGATTTTGGGAAACACATGGAGGTCCAGAAATCATGAAGCAAAAAGGAATAAAAAAGTGTGAATACATAGAAAATGAAGGTACCTTCAAGAAAAATACACTTTAGGGAAGCAACTTGGTATGTGTAAATGACTGTATGTAATGTTTGAATGTATCAATTTGAACTTAAAACATGTGTTAACGAAGTCAGATTATAGAATCCTCTACTATCTCTGAGCAGAACCACAGCAACCTTAAAGCTCCTCTTAACTAAACTTTAGATAGGTTTCTTCCTGACTATTAGCCTGACTTCCTTTCCTTAGAGCACTTACTTCAAATAACTTGAAGTTGTAAATTTTTTCTTTGTCCCTTTGAGAAATAAATCTCCTTCCAGCCCCACATCAGTTTTAAATCCCTTGTCTTCCTCAGTGGTCTGGGAGTCATCCCTTTTAAATGTAATCATCAAGGAAGGAAGCTTCCCAATCTTCTAGTTTCTATGGCTTTCCATAAGCCACAATTTGCAGATATGGATAGCTTAGTCACAGAGGAAAACATTTGCAAACTCAGGAATAATAGCAAGATTAACAGCAAGTCAGTGTTTTTATTTTGTTGAGTTGATAAAATTCTACAAGAGAAATTTTCTAAAATAAATACAACCTGTAGAAAACCAAGGCTCTGCAAGGCATGGTAAACATTCAAAATAAACCCAAACTAACATCCATAATATTCTAAAAAAATTAAGATTACTCAGTCAATGCATCCCAAGGAGACAGTAGATGGAACTGGACTGTACAACATTTCTTATAAGTTCACTGTAAATACATTGCCATCTTTCCAAATTTTCCCTGGAAATTCTTTTTCTTAAAAACTGTCCCAATTCTCCCCTTCCTGGCTCTTTCCAACCTCCGTACCCTCACCCTCAGTTCATTAGGAATAATAATTTAGAGCACAAATGTCTTATGTAAATTTAAGAATGTGCCACTTTGCCTTTCCTTTATTTTACTGATGAGGCCAACATGGTGCAAGAGTAAAACACATTAAATATCTATCTTGGAAGACTCTGGACTCACAACACTGTGAATAATTGTTCTTAATAGTTATTACTGTATCAGATGAATAATTTCTCCTTATTGAGTGTTCACTGAAAAGTTTCTTATAAATAGCATTATTCACATTTATGGTACTAAAGTTGATTAATGGATTACAGTATTAACATCTCTTTCTTTGATAGTATAGTGAAAATAAGGAGATACCAAAATTAGGGAGAAATTCTGGCTGTAAGTAAGATTATAATTAAAAAGACTATGAGGAAATAAATATGGATAAGGCTGTGTGTTGTATATCTTAATCAGTTTAGATCTTCATTTACCATAACTGTGAGTAACCTAGTGATCTCAGGCACACAAATCTTTCTTCACTGCAAGACATCTTCTGGACTCCTGACAGTGATGTTTACTAAGCAACACAGATACCAAGATTTTTAATTAAAAAGAAAAGTTATGACGCATCAAGATGATAGAATGCTATATTTTAAAATTCACATTTAACAGAATATTTATTAGCAGGAAATATGGTGCTAATATAAATCACATAACTAAAAAAAGCAAGATAACAATAGTATATTTAGTATGATGACATTTTGCATTGTAAGAAATGTCTATAAATATACACAAAAATAAATAGCAGTTACCTTTGTTTAGCAATATTTTGAGTGATATTTATGTTACTCTTTATTCTTAAATGTGCTTTTATTTTTTTTATAGTGATCATATATTTTATGACCAGAAACTTCCTTTTCACAGGCAATCAAAATCTCAGTACACACTACTAAAATGAAGCAACACAAAAGCAAACCAACAACAAACCAAACCAAACAAAACAAAAATTTTGGTGACAATGAGAAAACAAATATTAAAACATCAATGCTTTTAAAAGCTTGTTAGAAATTCTTATATTCATAAAGAATGTTTACGTCTAAATTACAGGTTTTAAAACCCACACATGGCATTGGATATAAATGGGGCCATAACAAAAACAGTTGTGTATATGTTGTGGAAATAAAGACAACCAAAATGAGAAAAAGAAACAAGCTATGTGTATAGAATTTGCTTTAGTAGGGTAGTTAGCCATAGCCACTGTCACTTACACTTGGCAAAGAGTCAAAGACAGGCAGGAAGTGGAACAGCTTTACAAAGAATAGATTAAAGAAGAAATGGCTTCAGATATGTTCTGATTGGAGATTGTCAGCCTGGGGAAGCCAGAGGTGGCTAACTATGTGATTAGTTTGAAGAGCCTATTTGGATTTTTCTGGTTGGTCCTGAGTTGGAAGCAGGGGCAAAATTAAGGAAGTTGGCAATCATTGACCAAATCCTCACCATTTCAGTCATTTGCTACAGAGGTAGTGGGTTAGAGTTCTATTGTCATATATCATCTGCCATTGGCTGTTTGTATATTCAATCTCTCAGTCCCCACCCCTTTAGGTCATTCACTGTCTTATGTTTCTTGAGATCCAGATCTTTGCTTCTTGGGAATTGTTCGGCTGTCATCATAGTCAACTGTACTACCAATCTTATTATTATTATGCCACCATGACAATCATCTGATGAAAGAGTGGATGAAAGAGGCACAGAAGCATTTAAAATTCTGGACTGAATGAAACAGATGAGTATCATGATCACTATGATAAAAAGAAGAACAACTAAGTCTCTATAAGATGCCTCAAAACCAGGAACCCTATTTTCCCAACCTAGGTGTACAGAATAAATCCCATAGTCCATGAAGATCAACCTTAGAGAGCCAATTATCTTTGTCCTTAAGGTAACATATAGCCTGTTCCACCTGCCTGTTGCATTGATCCAAGTACGGAAAGAAGTATTAACAACGACACAGACACCACGACTAGCCAACAAGAAATACATAGCAATGTGATCATCCTTTACTACTCATGCCAATGAATTAAGACTGATTTGTGTTCTACCTATGGCAGAAATGGTATTGTTAATAAATTCATCTAAAATTAGTGATAAGTCTCTTACAGTCTTTTCTATTTATATTATTCCCACTAATGGGAACATATCTCTTACTGTTACCAGTAATTCCTCTGGTAGAGTGCATGAATAAGGGTAGCTTCATCTGGGACTTGTGTCTGAATTGGACGTTCTAGCTTTGGTGATTTATAAACTTAGGGCTACTGTGTAAAGAAAAGTCTTTAAATACTATCCGTAAACTGCACGATTTATCCATCTGAGGCAAACAGGACCATGCATCCTGGCCACAAAGAAAACAGTGTTGGTAGAGGTAAATGGAAATTCAGGGGAAAAAGGAATTGTTCATGACACAAGGTGGAAATCAAGGCCTTGAATTAGCTAGGTTACGTATTTGGATCTATATTTGTAGTTTTTACATTGCAAATGTTTGACCCGTCATCCTGTGAAGGTTGTTGAATTCGAATTTAGAATTATTTAGGATTTGATTAATAGATTGTAATGATTGGTTCTTTCTCTAATAGAGAACACAGGCTTATTTGTTTGAGGTCATTTGCCCATGCAGGTGCAAATGGAAACTCCACTGTTATAATTCCCTATAGTCTCATTTGATGAAATTAGACTTACCCAGAGGTTTTTATCATAGGATCTAGTGATGGATGGCATATCCAGCCATTGGTAAAAATAGAGCAGCGGCTATTGTTTGGGATAATCTAAGACTGTGTTAGAATGAGAATGTTCTGAAATAACAATTATGAGAAGGAGTAAAAAGGGCCATTTATAGATGGACAAAAACAAGGGGTTTATAGTAAATGAGAATTATTATTATAACAAGCAGTTAGAAAACAAAATGAGTATTAGGCAGGAGTCTTGGTTCTACATCTTGGGCAGAAGCCGTCTCCTCAAGGCCATCCACCTGTTCCAAAGATCCTAAGGCAGTTGCCAGCTTCTATGAATCAGCTGCTTCTAGAGGAATTCTGAGAATTCTCAATTTGAGGTTCTCCATTGGAGTAACCTTTTAATTGTGTAGGATTCTAAGTTACTTCTTTAGTTCTAAAACAAGGACCCAAGGGGTGGCTCCCCGAAATTTCACTGCTAAATTAGTTATCAGTACCTGATAAAGTCCCTTACAGTGAATTTCAAGAGCATATTTTTTTGTTTTTTAGTGCCACTTTAATAGACAAAATCTTGCTATTTAGGCATATGTTTTGAGAAGAAAGCTTTATTCTGTTTGTGGTTAGACTGAGTACAGTATATGAGTCCCATGCGATATTTTGCCACATCTGCATGAATGCAGGGTCTAGTATTGGAGATGAAACCTATAAGCACGTGGACCTTCTACTTAACAAAAGTTCACAGAGGGGCAACCAATGTTTCCCTGAGGGAGCAGACCATGTGGCCATAAGTCCTAGTGGAAGAACCTTTTGGCCCAGGGAGTTCATGGGTTTCTGAACATTTTGATAATTTTAGTTTTATGATGATGTTGATTCTTTCATCCTTTTTAGAAGATTGGGGTGGCAAGAACAGTGTAGTTTTTAAGTGGTGAAGCCTTACAGAATTCTTTATGATGGTTCCTGGCCATTTCCCACCTTTACAGTTTTTCCAGGATTGTGTTGTTGACAAGGGACACATGACCCTAAAATAACTTCAGATGTCTTTTTTTTTTTTTTTTTTTTTTGCGGTACGCAGGCCTCTCACTGTTGTGGCCTTTCCCGTTGTGGAGCACAGGCTCCGGACGCACAGTCTCAGCGGCCATGGCTCACGGGCCCAGCCGCTCCGCGGCATGTGGGATCTTCCCGGACCAGGCCACGAACCCGTGTCCCCTGCATCGGCAGGTGGACTCTCAACCACTGCGCCACCAGGGAAGCCCCAGATGTCTTTTTAAAAGTTCCCTCACCAATGTTGATTTAAGACAGTAATCAATTTGTATATACTACGATAAGTAGTGTCATGAAGAAATTTAGATAACATACATTTGAAATCTACTGGTGCCATCAAAAAGCCGTCTTGGGAGTGCCAGAAGTTACCTGAATGAAGGGTTCAACTAGATCTTTTGCATTCTTCCTTCTCAAAATCTGGGGATAAGCATTGATATTTTTTAATGATACCTTTGAATTCTTTCAAAGATTGTCCTTATAGGGCTTACATAGGATCATAATTTTGGTTTAAGTTACTTGTTTGGCATAATTATCTTCTAGAACATTTTTTTTTTTTGGCATGGCTGTCAATCTTCATAATAGCTACCTTTTGGTGTTATGTTTAGTATTACATCTGAAAGGTTTTTAGCTTGTTCAATATTGATGGGGGTTCCTGCAGAGGTGAGAAACCTCCTGTGTTTCCAAAGCATTCCAAAGTTCTGTAATACTCCAAAAGTGTACCTGACATCTGTATATATTGGTCTTCTAGAGCTGCCGTAACAAAATACCATGGACTGGGTGATTTAAACAACAGAAATTTATTTTCTCATAGGTTTAGAGGCTGGGAGTCCCTTCAAGGTGTCAGCATGGTTGGTTTCTCCTGAGACTTCTGTCTTTGGCTTGTAGATGGCTGTCTTCTCACTGTGTCTTCATATGATTTTTCTTTCCTGTGCTGTATTCCCTGCTGGAAGAACTGGTGTCTCTTCCCCATCATATAAGAACACAAGTTCTATTAGGTTAGGGCTCCACTCTTATAACCTTAGCTAACCTTAATTAACTCTGAAGTAGCCCTGTTGCCCAACACAGTTACACTGAAGGTTAGAGTTAGCATAGCAATGGAGGGGGGCACATTTCAGTCTATAACACTGTATTTATGATTACTCTGTAGTCTTTAGCTGGTTGACAATCTCTGGTAAATGCAATAAATTCTTCCATCTGGGCTGACCTTCCCTCAGGTAGAGGACTATATTCTAAGAGAGAGCTGGAATGAGCCTGTCCTGCTTGATAACCTCCAACTTCAGTTTTAAGGAAGGATGCATCAATAAATAACACTAGATCAAGTTTCTCATGAGAGTCTCTAGTAAAACTGAGTGCAGTGCAGAAAAATCCCTGAGGCCAGAGAATCATAAAGTTCCCCCTCTACTCGTGGGGGAGGGTAGTGGCAAGATTTAGGGTGTTATGATTGTGAATGGTAATGAGAGGGAGGAAGTAGCAATCTCATAAGAGGTTAATCAGCTGGCTGAAAATTGTTAAAGGTTCTCAGTCAGTAGTAATGTCTGTACTAAATGAGGAACCATGAGGTCAAGCAGGGAACCTAGAACTAGTTCACCAGAAGTATCAATAATTTCTACAGCAGCACTTCTTGCCCGAAGACAAGGGGGCTAAGCCTTTGAACCCAGGTGAGGCTGAGGCTACAGTAAGTGAAGGGTATTTGATGGTTTAGTTGAAATTGAGTTAAAACTCCAAGGCTTGCCAAGATTTCTCATGCACGAATATACAAAAGGACTTTTTGTCATGTGGACAGGCTACTAAAGGAGGCTATATAACATTTTTCTTTGGGTTATAGAAGCTCTGGTCCTGTTTGGGCTCCCAGAGGAGAGAGAGTCTTCCTGAGGACTAGTCAATTCATAAAGTAGTGATGCTGTCTCAGAAAAACTTGACATCTATTGTCTGTAATATTCAGTTAAACCCAGAAATCGTACTAATTGGTGTTTTGTGAGGGATATGGGATAAATTTGGATGGGCTTTAGTCTTTCAGGAGAGAGGGTTTTTCTTTCCTTGGATAAGTCACACACTAAACAATGGACTGTCTTGGCTAAATTGTAATTTTTCTTTTGAGATTTATGTCCTTAATCTGCTAAGGCTGAGAAGCAAGTAAACAGATTCCTTTTTATAGGCTTCCTTGTTCTTTGAACAAAGTAGGAGATGGTGTACATGTTATATCAGAACTGAATTCCCCCACAATTTAGATTTTTAATTTTTGATATGGGACCTAGGAAAAAATAAGAGGATATTTCAGTGAACCCTTGGGTCCTGACTGTCCAGGTGTATTGCTGTCCTTCCCAGGTGAAGACAACAAAGTATTGGCTGTCCTGTTCTAGAGGCACACTGAAAAATCCTGAGCAAAAATTCATGAGTGAAGCAAATAGCTTCAGGTAGGATGGACGTTAGGATGGTGCTTGGGTTAAGTAGTACAAGTGAGCAAGAGATTATGGGTATTTTGATGGCCCTGAGGTCTTGAAAAATAATTAATATCCTTTTCTGTTTGGTTTCTTTCCTAGAAGGACAGGAGTGTAACAAATCCTAGCACTAGATATGAGGATATCTTTGAATATAATGCCTTCAACTGTAGGTTTGATCCCTTCCTTTGCTTCTGACTTCAAGAGATATTAGGAAGGTTTGGATAATTGCTTGGTAGGATCCATCTGACCTTTAATAAATTCTGCTTAAATTATTTTTCCCATGTCAATGACTTTTTAAAAATAATTTATTTTCTTAGAGCACCTTCAGGTTTACAACAAAATTGAGAGGAAGGGACAGATTTTCCGATATGCCCCTGCTTCCACATATAGCCTGCCCCCTTATCAACATTACTCACCAGAATGGTACAATTTTACCAACAATGAACTATATTGACATCTTAAACACCTACGGTGCATAGTCTACCTTAGGGTTTCACCTTTGTGTTGTATATTCTATATGGGTTTGGACAAAAGTATAATGACATATACCCACCATTATAACATAGAGTGTTTTCACTACCCTAAAAATTCTCTGTGTTCTGCTTATCCATTTCCCCCACACCCCAAACCCTGGCGACCACTGATCTTTTTACTGTCTCCATAGTTTTACCTTTTCATAAAGGTAATGTTATATAGTTGGAATCATACAATATGTAACCTTTTCAGAGTGGCTTCTTTCACTTAGCAATATGCATTTCAGTTTTCTCCATGTCTTTTCATGGCTTGATAAATAATTTATTTTTATGATTGAATAATATTCCATTGTCTGGGTATACCACAGTTTATTTATCAAGTCACCATTTTGACATTTTGAAAGACATCTTTGTTGCTTCTGAGTTTTGACAATTAAAAATAAAGCTGCTATAAACATCTGTGTGCAGCTTCTTGTGTGGAAATAAGTTTCTAATTCCTTTGGGTAAATACCAAGGAGCAAGATGGCTGAATCATATGACAAGAGTATGTTTCATTGTGTAAGAATCCATCAAATTGTTTTCCAACCAAACTGTCTTCCATTTTGCATTTCAGCCACTGTATGAGACTTCCTGTTGGTCTACGACCTCACCAGCATTTGGTGTTGTCAGTGTTCCAGGCTCTGGACATTCCAATAGGTATGTAGAGGTATGTTATCGTTGTTTCAATTTGCATTTCCCTGATAACATGTATGGAGCATCTTTTCATATGCTTATTTGACAACTGTATGTCTTCTTTGGTGAGGTATCTGTTAAGATCTTTAGCACATTTTTTAAACAATTTTGCTTATTTTCTTATAGTTGAGTTTTAAGAGTTCTTTCTGTATTTTGGATAATAGTCCTTTATCAGATGAGTATTTCTCTCAGTCTGTGGCTTATCTTCCAATCTTTTTGACATTGTCTTTTGCATAGCAGAAGTTTTTAATTTTAATGAAGTCCAGTTTATCAATTATTTCTTTCATAGATCATGTCTTTTGCGTTGTATCTGAAAAGGCATCACCACATGCAAGGTCATCTGGGTTTTCTCCATGTTATCTTCTAGGAGTTTTACAGTTTTGTGCATTTCATTTTCATGATCCATTTTGAGTTAATTTTTATAAAAGGTGTAAGGTCAGGATCTAGTTTCTTTCCTTCTTTCCTTCCTTCCTTTCCTTTCCTTTTTTGTTTTTTCTGCATGTGGATGTCTCAAGCACCATTGCTCAAGTTGCTCAAGCACCATTTGTTGAAGACACATATTTATTGCATTGCATTGCCTTTGTACTTTATCAAAGATCAGCTGACTATATTTAGAAGGGTCTATATCTGGGCTTTCTTTTCTGTTCCATTGATCTATCTGTCTATTATTTCACCAAAACCACACTGTTTGGACTATTGTGCCTTTACAGTAAATCTTAAAGTCGGGCAGCACCAGTCCTCAAACTTTGTTCTTCTCTTTCAATATTGTGTTGGCTATTCTGAGTTTTTGTCAGTATTTTTTTTAGTCCATAGAATGTCAGGTACATTGTCAACTTTATCTGGACTGTGCATCAATTATAATGGAGAAGGCAGTGATGTATCCAAGGGAGACACAACTGGGTTAGGAAGAGAGGAATTACTTGGAATCTCAAAAAATTTTTCCACTGCTGTGCATTTAATGTTACAATTCCACTTGCAAAGTAAGTCTCCCTCTATTAAATTTTCAGCGGTGATAACACAAGTAGGAAGAAATGTATTTTTGCCAAGACCTCAAGCATTTCAATTAAGGGCTGTGAGAGAGGGAAACTCTGAGCTATTTGAAATACCTAAGACCTGTAGGGTATGTTTACTCTGAGTACGAGGTTAAGCAAAGGTGGCACTGTAAAGTATGGCCAGTAGCACCCATATCTACTGATAATTGATGAGGTTGCCTTTCTATATTTATAGTTAATTTACCTTGCATGTTTAAAAGTTAGGCAGGGTATTGGGCTTTTATTTTCCCTTCCTTGCATCACCCTCATTGATTTTAATTGAGGCATTTTTCTTTGTTTCTTTTTTTTTAAGATGGGCAATATTTTTTTGAAGTGCCCCTTCTCCTTACAATGTCTCTAAGTGTCTTTGTCAATAGGTGGTTGTTAAGAAGTGCAACACCTGGCTATTGGATCAGCAGGACCACAGTCTATTTGGAGCCATGTTTGATTTTGTTCTAAAGCCCTTAAAAGCCCTTTTAAAATGTCATGCCGATTGATGTGGTTCAGGTAAAGAGCTATTTCTCATTCTAATGCTGTTTGTGAATTAGGTCTCCAGTTTCAAGGGAAACTATTGACAAAATAAGATGAAAGTACTACTGTTACAGTAGTACTTCCTTTAACTTCCAAATATAATTGGAAAGTATTTTCCAGTCTATCTTGAAAATCTTTAATTTTGACTTTTCTGTTTGCATAATTGAATTAATTGGTTCAATCTACTGTCAGTGAAAATCAATTAACTTGAAATGTCTATGGAATTATAGACTGGGACTCTAATAAGAGCTATACTTATATCCTTAAATATTATGTACTACATGTGGGTTTTCAGGAGTTAGTCTTTGAGTTGTAACTCCAGAAGCAATTTATGTTTCTGTTGAGAAATCACACAAAGATGTACATGTCTATTATATCTCCCATGAAACTTCTCCCTTAAATAAAGACCTTCTTGATTTGACGCCAAAACATGAAATTCTCTCCTCTGTTAGACTGAAAACTAAGTTTTGATTTATAAAGACAGAAATAAGAAATTCCTTGGAGATGTCTCTTGAATAAGTTAATTTTAGTGAATTTCTCCTATCAAGGATACAGGGAAACAAAAGCTACACAATTCTGATCATCACTCTTTATGCTTAATCGATCTAACATGAAATGAAATAATGGTCTGATAAAATTTTACAAATTGGAAAAAAAAGTCGGCAGGAGTGCTAGAATCTTGTAATAGACTGTTTCACTAAGGAAAGGAAGAATCAACAACCACTTTTTTGTAGGAATTACTAATCAGATATGGACACCCTCCAAAAAGGGTTTATAGCTACTCCTTTTTCTTTCAGTATGCTGTTTGGGGTCAGGAGGATGTATGTCATTTTCCCTTTCCATCTTTCTGCTCTCGAGTTTAGAGAATACTCTTCTCCATGTCTGAAGCAAAAAACTCAAACTCTTCTTTACATGTTCCATAAGACTGATATGTAGGCATAATATATGACAACACCGAAAATAGCAAGGAGGAAAGGGAAAGAGGAGAGATTAAAATGAGTCCTTTTCACGATCCCCCCACCCCACACCCAGCACATGCTTCAGTCTCTAGACAACATTTTTTGCTCAGTGACTTACATTTGTTACTACGCAGGTATTTACAAAGAATTCATTGATACACTCTAGATGCTCTCTAAAATGTAGATGAATTGTGCCTTTTTAAGTATACCCAAATGCACTATGATTACCATTTAGACATTTCCCTTTAGAGTCGAAAATAAATAAAAGAGAAGCAAAGAGGAACATGAAAGTGAACAGATTTGCTGTCTGTGCATCATATCCACAGCCCTGATCTCTTTCATAAGTTTCAGTGGCCCGTGTGCAACTACTCTATCTGATATCTTCATCCTGTTGGCTAAAAGGTTTCTCAAAATCTACATGCCTCAAATCTAAATCTTTATTTTCCTAAAGGAATACTTAGCTCAATTTTTCCCTTCCCACGAAATACCTGGACACAGTACACAAGGTAAAAGTTGAAAATCATAATTGGTTTCTCCTTTTGCTTCCTCCTCTCTATGCAGAGATATTTAGTACAAATGGCAAGGACACCTTAGAGAAAGGATGCTGGCCTTTCTGATGATTAAGACACTAATGCTTCCTTGATGAAATATACAGACATCTGAAGCGTTCTGGAGGAGAAAGTATGATTGAGCAGAGGCACTTAGGAAGCTAAAGACAGTGATTATATACGAGCTGGTATAGATGCATTTTACTGTTTAAAAAAAGCAACATAATTCTGGTGATAAGTAATGGGTGAATGCATGTTATTGCTAAGTGCCATCTATCCAAAGCCCTTCTGCCCTTACCTGTACGGTACATCGTGAATCTCTACTGCTCTCCATCATTATGGACACCACACTGGCCAATCCCATTCTTCTCTGTCACTGCTGCAATCCCTGTCTACCACATGGATAGTTACTACAGAGTACCAAGAAGAGTCTCCTCAGTGAACAAATCGGATGATGCCATTCTCCTGATCAAAACCTTACTATGACTTTCCTTTGAAATCAAAATGAAATGCAAACTTTCACCTTTGCCAATAAATTCCTACATTATTTCAACATTGTTATGTTCCACACTTCACATTCTACCACCCCCGCCGCCTTGTTCATTATTACTCAATCACAATAATCTTATTTCTCTTTCTAGACCAAACCAAATCCACTCTTACTTCATGACCTTCTACACTTCCTCAGGCCCTTTAATGAGCCAGCTGTTTCTCTACTTTGTAGTCTTACCTAAAGTGTCGCTGCCCTAGAGGACATATTTCTGACCAACTCATGAGGTATTTTCTATCACATTAAGCTGTTTATTTCATTCTTGGCATTTATCAAAATTCGATTTTTTTTGAGTTTTTTGTATTTTCGTTTTTATCGTCTGTGTTTTTCAAGAACACAGAGACAAATTTATGTAAGGGAACTTGCATTATTTTCATAGCTGGTGACTGGTCATACTGGTGACTACTCCCAGTACCAACACACAGTAGAACCTCAATAAACTCTTGCTTAATAACAGAATAATCATTGTTGTCAACAGTATGAAAAACAAGTCTTCTCACAACCAAATGATATAACAATGACATATTACCAGACAGTAAAAATTGCTATCTTCATTATTTTTGTTAGAAATTCTAGCAAGTTTCTCTTTGTAATAAAGTTAACTTTTGAGAAACAATTGAATAGATATTCCCAAGAAGAAGTGAGATGAAAATTAGGATCCCTGAAATCTATACACAACATTGATTTTTAAATGGTGCCTAAACTACAGCAATTCTCCTTCACAGGATAATTATTCAGACTGAGTGATTGTTCATTGAATCAAAGTCTTTTCACCTGTTCTGAACTCACTGACTTTAGAAATGATTTTGAATGTAGTTACTGAGAGTTATGGGGAGAAAGAAAGCAAGATTTCTGTCATAATGTTCAAAGCACTTGTAGCTCTACCTTTGCCCTGCCCCTGCCTGTGTTGGATTTAAAAGGAAAAGAAAAAGGATTCACCACGTTAGAAATAAACACTTTCATTACTCTACAGCAACCAACTGAAACATTTAAAAATCAATTGTGGTTGATTTTTTTCTGCATAAAAGAAGTTGATAAATTTTATAGATTGATTTTTGTATTGCTTTTGCAAAGGCAACATGTGGTAGACCTACCATATATTTAGGACTTACTTTGGACCACTAAATTTTCTCATTTAATCCTAACAATTATTTAATGACGTTGATTAGAATAATCAGTTTTACAAATGAGACCCTTAAGTATAACAAATTTAGGCAACTCATTCAAGTTTATATAGCTCTGAGTAATAGTGATGGAACTTATTCCTAGGTTTGTCTGACTATAAAGCCTGTGACTTATCCATAAACAGCTGTCTCATATTTTTCTATCTACAGATACAGGGTAACAAAAAGACCCTTTAGGACTTATTTATCGACTCCTTTTCTCTTTTTAATATCAAGCATTACTATCATATTCTATTATTTTTAGAGGTTATTATAGTTGTTTCTCAAGCATTTATTTTAGAATAAAAAATGTTAGAGTTGAAAATGGACCTTCATGGGGCTTCCCTGGTGGCGCAGTGGTTGAGAGTCCACCTGCCGATGCAGGGGACACGGGTTCGTGCCTCAGTCTGGGAGGACCCACATGCCATGGAGCGGCTGGGCCCGTGGGCCGTGGCCGCTGGGCCTGCGCATCGGGAGCCTGTGCTCGGCGGTGGGAGAGGCCACAGCAGTGAGAGGCCGGCGTACCGCAAAAAAAAAAAAAGAAAATGGACCTTCAAAATAGTCTCATTACAGTCTATTGATGGGAGTATACATTGGTAGGATCTATCTGGAGAACAATATATTTTATTTATTTTATTTTTTTTGCGGTACACGGGCCTCTCACTGCCGTGGCCTCTCCAGTTGCGGAGCACAGGCTCCGGACGCGCAGGCTCAGCGGCCATGGCTCACGGGCCTAGCCGCTCCGTGGCATGTGGGAATCTTCCCGGACCGGGGTACAAACCCATGTCCCCTGCATCGGCAGGCGGACTCTCAACCACTGCGCCACCAGGGAAGGCCCTGGAGAACAATATATTTTAAAAGACATCACAATATATCTACTTCTAGAAATGTAATCCTAAAGAAAGAAATCTTAGGGAAAACTAAATATAATTTTATTATCTCTCTCTTTATGAAAGAATTATGAAAACCTAAGTATAATCAACTAATTAATAGAAGATAAGTTAAGTAAATGATGGAACATTATGTAGCCATGAAAACTGTGTTTTGAAGAGTAACATTTACATGGAAAAAAAGTTAACCTAATATTTGATTAAATAGGAATACAAAAATTGAACATAGGTTAAAGTCCCAATTTCAGCACTATATATGGAACTATGCAATAGAATGGAGAGAAATAAACAATATATGTCTGTTAAAGATGAATTTTTTTATCCAAAAGAAGAGTCTAAAATGGTGGGTATTTTTTGTGTTTGTTTCCTTGATGAATGAACCTTTATACAGAATCACAGATTCATGGAATTTGAAAAAAAAACACAAAGAAACAAATACAGGTAGGCTCTAATGTTGCCTTGAGTAGACTGAGATAAAGTGAGAAAGACTTGGGGCAGGCCCTCAGTCAAAGAGAAGAATTGAGTTACTAATTCTATACTAAGCAGATTCTAGTGCTTTCCAATGGCTGAGATGGAGGATTGGGCATTGTTGCTATCTGAGTAACACGGGCATTTTTAGAATGATAAATTCTCTCTCTCTGGTTAAATCAAGGACAGATACTCTACTGGAAGTATCAGTAGCAAAGCCTGCTCCAGATAAAAGGGAAAGGTATTGTGTCCTCATCTCATTCTCACTCTTTCCCAAACACAGAAAAAATAAACTAAATGGGCAAACTGAGTGTACTCTTATCCTTCCACAATATCAAGGAATTTGGCAGTAGACATCTTAATCTTATAGAGGGTGACCATTTCCACACACACACACGTACACACACGGCAGGGGCTGTGTCATTATTTCAGTGTTTGTTAGGTTCTGATGATGACAGGACATAACACAATGATTCCAAGAGAGATGAAAGGCAGAATTTTTTATTATCTAATACTTACAGGTTTGGAGGGGGAGAAGGCTGCCACACAGGGCCAGGCAGTGGGTAATCCCAAGGAAAGGATTAACAGCAAGCTGTAACTGTAGGAGTTAGTTTATCTACGGCAAGCTGGCTTCCATGTATGGCAAGCTGCACTGGCTATTTTGAATATTTCCATAGGTTTAAGAAAGAAGTACATACCCCTAGATTTTTGGCATCTGGCATTTCTGGCAGCTAGGGGTGCATGCTATAATCTAGGAGTTAGTGTCCAGTAAGGGAAGTGGTTGGAATTCAGGTTTAGCAAACCTGCTAAGTAGAATGAGAGTTTTAGCTATGATCTCAAAACTGTCAAGACAGCACCTGTGAAATGTGACATTACAACCTCTCCAGGAGAATATATATTTTAAAACACAGTCTATAATATATTAAACATAGCTTAGATTCCTAAGTTCAAATTGAAACTGCAGCATTGCAAGAAAGTTGCATCTGTAGATCTGCAGATGTGTGTGTCTGTGTGTGAGATCCTTCAGTGTTTAACTCTTTAGAGGCAGTTACCAAAAGGAAGCAATTTGTTTTTCAAAGAAGCTATTGGGAAGAAATAGGCAAGGCCCCCCAAAATGGATTATCTCAAAGCCTCTTTATGAAGACATTCACTGATATTGTAAAAATGTTACTATTGGCTATCTTGAATGGTTTTTGTTTCCTTTTTTATACATACTTATTTTTATGAAGTTTCCTGCAATGTACATGTTTATTTTTTATAATATGCCAAAATAATCATTGTAGCTAATATCAGCCAATTTAAAAGATTATGATATTCAGATATACTCTAGATAAAGAATGTACTAAATATTAGCTTCCTATCACATTAAAATGTTAATGTTTTCTGAAAGACTGTGCTCATTTTTATAGATTATTTGACATTTCAATCACCCTCATTATCATATTCTTTATTAAATATCTTCCACTGTCATAAACCCTGTTCATGTGGACAGAAAGTAAAAAAAACTTTTTGGAGCTCACTTTCAAAGAGCTTTGACCTTTCTTTTTTTATGAAAGTTTTTATTTATCATTTGGACTTTTCATGTGTTACTTTTCAGTTGATCTGAATGTGTGATGACCTTTAAGATTTTGTTGATTATAAATCCTAGCTCCTAACAGTTTTTTATGTTTCATTTCCTTGGAGAAGCACAGATATAAGTAAGGCAATAGGATATAGGGAGAATACTGGGGTTTTACCACTCCTTCAGTAAATAGGGAAGAATGTATAAAATTAGTAGGTTGTTTTGTTGTCAAAATTAGGCAAATTTAGGTTCAGCAAAAAAAAAAAACTGCTGACAATTTGAAAATTTGAAACAGAATGGATTGACTTGCAGTGTTAAGTTCTTCCATACACACACACAAAAAAGTGGAAGTTGGATGATTATCTTTCAGGTATATTTCATAAGAAATTCTTATATTGAGAGAGAAGAATCAGATGATTTTTAAGATTAATTCCAATTATGTAATTTTATAATTTTAAAAGTTTAGAAAGTTAAAATGTTTATCCTTTGAAAATAGTGACTTTCACCAAGACATAAGCAATGATTTAGCTAATTAGGCCTTTAGTTTTTAAATGTTTCTACCCTGATGATAATGGCAATGATTTGATCTATGCAAAGATCCAGTCCCTCTGTGGGCACCGTGGGGCAGCTCAGACTCTGACCTGGCCCAGCTCCTGCGTGTACTTGTCCCCAAAGTCCAAAGCTGCTAGAGCTAGACCACTTTCAGTTCTGGGAACACTCATCGTCCATTCAGATATTCCATAAATGCAGGGTTTACCAAGCCAATTGGCCTCTTCAATAAGTGGTGCTGGGAAAACTTGACAGCTACATGTAAAATAATGAAATTAGAACATTCTCTAACACCAAACACAAAAATAAACTCAAAATGGATGAAAAACCTAAATGTAAGGCCAGACACTATAAAACTCTTAGAGGAGGGCTTCTCTGGTGGTGCAGTAGTTGAGAGTCCGCCTGCCAATGCAGGGGACACTGGTTTATCCCCGGTCCGGGAAGATCCCACATGCTGCGCAGCAGCTGGGCCTGTGAGCCATGGCCACTGAGCCTGTGCGTCCAGAGCCTGTGCTCTGCAACGGGAGAGGCCACAACAGTGAGAGGCCCGTGTACAACAACAACAACAACAACAACAAAAAAAAAACCCTTAGAGGAAAACACAGGCAGAACACTCCTTAACATAAATCGCAAGATCTTTTTTGACCCACCTCCTAGAGTAATGATAATAAAGACAAAAATAAACAAATGGAACCTAATTACACTTAAAAGCTTTTTCACAGCAAAGGAAACCATAAACAAAACAAAAGGACAACCCTCAGAATGGAAGAAAATATTTGCAAATGAAGCAACGGACAAAGGATTAATCTCCAAAATATATAAACAGTCCATGCAGCTCAATAACAAAAAAACAAACAACCTAATCAAAAAATGGGCAGAAGACCTAAATAGACATTTCTCTGAAGAAGACATACAGATGGTCAACACACACACGAAAAAATACTCAACATCACTAATTATTAGAGAAATGCAAATCAAAACTACAGTGAGGTATCACCTCACAAAGGTCAGAATGGCCATAATCCCAAAATCTACAAACAATAAATGCTGGAGAGGGTGTGGAGAAAGGGAACCCTTTTACACTGTCAGTGGGAATGTAAATTGATACAGCCCCTATGGAGAACAGTATGGAGATTCCTTAAAAAACTAAAACTAGAACTACTATGTGACCCAGCAACCTCACTACTAGACATATATCCAGAGAAAACCATAATTCAAAAAGACACATGCACCACAATGTTCATTGCAGCACTATTTACAATAGCCAGGACATGGAAGCAACCTAAATGTCCATCAACAGAAGAATGGATAAAGAAGATGTGGTACGTATGTACAATGGAATATTACTCAGCCATAGAAAGGAATGAAATTGGGTCATCTGTAGAGACGTGGATGGACCTGGAGACTGTCATATAGAGCAAAACAGGTCAGAAAGAGAAAAATAAATATCATATATTAATGCATATATGTGGAACCTGAAAAAATTGGTATAGATGATCTTACTTATATAGCAGAAATAAAGACACAGATGTAGAGAACAAATGTATGGATACCAAGGGGGAAAGGGGAAGGTGGGATGAATTGGGAGATTGGGATTGACATATATACACTATTGACGCTATGTATAAAATCGATAACAAATGACAACCTACTGTATAGCACAGGGAACTCTGCTCAATGCTTTGTGGTGACCTAGATGGGAAGGAAATCCAAAAAAGAGAGGATATTGTATATGTATAGCTGATTCACTTTGCTGTACAGTAAAAACTAACACAACACTGTAAAGCAACTATAGTCCAATAAATTTTTTTTAAAAAACACACACACACACATATATATATATATATATATATATATATATATATATATATATATATTTAGGCTTCCTGGCATCTTGTCCTTTCCCTGTAGGGAATTCCTCATTTCCTGAATTTTATTGGTGGCAACGTTGAGCTATACCTATAAGAACTAAAATACTGCTTTGTGAGCTCTTGTGATGCAAGTGAATCAGTACACATTGTACACTCCTTTTGTCAGGTGGGCTTTGGCTCTTGATCAAGTGACTCAAGAGGGAAAGATACGAAGTTCTCTTTTTCTCCAGCTCAACCAGCACTGGCTGTGGTTACAAGGTCAAGATGTGTTTATAAGGTACAACCACTGTTGTGGCAATGATAAAATTTAAATCAAGTTCAACTGAGCAAACTGTCCTTTACAATTCTTTATAATGGCATTATAAGTTTCCACCTCATACCAGTCTATGGAAGACAGAAAAAGTTGTTTACGAGGAAGCCCTGATGTACTGAAGAAGGACTTGGAATGCATATTCTCCCACCAAGGCCAATTTCAAGCTGCCATGGTGATGTCACTGAACACAGAGTTTGCAAGGGATACTAACGTTTGGCTCTCAAAAGTGAAGGCATCTCCAACATACACACACACAGTAGAATCTGGGTTACCTTTTACATTAATTCTTGCTTGTATTTTAAAATTATTATGTCTTTGGGGGGTAGAGAGGTGTATATCTTTCTTATTCTTATTGTTTTTTTCTGGCTATTAATCACTTGTTAATTATGTGTTTCCATATTTTTTTTTCTTTCTCAGTCTGTGACTATTACAGTGTCTTCTGGCTCACAAAAGTGTATTTTTTTGATTCAGATTTTTCTTAAGATGTGTTTTATGCCATGTTTAGGAAAGTTTTTTCTGCTTCAAAAGTCATAAAGATACTCTCTAATATATTATAAAAAAATTTTTTAAACTATTTTTGCATCTAGGTCTTTAAACCAAATAGAAGTGACCTCTGGATGTGAAGGAAAAGGACATTTATTTTATTTTTCCATATGGATAACCAGTTGTATTATTTATTGAGTTGTCTATCCATGTACCTTTATCTGCAATGACATGTCTATAGTATATCAGGTTTCCATAAGAGCACATGTTAATTTCTGAGTTTCCATTTTGTTCTATTAGGCCATTTATTACATCTATTCTAATACTAGACTGTGTTATTTTTCATAATAAATGTTGAAATCTGATAAGACAGTTTGCTCACTTTTTATTTTTCAAAAAAAGTGACTATATTTGTCTCTATGCTTTTTCATGTAAAGTTTACACTATTTTCTCAAGTCCTACAAAAAAGCCTTCTAGAATTTGTCCAGAATTACAAGAAGTTTCAGATCGATTTGAAAAGAATGAACATTTTTATGTGTCATGGTATCCGTAGCCATTATATTTCTTCTCATTTTGAGGAGTCCTCTTTAATGCCTTTAATAAGATACTTTTTCCTCCATAAAGATAATATAGATATATTCCTCAGAAAATTATAGGCTTTGCTGCTATTTCCATTTTTTTTTTCCATTTATCTTCTGATGGACACTTAGGTTGCTTCCATATCTTGGCAATTGTAAATAATGCTGCTATGAACATTGGGGTACACATATCTTTTCAAATTAGTGTTTTGTTTTCTTAGGATATATATCAAAGAGTGGAACAGCTGGTTATATGTTAGTATTGTTAAAACGACCATACTACCCAAGGCACTTCCAATATCTATCAAAATACCAATGGCATTTTTCACAGAACTAGAACAAATAATTTAAAAATTTATATGGAAATACAAAAGAAACCAAATAGCCAAATATTGAGGAAGAACAGAGCTGGAGGAATCATGCTCCCTGACTTCAGACTATACTACAAAGCTATTGTGATCAAAACAGTATGATACTGGCGCGCGCGCACACACACACACACACACACACACACACGATACATAGGTCAACAGAACAGGAAAGAGCCCAGAAATAAACACATGCACTTATAGTCAATTAACGTATGACCAAGGGGGCAAGAATGCACAATGGAGAAAAGACAGTCTCTTCAATAAGTGGTGCTGAGAAAACTGGACAATTACATGTAAAAGAATGCAATCAGAACATTCTCTAACACCATTTATAAAAACAAACTCAAAATGGATTAAAGACCTAAATGCAAGACCAGAAACCATAAAACTCCGAGAGGAAAACATAGGCAGAACACTCTGACATAAGTTACAGCAATAACTTTTTGGATCTGTCTCCTAAAGTTAAGGAAATAAAAGCAAAAATGATCAAATGGGACCTAATTATAAACTTAAAAGCTTTTGCACAGCAAAGGATACCATCGGCAAAACAAAAAGACAACCTACTGAATGGCAGAAAATATTTGCAAATGACATGACCAATAAGGGATTAATCTCCAACATATGTAAACAGCTCATACAACTCAACATCAGAAAAACAAACAACCCAATTTAAAAATGGGCAGAAGAACTGAATAGACATTTTTCCAAAGAAAATGCAGATAGCCAACAGGCACATGAAAGTTGCTCAACACCGATAATCATCAGCAGAATGTAAATCAAAACCACAAAGAAATATCACCTCACATCTGTCAGAATGGCTATCAACAAGAACACAAATTACAAATGTTGGCAAGGATGTAGCGAATGTATATTGTTGGTGGGAATGTATACTGGTGCTGCCACTATGTAAAACAGTATGGAAGTTTCTCAAAAAACTAAAAATAGAACTACCGTATCTTTCTCTTTATTCTTTTGTGAATTCAAAACTGCTCTAATTTTTTTTTTTTAAATAGGGGATTATACACAGTGTGTACAGTAGGGAGCAGGAGTCTGGGAGCCTTTTTAGAATTCTTTTATCATATTATTTTTTCCCAAATTAGTATCATCCTTTTCAATCTTTGGTTTACTAAGACATTGCATTTTAAATATATTTATCCTTATACCTATTCCAAAAGAATTAAGACTCAGTCTCAAAGTAAATCTTTAAATCAGGTACCATAAGCTCTTTCTAATCTGAATGCCTTTTTTGTTTTTTCATTTTCCCACCTAATATACTGTTTAGGTTTTCCAAATGTTGAATAGGAGAAGTCAGAGCAAAAATCTTTATCTCTTTCACAATCCCAGAGGAATTCGAATAAAATTCGACCTTTCACTATTGAAGAAGTTACCTGTAGGTTTTTCACAGATTCTCTTCACTGGAATTTCCCTTCTGTTCCTAGCTTATGAGAGTTTTAAACATGTATGGTGTAGGTAGGAATTATTTCATTATTGCATCTATTTGGGGGAGGAATATTTGACTGTAGTTGGCTCATAATTTCCTGTCTGGTCATGTAATACTGTCATCAGATGACTAGGAAGTATTCATTCCTCTTCCATTTTCTGAAAGAGTTTGTATTGAATGGTTATTATTTCCTTTTTAAATCTTTGTTAAAAATGTCCAGTGCAGTCATCTAGGCTTGATGATTTATTTAGAGGAACATGACACCAAACTTGGAATGTAGAGAAGAATTTGGTTCCGTTTTACTGTGGATATTGACCTATTTGTTGCAAGATAGTAATCATTTACTGAGGATTCTAATAGCTACATGGCACTTGGCAGAGTGCCAGGCTAATGAAAGAAGCAGTCCTTTTTCTTCAGGTTTCATAGAGGCATAAAGAAGATAAAAGTCAGATGAACAGTGATAATAGAGGGTGAAGTTTATGGGTAGAGGAATAACCAATGTTTTAAGTAAGAAAGCACAGAGAATACATAGAAGATGAAAAGGAAATAGTCTCTAGGAGTGATGAGTTCTTAAAGACAGTAATTACTACATATAGTCAAATATTTGAGTATCATGTTAAATAAATTGCCATATTTTCATAACTGTATCAAAAATCTATATTTTCGTTAATCAGCCAATTTTTACTTACATAAATTACATATACCATACACATATATAATTTCTTTATGTGTATATATATGCATATGTGTGTATAAAAATGTTTATCTGATCATCACCTTGTGACACACACCACCAGTGACACTACCAATGTCATGTTTATGACACATTGTGAAATGCTAATGATGGTTATTAGTAAGAAACAAATCTGAACTCATTACAATTATAATATAGGCAACTTTAAGTATCATACTAAATAATTTGTTCTTATTTCTGAAACCCATGTAGATTCACAGAACTTTCTCAACTGGAAATTGCCATAATCAGAAGTTTGTTTTAAAAGGGGTGATCTTGAAAGAATACATCAGAAGAATAACTGGATAGTGAGAACACAGTCATCCCTCAGTATTCAAGGATTGGTTTTAGGACCCCCTATCCAGGGATGATCAAGTCTCTTATTTTAAAAATCAGTAGTGTTTGCATAAACAAGCATATCTTGAGATATTTCAGGTTCAGTTTCAGACCATCAGCATGAAATGAATGTCACAATAAAGTGAGTCACACAATTTTTTTGATTTCCCAGTGCATTTAAAAGTTATGTTTACTTTAATAAACATAAATAATAACAGTAGTCTATTAACACAGTTAATAGGCTACTATAACGTGGTCTATTACTTTGCAATAGCATTATGACTAAAAAAAATACACATCTCAAAAATATTTTATTGCTAAAAAGTGCTGACCATCATCTGACAATGCAGGGTTGCTACAAACCATCAATTTTTTAAAAAAAGAAAATGCAATATCTTTGAAGCACAGTAAAGCAAAGCTCAATAAAACAAGGTCTGCCTGTAACCCATGCACATCCTACTGTATACCTTAAATCATCTCTAGATTATTTATAATGCCTAATACAATGTAAATGCTAATAAATTGCTATAAATACAATGTAAATGCTATGTAAATAGTTGTCAGTGTGCAGAGAATTCAAGTTTCGCTTTTTGGAACTTTCTAGAATTTTCTTCCCAAATATTTCTGATCCACAGTTGGCTGAATTTGCAGATATGGAACCCATGGATAGGGCGGGTTGGTTGTACTGACAGACGTGCAGATAAGACGCTGTTATAATGGACCACCCGATTTAAGATCTCCATTAAACTTTGTCCTTTTATGACACGGATTTAAGGCGATTTGTTGATTATATGGTCAGCAAAAACTGCTGGCTTAGGTTGGTTTTGTTTACTTCAGGATAGGAAATATAATAGTGGATTACCATATTAGTACAGCAGTCATTACAGATTTAACAAATGAGTGGCTGAAACAGATATTTGTATGTTGCAAATCTTCATTTTAGAAAGACAATTTTCTGTGAATATTCTCTCAGGGAAAGGTAAATGTGCCCATTCATTCTGTCCAGAAATCATTTCCTAAAGTGTAAATGTCATTCCTTGATTTAAAAAATAGGTATCAAAAATTTTTTGGATTGGAAAGACATGTCCTTAAACTAAAAAAGTAAACAATTTATAGTAAAAAGTAGTTTATAAATTGTCTGGGAATGATTTTTAAGACGTGCAATATCTACATAAAGTAGAGAAGTTTGCAGATGAACTTAAAAAGAGACTTGAATAATCATATTTCTGGACTTAAAATGAAACTATTCTAAAGATAAAATTTACTTGTAATTAAGATATAAATTTAATGAAATTCCAGTAGAAATGTTAAATGAAAAGTTTTCTTACTTCCATAATAATTCATGGGAATGTTTATACTAGATATTTTAAGCTGGCATAATTAAAACCATGTGTTTCTGGCAATATGACAAAAATACAAGTTTCAGTAATGAAAAGTTACATGCAATAATTTATTTGCCATAAGTGGCATGTACAATTAGTAGAAATAAGGAGACTATTAAGTACATGGTATTGATAAAGAGGCTAAGCTTTGGGTAAAATATCATATTCATATATCATTCCACAAATCAAAATAAAATTTAATATATAAAATATTATATGTAAGAAAGAAACCATAAGAACATTGGAAGTGCATCAAAGTGAATTCTTTTGTAATATAAATGTACAGGGCTTTATGAAGACAGAAACAATATGAAGCAATATATTGATATATGTGAATCCGACTGACAAAGGAAAAACTTCCAACATAAAATAAATGAACAGCAGACAAGAACTCCGTAAAATATCTATGGTATATATCACAGGTTAATCAGGAATAAAATTATTGTATATGAAAGCAAATCAGTAGTGGTTAAAAAGGCATGCTTTTCTTGACAGTCAGAAAGCACTGGGTCAGATCTGAGCAACAGAGCTTTGACTTCAGGTAATTTACTTAATTTCTCTGTGCTTCATTTTTCCCATATAAAAATTAGCGATTAAAGTATATATAAGATTTTTTGAACATTAGATGCATTTAAAAATGACTTATCACAGTGTCCAGCTTATAATAAGCACTCAGTACATGTCATCTATTAAAAAGACGAAAAAAAATGAGCAAAGGACATGAATTGGCAATTCTTAAAAAAAATAAATAAAAAATAGTAAGAAGGAAATAACCAAAAAATTCAATTACTCTACTAGTCATAAAAATATGTTTTAAGGGAAATATTATTTTTCACCTAAAATGAATAATACCTAGTTTTACTGAGTTTCTGAGGGTAGATAGAAATGTGAAAAGCGCAAGACAAGGGCATGTAAGGGGATGTGGCAACTGCAGTGGCAGCTGTTGTTTATGCGTCTCCAGAATTTATTTCTCCTTCTTTGGGTAGCATCATGCTGTTTTACACAATTGCACTTTGAAAAAAAGTAGCCTGTTTGCAAACTGATCAAGATCAGAGAACCAGAGTTCAGAGCATGAGTGAGAGATACCACAGCTTATCATCTGAATTCCTAGATTAGCTGCCCCTGGAAATTATCCTTAAACTTGCAAGCTTTATTTTTTTGAGAGTGAGTATAGCTTAAATCAGCTTTATTGCTTTAATCGTCTAGGTTGGATATTTTGTCACTTATTTCTAAAAGAATCATAAAATATTTAGAACTTAATACTTGAAGTAATTAGTAAGGTAGAGTAATTAAAGACAAAAATTCAGAAAAAATGGACAGAGAGAACAAAGACCTGCTGTGCTGGTGTGTGGTTAGTGATCCTTGTAATGTAGGCCTGCAAAGTCTAAACCACAACCTACTTTAACCTGTGACTCAGGCATTACCTTACTTAGTTTGCATCATCTGAAAACATGATAGAAAAAAAGTTTTATCACTTTCAGAGATGTCACAAAATTATGACAAATGTTTAGGTTGAAACTGGTTCCTTGGAAGCAGAAAATAGGGAAGATTTGGCAGATACAAACCTTCCTGTCTTTTCTTTCAATCCATAAACTGGAACTTTTGGATAGTTCACTATCGTTGTATCCCAACTGAAAAAGATGTGAGCCAAAGCAAAGCTTAAAGGAAGCATAAGAAATGAGATTGGGATCTGGGAGAACCCTGATTCTCAGGCCTGTCCTAAATGTTTACTATGATAAATTTAGGGACGACAAATGTGACAAAGTTCTTCACTGCAAAGCTGCTTCTGGGGTGCAACCTGATTCTAGAAGCAGATTACAAGGGCCTGCCCATCCAGGTCATGTTTCAAATTGTGTTAAAACAGAGAACATGTTGGAGGCCATTAAGATTAAATTCAAAGAGTGGACAGAACACTAAGGCTCATTTCTGACATAGAAATTCCCAAGTTGGGTTCCCCCCAAAAAAGTGAAAAAAGCAAAACAAAACAAACAATGAATCAGTAAGATCTCTTGTTTTAGCCATTAGACCATGAAAGTAGCCTGAAGTAAATTTAGTGAATACCAGTAATGTATTTTAGGAATTATTTCCAAAGTGCTGTGGTTTCTAGAATGGAGAACTTTCTCAAAGCCCATCTCATAAATACCCTTGGATCTGGACAAGAGATGCAATGCGCAGGGTCCTGTGTTTTGCAGAATCCACTTATCACAAACACAGTACCACAAAAACAGTTTCTGTGTCACTGTTTTATAAATAAAATTTTCCCCATCTCTGGCTGACCAAACAGGAATAATGGAAGAGGGACAGGATTGGGGAGGGGGTGCTGGATGGGGGCCTCAGGAGCCGTTTTGTGTCTGGAAGAAACATCATGGCATCTGCCAGGGGGAAGCAGAGAAAGAACTGCTGCTTTTGCCTCAAGTCGGCAGCCATAATTCACCCCAAATATGGGTTCAGGCAGACTGTGTTCCCAAGCTAACCATGCCCTCTTCCTCAGCTCTTTCTTGGGAGGCACTTAGAATTGCCTGGGAATCCTGAGTAGGAAAAGTGAAGCACTGTGTAAAGGCCTTGGCCTGGAGAGGCTTTCAGATCCTCTCCTTGGGCTGAGGAGTGGCAACTGGGGGCTGCAGGGTATTTAAACAAATCTCTCTATCAAATCAGAATTTATGCTTAAACACCTGACTTATTTATACAGTTAGCTTAGAATGTATTTATATGATGTAAAATCAGAGAGAAATACAAAACTAAATATTCTAAATATGCACTCTTAACTAGTATCCATCCTCCTTTTCTTTTTAATGAATTATACTTGTTTGTTTTAACACTTCGATTCTTCCCTTACTAAAGTGGTCTACTTAAGATTGAAAAGTGTAAACTCTGAGCATACGTTATACTGCGGAAATTTTCCTAACTCTGCCACTAACTGGCTCATCTATACTAACATCACTGAGGTCCTCTAAATATCAGTTTCATCCTATGTAAAATTAAGGAATTGTACTAGATTATATATATATTTTTAATAATCTTTATTGGAGAATAATTGCTTCACAATACTGTGTTAGTTTCTGCTGTATAACAAAGTGAATCAGCTATATGTATACATATATCCCCATATCTCCTCCCTCTTGAGCCTCCCTCCCACCCACCCTATCCCACCCATCTAGGTGGTCACAAAGCACCGAGCTGATCTCCATGTGCTATGCGGCTGGTTCCCACTAGCTAAACTATTGTACATTCAGTATTATATATATGTCGATGCTACTCTCACTTCACCCCAGCTTCCCCCTCCCACCCCGTGTCCTCAAGTCCATTCTCTATGTCTACATCTTTATTCCTGCCCTGCCACTAGGTTCATCAGTAACATTTTTTTTTTAGATTCCATATATATGTGTTAGCATACGGTATTTGTTTTTTAGATTATATCTTAAAATAAATGGAACACTCATAATCAGAGGCTTTAAGGAGAAGCTGCTACCAAATGGGACAGAGAAGAATAGTGCTGTGTATCTTATTCTAGCAAACATATTAAGCCAGTCAGTAAAACAAAAAACAAAATTTTTGATCATTCTAATAATGTGATATAATACTCATTTTCCTAGTGGATTACTGAATATAAGTTACAGCATGTGATAATGAAAACATTATGTGGCACATTTTAGGTTAATTTAGGTTACCATGAACTGTCTAATTTCTATAAAGTCACAATTTTTTTTTTTTTTTTTGCGGTACGTGGGCCTCTCACTGTTGTGGCCTCTCCGTTGCGGAGCACAGGCTCTGGACATGCCGGCCCAGTGGCCATGGCTCACGGGCCCAGCCGCTCCGCAGCATGTGGGATCCTCCCAGACCGGGGCACGAACCCGTGTCCCCTGAATCGGCAGGCAGACTCTCAACCACTGCGCCACCAGGGAAGCCCAAAGTCACAATTTTATATTTCATAAAAATTACAGTTTTTATTCAAAATGTAAAAATGAAACTATAAATAATAGTGTCACAAGTTGTACCTTATTCTTAGGCTACCATTTTTATACTAAGAACTCAAGTTTAGCTCTGATTTTTCCAAAATGTTTCACTGAAGTGGGTATTTAGGAAGAGAAAAAAAGATTTAAATATGTTTAACTTATTAATTCACACAGTAAAATATATTTGTTTGTGACATGCATTTGAGCAATTTATTATATACATACTTCCCTATATCTATCAGGATTATTCACTGAAGTACCCTAAAGCAGAACTGGAGCATTTGAAACTCCATTATTTAAGTAATACCTCATAGTTTCCTAATATATTTCCAATACCCAATACATTTTAGTAGAGCTGTGATTTTTTAAATGTGATACTGTTTTAATTAAATATTCAGAATTATACATAGCTCAGTAGTTAACATTTCCTTTTACTAATTCTTTTGCTCATGTATATTGTAATATCAGTGACAATGTTATAACCACAACCAAAATGCAACTCATTTGCCAAAACATGTCTTTAAAGAATCAAACACATGAATTGTTAAAGGGTACATCTTATAATTTGCCCTGTTTAATGCCTCTTAAAATTTTATACAATAGCAATATAAATAATGGATGTGTGAAAACCATAGATATTAGTACAAGTGGATTTAGATGTAATTATAAGTTTTTCCTTTTATATCAGGACTTCTTTTCAGATGGAAAGTTTTCCATTTTGGTGTATATTACAGTTTAATCACTTGTATTTTAACTGTCCTAAAAGTAGAATAGAGGCTTATTGAAGTGCATTCAAAATCAAATTAAAAATGATGATTTTCCCTTCCTTCTTTCTCTTGGAAAACACGTTCCAACCACATGGGCTACCCAGCAATGTATTCAGAATTTGCACATAGACAAAGCTATTGACAAGCTCTCATTTAGAAAGGACTTAAAGAGTATGTTCAGAGTCTCAAACACATTAATCAGAAATATCCTGATGTATTCTAGGAATGAAATAAAATAAAGTTGGCCAAAATATTTCATTTGTTTCTCTAAATGAGTATCATATAGCAAGACAATTAATGATGCCACTTTTAAAATGCATAATTATGGAATATTTTAAATGATCACTGTATACATTTTCAAAGCAGAAAATTGGATGCCCATAGATAATTTGCTAAGTTAGTAACAGAATGAGACTCTGAAAGCAAGGCATTGCTTCAAAGAGTGCTCCTGGAGAATATGTAAAATATGTTTTCATTTGGGAAAGGAGAAGAGATGTTAAATTTTCAAAATAATGGTAGTAAAGTGAAGCACAAAAATTTAAACAGTTGCTCAAAGAAATAATATAAAGAACTTCATATGTATTAAACAAAGGGAAGTTTAGATACTTTACTTTAGCATGAAATATAATGGGTTTTTTTTAAAGGCATAACTTTCTTTTCTCATAAGCATCTCTACCCAGTTTATACAACTCCATGGAGCTCAAATCACTTATAAAATCTTAAGCCTATCATTTTATCAAAAAAGAGATAAATATGTATTAGAAAACATTTACAAAGCTAATTTTTTTTACAATTATTAGTGCCTCACAGTCCAATTACAAGATTGACCAAAAAATCTCGGTTCAATTTATTTAAAGAAATAGCTGGAGTCCAGACATTTTGAATAAATGCTAGTTTTTGTAAACCTGTTTTATACAAAAGTCCTTGACCCCATTTATTTAGCTAAAACTAGTGAAGAATTTAGTTGCTCAGACCAATAACTTATGAGTGAAAATACCAGTAATGTGTTTTGGTTGAGTGAAATTTGGGCTGCAAACTAATACAAGGCTTGACAAGATATCTCAGAGAGTTTAACCACATTTTCTGTACATTTTCTCTACTGAAGGATTTTTCTCTTTTCTGCCCTTATGACATTTGACTTTTCAATTCCTTCTCATATGGTGGATTATATTATTTATTTTGTATCAATAAATTATAAATTACAGGTCAGTAAATTATAGGTCAGATGTACATGTCCCTACCCCTCTGCTACCAGATTTTTAGCAGTGAAATAATAGTGAGGGTTATCAACATATTATTCAAATATATATAACTCAGTGTTTGTTGAATTCCTAGTTTTGACCCATGGTGAAAAGGTCAGTCCTAAAACATACTAATGAGATGTGCTCTTGCCATTAAAAATATTATAATCAAATGAGCCATATCCATGGAGATCAATATTATTTTGACATGTTAAACAACTTTGTTCTAGAAATAGTGGACCTAAAACAAATAGTCTGCCAGTTATTTCTCCAGAAAAAATAATTTAAATTTTATTCAGGATCAGCAGAGAATTGCAACTTGGGGTCTGCAATCATGGCAAGCCACATGCAGCTCTCTACATGGTAAGGGAAGGAGAATGCTTTTATAGAGGGTAAAAGGAAGGCTATATGAACAAAGAGTCCATGCCTTTTCATTGGCTGAGTCCTTGCCAGGAGAGAGGAGGAGTCTTTCTTCTTCCTGTTGGGCTCTGCTATCATCACAGGGTGTGAGAGTTCTCCCCTTCTGGTCACCCAACTCTATTTGAGCTTTCTGTTTATTATTATTATTTTTTTACAAACTGGTTATATTGAGTGTCCTATATGAAAAGCATCTCAATTGCAAATCAAAACTTGCATGTTCAAGAATCTGTATAAGCTACATTCAATCTCAGACTCATCACTATTCTTGCTCCACACTTTCTTAGTACATATGGCATGAATTTCTCATTTGGAAGTCAAGCAGATCTTGCACTCCTGTGGTGCTGCACTGAAACTGTTTAGAGAATGATTCTCTGTTTTTTCAAGTGCCCCCAGCGTGTCCAGAGGAATTTTTGCAAGTCACCTAATGTATTCTAATTTATATTTAAACCAAATTAATACAAATATTCACAAATATTGTGTTACCATTTTCCTGCATTCTCAACCTCTCTTAAAGAGAATTCTGTATTTTTGAGATGTTCCCACAAACTATGCAATGAATATATATAATTTATATGATATAAAATATTGAAAGTCACACCAATTCAAATATATACTACTATCTTGAAAATCTTTCCTTAATTTCCCCTTCCTGGAGAATGAGTACCTATTTCTAAGAGATATTTTCCAAGAGACCCAAAGTGAATTTTGTAACTATCACATGGCCTATATATTTTAAGAAAAATATTCCTAAAACTTAATCTTCAAGATGGTTTAAAATGCATCTAGCTATTTGCATGTAATGTGGACAGAAAGTTAATTTTATTCATCTAACCATAAGTTTTATTTTAGATAATTGTTTAAATTGGGAGATTAATTTTAAAAGGAGTAGAGGGGCTTCCCTGGTGGCGCAGTGGTTGAGAGTCCGCCTGCCCGATGAAGGGGACGCAGGTTCGTGCCCCGGTCTGGGAAGATCCCACATGCCGCGGAGCGGCTGGGCCCGTGAGCCGTGGCCGCTGAGCCTGCGAGTCCGGAGCCTGTGCTCCGCAACGGGAGAGGCCACAACAGTGAGAGGCCCGCGTACCGCAAAAAAATTAAAAAATAAATAAATAAATAAAAGGAGTAGAAAATCCTCAAATTACCTAAGGAGATGAGGTTACATTATAAGAACACACAGGACTTCCTTATTTTTAAAAGCTGAGTAATATTCCACACATATACCACATTTTCTTTACACATTCAGTCTATAGATATTTGGCTTGTTTTAGTATCTTGGCTATTGTGAATAACACTTCAGTGAACATATAAATGCAGATATCTCTTTGCGATCTAGATTATCCTGTCATTTGAGACAACACTGATGATCCCAGAGTATATTATGCTAAGGGAAATAAACCAGTCACAGAAGGATAAATATTGCATGAGATATCTAAAATAGTCAAACTCATATAAGAAAAAAATAGAATAGTGGTTACCAGGGGCTGGGAGGAGGTAAAAATGGAGAGTTGTTAAATTGGTAAAAAGTTTCAGTTATGCAAGATGAGTAAGTTCTAGGGATCTGTACAGCATCGTGCCTATTATTTACCTTCTTTTATAATGTTTTTTTCAGAATGTCATATAGTTAGAATCATACAGGATGTAGCCTTTTCAGATTGGCTTCACTCACTTAACAATATGCCCTTAAACATCCTTCATGCCTTCATTGTGCTAATTTTCAATTCCCAATGATATACAATATGAGCATATTATCAGTAGAGCAGTCTTATTTTCTATCGGCATGTCTTTTTTGATGAGATATCTGTTATCTTTTATCTATTTTAAATTTGATTTTTTTATTGTTGAATTTTAAGATTTCTTTGTCTATTCTGAATACCAGTTCTTTATCAAATATGTGTTTTACAAAGGATTTCTATCAGTCTGTCTTTGATTTTATTCTCTTAACAGTGATCTTTACAGAGTAAAAGTTTTTCATTTTAATAGATTCCAACTTATCAGTTCTTTCTTTTATGGATCATGTTTTTGGTGTTTTATCAAAAAAGTCATCATCAAATCCAAAGTCTCCTAAACCTTCTCCTATGTTATCTTCCAGACATTTTGTAATTTTACATTTAGGTCTGTGATCCTTTTTAAAAATATTTGTGCTAAAACATATATAACATTTTTTTTTTGAGATTTTGGTCATTGTAAGAGTACTTTTCAGTGTCATTGATTACATTCACAATGTTGTTCAGCCATCATCAGTACTTCCAAAAAAACTTTTACTCTAAACATTCCAAATGGAAACTCTGTACTCATTAAGAAATAACTCCCTATTTCCCCTGCTCCCAGTCCTAGGTACTCTCTAATCTACTTCACGTCTCTATCTATACTAGATATTTCACATATGTGGAATCATAAAATATTTGTCCTTTTGTGTCTAGCTTATTTCACTTAGCATAATATTTTCAAGGTCCATCAATGTTGTCACATGTATCAGAATGAACTTCATTCCTTTTTGAAACTGAATAATACCCCATTGCATGTTTACATCACATTATGTTTATCCCTTCATCTAATGGAGACTTGGGTTGTATCCACCAAAAGTTGAATAATGCTTCAATAAACATTTTGATATAAGTTTCAGTTTAAGTTCCTGTTTTCAATTTTGGGGGGTATATGCCTAGGAGTGGAATTACTGGTAATTCCATTTTAGCTTTTTAATGAAGCAACAAACTGTTTTCAGTAATGGCTACACCACTTTAAATTTTCACCAGCAATTTAAGAGGGTTCTAATTTCTCTACATTCTTATTAATATTTGGTATTTTCCATCTCTTGATTATAATCGTCCTATTATCTCATGATGTTGATTCGAATTTCCCTGTTAGCTAATAAATGTTCAGCATTTTTAATATACATATTGACCATTTGTATATTTCTTCAGAGACATGTCTATTTAACTCCTTTGTCCATTTTTTAGTTGGAGTTTAGTTTTTGTACTTTATAAGTTCTTTATATATTCTGGCTGTCTAACTCATCAGATATATGACCGGCAAATACTTTCTCTCATTGTATAGGCTGTCTTTTCATTTTCTTGTTAATGTCAAGAAATACACAATTTAATTTTAATAAAGTCAAATTTATATATTTTTATTGTTGTTGTTCCTGGTTATATGTTCTACCTAAGAATTCTTTGCCACATCTAAAGTCATGAAGATTCATTCCAATGTTTTCTTCTGAGAGTTTTACGGTATTTAGTTCTCTTACTTAGATCACCGATCCATTTTAAGTTGATTTCTATGTATGATGTGAAGTAGCACTCCATCGTCATTTTTTTCAGGTGAATATCCAATCATCCCACATTCTTTGCTAAAGAGGCTATTCTTTCACCCTTGAATGGACTTGGTACATTTGTCAAAAATCAATTGACTATAGCTGTGTGGGTTTATTTCTGGACTCTCAATTTTTTACCATTGGCCCATATATCTATTGCTTTGCCATTACTACACTGTTTTGATCAATGCAGCTTTGTGGTAAATTTTGAATGGAGGAAGTGTGAGTTTTCTGTTTGTTCTTATTCTTCAATATTGTTTTGGTTATTCAAAGCCCCTTAAATTCCATATGAATTTAAGGGTCAACTTTTTTATTCCTGTAAATCATTGTTGGAGTTTTAATATAAACTGTGTTGAAGATGCAGAATGCTTTGAATAGTGCTGTCATTTTAATAATATTAAGTATTCTTATCTACGGATATGAATAATTTTTCCATTTATTTAGGGCTTCTTAAATTAGTTTTAGAACTGTTTTGTAGTTTTCAGTATGACTTTCACATCCTTGGTTAAATTTATTTCTAAATATTTTACTCTTTTTGCTGCTATTGTAAATGGGAGTTCTTTCTTATCTTTCTTGTCAAGGAGTTCATTGCTAGTGTATAGAAACTCAACTGATTTCCGGATATGAAACTTGTACTCTGCAATTTTTCTGAATTTTTTTATTAGCTCTGGTAGCTTTCTTGTGGATTCTTTGGACTTATCTCTGTATAGGATATTTTTCATCTTCAAATAGAGATAGTTTACTTCTTACTTTCCAATTTGGATACCTTTTATTTCTTTTTCTTGTCTAATTCCTATGACTAGAACTTCTAGTACAATGTTGAATCACTATGGTAAAAGTAGGCATCCTGTCCCTGATGTTAGAGGATGACTTTCAGTATTTCACCATTGAGTATGATGTTAGCTGTGGGCTTTTTATAAATGCTCTTTATCATATTAAGGAAGCTCCCTTCTATTCCTAGTTGTCTGAGTGTTTTCATCACAAGTGGATGTTGGATTTTTTAAATGCTTATTCTGTGTCAACTGATGCAGAGATAATCATGTGCACTGCCACTTCCCACCATTCATTCTATTAATGTGGTGTCTTACACTGATTGATTTTCTTATGTTATCCTTACATTCCTGGGATAAATGATTTGGTCATGGTGTATAATCCTTCCTCGTGTTTCTTTGAGGACTATTTCACCTATAGTCATAAGGGATATTGGTCTGTAATTTTCTTTCCTTGTGATGTCTTCAACTGGCTTTGGCTTCAGGGTAATGATGGCCTGAAAAAATGAATTAGGAATGTCCCATTTCTTGAAAGCTTGAGTGTTGATTTTTTAATTTTTTCATAGAATTCACCAGCAAAGCAATCTGGCCCTAGACTTTTCTTTGTTGGAAGTTTTTGATTACTGATGTAATCTTTTTACTTGTTATAGATCTGTTAAGATTTTCTATTTACTTGAATTGGTTTAGATCATTTGTGTGTTTCTAGAAATGTTTATTTCATCTAAGTTATCTAATTTGTTGGTATATAATTCTTCATCAAATTTACTAATAATCTTTTATTATTTCTGTATGGTTGCTAATAATGTTTTCACTTTTCATTTCTGATTATAGTTATTTGCGTCTTCACTTTTGGCTTTGTCAGTCCAGCTAAAGGTTTGATAATTTTGTTCATCTTTTCAAAGAATCAACTTTTGGTTTGATTGCATCTCTCTATTGTTTTTCTATTCATTATTGTATTTATCTACATTCTATGCTTTATTATTTCTTTCCTCCTGCTAGCTTTGAGATTATTTTGCTTTTTTCCCCTACTTCCTCAAAGTTATGGATTTGAGATATTTCTTCTTTCTTGATCTAGGTGTTTATGGCTATAAATTTTCCTTTAAGCACTACCTTTAATTCATAGTTATAATATGTTGTGCTGTAATTTTCATTTGTCTCTAAATGTGCTTTAATGTCGTTGTGATTTCTTTGGTTCACTGGTCGTATGAGTACGTTGTTTAATTTCCACACACTTGTGGATTTTTTTTAAATTTTTCTTTCTATTATTATCTCCAGCTTCATTCCATTGTGATTAGAAAGATACTTAATATGATTTCAATCTTTTAAAATTTATTGAGAGCTGTTTTCTGATCTACCATATGGTCTAACCTGGAGAATCTTCCATGTGCACTTGAGAAGAAGGTATTTTCTACTGTTGGGGTGTTGAGTGTTCTATATTTGTCTATTATATCTACTTGATTTATACTGTTGTTCACTGTTTCCTTATATATTTTCTGTCTAGTTATTCTATCCATTATTGAAAGTATTTTATTGAAGTGCCCAATTATTACTCTAGAAGTGAATATTTCTCCCTTCAATTCTGTCAATGTTTTCTTCATATACTTGGGACTCTTTTTGTTGGTACATGTATGATTATAAATTTTATCTCTTCTTGATGAATTATTTCTGTATCAGTGTATAATGCCACTTTGTCTCTTGTAACGGATTCTGACTTAAAATATATTTTGTCTGATATTAGTATAGCCACTATTTCTCTCCTTTGGTTATTATTAGCATAAAATATCTTCTTTCATTCTTTCACTTTCCACTTGATTTTGACTTTGGATTAAAAACGTGTCTCTAGTAGACAGCATATATTTGGACCATTTTTAAAAATCCATTCTCCCAATCTCTGTTTTTTGATTGAAGAAATTTTGTCTATTTATATTAATGTAATTATTGATAAGAAGGAACTTCTGCCATTTTTTATGTATTATACTGCTTTTGATTTTCATTTCTTCCATTGCAGTCTTCTTTCATGTTTACTTGAATTTTTTTTCAGTAAACTGTTTTGTTTCCCTTTTCATATCTTTTTTGTATATATTTAGAATTTTTTTATGGCATAATGGAAGCTGTATGATTATATTTAACACCCTAAATTTACAAAATCTAGTTTGAATTGGTACTGCCTTAACTTCATTAACATACAAAATCTCTGCTGCTAGATAGCTCCACACCATTTTCATGTCTACTGTGTACAGTGAAGTAACTAAAGTCTCAGGTTACTCCACTGAAGACAGCTAGGTCATCTCCAGGCCACAGGTCTTTTCAGACCATAAATTTTCAAAGTCATTGTCTATGATGACTTGTACCTGAATTCAAATATCTAGGTAGAATTTACCCTTATAACTTAGTGGATGATTAGGCTATAACCTCTTTATAGATTTCACTAACTCCAATTGTTATTATCATTTTAGATAAGAAATCTTAATCAGCTTTCTTTATATTTATGCTTTTATATTTGATTTTCTGTTCGTTTTAACTTTGTTCTGATGAAACAACATTTTTAAGGCTACAATATATTAATCCATGGATCTTAAAATGTCATAAATTTATTAACTAATTTTTCCTGCTATGGTGACAAACCAAATAACTCAGGAAAAACAACATGCTTTGATTAAACGATGTGAATGTTGCCAGGTCTTTACAAGGTAGCAAACAAAAAGTTATCCATATAGTACTTCTAGTTGCTTTAAGAAATATTTCCTAAAATCAAAAAGAGGAATATATCAAAAATAAAATCTATCTCTTTGGTCTTTGCAAGCAAACTAAATATCAGCATTCAATAGAACTTAAAGTTAGGATAAATATTCAGCATTAACTGCATCCAGCTCATGATGCAACTGTTTAGTATTGCTCCTGTCCATCATTGCTAGAGTAGGTGGCTAGCACTGAACATGTATGTTCCAAAATTAGTTGGCAAGAGCATGACATTGTCAGTTAAATGCTTTTTTTTTTTTTTTTTTTTTTGCGGTACGTGGCCCTCTCACTGTTGTGGCCTTTCCCGTTGCAGAGCACAGGCTCCCGAGACGCAGACTCTGGATGTGCAGGCTCAGCGGCCATGGCTCACGGGCCCAGCCGCTCCGGGGCATGTGGGATCTTCCCGGACCGGGGCACGAAGCCGTGTTCCCTGCATCAGCAGGTGGACTCTCAATCACTGCGCCACCAGGGAAGCCCAGTTAAATGCATTTTCAGTGGCTTTTCTATCATGATTCAAGTCAAGCATGTCTTTTTTTCTCACTTTTTACATTTTCATGAATTTGAATGACTTGAACATATTGCATTTCTATAAAGAACTTGTATTTCTTTTATCACATTTGATTTTACGTATGCTGCACACAGACGTACACATACCACCACCACCACCACCTTCAAAACCAGGAAAGAAAAACAGAAATCCAAATAATTCTTTTTTATGTTTGAGTTTTTATAATTTGAACTTTTCTATTATTTAATAATTAAATATTTACTACTTACCTATGAAATACTTTAAATAAGTTGTATTCATATTCAAGGGTTTTACTCAAGCCAACTTTGAATAAAATTATTGAATCAAATCTCTTGAATACTTATAATTATAGAACAATAGTATGCTCTATCTCTTTTTGATATAGCTAGTATCTAAATATATTCCTCAAAAATGGGATTCTTAAGTATACCTGAATATGATTTCTATTTCATAAATTGAGAAAATGAAAGATATTGAAGAAATGAAAGGTAAGTTTCAACAGTAATCTATTTCATAACTATACTAAGATGTACCTGAGTCTAATATATCTAATATAAATATATTTACTCTAAATATCAGCACAAACATCCCAAATGCCAGCACCTAAATCAGGCATAGATAATTCTCTGAGTATGATCTATCCCAGGACAATTTTGTCTCCATCTGTGGAACTGATAAACTAGAACACAAGTTACCTGCTTCCAAAATACGATTGTGGGACAGGCATAGATATTTCCATCCCCAAAAGGAGAAAATGGAAGGAAGAAAAGAGCAACTGATCTCAAGTGACTTTAAACTCTAGCAGGGAAAATTTCATTAGGTTGCAAGGCCTGCAAATAATCCTCCTTGGCTTGATGTTCTGCCCTTTGGGCTCAAGGGGGATAAGAGGACCAGGCTGTACAGACAGCAGAGCCCACTGAAAGTTGTTATGATTTGAAAGAAATCTCAAAACATATAACCACAAAAGAAAATTCTGGAGAACTTTAAAAATATCCTTAAAAACATACTGGAGGGCTCCTCTGGTGGCGCAGTGGTTGAGAGTCCGCCTGCTGATGCAGGGGACATGGGTTCGTGCCCCGGTCCGGGAAGATCCCACATGCCGTGGAGCAGCTGGGCCCATGAGCCATGGCCGCTGAGCCTGTGAGTCCGGAGCCTGTGCTCTGCAACGGGAGAGGCCACAACAGTGAGAGGCCCGCATACCGGGGAAAAAAAAAAAAAATTAAAAAAAAACATACTGGATACTCTTAAATTGTCTTATCAGGGAAAATGCCAATAAAGCACACAAGGAGTAGAAAGTCTTTCAAACATAGATCTATCCAGTAATTCATACATATGGGCAATTCAGAAACTAGCCTTATATTGTGTCTTCTTTTACTTACATGCTTTTGTAAATTAACAGTGCATTTGTAACAGTAAATTTAATATATACATTTAAAATTCTAAGTAAAACATTTTAGTTTCTTGACTACTTATTCAGTCTAGAATTTTTGAGTAAGACTCCTCAAAGAAAGAAAAATAAGTTTTACTATACAACTATAAAAGATCAACATTTCCTAAAATCATGACTTTCTTTAAAATTCATGACAGCTTCTGTTTGAGTCTTTTGTATAACAAAAAATAGTCTTGACTCTCTACTTAAAATCCATTTATATATATATGTACTATTTAAGTGACAAATAGAGTCTTGTGCCATGAAAAGAAGTTAAGCTACCAAACAATGTGTCAAACAATACTTTTCTTGTAACTTCGTATTTTCAAAACTGCCTGGTTAATGACTTGGAAAAAAAAATCATGTTCCACTGTCCCATTTGAGGCCAGGTGAAATGAAGCAATATTGTCATCCTTCACTGCATATAGGCCCAACAGCATATCAAATTCTTTTGAGATAAACTGCAAACCATAAACTGATCTTTTTTTCCCCCTGGAAAACCTTATTTTGGCAACAATTTCCTGATATCTCCAACTCTTCTCATAGAAGGAAGACAAAATTTTTCACAACAAAATAATTCTGGGAGCATAGATATAATACTGTCATTTTATAGCATGTTTATTTTTATTGTTTATTTTTCTAGTATCTAATGATACTAAGAGCTACAATTTATTTAGCACTACTGGGTACAAGAACCTATGCTAGATATTTGAATTTCACAATTATAAGGAAAACAGTATCTCCCTTTTTCAGATAAAGAAACTGAAGCTGAGAAAATTAATTTTCAAAAGGCCTACATGCCACTAATGGCAGAGTAAAAATGAAATATTATGTTTCTCTGTCTGCAAGATCTATGATCATTCCATTGTAATCCATAGCCTTTGTGACAATGCATAAACATGAAAAGAGACTTTATTTCCATTTCCACCCCCATTTCTTGCCATGAGCAGTATAGAATTGGCCCAACAGTAAAATTCCTTGAGGGGTAAATGGAAGAGCCCTTCTTTTGGATCTTTTTGCATAACTGGAAGTCTAAAGCCTTTGTCTTTGAGCACAACAAGGTTACTAAAGCAGACATAATAAGCTGTAGTCTTGTGGCTCTCCTATCTGTGAACATGAAACTAATCCAACTCCCTGAAAGGTGCTGGTGCGAAGATGAATGAAAAATCTCTTTAAGGACTGAAAGACCTCAATCATAGACTAGCCCAGAACGTTTTTGTACTGGAACAGATGACACCGTGGCTGACTAACTTCACTGTTTCTAAACGTCATGGGCTTCCTTCCAGCTATCATTTGCAACTCCTTCTATGTGGATGACAAGGGAAACTGCTCCATTGCCCTGTCCTTTTTGGACATTACAAATCTTCCTAAGAGGTTACTGACATACTACTTTATGCATGTGGGAATATACTGATTCTCTCTGGTCAGTTGGCTGAATCTGGGGTAGAGGACTTAATGCCCAATGGTTAGGCAGAACAATTTACCACATCCATCCCCAAATTAACCCAGGATATGCAGCCTTTTGGTCTCCTCACTTATCTGAGGAAATTTCTACACTCACACATTCTAACTTTCTTCAATTCCTTGTTAGATTGCCTTTAAATTGGCTTTTTAGGCCATATATGACAAACCCACAGCTAACATAATACTCAACAGTGAAAAGCTGAGAGTGTTTTCTCTAAGATCAGGAACAAGACAAGGATGTCCATGCTTGCCACTTTTATTCAACATAAATTTGGAAGTCCTAGTCATGGCAATGAGAAAAGAAAAAGAAATAAAAGGAACACAAATTGGAAAAGAAGTAAAGCTATCACTGTTTGCAGATGACATGATACTATATATAGAAAATCCTAAAGATGCTACCAGAAAACTACTAGTGATCATCAGTGTATTTGTAAAGTTGCAGGATACAAAATTAACACACAGAAATCTCCTCAATTCTATACACTAACAACAAAAGATCAGAAAGAGAAATTAAGGAAGCAACCTCATTTACCATCTCAACATAAAGAATAAAATATCTAGGAATAAACTGACCTAAGAAGGCAAAAAACCTGTACTCCAAAAACTATAAGATGTTGATGAAAGAAATCGAAGATGACACAAATAGATGGAGATATACCATGTTCTTAGATTGGAAAAATCAATATTGTCAAAATGACTATACTACCCAAGGTAATCTACAGATTCAATGCAATTCCTATCAAATTACCAATGACATTTTTTTACAGATCTAGAACAAAGAGCCTTACAATCTGTATGGAGACACAAAAGACCCCAAATAGCCAAAATAATTCTGAGAAAGAAACACAAAGCTGGAGGAATCAGGCTCCTTGACTTCAGACTATACTATAAAGCTACAGTAATCAAAACAGTATGGTACTGGCACAAAGACAGACTTATAGATCAATGGAACAGGATAGAAAGCCCAGAAATAAGCCCATGCTCCTATGGTCAGTTAATCTACAACAAAGGAGGCAAGAATATACAACGAAGAAAAGACAGCCTCTTCAATAAGTGGTGCTGGGAAAAACTGGACAGCTACATGTAAAAGAATGAAATTAGAACATTCTCTAACAGCATACACAAAAATAAACTGAAAATGGATTAAAGACCCAATAAGAGCAGAAACCAAAAAACTCCTAGAGGAAAACATAGGCAGAACTCTCTCTGACATAAATCACAGCAATTTTCTGGATCTGTCTCCTAAAGTAAAGGAAATAAAAGCAAAAATAAACAAATGGAACCTAATAAAACCTGTAAGCTTTTCACAGCAAAGAAAACCAGCGAGAAAACAAAAAGACAACCTACTGAATGGGAGAAAATATTTGCAAATGATGTGACCAACAAGGAATTAATCTGCAAAATATACAAATAGCTCCTGCAGCTCAATATAAAAAAAAAAACAACCCAATCAAAAAATGGGTGGAAGATCTAAATGGACATTTCTTCAAAGAAGACATACAGATGGCCAAAAAGCACATTAAAAGATGCTCAACATTGCTATTAGAGAAATGCAAATCAAAACTACAATGATGTATCACTTCACACCAGTCAGAATGGCTATCATCAAAAAGTCTACAAAAGATAAATGCTGGAGAGAGTGTGGCAAAAGGGGAACCCTCCTACACTGTTGGTGGGAATGTAAATTGGTGCAGCCTATGGAGAAAAGTATGGAGTTTCCTTTAAAAACTAAAAATAGAGCTAACATATGATCCAGGATTCCCACTCCTGAGCATATATCTGGAGAAAACCATAATTTGAAAAGATACATGCACTCCAATGTTCATTGCAGCACTATTTACCATAGCCAAAACATGGAAATATCCTAAATGTCCATCAACAGATGAATGGACAAGGGAGATGTGGTATATATAAATATATACAATGGAGTATTACTCAGCCATAGAAAAGAACCATATAATGTCATCTGCAGCAACATGGATTGACCTTGAGATTGTCATACTGAATGAAGTAAGTCAGACAGAGAAAGGTAAATATAATATGATACCACTTATATGTGGAATCTAAAAAAATGATACAAATGAACTTTTTAACAAAATAGAAACAGACTCACAGACTTAGAAAACAAACTTATGGTTACCAAAGGGGAAAGGAGGGGGAGAGGGATAAATTAGGAGCTTGGGATTAACATATACACACTACTATATATAAAACAGATAATCAACAAGGACCTACTGTATAGGATGGGGAACTCTACTCAATACTCTGTAATAAATTATAGGGGAAGAGTATCTGAAAAATGATAGATATATGTATATGTATAACTAAATCACTTTGCTGGACACCTGAAACTAAAACAACATTGTAAATCAACTATACTCCAATATAAAATAAAAATTTTTTTTAATTCAGGAAAAAAATATAAAAAATATTTTTGAAACAATTGAAAATAAATAAATAAATAGGCTTTTTAAAATTAGTCATTTCTCATTGTTTTGTGGCTTGTCCCATGTATGAAACAAATCTAATATGCTAGTTTTACATAAAAGATAGACATAGAACAAGGAAAAGAGCCTGTTGGAAATACAGATAGTTGACTGGTCAAATTTTATAAAGAAATATTCAGTATAATAAAATTTTGACAACAAAGGGGGGTTTTGTTGGGTTTTTGTTTTTGTTTTTATTTTTTGATTTCTTTGTGTGTGTGTGTGCATATTAACTATATTCAAGAATAGTATTTATTTCACAGGGTTATTTGAAGTTTAAATGATACAATTTTTTAAAATTCCCATATTTAAAATAAGACACTAAAATAGATACCATCATTATATACAGATTATGTTAATAACTATGTCAGTATTACGGAAGCTAAAACCACACATAGATATTCTTTTGGCAAGAAATAACAGTCTTTGCGTAGATGATGACAGCCTCTCAAGAAACTCATTAATCTATGCCATAACTTTTATTTTGGTTTACAGAAATCAATAGCAACATCTGTAAAGCTTTTCAACATGTACTTATGTTTTCCAGATCAAGATATTTCATTCTTGAAGTTCTTGTCTTCAACTTCCATTTTATGAATCTATTGGCACAAAACAACTTGGAGACTTGCCGATTGCATTATCATCTGTTCTGTGGAAATATTTCCTATTTTACATTATTTTACATCAGATCATTCAGTCAGTTGCTGCCAAACACAGCAGTTACCTCATCCCAATCAGGGGAGGTAGCTTCTCTAATTCCAATGATCAAGCACATATGCTTTATTCAAATCTGCTATTATTGAAACAGTTGGAGGGATAAAAAAAAAAACTATCAAAAATTTTTTGACTTTAAAAATAACACAATAGCCTAGTTGAAAAATTTAGAAAATCATATATGTACAAAATAAATAATCTGTAATCATGATAGCCAGTTTTAACATTTTTATGTATTTCTTCCTGGGTATATTTTCATGCATACTTAAACAAATTTTTTCTGTCATCAAACTCTAACTATGGTAATTCAAAATGGTTTACTAAGTATAAGTCTAACTTTTTAAAGAATAGGTGTATTTTTAAGGATGATTATCCATCTCCACTGAAATGAAATGGTTTCCTAGGCTATTGAAAGTAAAAAAAATGACAAATTTGGCAACATTTTTCATGCTCAATTTTGAATCTTCAAGCTGTTGATTATTGAGAAACTTCACCCAAATAACTCAGAGTATCTATAAATGAAGAAGTGAGCCAACATAAATAGTGAAAGTATACGAAAATAAAAGCATTCTATATAATATAGTTGGTAGAATTATGAGTTCTTAAAGCTGGGCTGCAAATTTCAGTTCCACCTGTCACTTGCTGAATTATCGTGGCTAAACTGCTTTGCTTCTTTGAGCATCCGTTTCCCTACTGTGAAACAGGTGCAATAATAGTATCTAACTAAATGGAATTTTATAAGGCTTGTGAGATAATCTATGCATATACTCAGTAAATGTTAATTTTGTTATTATTATTATTATAATATTTGGATGCTATAGGATGATTTACTTATTTAAAATAAATAAACTGAGCAGTTTTTCTGTAGGCTACAAGTTCAAATTAACTAGAAAGTTTGAAGTTAGAAAAACTGAAACAAAAATACAGAACAAATAAACAAAAAAACCCTGCCATTAGCCATGATATAAATTTATTGTTTAATAGTTTTCATATTTTCGGGTGGGGACTTTTATTTCCATATAATATGAATTTCATTTGCATCATATTTTATGTCAAATTAGCAAGTTAAATGTGTGGAGTATTATGTGCTCAGAAAGTATTTGCATGTTATTAAATGTTTTGAAATAGTTGTATGTTTTGAAATACTTGAGCGTGCCCCAGCTATTTCTCAACATAGTAATATTTTGTTCAATATACTGAATATAATAAATTTTAAAACAAAATAATCAAACTCTTTGGAGCATAACAATTTTATATGCAATCTTAAATTTTCATCTTGAAGAAAATATTTAAAATATTCTTAGATCAGTTGTCATATATATTTGGAAAAAAAAGAATTTTTTCTTCATGGAAATAATCCTCTATTTTATTGAGAAATAATTACATTCATTAGAATATATCAGGATGTTTTAAGTGTTGTAATTAACCAACTTTTGGCACCATACAAAAATAAAGGGTTCCTGAAGACCACCTAGTAGTAAAAGCTACCAAGTGTTTTATTTAACATTAAAAAGCCAACAAATTTGGCTTAGGTGTCAACCAATATTCAAAGCAACCCAGAAATTTTATCAGTTGTTTCAATGGTTCCTTCTAGAATCAGAGATCTTAAAAAGACCATTATGATAAACTAAGGAGGAAGCCCTGAGGAACAGAAGTGGGGCTGCGACATTATTTAGGTTCCAGAATCTCCACCAAGTTGACCTTCTGAAGCTCTGTTTGTTCAGTCTACCACTATAGTTGGAGTTATCATCACCTTATCTACAGAGAAACTGAAACTTAATCCTGTTCTTTAGGTATCTCCTAAGACTACACTAATGTGGGGGGAAACAATCTCTTCTGAAATGAAAAACTTCATCTATACAACGAGAAGATCTCGAATTTCAAGCAACTTTATGTATACCATAAAAATGAGTATTAGATAAGACCAAAAGATGAATGCAGTTCTTTTCTAGGCATATGCAGTTTCAAAACCAACACACACACGCGCACACACACACATATACACACGCCCCAAAGCAAAACAAAATAACAAAAAACTCTGCCTTAAAGTGATTGGAGAGTTGAGTTATACCTAAAACAAAATGGGTTATTTTAGTTCCAGAGTAGTAAGCAAGGTCATATAGGTGACAAGAGACAATATAGGCAACAACAACAATAAAAACAACAAAGTGATTCTGTTTTCAAATAACCAACAAACGGGAACACTTAAATGTATTAGATTTTTTAAAAAAATTATATCATCAGAACAAGGTATTTTTTAATAATGTTTATTTGATATAGACTGAAACTAGTTTGGCATAATATTCTTGTTTCTCTTATTCTATTTCCAAAATTAGAAACATCAGCAATCACCTTGTCAGTTTCCTTTCTATAAATGAAACAGTCATCATTGTACTTATTCTCTGTTTTGTCAATTTTAATGATATCCACCTTAAATTTACTTTAAACTAAAAATGAATAAATTTCCTATTAGCTCTTTATAGGATCTCTTTGACCACTACACTGCTTCAAATATATCATTTACTGTGGCTCTGCTGAATAATTCAATCCAATAGATTCATGAATAGAAGTCAGTTATTTAGTGCTTGCTTAGCAGGTAGAAAATTCATATATATATATATATGTGTGTGTGTGTGTGTGTGTTAATATATTGGTTTGCAAACTTGAAGTCCATGTCTTATTACATTTTTCAGATAACCCCATTTCTATTTACATAACACAGTTCTAGGTTCAAAATTTAGTCATTTATTTTGGTTGTATATGATCGAATCACATGCTTCTGAAGGGAAACTATTCATCTGCTTCAATTTGTTTTCTTCGCATGATACAAAATGAAATATCAGATTGATTATTATGGTCAGCATTATAGCTGCAGTATGAATCCCAGGCCTGTCCAATCAACAGCTGCTTTCATAACTCAGCAAAATGTGATGATATTATTATTGTTATTATTATTAATGGATCTGCAGATCTCTTTGCTAGGCATGGTGTATTTTCAGCAGAATATGTTATTGGTTCATTTATTTCTCTTAGTTTGCAACTTGTTTTTTCCTCATATCTGTTTCCTATTTCTGCTTACATCTTTTTACTATATTATCTCTGGGCACTGCATTTTTTAAAAGTCCATCATTTATTTTCTAGCAAAAATACTGGATAAGTGAGTTTCTATTTGTATTTCAAAAGGATCAAAATATAAGATACAAACCCATTTCATAGGGATGTTTAATTTTTTTTTTCATTTATCAAAAGGACCTCTTTTCCTAATATCTCAAAAAGCTTTGGTGCTTGTTAGTAAAAACTACATGCTTTACTTTTAGAGTAGACACTGAAAGTCTGAGAAAAACAAAAGATCATGTCTTCTTTTAATTTTAGAGTCAAAATAAAATTGATATCCTGATTGAAAACAAATTAAGACAATGAGACAAACTATGGTTGGTTTTCAAGCCACATTTTAATTTATCTAGTCTTTAATATTATTGAAAATGATGTACTTGTGTTATTTTTATAAGTTAAAGACATGAACTAAATTGAGGTTTCAAACTCTACTACTGTAGTCTAAGATAGGAGACCAAACACAAGCCAGCTTTATACAGCTTACCCTCACTCACAGCACAAAATTCGGTGTCCTAAATATGGTAGATACTTCAGTAATAAACTTTAAATTTAATAGATTACAAGTTCACCATAACACTAAACTACCAAATTAAAAGATGCCTCCCGGGCTTCCCTGGTGGCGCAGTGGTTGAGAGTCCGCCTGCCGATGCAGGGGACACGGGTTCGTGCTCCAGTCCGGGAGATCTCACATGCCACAGAGCAGCTAGGCCCATGAGCCACGGCCGCTGAGCCTGCGTGTCGGGAGCCTGTGCGTCGGGAGCCTGTGCTCCGCAACGGGAGAGGCCACAACAGTGAGAGGCCCGCGTACCGCAAAAAAAAAAAATGCCTCCCTGGAAGATTGTAGTTGAAAGTAACATATTTATATTAATATTTCAGAAAGCCAATAATTGTATTTATTTTTCATCTCCACATGCCAATCACACTAAAGAAATAGTTTAATGCCTCTGCCGTTCCCTTAGTGTTTTGTAAATCTTTACTAATTTTAAGAATTACATAATCAAGTAGTCATAATAGTCTGATATCAATATTATTCTGACAAATGTGAAAAAATATCTAAACAATAATATGTAAAGGATTTTTTATGTCAAGTGAAAGAGCACCTTCTTAGGGAGAAAAACAAGACACCAATTCCTTACTAGTTAAGAAGCAATATATGGGATTAGAGGAAATAAATTGGCCTGGGAATCAAAAGTCTGGGTTTTAGGAATCTGTAACAACTTAGGAATGCATTTAAGAGCTGTAGATAATATATCCTAAGCTATGAAATGATTAGATTATGATTGCCTAAACTCAGTCAGTCTTAATATCTACAGGTCTAAATACAAGACAGTGAGACTGTTTTGACAAGTGCCTAACCCCATGAGAAGAGAGCTAATAATTGACCTGTTTACAAAGTGCCTGACATATGGTAAGTACTCAATGAGCAAGTAAGTCCACTGAATATGAGTTAGCAACCTAATAAGACTGCAAAAGAAAGTTTAATAGCACTGAGATGATACAAAACTACATCATAAGAGAGGATTCTTCTACTCTGCATTCTCCATTCTCCTATAACAGTGTGTCCATTTGGACTGATGCCCTTTAAAAGAATCTAGGGAAAATAGATACCAAAGGTGACAATCAGACAAATCCGACTTTGTTTCAAACCACACATTTTAATTATTTATGTTTTTATGTTATTGGAGATCAAAGTGATGACAGACAGAACATATATCTCATTTAACATTTAGAGATAAAATTTAGAATTGCATGCACGTGGGTTAAAACACACCAGCTATGTCATCATGGGCCAAAAGACAAGCTATCGACAAGCTTGTTGGTCGATTATTTATGCTTAATAAGTAAATCCCCTATCTCTAAAATGAAAATACCTATTTCATAGATATATTTTAATAATTAATGATGTAAAACATAAATGCTTAGCACTATATCTACCAGATAGAAGGTTCTCAATAAATGCACATTTCAGTCACGCTTTAATTATTTTCTTAAAACACATGAGAATTTTGATACAGAGGACAATTGTGAAGCATAAATTAATCTATTTGAATCTAGAAATTCCTATCAAAGAATATGAAACATCAGGTATTTGGTTAAAGTTAAGTTATGCTTATTTCAATTCTTCCTCATCTTTTGTCTTAATCTTTTATCTATCAATATTGTAATCTAGGAATAGGATTCTAATACATTTTCTGTCTCAGCCCACAATGTAATCTATTCAACTAATCTGGATTTCTCATAGATTTCAAATTGCCCTGCCATTTCCTACCTCTCTTCTTTCATGCCTGCTTTTTGTCCTGATGAGATTGCACCATCATTGCCAGACTTCCAAGTTTGCATTTGCCACTTAAAACTAAGTTCTAATACCACCTCTTTATTGACTCTTGACTTCACCAAGAGAGCTGGTAATTGTGAACTAAACATTCCTCTTGATCACAAATTTAAAATATCTATTTTAGCAATTATTTCCTCCTAATTACTTACTTTCTTATCTATTTCTCTTACTAAACTGAGAGATTATTAACAAAATTGCTGAACATTACTTCTTATAACAATGAATTTTTCAGCAAGGTTGACACAGTCAAAAATATTTACTGAAGAGATTGAAAAAAAATGAATGAATCATAGTTTATTAGTATGTGATTTTATTGCTTTCTTGTATAAATAGCTACATATTGATCACAACATTTATATTCAAAACACTCTTATTTGACAATTTCCACACACACACACACAAAAAGTTAAAATGACATTACATACCAGGCAACCTTGAGCTTTGGAATAGAATAGTCCGTAATGGTTTTTAAGGGTTTGGTTTACCCATTGATGTGTCCTAATATTTGCTTAACTTACATGAGTAATTGCAGATATTTAGTTGGCACAAAAGCCGTTGTCACTACATATTAAGAAACTATGTATAGATGAGACAATATTAACATGTAGAACCATAGATTTTTGCTAAGGTGATAGATAAAACTGATCATTGATCTGACAGGGGATTTAATAAGGTAAAACATCATGATCAAGTTATTATTTGCATAGACTAGATGCATTCTAACTTGGATGTGCATATTTTATAAAATAGAATACATATTACTTACTAAAGCAGAACAAATATAGAATATGTAATGAAATGTTTTTGAGACTATATTTCAGGTTAAAATTAACTCTAAAATTTATTTGATTTTCTTAGTTCACCAAAATGTATAGTTGCATAAATCCTAATTTAGATAATAATTTTTAGAATATTAAGGCATGGAACTCTGAAGATATATTAACAATGTTTTTAATGTAAAGCATTCTATTTCTATGATAGATAAATAGATGATAGATGTATGGATTCATTCTCTTCTTGTCCTATAATAAGAAGTTATCTTGAGGAAGCTAGACTTTTGTAATTCAAGTTTGCAGTCTATACCTTAAATTGAAAAGCCACTGTGGAAATTAATTAGTTTCAAATAATATTACAAATAATAATTTAAAAGTTGAAAAATATTAATGTGTGAAGATAACGCATAACATTGTTGAGAAAGCAGCTTGTTCTACTTTTCAAATGTTGCTTTAAATCTTTAATTTTTGAAGGCTTCAATTAACAATGGGAACACAGATAGTTCAGTGTCTTTTTAGCTAAATGATGATACCTCATACTTGATTTAGTTGTAGTGATAATGGTCAACCTTTTGGTAATGAGTACTGTACATTTTGGGATGAGTACGGTATACATATCTTGTTTGTTAATAACAAGACAATTAGTCCATATAAAGTTTGATAAATTAAGATATTCTATATTTATTCAAACAATATAAAAAGCCACATGGTATAGCTCATAGTACATTAAAATTTAGAAAAAATATTTCCACATTTTAATATAAATCTCCCTCGGAGCATGGTCTTAGAACACGCAGATCTTACAGGTTGTTTAGATATCCTCATCTCTAGCACGTCTGTGTGAATATAGCCCTTTAAAGAGCAGTCCGTGCTCTTTGTAGACCTTCCTTGTTCACTTTATTGCAACTAATTTCACCTATATTCGTTGCAACCTTTACAGAGAAAAGTCTGAAAAATTAATAAAATAAAAAAATCTTTAGTGAAAATGTTATTGAATCAGGAGACCTCTTCAGTGGAAGGAGAGATAAAAATATGAAGAATAAAATGAAAAACTGCTATTGAAAAATACCTTAAGTAATATTTCAGTAGGAAAAAAACTCAATAAACCATAATGTTTTGACTAAAACTTCAGGTTGCAAATAGTCTTGATATTCTGAGATAATGTGTCCTTGTTTAGGATCAAATTGAAGGATTACTTTGCTGTAGGGTTCAAAGATGCCCCAGAGCACAGCATTTTTGGCAGAAGGAAATGAATAATTTTTTTTTAGACTCAGGATTTAAACTTTTGTTTTTCCCTTCCTACAAGGCCTTTGTAAAATATGCATAGTATCTTAAGAGATTACTTTATATACATTTATTATGTGTGCACAATTCTTAGAAATTGGAATTTTCCTTTGTACTTCAATGCATTTAAATACAAAAATATACAAAAAAATGCATAGAGCATGAAATGATTTTCTATATTTAGAGTGTTGGTAACATTCCATTGTTCAATATAATAAAAGTCTTTTCTATCAGAAAAAGGGAATATTAAAGCAATTATTGTTTGACACTCAAGTATGAGCTGACTGTTGCAGTTAGTGTCAGGAGTTTAAGAAAATCCGTACACTAAACCTTTAATTTATTAACACCTACTTTCATAGTGACTCATATACTCCTCCTTGTTCTTTTCCCCTCCTCTTTCCTCTCCCTCCTCCTCCTACTCCTTTCTTATCAACTTAATCTAGATGCAATTTGCATAGGAAATAATGAATTTTCATATTTAATAGTACAGTTTAGTACATTTTACAAAGTGAATTCATCTGTGTAACCAACACCAAAATCTAGATATAAAATACTTTCATTACCCCCAAAGTTCCCTCATGTCCTTTTGGTGCCATATCCACTAAATTGGTCCAATAGATTTATTTGCATATTTCAGAATTTTATAGGGATGAAATTATAGTGTGTACAATTTTGTGACTTTCACTTAATACAATGGTTTTGAAATTTATCCATGGTTTAGTGTGTATTATTCTTATTGCTAAGTAATATTTCATTAAATGGATATACCCCAATGTGTATCTATCCACTTCTTGATGGACATTTGGGTTGTTCCTTCTTGCATTTTTTGAAAAAGCTTCTAAGAATTTGTGAGTGGATAAGAAACTGCCACACTATCTTACAAAAGCGGTGTTATCATAGTACATTTCCTATAGCAGGGGATATGTGTTCTGATTTCTCCCCTCATCCTTGTAAAATTTGGTGTTTTCACCATTCCATGTAACCATTCTAGTTGACATATAATAGTATCACATTGTGGTTTGAATTTAAGTTTCCTGATAATTAATTATATGGAGTTTCCTTTCATGTGTTTATTTGCCATTCATATATCTTATACATGTTTTTTGCGAACTATTTTAGTCTACTTTAACTATTTTTAATTGAGTTGTTTGTTACTTTATTATTTCCTCTATATATTCACGTACTTAGGAGGAATGCTGAATTTACAACTAGAATAGTTCATTTGTCTACTCATAATTTCAGTTCAATTAGAATGGGCTTCAAGTGTTTTGATGATCTGTTACAGGTGGAAACATATTGACAGTTTCCACCACTTTTGAAAAGTTGACCCTTTATCGTTATGAAATGCTCCTTGTCTTGAGTTGAATTGTGTACTTCCAAGAAGATATATTGAAGTTGTAACTCCCAGAACCTCAGAATGTACCCTTATTTGGAAACAGGGTCTTAACAGGGGTTATCACATTAAAAGGAGGTAATTAGGGCAGGTCTTAATCCAATAGGACTAATCATCCTTACAAAAAGGTGAAATTTGTACATAGAAAGAGACACATACAGAGGAAGATGATATGGAGGCATTGAGAGAATGTCATTTGAAGATTGGCATTATGCTATCACAAGTCAAGGGGTGACAAAAATTGGCAGCGAACTGCCAGAAACTAGGAGAGAGTCATGGAACAGATTTTCCCTCACATCCCTCCAAAGGAACCAATTCTGCTGAAACCTGGATTTCAGACTTCTAGACTCCCAAACTGTGAAACAATGGATGTCTGTTGTTTAAGCCATCTAGTGTGTGGTGTTTTGTTAGGAACTCTTAGGAAACTAACAAACCTTCTATATATCTGGCAGCATTCTTTGCTCTGAATTCTCTTTTGTCTTATATTAATATAATAACTCTAGTGTGAGATTATTTTTGCATAGAATATCTTTGCCCATCTGTTTACTTTAAGATCTGTTTCCTTATATTTAATTTTTTTCTTATGGATAACATAGAGATATGTTTTCTTATTTGAGCAGACTGCAATTTCCTGCCTTTGAGTGTTGAAATAATTTACATTTAATACAATTTTGATATGGTTTCAGTTAAGCCTGCCACATTGCTTTTTTGTTTTCTATTTGTCCTATCTATTCTTTGTCTCTCTTCTTCATTTCTTTTCATATCTTATTTTGGACTGGTTTTATTTGTATTTCACTTTATCTCCATTATTTGATTATTAACTCACTCAATTTTGACTATGGTCATGTATATACATTTTTTTATTTATCACACCTGATCTTCATACAATATTATAGCACCCTGTATATAATGCAATGAATGCAAAACTTATCATGTCCTGGACTCCTTTTATTCTCTGTTCTCCAACCACAGTGAACTTGCTGAGTCCCTTGAATGTACAGGGCTTCTTCCCACTTAAGTGCATTCATGTGTGTTGTACTCTTTGCCTGCATACATCTCTCCTGCACACATATATAGTTAACGCTTGGATTAATTATGTTTACTGATACTGTTACCCAGAATATTTCAGTTAGAGGTGATGATGATACATGTGTATTTGTTGTTGTTATTGTTGTTTTCATTCCTTGGAATTATATTAACATGCCAAAAGAAAAAACAATAATTGTTTTATTGAAGGACATATCTAAACTTTTCTTCTTCCTACTGAATAAGAACATGTTTTTAAATATTAGAGTGGATTTAACTAATCCACCAAAATTTTGAGAGCAATTTAAATTAATAGCTCTTAAATTAGATAGAATTCCTGTAAATATCTATCAACTATCTTCCAAGAATGTGTGTGTGTGTGTGCGTGTGCGTGTGTGTGTGTGTGTGTTTCAGGTAGCCTCTAAATTACATTTATTCCTAACCTAGGTGACCACACCCTGGAGTATCTATGTTCTTTTTCTTTTCATTTTCATAAAGACTGTGTAAGCGAGTGGTTTCTTCTTCATGACCTACCATTTCTTTTCCTGAGGTAAAGGTTTAAGAGAAGAGGAAAAAATGCCTAAAGAAACTCTATTTTCCAAAGTATATTATTTTACTTTAATTTTCATAAATACTAGACCATAAGAAACTGATACATACTAAGGATATTTAGTATTTTACTATGTGATTGGAATTTTGTGATATATAATTATTGCTCTTAATTGTTTATAATGGATAAATGTGTAACGTATTCTCACATGTGCCAAAAATGTTTCTCTATATAAATATCTTTAAAACATTGAATTTTTTAAATAAAGAAAAGGAGTTTGACAGAGACTCCTACAATCTTTCATCCTTCATTCTTCCCTGCACTTCCTCATTTTACAATACAACCCCTTTCAAAATTAATTAGGTTACATGGACACCAAAATTGAGACTACATTTCACTAGCAGCTAAATAAGGCCAAATGACTAATTTATGGCCAGTGGATTGTGAAAGGATTTGAAGAATGTAATTTCTCAATCATGCCCTTAAAATGATTTGATGTCTGCTTCTTTCACTTTCTTTATGCTTCCCATGGGCTGGAATACAGCAATAGAATGTCAAAATTTATGGTGCAAAGGAAAACTATAACTTAGTGGCTGCCAGTACAAAAATATACGAGGCCCATGGATGATGTCGTGGAACTAAGCCACCAACCTCCCTGAGCTCCTGATCTTCATCTAGTTCATTACATAAGAGAGCAAGATTTGTGATTTCACCGTGTAATGGTGGTTACCTTTATTACTACAGATGTGCCTATTCTATTACTTATCTCAATTAGACTTTTCATTTGTAAAAAGCTGGAAATCAAAATGCCAAATACTCAATATTTCAAACACCAGATGAACATATCTTTCGTACAAACAAATCACTGCTTTTCATTCCTTAGTTTCCTATTTTAGTATATATTTTGTCAAACCCTTCTTGCTGCAACTGCTAAAAAGTATAGGTAAAACATGATAGTATACTTCAGTATTCATTTTTTATATTAAAAATAATTATTATAGTAAAATATTTTACTCTTCTGAGATTTTTTTCTTAGTGAGAAGTGAGGTGTACTTTTTGTTATTTTTGTCATCTTATTTCTGTACTTCTGACTATAATTATAAACTAAAACTGTCAGGATGAATTATGAATTGGATTTGGTTGTTCCAAAAGCTATTTTTTAAAAAGAAAAGTTAAATAATTGCACTTTATTTGTGGGCAGAGAATTTATAATTTAATTGAATTTATACATTTAAGAGTCACCACCAATATGATTTAAGCATTTTGCAAGTATACTTATTACAAATATAAATTTATATTTTGTTTTGTCAAAAGATAAAATTACGTATAGTCATACACATATCTAAATTTTTCCTCTGTATATACTGATCAATGTGAATATTTTATAAAAATAGAAGTTTAAAATATGATTTATTTTCCATTTAAGCGCACTGCTCTTAAAAATGTCATATAGTTGAAGGAACCTGAGATTTGTAAGTAGTCCCATTTTATTGTTTTCTATTATTTTGTGAATCAGTAAAAACTTTTATGGTAAAATGGTAATATCATGATATACATTTATTTGTGAAATAAAGTACCTATTTCATTATCTCTTTTACCCTTCGTTTCTTGCCACGGTCATATAGCATGCCTCTGAAGACAGCTACATCCACAGAAGCTGTTCAAGTAATTTAATGCTGGTTTTATCAGCCCCCACCTCACATATTTTCACAAGGATTAATAAAAGCATGCTCATTTCTCAAAGGGTGATAAAATCTGTGTCTCTTATAATGATTTATATTTACATGGAGAACACAAACGTAGCTTTAGAAAAACATAGCAATCAATGTAGAAGTTGGTTTTTAATAAGATAAGTATAAATGTCACCAGTTCATCTGCCTTGATTGAGCAACTGCGTAAAATGCATCTAGCCATTTTTCTTTTCAGGTTTATTCAGTTAAAAAATATTGTCTGCATGTTTTATCAACTGGGAAACTAAATGACCATATAAAGCATGGAAGTTGCAGTCCTATTGTCCTCAATAATGTGGAGTTTTCTCGTATTTTTTCTAATATTCATATAAATTAACTTTTCAAGTTAAAAACTGAATTAATGTGAAAACATTTAGTAAGCTGTAAAGCATGTAATACATAATTTTGTGATGACTGATACAAATTATCTCCCTTCTAATTTCTGTACATTATACTGCAGCTCTATAATGTATAACTGAAATATTAAACATGGAGTATAATACATATTTTCCGAAGCTACTCAAACTTAAGAGATATATAGTAAAGTTTTAATAAAGGTAAAAATATTATTTTTAACTCAACCTTCTCCAGTGTAGTTTTAGAAATCTAATTCCCACCTCAAGTTCTTTTCATGTTGCTGACAAAATCCTTTCTGTCTCTTAAAAAGAGTTTATTAGGTCTATCAGTTTTATTAAAATGAATTTACAGGCAGTCTTTTCTGTATGTAATTCAGACACCTTGCATGTATTTAACATTTTTTATGTGTTGAAATCTCAGAACCCCATTCCAAAACACTAATACATGAAAAACTGACTCTGACATTTTCTTGAATGTACACAAAAATAAGCAGAGCTAAATTCTTAATTTTCTACCTTAGTAAATAAGGCTTTTCTCACAGTCTAACAAGTCTCAGTAAATAGCGACTTATTTCTTCTCTGTTACCCCAAAAGAAACAACAACCAACACAAATGCCACAAAGTTGGACTCATTCTCGTTTCCTCTCTATGTTTCATTCAAAGGATCAACAAATACTCCTACCCGCACCTCTTTCAAAATATCTCCTCTGACTCATTTCCACTTTGCAATGTCTACCCTGGAATAGTTACTGCAAGAGTTTTCTGACAGGTCTCTCCTTTTCCAACTTTGTCCCACCAGTTTCTCTTTAATGCGGAAGCGAGGATGGATCTTTGTCTAAATGTTGAAAGACATCACTCCTGATCAAAACATACAGTAGTTTGAGCCTCTACAATGGCTTTGCATCTCTTTCAGAGTAAAACCTAAAGTTCCTAAAAGCCTTAAAAATCTAGGCTTTTCGTTACTGCGGGGACTTTCCTTTCCCTCTCACAGCAAACATGCCTTCACCCGAGGGCCTTTGCATTTCGCTCTTTTTAGAATTCTTTTCCTCTAAAGATCTTTATAACTCATGCCTTAACTTTCTTCAGGTCCTGCTGAAATATAAGCTTTCCAGATAATTTTCTCCTAAGACTCATAAGCAATATTCCACTCCTTATATGCCCTTATTCTACTTTACCTATTTTCATAGCACATCTCATCACCTCATTTTATACAGATATAATACATATGATTTAATATTATATAATTATATATTACCATTTGTCTCCCAAACACCAGAATGTAATCTTTACAATAATTAGGACTTTGTTCACATAGATTTTTTTATGAATTCCTAGAGCCTTGAATGCTGTTTAGAACAAACAGTAATTTGATAAACATCAGTCGAATATATTAACTACAGAAAAATAGTCTTTACTTGAACCGTCTTCAAAATCATCACCTTATCTCTCTTCTGAGGATGTATATACAGCACACTTTTGAGAATATGTACATGTGTGACTGAGTCAAAATTAACACAGTAGCTAAACCTGTATCTCTCTTCTTTTAAACATATTTCTACTTTCCATTTGCTTCCTCTATTTCTGTGACTCCCAGTAACTCATTAACTTACAATTGCAGTTCAAAAAAAATCCTCTTCAACACACATCAACTGCTGTTGCCAACATTGCAAATATTTTGTTCTTGCTAAATTCAATAAATATTTCAGTTCTTATTTGACTGGCTGGTGACATTCAATGTTATTAACTACAACATTCACATAACACCAAACTCTCTTTTTCCCGCTTCTGCACTTTTTTGGCTGATACTTGTCAGTACCCTTTGAAAGTTCTTCTGTTCTCTGGCTTTATATTTTATTCTGAAGTAGATAATGTGTTGTATATTTATATTTCAAAATAGATTTTTGAATAGTTTGAATGTTGAAGAAAAAAAGTAGCATGCATTTTTCTTTGAATCACTATTTACTATAGAAGAGAATATAATTTATAAATGTCAAATACTATTTTATTAGAAAATATGAAGAATGTAATATTTTTGAAGAACCTTTAACTGTGTGTGTATACACACACACACACACACACACACACACACACACACACACACACACACACACACACACACACACATATATTGCTATAACCTGAAGAATGTATAGAACTGGAAGAATGTATAGAATCTAATCAGAAGTATTGGGTTGGCCAAAAAGTGCCTTTGGTTTTTAAGTAAAAATAAAGGACACATTTTTTCATTTTCACCAAGAACTTTATTGAACAACGTATTCACCCTTTTGTTCCATGACCTTCTGCCATTTTTTCAGGCAACTTCATAATTCTATCTTCCCAAAATTTTTTATCTTTTTGAGCAAAGAACTGTTCCAGGTGCCTTTTACAGTCTTCCAGGGAATTGAAATTTTTTTCCATTAAGAGAATTTTGTAAAGACAGAAATGAATGGAAATCCAAAGGTGCAATGTCTGGTGAATACAGTGGATGAATCAGAACTTCCCAGCCAAGTTGTAAGTTATATGCAGTCTTGCATTATCCTGATGGAAGATTAATGTGTTTTCTGTTGACATATTCTGGACGCTTTTCATCAAGTGCTGCTTTCAGTTGGTCTAACTGGGAGCAGTACTTGTTGGAATTGTTTGCTTTTCCAGAAGGAGCTCATAATAGAGGATTCCCTTCCAATCCCACCATATACACAACATCACCTGCTTTGGATGAAGACCGGCCTTTGGTGTGGTTGGTGGTGGTTCATTTCACTTGTTCCATGATCTATTCCATTCCACATTATTGTACAGTATTCGCTTTTCATCATCTCTCACAATTTGTTTTAAAAATGGAATGTTTTCATTGCGTTTCAGTAGAGAATCACACGTGGAAATATGGTCAAGAAGGTTTTCTTCACTTAACTTATGTGGAACCCAAACATCAAAAAGATTCACATAGCCAAGCTGGTGCAAATGATTTTCAATGCTTGATTTGGATATTTTGAGTATGTTGGCTATCTCCCGCATGGTATAACATTGATTGTTCTCAATGAAGGTCTCAATTTGATTGCTATCAACTTCAACTGGTCTACCCGACCGTGGAGCATTGTCCAGAGAGAAATTTCCAGCACGAAACTTCGCAAACCACTTTTGACACGTTCAATCAGTGACAACACCTTCTCCATACACCTCACAAATCTTTTTTTTCCGATTCAGTTGCGTTTTTACCTTTCTTGAAATAATAAAGAATAGACTGAAAATTGTTGCTTTTTTTCTTCCATCTTCAATATTAAGATGGCTACACAAATCATCACCAATTTTAATGTCTTTTTTTAAATGCATGTTGATATGACATCTGCCATATACAATGTAACAAAATTGTTTTGAATGAAGTTAAAGACAATTAAGTGCTACTAGAGCCATCTTACAGAAAAAAACGAACAAACCTTTTGGCCAACCCAATACATAAAAGTATTATTTACCAAAATAACAACATAATTTCATATGAAAACTGTCAGTGGTTAAAAATAATGTTAACTCTAACATAAGGATGTTGGTTTAATGAAATCAAATGTAAATTCCATAATCATGTAAAACATGAGCAATTAAATATTTGGTAGCAAAATATGTTATTGCTACATTAATAAAGAAAAAGTCATAAAGAAAGTCATAACTTTCTAAAATTTGATATTTGAAAAATCTTGAAAAACATGTTTTTTTTACCAAAATGCAAATGATGAACAGCATAAATGTAAGTCTTTCTGTGGAGTAAATATTTGGGGCCTCGATTGTTTTTTCATATTATAATCTAATTATTTGATACTTTATATTAATATTTGCTCCCCATATATAAGGATATCTGGGATGGTAGTTGGGAGAATAAATTGCATGAAAAATGGATGCCCTCTAAAAATAGAAATCTACAATTTTTGTGCATGAAAACATGTCAGTTTCATTCTTTGAAGGATAACTATTTGACCACTTACCTCCAATAAAATGTCAAAATTAACTAAAGTTTGGTTTTTCCTGAATAAACACCCATAATAGAAAATCTTTATAGGAGGTTCTCCCTTTCATTTCTCTTGTACAAAACTCCAAATTCTGGCATCACTTTCAGTTCATTATGAGTCCCAGAATTCTTAGTTCATGAACAAAAACTTTCCTATATCTGAAATAACTTACTGAATATTCCCCATATTTTCATGTCTTAATTAAAAATGTGGCCCAGCTATAAGGTGACATTATCTTTTGCAGTTCGTTTAGATATAAAATATTTATTCTTACTGATCTTCTATATGAAGGGAAGTAAACTTAGCATCTTTTTAACTCATCAATTTTACCTCCAGACAATAATTATCTCACTATTTAAAACATTACTCGTCGTTTTAGTTCATTTTTTCTATAGTGCTCTCTACCACTTCTCATTGCTATATTCTATAAATTGACCAAACACACATTTTCATTCATTGATATTTGGTTCTTGACTCATATTCTCTCTATGCTGACCAGTCATATTACAATCTGTCCTCTCAGCTCTCTAGTCAAGATTCTGTGATTAAGATTCAAAGAGTCAAAAGTCCTCTTCTGCACTCTTTATTTGTTGCCACCCCCATGGTCACACCCCAGAATTTACCACTGATCAATACTAAGCTCTGATATCTCTAAGGCAGCTGTCACATTGTCTGAGCAGAACCTGCCATCCCTCCTGCTTCCATACTTAACTATCCCCATGTGAACTGAACTTCCAAGTTAATGCATTGTTCCTCTGATCTCATTCAGCTAAGGATCCACAGTCAGCCTGAATGTATCCTTTGATGACCTACTAAATGTCCTTAGCCCTGTATCTTTTTACTACTCCTACAAAGCAAAACTCTAATCCTAGATCAGTATTCCTGGTTTTCCTGATCCTTTTTTTTTTTAATTGAAGTATAGTTGATTTACAATGTTATGTTAGTTTCAGGTGTACAGCAAAGTGATTCGGTTATACATATACATCTATATTCTTTTTCAGATTCTTTTCCCTTATAGATTATTACAAGATATTGAGTATGGTTCCCTGTGCTATACAGTAGGTCCTTGTTGGTTATCTATTTTACATATAGTAGTGTGCATATGTTAATCCCAAACTCCTAATTTATCCTTCCCCCAGCCCTTTGCCCTTTGGTAACCATAAGCTTGTTTTCTATGTCTGTGAGCCTCTGTTTTGTAAACGAGTTCATTATTTCCCTATTCTATTTTGAACTTCCTACACTCCTAACCAAACATCTGACATCCTTATTTTCTCTCCAATCTCGGCTGATGATCTCCTTATCTAGTTAATATTAAGGAAAATAAAGTCAGGAAGAAGGCATTAGAACAGAACCCCTTTAACTTTCTACCACCAAGTAAACAAACTACAAATAAATTGCATTGATCTTTTCTTACTTCTCCCTTAAGTGAATTCTACTGGGTAAGATTACAATAGAGTTTCCTGAATTTCTTCATCATCTTTGGGCAATGCCCTTTAATTTTTCTCTGCAGGCTTCCCTTTCTATCCAGCCATTATTCATTGGAGTTCTTCAGTAATCTCTTATGTGTATATTCTCTTCTTACTTTATATGTCATCTTCAGGTGACTGTTTTGACTCCTGTGACCCCAGTTGTCTCTAGTCTTGACCACCCTTTTCACCCTCAGATTTACATACGTGACTTGCATCCAGGTATCTCAACTTGGGTCGCCGTTGAGCATCTCATATTTACCAGATTCATAAACGATATAAACGACCTTTCCCAAATTTGCCCATTTCTTAGTCTTCCCTATCTCAGTGCACAGTACAACTAACCATCTTTATTCCAAAAAGAAAAAAAAAAGCAGCCACATTTTTCAAAATCTAATTCTTTCTAAATCCAAGTAGTCAATCAGTCTCTAAACTTGATCAGTCCAACCCTACATATATGTCACTTGCTTCTCTCATTCTCTCTATTCCCACTGTCACTACTGCAGTCCGTTTCAAAACCATCCTTTTTACCTAGACTATTGAAGTAAGTTTCTTTCTGGTCTCTCAACTCAACTATTAACCAATGTCAACAGTTTCACACTAAAACTAGAGGGACATCATTTTAAAAATCAAATTATATCATTGAACTCTATTACTTAAATGTGTTTTGTTTCATGTGATCCTTAGGATGGTGTTCAGACTCTTTACAACGATCCATAATACCCTGCATGATTTTGTACATTTGTTGATGCCCGGTCTTATCTGCAGCTGCAATTCCTCAAGCTGTTTTCACTTTAGCAATATGAAACTACATTTGGTTTTTGAAGATTATGCTCTGTCCTGCTTTAGAACCTTCACGACACTACTTTTGCTCTCTTTCTTCTCCTTCATTATGTTACCCAATTCCTATTAGTCTTTTACGTCTCATCTGGAGCTGCTGCTCCAGACCAGGCTCATTCACTCATTTAGTTGCTGCATGTCTCTCTGCATCTCTCTTTTTATTATGCTTATTGTGCTTAAGTTATTTGTTTTTCTTACAGATGGCAAATACCTTTCTGGGCAGGAATGTGCTTGTCTTATTCATATCACTATCTCTGGTATCTGTTACAGTATAATATTGTTGTCTAGTGCGTCTCTTGAAATAATGCCTAATTTTGCTTCAAGCTTGCATTTTATTTTTTTGTGGGATGTGTGTGTGTGTGTGTGTGTGTGTGTGTGTGTGTGTGTGTGTGTGTAGTTTAGTGTATGTGGATATTATTTCATTTGCCTTTTTCCCTTGTACTAGAATTTTAGCAAATGGTGGTCTAATTTAGCTCCCTGGGTAAGGCCATGTATATCCTCTTGTTTCTAGTAATTTTCCTATGATTTACATTCATGGGGAAAGCATTTAAACCACCCATTTGAAATGTTTATTGTTTGAAGTAAATTCTTAGTAAGAACTTCATCCTCATCTTTCTTTGTGTTGACTTAAACATACCAGGTGCTAAATAAATTTAATTTGTAAATAATTCAATAATTAGACATTATCTTGACTGGTTTGCTAAATTGTATTTCCTCTGCCTCTGTAGGCCTACTTTATAATGCCAGATAAATATACATATACACTAATATTGAGAAAATGATATGTTGACATAAATTCTGTGGCACTGAAACCGAGCAGGACCCTGCGGGGCTCCAGAGCATGGAAGCTTTTTGGTCCCCAGTTTCCTGTTTGTAGGGAAAAGACTCCAGCCTCGTGACCTTCCCTGAGTTCAAAGGGCAGGTTCAAACAGTTACTAATCAGGGAAGGGATAGGTGCAGAGACAAGGGAGGAGCAGCCAAGAAACAACAGTGCAGCCTTGGGGCAGGGTCCTGGTTTCACCTGAAGGGATACAGGTAACAATATCTTTCAGCTCTTTACAAAACTAAAAGCCCCAACAAATGGAAGATGTTAGCATTCTTCATTGCAGAGAAGATCACAGTTTGATGACCTCCAGAAGCTCATCAGGAGACTACCTGAGGCCAGACTAAAGGAGCACAGGCCCTGCACACACCCTGATCCTTATCAGCAACCCCACCCTTGACCCATTGCTATAAAACTCCTCACCAAATCCTCCCATGTTGGGACACACAGTTTTGAGAGGCATCAGCCTGCTGTGCCCCCCTTTGCCTGGAAATACAATAAAACTATTCTTTTCTACTTCACCCAAAACTCTATCTCCGAAATTCAATTTGGCACTGAGGCTGAGTTTTCAGCATCAATTTGCACAGAGGCTGAGTTTTCAGCATCAACGTGATGTGCACTAAATTGCACGTAACAGCAAAATTTGGTGATCTTTAATTCACCTGTAGTTTTTCCTGATAATATGTGTGTGGCCAGGACAGTATATTTGACCTCATGTTAGGTGGAACAGCTACATTAATAAGCTCCTATGAAGCAAATGGGCCAACTATTTCCCACCTATTTAAGTCATCTTTAAATAGATATAACTAAAATATGTTGTTCCCTTAGATATTATGAATTCTTTTAAGGGTGATCTACAGAACCATTTAAACTATTATATATTTTCTTATAAAAAGAATAATAATTTGTATTCTTACAGCATTGCTAATTCCTTAAACTTTAAATTATTAAACTAATTAAATAGCAAATCCAAAACAAATGATTGGTTTTAATTCTCCTCATTTTATATGTGAAAATGACTGAGCCTAAAAATTATTATTTATATACTTTTCTAACCAAGATTTTAATTAAAATAAGTTTTATGAGTTTACAGTATGAAGTTAGTATATTAAAATGTGGTATTTTAATGTAAAATTTAAACTATAACCTGTGCTCATAAGACAAATGTAAGATATTTAGAACAAAATATAATTTGAGTTTAGCTACTGAGCTACCAATGAATAAAATGTGAATTTCATTGCTGGCGTGCTGTCCTAACTGAATAAGTTAGTGCATCTTTAAGTCAGCAGAATGCTGGTACCTGTTTTGCTGTAGCATAACATCTGACCTTGCTCAGCTGCAGGCAATAAGACACTTTCAGATTCAGAGTCAGTCCTGCCCAGTCACTGAATATTCTGTTTCAAGCACTCACTAGTTAGTGGAATATGACATTTTTGTTATTCACTGAAGCCCAATATCTGATTTGAGATAAGAACTGATAACTCCTTGCCATGAAGCCAAATTCTTGTTCACACTTCTGCATTATTTTCCTAATCCACAGGAATAGGTTTCAGTCTTTGTTTCTTGATTTTTAATTTTTTTCTTAAGGTAATCCACTTATGGGATCTCCTCTGAATCACTTTTTATCTGGCTATAACCTTTCTACCTATGACCTGCACATTCTTCTCTTTGTGAATATATTCCAAAGTATTAGGACCATCTAGAATGAAGATAGTGCTTCTGGATTAATTCTGAATAGAAGTGCTTCCTAAAGCCCTCTGGCCAAGACTGGCAAACTCCACACCATTTCCCTTTCCTTTTGAATCTATAGCTAGTTGATATTTCCCAGCCTTACTATGGCAGGTAATATAGTTCTAGTCAATGGATATGGGTGTATGTGATATACATCTGTGTAGTCTGGGTACAGAAAAATTCCTATATAGTGACCACTCTCTTCCACATGCACTGGCTAGATGTCAACACACACAGTAACCTTGGCTTTTAAGTAAGAAATATCAAGCCTGTCATTTTACGTTATTGTGATTTCAGTTCTAGGTATTTTTGCTGTAAGATTCTTTGCCATAAGCAGTTTCTCTGCAAGCAGTTTTGCCACACAGCTAATTGTAAGATAATTTTGCCCTAAAAGATAAAATAATGAAAATAAAAGAGGTACATTGGAAAGGACGTACAGAAACAGGAAAGATTAATTTAAAATTTTTAAAGATTTTTATTGTAGAAAATGAAAATGCAAGAAGTATTTGAACACATTTAAAATGTGTGTAGAATTTGTGCCAAATTGAATCTTGGAGACAGAGTTTTGGGTGAAGTAGAAAAGAATAGCTCTATTGCTTTGCCAGGCAAAGGGGGACACACTGAGCTCCTGCCCTCAAAAACTATACGTCCCAACCCGGGAGGATGTGATGAGGAGTTTTACAGAATAGTTCAAGGGTGAGGTTGCTGACAAGATTAGGATGTGTGCAGGGTCTCCTAATTTTGATGACCTTCTCTGGTCCATTTAATCTTGCCTCAGGTGGTTTTTTGGCTACTCCTCCCTTGATTAGCTACTGCTCACATCTGCCCTTTGGAACTCAGGAAAGGTCATGGAGGCTGGAGTCCTGGGTACAAGAAATGGGGGACAAAAAGGCTTCAATGCCCAGGAGCCCCACAGTGTCCTTCTCGGTTTCAGAATCATGGCAATAATGCCCAAATAACTGATTTTATTCTGTGGATTGTACCTAAGCACTTATCTTTAGAAACTTTCCTTCATAATATTATACATTTTTTTTTTTTTTTTGCTTTTTGTTTCCTCTCCTCATTCGGTGTTGCACTTTTCCCTTTGTGCTAAAATTCCTTTCTTCATTAAGACAAGTATCTGTTTCCAAACACTAGGATGCATATCTGTAACTGAGCTTTGTATTGTGCAGTGAAAGTCTTCTACACTGCTGTGTGTTCTAGGAATACTGTCACATGTCCATTGATAGCCAGATTCTGTGCCAAATACCAAAATTCTGTCTACATCACATTCTCCGCTATCAAACAGCAAAAGATTTTCATCATTTTCAAGAAACTTATACTCTTCAGGAATCACTTAACTGTTTCTTTGTTGGGAATAGAAGGAGCTTAATTCTTTTGCCTCCAGCTGCTAATATTGAGTGATAGATTTGGTAAAGACAGCACTGGAGAGCAAACTGTTGTTATCGAAATTAGCTAAGGAATTAATAATGAATGCTCTCAAAGACTGTTGTGAATTTTTTTTTTTTTTTTTTTTTTTGCGGTACGCGGGCCTCTCACTGCTGCGGCCTCTCCCGCCGCGGAACACAGGCGCAGGCTCAGCTGCCAAGGCTCGCAGGCCCAGCCGCTCCGCGGCACGTGGGATCCGCCCAGACCCGGGCACGAACCCGCGTCCCTTGCATCAGCAGGCGGACTCTCAACCACTGCGCCACCAGGGAAACCCTGTTGTGAATTTTATATTTGCCATAGCTTGGTCAGCTTTTGGTTTTGATGGGTGGAAGGGAATGACTGTAATCACCAGAGGATTTGCAAACTGATATGTTATCATTTTCTAGTACAGTGTGCAATCTGGCTTTACACTCTCTAATTTCATACTTCCAGTAAGTTTTCTTATCACCTTACCTTCTAACAAATTGATATACATAGTTGTTATCATGCACTATTTCAAGAATGCATGTCTACTCATCACTATAGACCACTAAGATTTATATAATGCAAAAACGGGAATAGTTCATCAACAAAGAAATGAAACCAGTGTCAACCAACTGAAACCAAACTGTCAAGCCAAACTCTCAATTACTTATTTTATTTTTAAGGCAATATTGACTGGTGGCTGACTAGTTGTGCAGCAAACTGTGGTGAAAACAGTTTCCAGTGGAAAACACTGTGACAAAATGTTTCCAGTGAAAACACTAGACTCTGTGATGTTAAGGTTCTGTCTGTTATAGCAACCAGGGTTATCTTAAGGAATACATCCATCCACCATTTAGTTTTCTTCATTGGAAATTTTTTGCCTGAGCTCATCTTTTTGTTTGGTGATGGTATGCTGCTAAACATTGCTTGCATAAGCTTTGTTTAGACCATGCTCAGGTCCAGATTAATGCCCTTTGATTTACCAACAAGCAGGTCAATTCTCAGCATACGTTGAAGCTGAGCCTATTCAAGACATGATGAAATGTAATTTAACGTATTTCCTTTCAGAAAATCTTAATAATTAATCACTGACATAAAATTATTTGCATTGAGATTTAAGAATTGAACAAAGCAGGTGAGTTTTACTTTATGATTACTAATGACTAACATCTGTTTGGTAGTTACTATGTGCTAGGCATTGTTTTAGAACACTTATTTTACATTGATTTCATATGATATAAAACTAAGACTGTGAAGAAAACTGAAAAGTGAAATTTCCTTCATTATAAGCCAACTATTGTAGTGTATCTCCAGATACTCTAATTTTTCATTTTTTTCTTTGTATCTAAAAACCCTATTATGATTCTCTTTCATATATTTCTCATTCACTCAATTTTGGTGCACATGGATTTGCTAGACATTCCAATTCCAATCCTGCAGTGCAAGAGGAATAAATCAACTTATTGACAGTCAGCTACCACAGCCAATGTGGTTGTAACTTGCACTTGAAAATAACTGTCATTATTTTGTACCAGAGGAATATATGTTAGTACTTTGAAACACAGCTGTCATTTGAATTGGAAAATTCAGTTCACAAATGTAAATTGCCACAAGGCCTTAGATTTAGAACTAGTATAATCAGATACATTGTGTGAGATAATTTTCACACATTGGAAGACTGTCATTACACATTGAGGTAACCATTCTAAATAACAGAAGAATATGGTGAATGCATTAAGCAAAAGTGAAATAAAACATTTACCGGAACATAAGTATTGACATGCCTAAGAAATATACCAAAACAAACTTTAAATCAGTTATAGCATAGTTTTTATATGCAATCAGATTTTTCATACACAAAAACACAGTCATATAACTGAATAAATCTGAGCAAAGAATTGGAAAAATAGGGAGAGGTTTACATTTTACTGATAAGAAGCCAAGAGACAGACCTCATGGAGTCATGGGGTCATGAGGTATCACCAGTATTGACTCCTGTGAACCTATCAGATTATATGTGAAGGAAAAATTATTTATGCAACCACAGAAATAAATTCAGAAATTTTCTTTCTTAGAACTACCTTTATTAAATCTCTCTCCCTCCCTTCCTTCCTTCCTTTTTTATTTCCTCCTTTCTATCCTTTCTTCCTTTGTCTATTTTTCTCTACCTTTCCTACAGAAGATTTTATGAGTACCTATATGAAAAGGCAAAGTCCAAATACTGACATACAAATTCATATAAATACATGCTACTAAAAAATAAATCTCTTACACAAACTGATATAGAAGAAGAAAACATGCTTAGGTGCAGGCTTGTACCTGGGAAGGAAGCACCATGATTTATAGATAGCTATAACCACATAGATTATAATATAAATTGCCCAAAGAAAAGGGAAGACATATATTACAAGAAGAATCAAAAGTGAAAGTTCACTTGAATATATTAAAAAAACCTAAATATACCTGCTGAATTTATCTTACTCTCTTACTGCGCAATATGTATTCATTCCATTTCACATGTAAGTTATATTCAATTGCAATAATGTTTACTCCTAATCTAATACAATGTTTGTATCTGCAATGGAAATTATATCTAACCTTTCCCAAAGAATGGCAGGCACATTTTTATAAGGCTCCAAGTTTTTTAACACAGTCTTTCTGTTTTGATGCAAGTTGTGATTTCTGACTGGCATGTCATTCTGAGGATGAATGATAACTTCACCTTACCCAATGCACCCAAACATAATGGCAGAGTGAAACAAAATACCTCTCCTTTGGAAAAAGAATGAAGTTGGGGGGAAAACAATTTATAGCATAATCTCCATTGAAGTCTGGAGAAAAACAACAACAACAACAAAACAAAACATTCCCTGCCCAATAGAATAGTATGTGCTTAGGTCAGTGAATTTAGCTGTATCCAGATTTGTTTACTGGGATTATATCTCTTGAATGTTTGTTTACCTTTGATGAGGAAGAGATATTAGAGACTGTCTTAGTCTGCTCTGGCTGCTGCAACAAAATCCTGGTAGCTCATAAACAACATACACTTATTTTTCATAGTTCTGCAGACTGGGAAATACAAAAGCAAGTTGCCAGCATGATCATGTTCCAGTGAAGACCCTCTTCCGTGTTTGTAGCTGGCGCCCTCTTCCTGCATTCTTACTTGGTGGAAGGGGGAGGGATCTCTATGCAGTCTAATAAGAGCAATAAGCCTATTCTCAAGGCTCCACACTCATGATCCAAGTATTCCCCAAAGATTCCACTTCCTAATACTATCACCCTGGGCATTAGGATTTCAACATGTAAATTTTGAGGGGATGCAAACATTCAGACTACAGCAGGGGCTATAGATTTTTGATGGTTTTGAGGTTTCTCCCACAAGGCACCACTCCTTTAGAATCACAGCTAGATTTCTTTTAAGTACTAGGAATTATTTTTTAGTAACCAACACCAGAAACCTAATAATGGACTTTGTGGTTTTCATCTCTAATTATCAGACTTCATAGCTCTTTTGTCCTTTCAATCCTTGGCTTATTGGCTTCTGTTTAGGTCCAGAACTAAAGTGAATTGACATATGTCTCTAGAAACCATGATATAACCCACTTGATCGTAATTTAAAATGGAACCAATTTTTAGTTATTTTAGAGATTTTCAGTGGAAGATATGAAATTCCATATTGTTCAATCTGATATTTAGGAAAATCTAGAGTAGTGCTGTAAAGGAGAAATATAATGTGAACCACAAACATAAGCCATATATATACATATAAATTTAAGTATTCTAGTAGCATAGTTTTAAAAAAGTAAAAAAATAATGGTGATATTAAATGATATATTTTATTTAATCCAATATATCTAAAATTCCAAAATACTATCATTTCAAAATGTAACTAATACAAAACATATTTTACCTTGTTTACACAAAGTTTTTAAACTCTAGTGTGTTTTATATGCTTAGAGCACATTTCAAGTGCTCAATAGCTCCGGCAGTATGGTATTTCACAGTGCAGAGAGATCAAATTTTCCATTTCGTTGGATCCTATTTTTTTCCCTCACTCTCATTCATGAGTCACACTCTGTTTTGCTGTCACTAACTTTATCTTGGAGCAGAAAGATCAATTCTATTTCACATAATTATTTGGCACCCATTCCAGATTTTTGGCTTATAAACAACAAAAAAAGGGATGCTATTGTGTGTTTTGATCTGTTTTCATAAAGACCAATTTATATTGCAACTGCAAGAAGTATTCAACCAACTACAACATTTTCACATATTTCTCCAGTGTTCCAAATCTCAGTCCTCAGTCACTGCTATACCCCAAATTAAATCCATAATATGTTTTAAGTCTGTCACTTGTCACATTCTGTGCTCATGTACCTATCTTCTATATTACATATGGTGTTTTCTGTTCAAAGTGAAAAATCCACCCCTGATTCTTGTCAGTAAAGGATGTGCTGTGGAACTAATAACCGCAGTGCCCAGACATAGGGTGAGCTGAGCTAAGACTAGATTCCAGAACACAAAATGACTAAAGTCCAGCCTTTCTCTCTACCTCTTGGGTCTGCGTATCTCTGTCAGTATTCTTTGTAGAAATGCTCTGTGTCAGGACAAATAAAATGTTGAGACCTGTGCTTCACAGCTTCCCTGAGGCTATGAAACAGAGTTTGTCTTCCCAGCATCCAAATATCAGTCTGATCCTATCCCTATTTAGTTGCTTGTGCACCAAGTCATACACATTGAATGTGGCATCTCCAAAGTGGTCCTACAAGTATAGGAAACAAACAGACACAAAAACCAAAAACTATTATAGTCTGATAAAAAGAGGTTTTCTCCTTGAGATTTAGGATTCTACATTATCTACTTGACTTAATCAGTCAAGACAAAGTATCTCGGAAGAATCCTTTTCTATTATATCAACTCAGAACAATCCTAATGAACTATCTTTTTCCTACCTGCAATATATATGGTAAGATTATATTTTTAATATTTAATATTAACCAATGTGTTCTTTCTGAGTGTTTTATTAATTTTTTTAACTTACCCTTACCCTGAGCCTTGAGCCAGTATATGCCACATACTACTTTAGGCAAAGATTATCAGACTAGAGCTAGAGGTCAAAAAGCATACATTTTTTAGTCTTTTTTTTGGTTTCCAAATTTCAAAGCTGTGGTCCAAGTACAAAACGGACAATATTTTACAATAGATCCAGGTCATCTTTCTCTGCCTTGAGGCTAGATGAAGATTCCATGGGCTTCAAAATGTCCTCAAAGGAAGTACTAGGCTGTATGGTGTGATAATCATGAAGGAAGTCAGAGCTCCATGTTAGCAAGCATTGATTTTCACCAGGGAGCATCATAGAAGCCAATATCTAAAAACCACCAGTCTCCATCCTTGAGCTCAGGGTAGCTTACCTTTGCCAAAGGTTTCTTAGTTCTAGATGTTCCTGCCTTGTGTATGACTTTTCTCAACAGAAGTTTGTATGTCACTCATTAGTGAAGCCTGTCCTTGTCCTGAGATCTGTCTCAGCCAATGTTTCTGTTTTCCTGTACTGACTAAATATTTTTCAGTGACCCAGGAGAACATTTATAAGATGCCCAGAACAGAAGGTGAAACTTTGAACCCCTAGGAATTTAGTCATAGTGGAATACTGGGAAAAGAGGAGGCCTCCCTGTAACAAAGAGTGAAACTTCCTCACTATTTCCCATCCAACCTGAAGAGTAATGAATCAGAGCCTCCATCACACATATATGTAGTGAAGGACCCTGAGAGATTTGGAGGTAAAGTGACATGAATCTCAAGCAGGACATCTTTCAGGTAGATCTAAAACCAACTTCTTTTTTAACAGGGTTGCTGATGTAACCATCAGGCTTAAAATACAATGTTAATATGACAAGAGCCTGGGATTAAATTTTTTTTGTTATTAAAAAAGTTCATATCATCCTGAGAATTTCAGTATCCATGATGATTACATAACAAAAGTCACAACTCAATAGCAAAAAACCATAAACAATTCAGTTTAAAAAGTGGGCAAAAGGGGCTTCCCTGGTGGCGCCGTGGTTGAGAGTCCGCCTGCCGATGCAGGGGACACGGGTTCGTGTCCCGGTCCGGGAGGATCCCACATGCCGCAAAGCGGCTGGGCCCGTGAGCCACAGCCACTGAGCCTGCGCGTCTGGAGCCTGTGCCCCACAATGGGAGAGGCCACAACAGCAAGAAGCCCGTGTACCGCAAAAAAAAAAAAAAAAAAAGTGGGCAAAAGATTTGAATAACATTTTTCCAAAGAAGACATACAGATGGCCATCAGGTACATGAAAAGATGTTCAGCATCACTCATCATTAGGGAAATGCAAATCAAAACCACAATGAAATATCAGTTCACACCTATTGGAATGGCTATTATCTAAAAGACCATACATAACAAATATTGGTGAGGATGTGGAGAAAAGGGAACTCTTGTGACCTGTTGGTGGGAATGTAAATTGGTACAGCCACTATGGAAAACAGTATGGAGATTCTTCAAGAAATTTAAAAAATAACTACCGGATGATACAGCAATTCCACTTATCGGTATTTATTCAAAGAAAACAAAAACACTATCTCAAAAAGATATATGCACCCCCATGTTCTTTGCAGCGTTATTTGTAATAGCCAAGATATGGAAACACCTAAGTGGCCATCTGTAGTTGAACGGTTATGGAAAATCTAATACACACACACACACACACACACACACACGCACACACACATACACATATATATGAATATTATTCAGCCATAAAAAAGAATGAAATCTTTCCATTTGCAACAACATGGATGGACCTTGAGGGAATTATGCTAAGTGAAAATAACAAACAAATAACTTAGATACAGAGAACAGACTGGTGGCTGCCAAAGGGAAGGGGGGGTGAGTAAAATAGGTGAGGTGGGTCAGAAGATACAGAATTCCAGGTGTAAAATTAATCCTGGGGATGTAATGTGCAGCATGGTGACTACAGTTAATAATACTGTATTGCATAGTTGAAAGTTGCTAGGAGAGTAGATCTTAAAAGTTCACAAGAAAAAAAGAATTCTAACTATGTATGGTGATGGATATGAACTAGACTTAACTGTGGTAACCATATCATAATGTATATAAATATCCAATCATAACGTTATACACCTGAAACTAGTATAATGTTATATGTCAATTATACCTCAATTAAAAATAAAAACACCACTCAGTGGTCATTCCTACCTATCGGAGGCCTGAGCAGTGGAAGCTGCGGACCCGTCTTCAGGGCCGGCTGAGGGCTCCAGTCTCAGAAGGGAACCGCTGAAAAGGCACAGATGGCACCTGCCGCCTTCAGACCAGTCCCAACCTCAGGTTTGGTAGCGGTAAACTCAGGAGCTGTAGCAGGACCTTCATGACGGCAGCCAGCACTGCCTTTACGACCTCCACAGCGTCTTCACAGGAGGAGCGCTGAGGCGTGACCTCCAACGGGTGCTCATGGGAGAGGGGGGTCACGCATGCGCAGAACTCCTAGGAACGCCGCCTCGGCCGAGAGAGCTCCTTCGAGCTAGCCCTGGGGGCAGTATCCGCACAGCACAAAGGAGAGTCTATGTTACTAGAGTACTATAGGCAGGTTCACAGAAAATGCCTCGCATGGAATTCACGGCTCCTGAAAGGCTGCCCGGTTCTGCTGAGTGAGGTTTCAGGAGCGAGGTGACCAGCAGTAGGAGTGGTGCCCGTGGCAGCAGCAGACTTCAGCACAGCTCGCTGGATGGTCTTTCTAGAGGATTTCCAACAGTAACAACGGGGCGACCTGCCAGCAGAAGTTTCCCCCAGGTTCTCTTCTGATTTAAAGGTACCACCATCACTTTTCCTTCTGTAAATGTTCTGTTCTATTTGGAAGTTCAGGCTGATGCCAGCAAAGCGGGTTCCTGCTACAAGGAATTTGAGGACATCCTCCTTCACTTGCATGACATCAAGAGCTCGGGACATTATGAAAGTTTCCCTTTTAGTCTTGATGGGAACCCAGAACAATGATATATGACCCCTCTCCGGGCAGCAAAGAAAGGCTTGCTTCGTGGCATTGATCTTGAGAGGCTTGGTTGTGCCCGTTATTGTAATTGTTTATCAATAGTCACTTCTCTCCTTCTGAAACAGAAGAGGATTGTATTTATTCAGCATCTTAGTGTTAGATGTAGCCTATACAAAAAAATAGTAAAATTAAATAGCTTAAAATAAGGGTAAAATCTTTTTTTCTTGAGTCTTTAATTATTTTTCCTGTAGAGGCTTTAATGTTTGTCATATTTATTCTGAAAACTTAACAATATTCCAATTTCTGAATACAAGGACAATGATTTTCTAATTTCCTTATTCTCATAGTTTGACATCATCAGTATCTCCAAATCTTGTCACCTCTTTTTCTCCTAATGTCTCTCCTTAACCTTTTTCTTTCCCAAAGTGGCCTAGATCACACTTTTCAACCCTCCCTCTGTGTTATCATTGCTCTTTCGCTCTCTATTCAGTAAACATATCTCCCCAAACAAACTCCAAGCCTCCTAAAGATCTACCATATGGAAATTAACTTCTATGGGAAATCCTACTGAAGAAATACATAAACACACCCACACACCCACATTATACCTACTAAAACTCACCTCCACCACCCTCTCCCAAACACAGGCACAGTCCAATGAAGTGATACATTGAATTCATTTTTCCTAACCTGCATCATCATTTAGCACTTCTTAATATAACACTCCTCAGTTATCCATACCATGTTCCGAAAAGTCATTCCAAGTATTTAATACTCTCTCCTCAATTCTTCTATCATACCATCACTCCATCATTCTCAAATGCATCACCACTTCATCAAAAACAAACAAAAAACAAGCAAACACACCAGTCAATTAATTGGAGCTTCACTTAAGTTATTCTTTTCCACCTACCAAACAAATGTCTATTCTCTCTGATCCTTCCCACCTGCCCTCCAATTTTATCAGTGGTTAATACTTCCATCTTCCTTCTAAATTACATGATGTCCTGCATATATTCTTAAATTTCTCTAATTTAAAACAAAACAAAAAATACTCAACTCTATGTCCCCCTTTAGAAAGGGCATTCCAGTTGGACTGCTGCAATTAAATTTAAGATACAACTGGAAATAGTTATCTCCGAAGTCTAGTGGGTAACCTGGAGGAACTTCGAGTAGTTTGGATATCCCGGGCTAGATGCCTTTAGCAATAAACCATTTTACTTGGGTTTCATAAGACTCATCAGGTTCTGTAAACATGCTCTATGGTGTGCATGATGACATCCAGGAGAAATCGTGCCAAAGTGATCAAGGAAAGACTATGAAGTTTGGAAACTTAACCTTTGCAGCCAGCTGCAAAGAGCACTACTATTGATGATAGACAAGAGCCCCAGCCATGGAGCTGCTAGAAAATTTATATTCCAGCTGTCAATAAAAATCTGTAGTCCAAGGTAGCAGCAGGTCTGTGTGGAAAGGCAAGGTAAATAATTTCAAGTTCACGATCTACATTTCTTGATCAGGAATTGAATTTACTCATTTAAGAAGAAAATACAGTGCTAAAAATATGTTTGTGTAAGCAGTCTCACATTTTTCACTTCTTAAAATTAAATACTGAAATGATTTCATTGGCACATTTGACCCAAGTACAATTTTCAGTACTTTTCCTAATAAGTTATATTTCATTGTTCTTAAGATAATTGTATGATGTAAAGAAAACATGATTGATATTTTTTAACAAGCTCCCTACATATGTCCCTAAATTCCCACATTTAGAGGATGTCTTCTTAAATTCCCCCACAGTTTTCTGTGGTGTGCCATGCAAATAGTATCACTTTTATTGAATGTTGTGATGTGAAAAAGTTGGGAAACATTACTTCAGTACCTCATCTCTCACCTTCCCTTCTTAGCTGAGCTTTTCAGAAGAGAATCTTGACAATACATTTATTTTATCACCTGCAATTCGATACTAAGCCCACATAACTATACATTAATAACCATGGCTTCATTACAAAACAATTTGGGATTATCAGTAATCTCCTGGTGGCCAATGCATCAGACAATTCTTGGAATTAATATAAGCACTCTCTCCTGAATTTTTGGCACCATTTACAACTACCATCTGATTCAAAAATTGTAGTCTTGACTTTTGTGACACCGTTTTTAACCCCTAAACTATTTGCTCTTCCTTATCCCGCTCCATTGTGAACCTATTTTCCTTCATTTGACATTTGAATGATGGGATTCACCAGGGTTTCCCTTCAGTCATCTTGTTTTGTGCTACGTGCTCATATCTAAATATCACCTATGTGCTCATGATTATATAATCTCTCTCTCCAACCCAAACTTCTTAAGTTCCAGACCCATGAAAACTGCTTCCTCTTTGACATAGTAACCTGTGTAGGTACCACCAGCTCAAAGTATGGGAATGAGAATTTGTCATATTTTATTTCTGATTATATGTTCTTCTATTTTACATCCTCTGGCAGTCAAACCACAACCTTGGATTCCTCCTTGACTCCTTATCTCCTTCACCTTTAATATTCAAATTCAACCAAGTTACCAATTCTACTACCTTACTGTTTCCAAATCCCTTTGGTCTCCTATAAAATAATCATTTTGCAATAATTTCCTCTTATTAATCTCAAAGCCTCAGAATCTGTCATATTGTTGCTCAAATGTTCTTTATACAACTCAAACTGTATTGTATAACTCTTCTCATATTTCTTCATGAAATCTTTATTCTCTAATTTATCTAACCTCCTAAACATAGTATATAAGATCATTTATAGACTAATGAGCAAACTCTTTGATCTCCAATATGAATGATTTATCCTCAAAATTCATGTTGCCACCATGCGAAACTAATTGAAGAAAAGCAAATGCATGCGTAAACCTCTCATGTCTCTGGGCTATCACTCCTCCTGGACCGACCTTAGTGATGAACCTCACTCTTTGCTTGATCTAGTTATTGCCTCTGCTATAAAACTTCAGTTTAGACGTCACCTCTTGTGACTTGTGGAAATTAAGCCTTCACTATTCACACAGCCTTTCTTCTTTGTATGCTTGATGCTTTCCTAATCATTCTGCATTATATGACTTTATTTTCATTAGTTTCTTGAAGTCAGTAATTTTTGGATGTCATCTAGATATTTTCAGCAAAAGCATATGACATAAAGTAAAATAATAAAGTATTATTTATTGGAAAAAAATGAAAGAGGATATCCTGTTCCAGCTAGAGTCTGGTACATCACTTAATCAGGTGACCTTCCTTTGGCTGAGTTTTGCTGATGTTCTCATTGTTTTACTTTTGTTATCATATTATTTTATGTCATCATAATAAGAAATATACATTTGAAAGAACAATGAAACATAAATATATTAGAAAATGTATAGATAAAACATCACCAATTAAGATAAAATACCTTTTGACATATAGAATTCTAGATTTTGTTCATTTTAATATATTATTAATTTTTACATTTTATCCAGTGACAAACCTTGGATTTTTTTTAAGTTGGCTTAAATTTGGTACTTAGATAACACAGCTTAAATTTTATAGCTATAAGGAAATGAAAAAATTTTAAACTTATAATGGCTATTCATTTAACATCACTCAATTTAATAACACACACTTAAAAATGGTCATTACATAAGAGGGAGACAAGCTGCTTGCTTTGCTAAAGGGAATTGGCAAAAGCACTAACCACATAATTTGCATCCTTCTTTGCACATATTGTGCCAGGAGAAAATGCTTATAAGGCTATTTCACTTGAATATTTTAATGTGTAATCAATTATGAATGGTACTATAGCCATGGCTTCCTTATAATAATGACTATAATAATAACAATTAATAATATATACAGTTAACAAAACAGATTCAGTTCCTCATTAGATTATTTTAGTTAAATACGTAGAAGTTAAATAACAACAGTTACGTTATATAGTAAATGCACTATGACATTTTCAGTAACATTTATAGTTGTTCATAATGATGAAGAAAAATTAATGCTTCTAGTGAAATTTGATATGAGTCATAAAATGAAAACAACAAAAAAAATACATGTAATTAAAATGCCTTATACATTGGTAAGTATTTCAGAGAAAAGTATACCAGTTCCAAATCTTCACCCTGACTTCCTTAATAGGACAAAGAAGTTTTAAAGTCTAGACTAGGTTAATTAATATTGAAATACTCATTTGATCTTTGGAGCTCTCTGAAGTAAAAACCAGAGGAGACAATAAATTTCTAAATGCAGTTTTTGTTGACAATACATTTTGTTGTCAGGCTTAAAAAAGACTATTTGTATTCTGTTGTGGTGTGTGTATATATTTAGATTATGACTATATACACATATATATACACATTCATGATCTAATATATATGCATTACTTTGATCTATTTTAATTGTAATTTAAAGACAAGTTTTTTTTTTTTTTTTCTGCTGTACGTGGTCCTCTCACTGTTGTGGCCTCTCCCGTTGCGGAGCACAGGTTGTGGACACACAGGCTCAGCGGCCATGGCTCACGGGCTCAGCCGCTCCGCGGCATGCGGGATCCTCCCGGACTGGGGCACAAACCCGTGTCCCCTGCATCAGCAGGCGGACTCCCAACCACTGCGCCACCAGGGAAGCCCTAAAGACAAGTTTTTGAGGTTAAATGCATCTAATATACCCATTGAAGGTGCCTGTGGAATTAACTTATTTTTACCATATATTAGTTAAATAATGAATTTATCAGGTTAAAAAAATGGAATAATATCTACAGCAATATATTACCATCGGCACTAGAAACTTAAAACCTCAGAAGAGATTGATTGCAGATATATATTATTATTTTTAATTTTTATCAAAGTAATATACTCTAAAATATGCATGTATACATCTCCAAACAGTGAAAAAAAGAAGCTACTTCTTTATTCTAGGCACACGGTCAGAAGTAAAATTTCTGTAATATTGAAAAATTATTCCTCAGAGAAATATTTTTTACCCTATCCCTCCATTTGTTCTAACTAGATTAAATGATTATGCTATATAATCCTTGATATTTCCTACAAAGGATTTATCACAATCTATACTTACTTTTTGCTTGCTTATGTGATTGATATATCTCTTGTATTTTGACTATTGGCTCCATGAAGATAGGGCCCATGCTGGGTCATTTCTCCTCAAGGTCTAAAATAGTGTGGCAAAATATAGATGTAACGCTCTATTTTCAGATGAATATATGAATCCAAAAGGGATGAAAAGCAAATTCGATGAATGCTGTATAATATTTACAAATAAAACAAACCATTAAAGAGAAGAATCACTAGTCTATACAAATGAACAAATAGAGCCAGAGATGGATAAAACTAAAATAAAATTAGTAATGTGAAATATGAGAAAGTAATTAGAAAATAAGTGATAGAAAATACGGCAATATGAGAATGTTTTGTACAGCCCTGTGTTAATAAATATTATTAATTATTTTAAAAAATAATTGAAATAAATAAAAAATTTCATAAATATGTTAGCAAAATGATTAAAAATATATGTAATCTAAGAAGACTAAATCACAAAAGGAAATTTTTAAATGTCAGTAAATTATAATCTGATACTCCTTCCCCAAATAACAAGATGATAAAATGTTATGCCTAGGTTATTCTGTAGGTGAATACTTACAAACCTTCAATGGATACATAATTATACAATTTAAATTATTAGAACTAGATGAAAAAATACAGTGTCCCCATTTTTTTTACAAGAGAGTATCCACATGCAAATGTCATTCACAAGAAAGTTATAAATTAAGTTCATATTTAAATATTGAATCAAAAACATTAGCAAATAATGTTTAGCAGTATGTTCAATTAATAATATAGCATGACCACATTTGTATACCTTTAGGAATGCAAGCAGTTTGCCATTAAAAATATTATTATTTACATTCCTTATATTAATAGGTTTACTAAGCTAAATACTTAATGCCAAGATATTTCTAATAACGTTTTGAAATTTAGAATAGCTTTAGATTTGCAGAAAAGTTAAGAAGACAGTAGAAATTTCCCATATTCCTCTCACTTTTCTCTATTAAAACATCTTACATTAGAATGGTATACTTATCACAATGAATAAACCATTCCATTAATGAATGAACCTAACTCAGGAGAAATATTTCAAGCCAGAAAGAACTGGAAGGCAGTATGTGTGTGCGTTTGTGAGCACGCATGTGTATGTGAGAGAGTGAGAGAAAGTACTTTCATTATTAAAGTATCACTGTAATGACAAAAAAAGCTATACACAAATAAGATAATTAGAAATCAATTTTAGAGTCACATCTGTCTCAATTAGTTTTATCTTGGGAGATCTCTCAGGATTTCAGAGGCATTTCTGCTGTGAACACACACAAAGACAAGTCGATAAAGTAGAGAATTTGTTATACGTGAAGTAGTTAATTAAATCTGCAGGTCAGAGAAAGCTTCTGGATAATACTGATCTGTTACTTTTCCCTTCAGTTATGGCCAAGTGAGTGTTGACTAATCATAAAAGTTAGATATACCATTTGCCTTTTCTGGTTTACTCATGACATCATTGCCTGGAATGAATGATGGAAAACGAAGTATGAGAAATCACTCTGTTGGTGTCATATGTGAGTCACATGTCAGTCTGAGATGCTAAAACAGTGCAGGTGGACTAATGTTGACTTAATTTCCCTATTTATTAGCATGGAAAAGATTTGCTTATGTATGAATGAACAGTAAAATAGGAAAAAATATACCTTGTTTTGGGATAGGGTAGCTCAATATCACAAAAATTTTAATTTCCCCTATAACAGTGTATAAAATCAGTGCAATCTCAAGCAAAATTGTAAAATCAAAGTTTGGAAATAGTAAGTTGGATTTTCAAAGTGTCCCTCAAAAATATATATACCAGATAATAGCCAGAAACAAATTCTTTAAATGTTAAGTAATAAGAGGAAGCAATGTATATGAGATACGAAGAGAATAAAAAATGTAAAAATAGAAATATTTTAAATTAAATAATTTATAAATTAAATTAATAATTTAAGTAAATAATTTAAATAAATTTAAATTAAATAATTAAATAAATTAAATAAGTTACCAGAAACTGGCAACTTATTCAAGGAAATGGAATAGAAGTTGTATAAATGGACTAGATATAAGTAAAATGTAACCTTTAATAAAGTTGGAAGTTATATAAGTGAGTAAATTCAGATTTTTATTTTTAAAACTTGTCATTAAATACTGCTATCCATTTGGAAAGACAACAAACAAATACAAAATCAGACCCCTAATTTATATATTCATGCATCTGATAAATATTTTCAGCATATACTATGTCCCAAGCAGTATATTGGTGATTAAGAATATAGTGGTGAACAAAACAGATATGATTAAGACAAAAGCATGAAATAAAGACAAGTTTAATAAGTGCTTATGTTCTTACTAGGTTGTAAACTACTATGGCAGGAATACTGAGTATCCAGTATTTAATAGAAAGTGCATAATATACTAGGCTTTAAATTTACATGCACTGATTGAAAGAATAAACAGGAAGTGGAATAATAGAGTAACATTTACAGATGATAGAGATAAAAGCAAAATACTACATAGGATATCACAGAAATTTTCTTAAATTAGTGAAACATTGTATGTGGGAGAGTTATGAAGAGTAGGCAAGTTTATCCATATAAAAGTGTGGGCTTTATTTGAAGTACTTTTAAATTATCCATAAGATTATTTAATGCACCTTTTATCCTTTCCTCCTCCCCTATTTCCTGACTCCTTTTCCCAATTCATGAAGAAGTATTTACACTAAATATCAAGAAGTGCTTGAAACCTTATACATTTTATTGGCACCAGTGACTGCTTGTGGAGTGTTACAATAAGGTGATTTAACTTCAAAATTTTTATCAGCCCTTAGATCAGGGTATAATCTCTAGAGATCTTGGGGACAAAGAGTTTAAATGAGCTTTTAGAAAGCTGAGGGAAAAAGCACACACAACACACACACACAACACATACACACACATGCACAACACACACTCACACGACACACACACACACACACACACACACACACAGAGTCACTTCTCTTGACCTTAGAAAAATCTTTGGAGGTTGCATAATGAAGTCTATTATAACCTGAACAATAGTTAAAAGGGCACTTATGATCCCAGGCAACTTCTTTTGTAAAGAGGATCCATTGTCTGTTCTGTACTAATTATGCTTTGATTTGCTTGCTACATAGAAGATGTGCTTTCTATTCTGTAGAATTTCTGTGCTTGAAATTCTACTTTTTTTAAAATCTGGGTTTCAAATATATTTGAATTAAAACTGTTTAAAATGAGAAATTGATTACGTAAAAAATGTTAACGATAAAGACTATAGCTATCTTATACCTAACCAGATATTTGATTAACGTAGATAAATGTAAGTCTTTGTTTCCCAGACTGCCACCTATTGGATTTATACTTAAATAGGTTTTCATTTTCTGTACTGTATTTAGTTATGGAACTGCCTCCAATTTATTCATATTGCTTTGTTCTTTGGGAATGTTTTTGAGTTCCCTAGGAGATAGAACCTGAAATAAAACTTAGTGTTGATGCTTTATTTATTGTGTGATGTAATTCCAGGACAGGAGAAAGGGAAAAAGGAAATGGAGAAAGCTAAAAAGCAAATACAAAGTCTTCCGAGTTATTAAGGCAGGCTGGTTCTGAGGCTGTAATTGTTAATCATCATCTACTTCTCTACCACCTATCATAGTATTCCCTTCTTTCTAACCAGTAACTTGGCTGGTTTGGGTTGCCTGAGTAGTCTTGTATTTGTTAGGTTATGGTTACTATAATTGTTCACTGACAGTTATTTCTGAGCATGGTATGCAAAAAGTGATGGCCCCAGGGAATCTACAAGACCCCAGACATATTACCTTTGCCCTATTTTGTATTTAAAACCCTATATCCATATTGCAGTTCAGGATGAAGGCCCCAGACGATAATGTAACTTCCTTTACCTATTGATAATTGGAGCTTAAAGTGGCCAGATGGTAGCTGCAACTTCCAGGCAGTGTCCTCCAACTATGTCTCTTGTCAGGTATGTTCACTTCTAGGAGACAGGACTCCTAATCCAGCACACCCTAATGTTGTTGGAATGAGAACCCCAAATGGAGCAGTGAGTCTGTAGAGGGCAGGTCCTCTCCTTTGCTATTCTCTCCTGGATAGTGTTGTACACCATGCATTGGCTGCTGGCAGTTCAGTGCGTATCCTGCATTCTAGATGGCAGTGCCCCAACCCTGCAGAGTGATATTTCAAAGGTGATATCTTAGCTGAGTCTTCAATAGACTGTTCCTTCATTCTATCAGGGAGGCTGCTTCTGGAAAAGATAAGTGAATCCTGTGTCATGAACCAACTCATACTTTTTTATTTTCTCCTTAGTCTAACTGGGTCAGAGTAATTGTAGCCTCTATTCTCTCATTTGCTTTACACCTGCCTCACTAAAGCTTTTTAAATGTGAAACTAATCCTCAAAGTGGGTGGGTCCCTTGGTATCCTCACTCTTCTAGTCCTTATCATTCCAACAAAAGAATCATCTTTCAAGCTCTCAGAACTTTCTTATCAATCTACCAAAAAATTGCACTGTTGCATTTTTTAAGAGTTTGCTATACATCAATGATATTCATAGTTTGGGGACTGGATTTTAAAATTCGAGAAATATTTACTTTTTGTCTACCCTAGAAATACATTTGGTATTTTGTTCTTGTTCTTATTTTTGCTATTCCAAAAATTATTAATACCATTTCTATTTCTTACACTGACCCTCGCTCACATATTGTCTCACATGTCCTTGCACCAGCTAGGAATTTGAGTTTAATCCTCTGATATTATATATAAATTTAAGAATATTACCCATTTCAATATTTTCATTTTAATCAGAATCAGAGCCTTAAATTAGAAGGACGAAGCAGTGATAATGGTATATTGGGGTGAGGGGGTAATACTTCTCTTTCTTAATACATTTAAATAAAGCGTCACTTGATTTAGGTTTACTCTAATGCCTACAAGTATATTCCCATTTTTAGGCTTCTAGAATTCAAAACCTTTCACAGATTCAATCTAAATTAAACTAGTTAATATATTTTGTATCATAAATAATTAATAGATTTCTAAAACAGGTAAGAAAATAGTATGTGCCCTAAAATGCATTTTCTTATCTGTTATACAGACTAGCTATGAACTTAGTTTTGCAAATATTAAAGAGTACTGATTGCATATTAGTAACTACAGGAAATATTATGCTTGCCTTCAAGTAACTTACATTCTAAATAAGGCAATACCACAAATCAATTTTTATTTAATTGCTTTAAACTTTTCTCCTAAGATGTAAAGCTTGAGTATTTAATCAAAAGAAGTATTTGAGAAACTTTGGGGAAGAATATTTTCATAAGAAATGAATTTGGGAATCTATTGATAATATAGGACTTAACGAATAATTTTTTTAATTTAGAGGAAACAGCTTTGAACCAGTTGAAGAAACCAGTGTTGTTACTATAAATGTCATAGAAGTGTTTAAGAATTATACACATTTATGTGGAAATAGTAAAAGATTTTTCTGTTACTTAAGTTGGTGCATACACATTAATAAAACTGGAATAAATATAGGATAAATATTTCCTAGTTATTTGTCATTTTTTATTTTCAACAAAAATTTCCCAATATTTTACACTTAACATAAGTAGTTATGTATGCCCATTATGAAAAAGGAAATGTTATACTGAAGATTCCAATGAAAAACATAAATGAATCACACAAATATTCCAAATTCTTGTAAGTTACAAAAAATGGGACTACAGTAAGTCTCAAAAGTGCTCCCTGTGAACCTACACTTTATTGAAGAATTGTTTTCATTATGAAAGGGAAGTTAATCTACCCCAGTGCTTTGGCAGTGCAGCTGGGACTAAGAAGGTTTATCCCTGCCTTTTGGTGAATCCACACAGTTAATAGAGACTTAGGTAAAACTGTGTTGACAGGAACATCCTAACTATGTGTGGTAAATCGATGGTATTGATTTCAGTTATGTCTGATTTCTGCCTTGGGATTAGCAACTTAGAGTTTAGGCCCCAGCTAACCATTAAATATGATTTCATGGCCCCTTGCTTGCTCACATGATTCCCAGTGAACAACCGTGACTCCACTGATGCCTTAGATAATTGTGTTAGTTTAGTTATTCCTATTGAGCATAGGAAGCAGGTATCTCAAGGACATACTGGATTTATTTAATGGAGGTTTACATGAAGCAGTCAGTCGTAGGAAAACACTTGATAGCATCTGCCTTCTCTGCATATTTCTTAAATACATGATTCAGGAAGCTTGGGACAAGTGAACTTTGTACGATTTCAGGGTTATTCTATTGTGAACTGGCCTGAGTCATTTTCATATATAATAGGAGTAGCCTGTGTTTAGAGTTACAGTTCTCCATGATCTCTTCCAGGTACTAATGAATGAAAGCCGAATACCAAATCCTTCCACCATGCTGATATTTGTTAATCATACTTTTTTTTTTTTAGCAAGCTGGTATAAAACACTTACATGCATTCAATTTTGGAGGCTTGATTTAAAAAATGACTCTGTTCTTTTTTATGTGCTCTGATCAAAATTTACTTAAATGATTCATTCTAAGAAGAGAAAAAGTATTCTAGAGGCAGAATTCTCTTATCCTTAGGAACGCTATGAGGCCACCAATACTTAGATCCATTGGTTGGACATAGAAATAAGTAGTCAGCAAGCCTTGGGTTTCATTCTTAATGTTACCTGCTACATGGTTTGCAAGATGCTCAAGGTCTGCCCATTCAGGGATACAGAAGATTTCTAAATATTTTAAACAATTCACCTATACTACTAATCTCAACAAAGAGATCTCATTTTTATAACCTATACAAGCCACTAATTTCAAACTTGGTTACACACTCATAATGCTAACCATATTTAGCAAACCTTCTAATATTAATCAAATAAAATACAACCAAAGCACATGAAGTAGTCATACCGGAAGTGTGAGCTTTCTGCTTAGAATGTTAGTAGATGCTCCAGGAATATAGACTGACCTAATACCCACACAGCAGCACATTGTACATGCACAAATAAGACATATTTTGTAAGTAAAAATTTAATCACTTGTGATTCACTCAGAATAGAGCACAAATGGGAAACTGTTTATCTTCCTTTTACTTGACCTACATGAGGGAAAACAGTCATGGGGAGTGAACATTCAATATTAGTAAACAGATTTCAAACTCAGGATTGAATGCGTTAAGGAAAAAGTATGTATTCTAGGCATGCTGAGTTTGAAAGATACCTTCTTCCATTTCTTATTTCAGAATGGGGTAAATATGAAGCTGGTCATTTAGAATTAAGAGTATATGACTTAAGTGGAATTGAAGTTAAAATATTCATTTGAGGCCTTTGAAGGAAAGAGAATTTTTATAAGGGAGCCTCAGATAGTTTCTTCTTGGAAAGAGTATTGCTATCAAATGTCAAGGCAAACCCATAGTGAAGACAGCAGGGAAATTGACATTTTGGAGAGAGAAGCATGAAATACTGGGTTTCTTTCTATGTGGTTAGTCCAGTTTGTCAGTTTAATAAAACAATCAGAAATTTAGATTCCGGGCTTTCCTGGTGGTGCAGTGGTTGAGAGTCCGCCTGCCGATGCAGGGGACACGGGTTCGTGCCCCGGTCTGAGAAGATCCCACATGCCGCGGAGCAGCTGGGCCCGTGAGCCATGGCCGCTGAGCCTGCGTGTCCGGAGCCTGTGCTCCGCAACGGGAGAGGCCACAACAGTGAGAGGCCCGTGTACTGCAAAAAAAAAAAAAAAAAAATTTAGATTCCAAGCACTTTTTTTTTAACATCTTTATTGGAGTATAATTGCTCTACAATGGTGTGTTAGTTTCTGCTTCATAACAAAGTGAATCAGCTATACATGTATCCCCATATCTCCTCCCTCTTGTGCTTTTAAGGAATACATAAATGCATATGACTGTAACAGCCAGTATTCTGTATCATCACAGCAATTAAACATGACTTTTGTTAACTTCATGAGTCCTAGCAGGAACAGGAAGAGAAGAAAGTCCTCAGTAAGGCCATGGTATTGATTCATTTCTGCATATAAGTAAATGAATGTGTGTGTGTGTGTATATATATGTATATATATATATGTATATATATATACATATATATACATATATATGTATATATATATAATGCATATCATGTGCGTGTACATATTGCAAGGGGGTTCCGGAGTCCTGGTGACTTGACTTGACCTTGCCAGTAACTATACTGTATATCTTATCAAGCAAGATATTTAGACTCTGTGGGGCTCTGTTTCCATTTCAGTACGACTGCAGGAGAGGAAGGCCTAGGTCTATGAGGTCACCCAGGTTCTAGTATTCTTTGATTCTCCTTATCTTTAATTTAAAACTAAATTTTTCTTTTAAAACTTTGTGTTCTCTGTAGATTATCATCAATGGCTGACACTCAGAAAAATAAAGTTTGGAAGGCTGGAATTCCTCGATAGCTTTGCAAGTGTTTGCCTCTTGTAGAGTTGTATTTCCAGAAACTTACAGCAGGAAACTGTCGTGCCTTTAAGTCCTGCCTTAAAACAAGATAACACCTTGCTACTCAAAGAAGGTAGGAAAATGAAATACGGAGTTATGTGATTTTTCTTATCAAATACTGATCATATCCTCAACGGCAAATATGTTTTATAATGCTTTAAAGTAACTGGGGTTTTTTATGACTACATTGTGTGAGCATCTTGTTTGTATGTGTGTGAACCTGCAATTTATGAGATTATGTTTACTGAAAATTATCATGAATATTCTGGATCATTAAGGAGTAAAAACAAAGGAAACTTCACTAAATAAAGAAAAATTCCCCCAATCTGGCCTATAATTAGAGTGAATTCATGAGCTACATTGCTTTTTACTTAATATTTTAAAGGGATTCATGGCAGTTGTCTGCAGAGAGGCTCATTTTTTATGAAATGGTGAATTGAATGGAACAGTGGAATATCTGCCACAGTCACTTCTTCCTTTGCCCCCTGCTACTAACATAATTTCAGCCCTTCCTTTACCCTTAACCATGTCCATGTTTATTAGGAAGGGGCTCTAATAATTGGAGAGTTTACACTACAGTATTCTTGATCTCAGTATGATACGTTAAAGATGTAGCTTCTTGGCACACTGAAATTAGCCTCTTGTCCACAGAGTTTATTTCTGTTAAAGCCTACAATCTAAGCAGGATATAATAATTTCATAAGAAATTAAATGAATATGGAAATTAAATGAACATTTAAGTATCAAGCAACTGTGATTCAGAACACAATCATACATTTGTACTCCTTTTAAAATTCTGACATGAGCTATTTAATCATTCATGATTTATAAATGTATATTTAAATAATTTATTATACTGAAAAGGACACAGCTTTTTAAATTTTGTAATTAAGCCTACATGTATAAATTTTAAAGACTTACACTTGTCAATTTGCTATGACATTCTAATATAATCGTACCTTAATTATCACAACTCACTATTATTTTTCTTGGCTATTTTAAAAAGTTCTTTCTGTCCTTTTTATCCCAAATAATTTTATTGCCTCAGAAACCATCTTAAAAGTGATGTTTTAGAGATAAATATATAGTTTGTGATTTGAGGGAAATCTTTATCTACTTGAAGATATGTCATTTGCAATTTTAACTATGTTGTTAAAAATTTTGAATGATTTCTTTCTATAAAGACAACCATTAACACAGTGAAGTAAATTTGTATTTTATTGTTAACAGGAAAGGGTAAGTTATAAATTACTATGTGTATTATAATTGTTTTACTATAAATATTTTATGCAAATACATGCATACAAACCAAGAAACGATTTTGGTAATATTTCTGCTTATTATTTAATCAAAACTTTTATTATTTACTTTCTAGTTTTCATTTAATTTGTAATACACATATTTTGAAGGAAATAATTATTAAAATCATTAGGTCAAATATTAAAGTTAAAATGCCATATTAACACTAGGAAAGAACACACTATGACTCCATTTAGTGAATTGCTTCTTAATCTTAAATCTCAGTTTATTTCTTCAAATCTTCATAATATAGCTTACCTGTTGTCAGAATGTCTTAATTAATCAATATTTTAATTATGAATATTTACTGTTGGGTAAAAATAAACATTTATATAGACACAAAAATACTTCTATAAATATTTATGAAAACAATTCTATTTTATGTTAGTTTGAAAATAAAGGTTGTTATTGCATCACACAGTCTACAAGCTATTGAAGTAGAGATATTTGTTGAGATGGATTCTAACGACTATTATATGTTAAATGAGAATTACTTTTAACAGACAAAAAAACAATTTATATTTGTAATACATGAAACAGGCAAATCCTTAACATCTCTATATTCAAAATAAATAAACTCTCTTTATAAGCCAATAAGAGAATAACTCAGAAAGCTAAAGGTAAAAGACACAAAGGTGATGAAAAGACAATTCACGGGCGAAAATTCAGTGAATAATACACACCTGAAATGTGAATGTAACATAGGACATTTTGATTCTAAAAATCAAATAGTATTTTTTAACTTATATTGCGAAATATCGAAAATGTATTTTTTCCAGTATGAGAAACATTCACAAAATGTTTATATGAGTGAATCAATGCAATTTGTAATAAGTTCACTTAAGAAAATTAAAAGAAAAAAAGTAGGCTGAACAAGGAAGGGCCCTCAGATGACACAGCCAGATAGCTGAGGTCTAAAGATGAAAAGAAACCTGTGTAGGGGAAGAAGAATTCTCCTCCACCCTTCAGAGGTTCTTTTGGCTGTTCAGATTGTCAAATCAACATGAGACTAATGAACAGGGGAAAAAACAAACCTCCACAACCCCACATACATGAAACATTCAAAGACAGAAAGGTGTGCACGCCATCCTGAGCTGAGGAATAGGATAGGGGTCTGGGGCATCCAAGGACAGGAGGATTTACAGAATGATAAGAAGGACAGATGTTGGGTAATTAGATGTTTGCCACTCAGATAAAATTTATCTCTGGTAATAACTTTTTTGGAGGAAAGACCCCCAATATAAATTATTCTAGGTAGATGAGAGGGGACAAAAGTTTATCTTGAACCTGCAGGGTCTCGATTGCCTTTAGCTCAAAATAATTCTCAAGCAAAAGTGGCACATTGTGGGGAGACTCGTTCTAAACCTCTTCAACTGTCATGTGAAAAATAAGGTGACAGTGCAAGCAGCTTGTGTTGAGGAAGAGCTTGGCTTCTTCCAAGAATTATTAGAAGAATATCAGACAATATTGACCAATATTGACTGGTCAATATTTTAGTACAATATTTTATCCTAGTTTAAATTTAATTTGTATATATGCTATCACAAATATATGTACACAAATTTGTAAATATATATAAAAAAGAAATGTTTCCCCTAGTCCCTATTCTCCTTCAGTACCCCCAAAGTGAGCAGATGCCCATGGGGAAAAACAGCCCATGTTTTTTTTAGCATGACCACCACCGGTTATAACTGAGTTCCACATTCAGCAGTGTTCACTTTACCTAGGTCAAGACAGATATTCAGACTAAGCCCCTGTGGGAAAAAAAGAGTGATTCTTAGTTAACTTCAGAAAAGTATTTTTCAGTCTGGAATTCTTGATTTCAAGCCATAATATAAAACTAGAGTAGTTTGTGTTTTTAAACATATAATGTTTTTCCCATTTTTTACAGCAGAAGTGATTATTTTTCCAAATCATTTCAACTACATTCTATGTGGAAGCAAAAGTACAAATTAATTTAATTTGTAACTATGTAATTCATAAATATATGAATTTTACAAATAGCAAACATTACATTGCTCTGGAATTTAGAAAATACAGATTTTTATTTTTTTAGCTTTTTATTTTAAATTAATTGATTATTTTTAATTGAAGTATAGTTGATTTACAATGTTGTGTTACTTTCTGCTGTACAGCAAAGTGATTCAATTTTACATATATATATTCTTTTTCATATTTCTTTCCATTATGGTTTATCACAGGATATTGAATATAGTTCCCTGTGCTATATATTAGGACCTTGTTGTTTATCCATTCTATATATAATAGTTTGCAACTGCTAATCCCAAACTCTTAATCCATCCCTCCATCACCCCCTCCCCCTTGGCAACCACAAGTCTATTCTCTATATCTTTGAATCTGTTTCTCTTTCATAGATAAGTTCATTTGTGTCATATTTTAGATTCCACATCCAAGTGATATATGGTATTTGTCTTTCTCTTTCTGATTTACTTCACTTAGTATGTAATCTCTAGGTCCATCAGTGTTTTGCAAATGGCATTATTTCATTCTTTTTCATGGCTGAGTAATAGTCCACTGTTACACACTCACACATCTTTATCCATTCATCCATTCATCTGTCAATGGACATTTATGATTTAGATTGTTTCCATGTCTTGGCTGTTATAAAAAGTGCTTCTATGAACATAAGGCTGCATGTATCTCTTTGAATTATAGTTTTGTCCTGATATATACCCAGGAATGGGATTGCTGGATCATATGGCAACTCTATTTTTAGTTTTTTGAGGAATCTCCATACTGTTTTCCATAGTGGCTGCACCAATTTACATTCCTACTAACAGTGTAGGAGGGTTCCCTTTTCTCCATACCCTCTCCAGCATTTATTATTTGCAGACTTTTTAATGATGGCCATTCTGACCAGTATGAGGTGGTACCTCATTGTAGTTTTGATTTGCATTTCTCTAATAATTAGCAAAGTTGAGCCTTTTTTTTTTTTTTTTTGTGGTACGCGGGCTTCTCACTGTTGTGGCCTCTCCCGTTGCGGAGCACAGGCTCCGGACGTGCAGGCCCAGCGGCCATGGCTCACGGGCCTAGCCGCTCCGCGGCATGTGGGATCTTCCCGGACCGGGGCACGAATCCGTGTCCCCTGCATTGGCAGGCAGACTCTCAACCACTGCGCCACCAGGGAAGCCCGAGCATTTTTTTCATATGCCTATTGGCTATCTGAAAATACAGATTTTTAACCTAATGTTTAGGAGAATGATATGTGAACAGTGAACTATATAATCTGGAACATATATTAGAGTGATTTAATAGTAATTTATCTACATGTTTACTTACTTTATATTACCACCAATATTTGTTTTACATTAATGTGTGTATGTGTGTGTACATGGGTGCTATTCATTTTAAAAGATGCAGAGAATGAATTTGACCATATTTAACTCACATTCAATAAAGAAACTCAACACTCTAAAAACAGAAGAAAATTTTCTTAATATGATAAATAATATATAAAAGTCATCTATTAGCATCTAAAATCAATGGTAAAATTAGGGAAATTTTTTTCCTGAGATCAAGACTGAGAAATTAGGTAAGTTTCTGTGCATCTTGTTCTCATCATATATTTGTAAAAATATATTGAGATGCATAATCAAAAGTGTCTGTTACCTTCTTTCTGTATATAGTTTAATTCAGTTCAAAGTTAAAATAAGAGAAATTTGTAAAATACTGAAGTACAATTTATATTTTTCCAAATCATTACAGAGAAGAAACTGTAGAACACCTTATCAATATTTAAATAAAGTTCCCAGCAGGATAATAAGGCAAGTGCAATAAATAAAAATAAGCAAATTTTGGAGAGAAAAAAGAAAGTTTTATTTATAGATTAGTATCTGTTTCAAAGGCAGTAAAAATATCTATTGAAAATCTGTTCAAATTAATAATTGTGCAAAGTCAACGATTTGCGATCAATATTAAATATTACTCGTGTATCTATATATATCAACATTACAATGAAAAATTAAATATATGAAAGGAAACTAATAACAATAAACATAGTAAAATATGCATACAACCTCTATATTGGAAACTAAAAAAGCATTGCAAAGGGAAATTAAGGAAAACATAGATAAATGAAGGGATATACCATGTACATGGATTCAAAGACTCCATAGGATCAAGAAGAGTTAAAATCATCTTGAAGAAGAAAACCAATGCTCAAGGATTTGCATTGCAAGATAACAATATCTTTTAAAAATTATGATAATCAAGAAAATGCATATTGGTAAAAACATGTTCAAATAAGTTAATGAAATACGATAGAGGCTGCATACCATGACCTACTTACAACAAAGATTACGCTACAATTTAAGAAGCATGGTCTTTGCCATAAATAATCCTGGGTAACATTAGAAAAAATATATCTTGGTCCCTAAGCCATAATACAAACGCAAATGTCAACACAATAATATGTTTATATCTAAAATATATATACAAATATTTTTGTGATACTGGAGAATGTAAAGATTTATCAAACATGACACAAAAAGTGCTAACCATGAGTGAAAAATCCAAAATATTTAATTAAATTAAAAATAAGTAATTTTGTTTGCTAAAACACATCATTACAAAATTGAAAGTGTAACCCATATAATGGGAGGAGATATTTGCAATGTATATAGAATAAAAGGATTTACATCCAAAATATATTTCAAAATTTTACAAATTGGGCTTCCCTGGTGGCGCAGTGGTTGGGAGTCCGCCTGCCGATGCAGGGGACACGGGTTCGTGCCCCAGTCCGGGAAGATCCCACATGCCAAGAGCAGCTGAGCTCGTGAGCCATGGACCCTGAGCCTGCGCGTCCGGAGCCTGTGCTCTGCAATGGGAGAGGCCACAACAGTGAGAGGCCCGCGTACCGCAAAAAAAAAAAAAAAAAAATTTTACAAATCAATAATATTTTAAAAAGAGCCAGAGGATATAAAGAGACATTTTACAAGAGAGCAGATCCAAATGACTGGAAGCAACACAGTACATTTGTATAAAATACAATGGTGACAATCTAATATACATTCTGAAAAGTAGAAGTAGTGTAAAGGTTATTTTCACTGTTCTGGGGCATTGTGAATAGGATCATTCAGAGTGCTACTGGTAGGATAGTAATGTTCTATTTCTTGATCTGCGTGCTCATTACATGCATGTCATTACTTGTGAAAATATACTGAGTTGTAATGTTACAGTTTGCTTTCCACTATGTATATTATACTTCATTTAAAACAGAGTAAGGAGGGGGATGAGGGGAATTACTGGAGGGGAAGTGTAATCTATTTTACAAGTAATTTTAGAGAAGAAACTTTAGAATTATAGAATATTTGGGGATTCAATTTGAAGGCAAAGGGGAAAAGAAAAAGAAGCAAAGAAATTAAATGATAAAAAATATGAAAATAATAATGTGAATAGAATAGCATGATGATTAAAAGATGAACAATAGACATACTTAAATCAGAAAGAAGGAAATCTCTTGTAAAACAGCAGACACATGTCAATATTGTAGTTAAAGGAATGGTTTGGTAACATGTTAAATGCCCATCAGTACAAGGTTGATTAATACGTCATTATATTTATAATAATTGTTCTAGTCATCTTAAGTGTATTTTTTCTCAGATTAATCATATTGCTAAAAAACATGAAGTCATCTTACTACCCTGAAAATAAGAGACAGTGGAGGTTGAGAATTCCAAAGTGTCAGGAATTTAAGGGAGGAATTTTAAAGAGGAAAAATGCTCAGGAAGGTAAATGCCAAAATTCATATACAAATCCCTTCCTTTATTGTATAACTCATAAGCTGCACATTTGTATGCTAAGAATCCAAGATACTCAGAACTGAAAACTTCTGGGTGATTTGATTTGCTAAGTAGTGGGGTGAAAAAGAGTTGAATTCAGTCTCCCACCAATGTTTAGGAGTCTTATGTCTTGGTAAACATGCCAGGCAATCAGCTGTCATTCAAGGCCCATAATATTTTGGAAAGGCTCCTTAAACACACCTAACCTAACAAAGCCTAAAACCAAGTCTCAAAGCATCAAGCACTATGTCATCTGCCTGCCACAAGAAAACACCTAGAGAAAGATAGCATCTTACAGAGACTCTAAATTTGTCATTCAAAATATCTTTCGTTCAATCAAACATCATGAGGCTTGAAAAAAAAAAGCATCCAGGAACAATGCATTGACAACATAGACAAAAACTGAAAAATGGAAACAGCTCAACAAACCATATATTAAAGTTACTTATAATACCAATTGCTTTTGGAACTTGGAGAGAATATTGCCTATTGTTATTTTTTAATAAACCTATATTTTATTATGTGCATATATTTCATTCATTGTTAGCCATATTGAAAATTCTCAATAAAGCTAGATCGTAATATTTTTGAAAAATATTGTTTGATGAATTGTGGCTATGATCCCTAGAATTGGAGGAAAAAACTAATTTATAAATGAATTGTCACAGAAAGAGAAGGGGCATCCATATGTGACTTTAACTGCATCTAAACATACAAAATCATTGGCATTTTCTGGAAAAAAATCTGGTGTGTGTGGATACTTACAAAATCCAAATAATGTTTGAGATAAGTTAGACTCCTCAAGTTATATGCCCTTCTGATCCCTAGTGCTTGTTATTTTATGTCACATATTACTCAGAGGAAGATATTAAAAGTTAACATTATGCCAGAGCAAAATGGCCATATACCAGTTTCCTACATCTATAAATCATGGGCATGAAATCCTGGGGCAATTTCAAACATAGTCCTCTTGGGTCAGGGAACCAATGTGAAGATTCTGCCAGCTGTCTTTTATATCAATGTCCACTATACATTTTTGATCTGGAGAAATAAATTCAGAGTGGAATCCTGGAATTTTCAAGTCTACTTACCAGATAAACCCAGGGTAGAACTTCATTTATCAGTTGTTCTCACTCTGTTATAGTTAATACCTCTCTCTGTTCAAGTAGCACAGTGGAGTTTGAGTCTCCAAGAATTTTTTATTTTTCCTTTAACTAAGGCCAGGTAGACCTCTAGAAGTCTGAATATTCCGTATCTTTTAAATGCCCTTAGATCCCTGTTGAGAAAACAAGAAGAAAATACCTTATTGGGATGATTTACAGAGTCTTTACTCAATGAGACATGGCTTCCCATTCATTCAACCAGTTCAAATCAGGAAATGATTCTCCCATGAAATTATTCAAGTTAGTCACGTATCATCAGACATAGGGATTTTTACCTGTACAATTCAAGTAAGATTTTTTAGGTACTCCATCTGTTTCAGCCTTTAGTTCATTATGATCAATTAGCCACTGACAAAAATGTTTGCAGGTGAAAATACTCTATCTACTGAGCCAGCTCCAAATTCCATTGTAGTAAACATGCCTACCTTGTCTCCAATCCTTAAGACTTGCTCCTTGCCTTTTGCCACTTCAGGAACTTATTCCATTGAACTAGAGCCCATTTGAATAGTGGCGTCTCTCATAATTATTCCCTGCTTGCAGTGGGCAAATATTGCAAAACTTTTCAGACATTATCCCCACACACTACTCTAACCCTCAGTGCACATCCAAATGCTTTTTTTTTTTTTAAGATTTTTTTCATGTGGACCACCTTTAAAGTCTTTATTAAATCTGTTACAATATTGCTTCTGTTTTATGTTTTGGTTTTTGGCCACAAGGCATGCTCCCTGACCAGGGATGGAACCTGCACACCCTGTATTGGAAGGCAAAGTCTTAACCACTGTACTGCCAGGGAAGTCCCCCCAATACCTTTTTTGAAGAAAGTGTTTTCTGTGAAATCTAAGGGAAAATGCCTTTTTGTTTTCTTTATTTTATTTATTTATTTATTTATGGCTGTGTTGGGTTTTCCTTGCTGGGTGCAGTCTTTCTCTAGCTGCAGCGAGCAGGGGCTGCTCTTCGTTGTGGTCAGCAGGCTTCTCATTGCGGTGGTTTCTCTTGCTGCGGAGCACGGGTTCTAGGCACGCGGGCTTCAGTAGTTGTGGCAGGCGTTCTCTAGAGTGCAGGCTCAGTAGTTGTGGCTTGTGGGCTCTAGAGCACAGGCTCAATAGTTGTGGTGCACAGGCCTCATTGCTCCACGGCATGTGGGATCTTCCCGGTCCAGGGCTCGAACGCGTGTCCCCTGCATTGGCAGGCAGATTCTTAACCACTGTGCCGCCAGGGAAGCCTGAAAATGCCTCTTTGGGTGTTAAGCAATTTGCATGCACATCAATAGTCCTATCCCCATAAGCTCCGTGATTCCTTCCTACATATTACATGGAATTATGCTCTTTCAAACTCATTTAATATAGGCCATATTTGAAGCCACACTTTAGTCAAAAAAACAAATTAATCGTTAGAACCACTTCCAGCTATGAAGCTAACACTGTGAATTCAGAATACTTAATCTGTATATGTAATTAAACCCATTTGGACAAGCTCAGCCTAATTCAATGTTAATGCTCCTCCTTCCCTGATCCAGCATCCTTAGAATCTATTTCTGCATGTACTCCCATGATCTTGACAGCATAACTTGTTAAAATGATACTAGATTTTTAGTGTGCTGTACCCCAGTGCATACTTTGTACTTGCATCTCCCCCCAAATGAGATCTACTTAAATTTAAATCTAATTATAGGTATTGTAGCCATGAGAGATGCTAAAGGTAAGTTTTGAGGAAAGATGTTTACAAGACAATTGGCCAAGTGAAATCATTAGAGAGAATTAAACAAAGGGAAGTTAACTTTAGAATGGGAAGGAGGGATTGCTTCCCCAGGAAAAGAGGTTCAAGGCACACAGATTCGTCAGAATTCCCCATATTGTCCCACTGCTATCCAAACCCTAGTTTGCTAATTATAGGACTGGAAAGACTGTGAATTGTAATTCAGCAATGTGTAGACTCCTAATCTGTGTCTAATTTTCTGAAATATTTGCATTATGGCTAATAAGAGCTGAGAATTTCAGGGAAATCATAGATGCTCTCATTCTTTGATCATGACTTGAAATGGATATTTAAATTCATGACATTGTCCATTTCTTTCTATAATCGCTCAAATGCACTCAGAAAGAACTAACTCAAAACAAAGTATTCTATGCAGTATTTATGCTATAATATCTTATTGCACTAGTCACTTGTCTCTTAATACATGGATTTCCATAGCAGCTTTATTTCATTCACCTTCAGGTAGAAAATTGTAAAAAAAAAAAAAAAAAAAAAAACAGTCTTTGATACTGCCTGCTGTGTTTCTCAAGAGTCCCATTTTTCACTGCTAATTTAACTCCTGCCTTCAAATCTCTTCAGGTCAGATAACCAACAACAAATTCCTATCTTCATGGCTTTATTTTCCTGGAACTATTTTCATTCCTAAATAATGTGCTCAGTAACAGAAGACACTCTATTTTAAGTGCCTTATATTTTGATGTCCAAGTCCACATAATTGGGAAGTCTTTCTGTTGATTTCTGAAAGCATGGGATTTTTTTTTTTTTTTAACTAACGTCTCCAGTGTGCTCAGCACTACAGTGCAAGCACTGTCATCTTCAGATTTCTTTACAGGTGTGAAAACAAGCAGACCTGCCTACATTTATACATTTGCAAATAGGATTGAAGTTCAGGTTTGGTCTCACTTCAAAGCTTTTTTTTTTCCCCTGATAAAAATTGAACCTCCTGATTATATTATGTTCTAGTTCATTGTCTTCTCATGTCCCCTCTTCCTACAAATAGACTGTAATTCTGTGACATGTTTAAGATCTTTCAAATTACTTTTAATGATTTGGAGCAACACGCAGAAGAAATAAAGGCAACCAGAAATAACCATTGAAACTGAAAATATACACCCAGAGACAAAATTATATTCAGAAGATCACAAAGAGAGCCGAGAACTGAGTGCTATCTACTTAGGCTGCAGCTGCAGAGAATGAGAAAGTTTCTGATTATAAAATTATACATCTCAACTGTTGAATATTTGGAAATTACAAAATTCTTATAAAAGTAAAAGCATACACAATCAAACAATGAAGGACAGAGACTGGATATATTTTTCATGCTCCTGGCTTAAATTATATTTGTAAGCATTTTCCCTGGATGTAACAATCATTATAAATTTTAACATATGTATATTTTTGCATAATATAGCCTGCTACATGCTTGACATCTATATGAAGTTAGTAGAATTATGCTCTATTACTTATTAAACCATGTCACTAGTTCAGTTGTTTAGGATGCTTCTGACTTAATCATATTCAGTTGTGCTCATTTTCGATGTAAAAATGTTTCAATTCCATATGCCAATTGCTGCTTATTATCAAAGACCTCCACTCAAAAAAAGGTTATAATTATTTGCACTTTCACATTGAATATGATCTATGATGGAATAATTCCACTGCACATTTTATATGTAAGAGAAACTCATAAATGTATACTAGAAAGCATCAACATCAAAACATCAACTGCTATAAACATCAAAAAGTTAGAGCAGTATTTTGTTTAAGAGCAAAAATCAGGAAAAATTAAATATTCTTTAGCTAGTGAATACATAATAAATCCATAAAATGGAGTATTATAAAACAGGAAAATGAAGAAACCATATTTACATACACAAAGCAACATGCATCTGAGTGAAAAAAAAAAAGTATAGTCTTCTAAGACAGGGCACCAACAAGAAACAGAGCGCACTCTCACATTAGAGTAATTCCAGGCAGATGTACTCATAAAGCTGGGGAAGTGGGTAAACTAATGAGAGAAAATGAAAACCTGGTATGAAGCAGGCACCAGGTGACTGCTTCCTTTCGGAACAGCCTCTGCCACTTGTATTCAGTACCCACTGGCAGCTTCTGTCTTAAAATCTAATGATAAAATTCAACTTCCTTATTAATTAAATAAAGTGATAATTTAGAACGGCTAGCCCTAACACCTTTTATTTTGATTTAGAGAAACATGTTTTAGGAGATATATTACAAAATTGTAGAGACTGCTTTAAAAGAAGTGAATATTTCCACTCAGCATGTTAAGTGTTTTGAAATATTTTTATAATTTTTTTCTATTTTTCAGTGAAAAAAATTATTTTACAGATGTGGAATATGAAGGCTTGAGAAAAATTACTGAGCTGCTTATGTTACCTATGAGGAGCAGAGAGATTTAAATTCAGGGTTCTTTTCATCATGATATCAATATTCACATTGTGTAACAACACCAGAAAATTTTTAAAAATAATCTGACATTCAGAGTATGTTAACTGACTTCTGATATTCTTAAAATATTTCTAATACACAATTTTGATAAATGCACTGAGATGATCAAATTCATTTATTTTCATGCAGTAAGGATATCTTAGTCATTCATCTGTAAAAAATAATTCCTAGCTTTTGTAGACAGAACAAAAAATAAAATTCGAAGAGAGGCAATGAAATCAAACGTGATTATATAAATATTTTTAACATCTTTATTGGAGTATAATTGCTTTACAATGGTGTGTTAGTTTCTGCTTTATAACAAAGTGAATCAGTTACACATATGTTCCCATATCTCTTCCCTCTTGCGTCTCCCTCCCACCCTCCCTATCCCACCCCTCTAGGTGGTCAGAAAGCACCGAGCTGATCTCCCTGTGCTATGTGGCTGCTTCCCACTAGCTATTTTACGTTTGGTAGTGTATGTATGTCCATGCCACTCTCTCACTTCGTCCCAGCTTCCCCTTCCCCCTCCCGTGTCCTCAAGTCCATTCTCTATGTCTGCATCTTTATTCCTGTCCTGCCCCTAGGTTCTTCACAACCTTTGTTTTTTTTTTTTGTTTTTTTTTTTAGTTTCCATATGTATGTGTTAGCATGCAGTATTTATTTTTCTCTTTCTGACTTACTTCACTCTGCATGACAGACTCTAGGTCCATCCTCCTCACTACAAATAACTCAATTTCGTTTCTTTTTATGGCTGAGTAATATTCCATTGTATATATGTGCCGCCTCTTCTTCATTCATTCATCTGTTGATGGACACTTAGGTTGCTTCCATGTCCTGGCTATTGTAAATAGAGCTGCAATGAACATTCTGGTACATGACTCTTTCTGACTTATAGTTTTCTCACGGCATATGCCCAGTAGTTGGAATGCTGGGTCGTATGGTAGTTCTATTTTTAGTTTTTTAAGGAACCTCCATACTGTTCTCCATAGTAGCGGTATCAGTTTACATTCCCACCAACAGTGCAAGAGGGTTCCCTCTTCTCCATGCCCTGTCCAGCATTCATTGTTTATAGATTTTTTGATGATGGCCATTCTGACTGGTGTGAGATGATATCTCATTGTAGTTTTGATTTGCATTTCTCTAATGATTAGTGATGTTGAGCTTTCATGTGTTTCTTGGCAATCTGTATATCTCCTTTGAAGAAATGTATTTAGGTCTTCTGCCCATTTTTGGACTGGGTTGTTTGTTTTTTTGATATTGAGCTGCATGAGCTGCTTGTAAGTTTTGGAGATTAATCCTTTGTCAGTTGCTTCATTTGCAAATATTTTCTCCCATTCAGAGGGTTGTCTTTTTGTCTTGTTTATGGTTTCCTTTGCTGTGTAAAAGCTTTTAAGTTTCAGTAGGTCCCATTTGTTCATTTTTGTTTTTACTTCCATTTCTCTAGGAGGTGGGTCAAAAAGGATCTTGCTGTGATTTATGTCATAGAGTGTTCTGCCTATGTTTTCCTCTAAGAATTTGGTGGTGTCTGGCCTTACATATAGGTCTTTAATCCATTTTGAGCTTATTTTTGTGTATGGTGTTAGCAAGTGATCTAATCTCATACATTTACATGTAGCTGTCCAGTTTTCCCAGCACCACTTATTGAAGAGGCTGTCCTTTCTCCACTGTACATTCCTGCCTCCTTTATCAAAGATAAGGTGACCGTATGTGTGTAGGTTTATCTCTGGGCTTTCCTTCCTGTCCCATTGATCTATATTTCTGTTTTTGTGCCAGTACCATACTGTCTTGATTACTGTAGCTTTGTAGTATAGACTGAAGTCAGGGAGCCTGATTCCTCCAGCTCTGTTTTTCTTTCTCAAGATTGCTTTGTCTATTCAGGGTCTTTTGTGTTTCCATACAAATTGTGAATTTTTTTGTTCTAGTTCTGTGAAAAATGCCATTGTTAGTTTGATAGGGATTGCATTGAATCTGTTGATTGCTTGGGTAGTATAGTCATTTTCACAGTGTTGATTCTTCCAATCCAAGAACATGGTATATCTCTCCATCTGTTTGTATCATCTTAAATTTCTTTCATCAGTGTCTTATAGTTTTCTGCATACAGGTCTTTTTTCTCCTTAGGTAGGTTTATTCCTAGGTGTTTTATTCTTTTTGTTTCAGTGGTAAATGGAGTGTTTCCTTAATTTCCCTTTCAGATTTTTCATCATTAGTGTATAGGAGTGCAAGAGATTTCTGTGCATTAATTTTGTATCCTCCTACTTTACCAAATTCATTGCTTAGCTCTAGTAATATTCTGGTAGCATCTTTAGGATTCTTTATATATAGTATCATTTCGTCTTCTAACAGTGACAGCTTTACTTCTTCTTTTCTGATTTGGATTCCTTTTATTTCTTTTTCTTCTCTGCTTGCTGTGGCTAAAACTTCCAAAACTATGTTGAATAATAGTGGTGAGAGTGGGCAACCTTGTCTTGTTCCTGATCTTAGTGGAAATGATTTCAGTCATTCACCATTGAGAACGACGTTGGCTGTGGGTTTGTCATATATGGCCTTTATTATGTTGACATAAGTACGCTCTATGCCTACTTTCTGTAGGGTTTTTCTCATACATGGGTGTTGAATTTTGTCGAAAGCTTCTTCTGCATCTAATGAGATGATCATATGGTTTATCACATTGATTGATTTGCGTATATTGAAGAATCCTTGCATTCCTGGGATAAACCCCACTTGATCATGGTGTATGATCCTATTAATGTGCTGTTGGATTCTGTTTGCTAGTATTTCATTGAGGATATTTGCATCTATGTTCATCAGTGTTACTGGCTTGTAGTTTTCTTTTTTTGTGACATCTTTGTCTGGTTTTGGTATCAGCATGATGATGGCCTTGCAGATGAGTTTTGGAGTGTTCCTCCCTCTGCTATATTTTGGAGGAGTTTGAGAAGGATAGGTGTTATCTCTTCTCTAAATGTTTGATAGAATTTGCCTGTGAAGCCGTCTGGTCCTGGGCTTTTGTTTGTTGGAAAATTTTTAATCACAGTTTCAATTTCAGTGCTTGTGATTGGTTTGTTTATATTTTCTACTTGTTCCTGGTTCAGCCTCAGAAGGTTGTGCTTTTCTAAGAATTTGTCCATTTCTTCCAGGTTGTGCATTTTATTGGCATAGAGTTTCTTGTAATAATCTCTCATGATCCTTTGTATTTATGCAGTGTCAGTTGTTACTTCTCCATTTTCATTTCTAATTCTATTGATTTGTCTTCTCCCTTTTTTTCTTGATGAGTCTGGCTAATGGTGTATCAATTTTGTTTATCTTCACAAAGAACCAGCTTTTAGTTTTGCTATTGTTTCCTTCATTTCTTCTTCATTTATTTTTAACCTGATCTTTATGATTTCTTTCCTTCTGTTAACTTTGGGGTTTTTTTGTTTTTCTTTCTCTAATCATTTTAGGTGTAAGGTTAGGTTGTTTGTTTGAGATGTTTCTTGTTTCTTGAGGTAGGATTTTATTGCTACATACTTCCCTCTTAGAACCGGTTTTGCTGCATCCCATAGGTTTTGGGTCATCATGTTTTCATTGTCTTTCTTTCTAGGTATTTTTTTATTTCCTCTTTGATTTCTTCAGTGATCTTTTGGTTATTAAGTAGTGTATTTTTTATCCTCCATGTGTTTGTAGTTTTTACAGATTTTTTCCCGTAATTGATATCTAGTCTCATAGCGGTGTGGTTTGAAAAGACACTTGATAAAATTTCATTTTCTTAAAATTATCAAGGCTTGATTTGTGACCCAAGATATGATCTATCCTGGAGAATGTTCCATGAGCACTTGAGAAGAAAGTGTATTTTGTTGTTTTTGGATGGAATGTCCTATAAATATGTTAGGTCCATCTTGTTTAATGTATCATTTAAATCTTGTGTTTCCTTATTTATTTTCATTTTGGATGATCTGTCCATTGGTGAAAGTGGGGTGTTAAAGTCCTCTACTATGATTGTGTCACCGTTGATTTTCCCTTTTATGGCTTTTAGCATTTGCCTTCTGTATTGAGGTGCTCCTATGTTGGGTGCATAAATATTTACAATTGTTATATCTTTTTCTTGGATTGATCCCTTGATCATTATATAGTGTCCTTCTTTATCTCTTGTAGTAGTCTTTATTTTAAAGTCTATTTTGTCTGATATGAGAATTGCTACTCCAGCTTTCTTTTGATTACCATTTGCATGGAATATCGTTTTCCATCCCCTCACTTTCAGTCTGTATGTGTCCCTAGGTCTGAAGTGGGTCTCTTGTAGACAGCATATATACGGGTCTTGTTTTTATATCCATTCAGCCAGTCTATATCTTTTGGATGGAGCATTTAATCCATTTACATTTAAGGTAATTATCGATATGTATGTTCCTATTACCATTTTCTTAATTGTTTTGCGTTTATTATTGTAGGTCTTTTCCTTCTCTTGTGTTTCCTGCCTAGAGAAGTTTCTTTAGCATTAGTTAAAGCTGGTCTGGTGGTGCTGAATTCTCTTAGCTTTTGCTTGTCTGTAAAGGTTTTAATATCTCCATCAAATCTGAATGAGATCCTTGCTGGGTAGAGTAATCTTGGCTGTAGGTTCTTCCCTTTCATCACTTTAAATATGTCCTGCCACTCCCTCCTGGCTTGCAGAGTTTCTGCTGAAAGATCAGCTCTTAACCTTATGGAGATTCCCTTATATGTTATTTGTTGTTTCTCCTTTGCTACTTTTAATATTTTTTCTTTGTATTTAATTTTTGATATTTTGATTAATATATGTCTTGGCGTATTTCTCCTTGGATTTGTCCTGTATGGGACTCTCTGTGCTTCCTGGATTTGATTGACTAATTCCTTTCCCTTATTAGGGAAGTTTTCAACTATAGTCTCTTCAAATGTTTTCTCAGTCCCTTTCTTTTTCTCTTCTTGTTGGACCCCTATGATTCGAACGTTGGTTTGTTTAATGTTGTCCCAAATGTCTCTGAGACTGTCCTCAATTCTTTTGATTCTTTTTTCTTTATTCTTCTCTGCAGTAGTTATTTCCACTATTTTATCTTCCAGGTCACTTATCCGTTCTTCTGCCTCAGTTATTCTGCTATTGATTCCTTCTAGGGAATTTGTAATTTTTTTATTGTGTTCATAATTGTTTGTTTGCTCTTTAGTTTTTCTAGGTCCTTGTTAAACGTTTCTTGTATTTTCTGCATTCTATTTCCAAGATTTTGGATCATTTTTAGTCTAATTACTCTGAATTCTTTTTCAGGTAGACTGCCTATTTCCTCTTCATTTGTTTGGTCTGGTGGGTTTTTGCCTTGCTGCTTCATCTGCTGTGTATTTCTCTGTCTTCTTATTTTGCTTAACTTTCTGTGTTTGGGGTCTCCTTTCCGCAGGCTGCAGGTTTGTAGTTCCTGTTGTTTTTGGTTTCCACCCCCAGTGGCTAAGGTTTTTTCAGTGGGTTCTGTAGGCTTCCTGGTGGAGGGGACTAGTGCCTGTGTTCTGGTGGATGAGGCTGGATCTTTTCTTTCTGGTGGGCAGGTCCGTGTCCAGTTGTGTGTTTTGGGGTGTCTGTGACCTTATTATCACTTTAGACAGCCTGTCTTCTAATGGTGTGGTTGTGTTCCTGTCTTGCTAGTTGTTTGGCATAGGGTGTCAGCACTGTAGCTTGCTAGCCATTGAGTGGAGCTGGGTCTTAGCCATGAGATGGAGGTCTGTAGGAGAGCTTTTTCTGTTTGATATTACATGGAACTGGGAGGTCTCTGGTGGCCCAATGTCCTGAACTAGGCTCTCCCACCTCAGAGGCACAGGCCTAACACCTGGCCGGAGCACCAAGACCCAGTGAGTCACATGACTCAGAAGAAAAAGCAGAATAAAAGAAAGAAAGAGAATAAAAAGAAATAAAATACAATGAAATAAAGTTATTAAAATAGAAAAATAATTATTAAAAAGAAATTGAAAAGTAATGAAAAAAAAAGAAGAGAGCAAACCAAACCAAAAAACAAGTCCAGCAATGATAACAAGCACTAAAAACTATATAATAAAAAACTATATAAAAACTATACAAAAAAAAAAAAAAAACGGACAGAGAGAACTGTACGACAAATGGTAAAAGCAAAGCTATACAGACAATATCTCACAGAGAAGCATACACATACCCACTCAGAAAATGAGGAAAAGGAAAAATATATATATATCGTTGCTCCCAAAGTCCACCTCCTCAATTTGGGATGATTCGTTGTCTATTCACGTACTCCACAGATGCAGCGTACATCAAGTTGATTGTGGAGATTTAATCCACTCCTCCTGAGGCTATTGGGAGAGATTTCCCTTTCTCTCCTTTGTTCACACAGCTCCTGGGGTTCAGCTTTGGCTTTGGCCCCGCCTCTGTGTGTAGGTCGCCTGAGAGCATCTCACCCCACACAGACAGGAGGGGGTTTAAGGAGCAGCTGATTAGGGGGCTCTGGCTCACTCAGGCCGGGGGTGGGTTGTGTGTGGGGGGAAAGGAGGGTTACGGAATGCAGGGAGAGCCTGCGGCGGCAGAGGCCAGCATGACGTTGTGACAGCCTGAGGTGTACCTTGTGTTCTCCCAGGGCACTTGTCCCTGGATCACGGGACCCTGGCAGTGGCAGGCTGCACAGGCTCCCTGGAAGGGGGTTGTGGATAGTGACCTGTGCTCGCACACAGGCTTCTTGGTGGCGGCAGCAGCCTTAGTGTCTCATGCCCATCTCTGGGGTCCGTGCTGATAGCCAGGTCTCGCGCCCGTTTCTGGAGCTCGTTTAGGCAGTGCTCTGAATCCTCTCTCCTCATGCACCCCAAAACAATGGTCTCTTTCCTCTTCGGCAGGTCCAGACTTTTTCCCGGACTCCCTCTCGGCCAGCTGTGGCACACTAGCCCCCTTCAAGCTGTGTTCACCCTGCCAACCCCAGTCCTCTCCCTGGGATCCGACCTCTGAAGCCTGAGCCTCAGTTCCCAGCCCCCTCCTGTCCCGGCAGGTGAGCAAACAAGCCTCTCGGGCTGGTGAGTGCTGGTCGGCACTGATCTCTGTGCAGGAATCTCTCCGCTTTGCCCTCCACAACCCTGTGGCTGTGTTCTCCTCGTGGCTCCGAAGCTTCCCCCCTCTGCCCCCCGCAGTTTCCACCCGTGAAGGGCCTTCCTAGTGTGTGGAAACCTTTCCTCCTTCACGGCTCCCTCCCACTGGTGCAGGTCCCATTCCTATTCTTTTGTCTCTGTTTATTCTTTTTTCTTTTGCCCTACCCAGGTACGTGGGGAGTTTCTTGCCTTTTGGGAGGTCTGAGGTCTTCTGCCAGCGTTCAGTAGGTGTTCTGTAGGAGTTGTTCCACGTGTAGATGTACTTCTGGTGCATCTGTGGGGAGGAAGGTGATCTCCGCGTCTTACTCTTCTGCCATCTTGAAGGTCTCCCCTGATTATATGTTTTGGTGTAACTCTACTACCTGCATAGATTCAATTCTCATGAGAAAATGGGATTTGTATAATAATATAGCGTTTACTTAGTCAAGATAGTTCAAGAAATATCATTTTCTACTTCATCATTCCATTCGTTTTTCTTTGAAAATAAAAATCTTTGAGGACATGTAGTCAAACTGAAGACCATTGGTGGAAACAGCAAATGAATTGGTCAATATTTGGCAGTTAATTTCCTCAGTATAGTTGCTAATATTTACCCATCCTCAATCTCATTCAGTAGATTTATGTTTTCTGGATATACACATAACTATTAATCCATTAACGTGTGGTGTCACTTCCTAAAACTGGACTACCATCCCAGATTTATCTGTACAGTACCATAGTTTCTGAGATAATGATACAAATAATTTTCAGTTAGCCAGTGAGCTTTTAGAATATTTTGCCACAGAGAATCTGATTCTTTGCATTCAATTAGATTCCCCTTTGCTTTGATTAGATGAATGAACAAAAAACACTCTACCTTTCTACAAAAAACAGTAGTCTGGAATGGTTACTTTGTTATCTTAAAGAGATTTTTATTCATAGACCTGCTGACAATTAGTCTTTTCCTAGCCCATAACTCCCAAACAGAAATACCTGAAAGTGGTCTCTACTTTAAAACTGACAGAAGAAGCAAAGACTGAATTTATTTACATAATCATTATAAATTTTACACAGACATGTAGATATATATTACTCAATCTGTCGGTATATTCCCTCCTAAATTCTCCTAAATGCCCATTCCTAAGTCATGTTTGTTTATTTATATATTCATTCATTATTCAGCACTTAAGTGCATACTATTTGTGTATATATATATATATTCAGCATACACAATGATGAAATGAGCTAACTATTAAAAATACTGAGGTGAATAAAGTACTGTCTTTGTACATAATTTGACAGATAAATATTCAGAATGCTTGTGTTGCAATGTGAGTGTCGTAATGAATGCATAGAGAGGGTAAAATGGATGCAGAGAGAAAAATATCATAGTGGTTTTTGAAAGTTTTTCCTGTACTAAAAGTGACTCCTACATTTTAGGTTTTTGTTATTTAATGGCATAAAGCAACCCCCATTTATGATGCCCACCTTCTGCAGGATAGAAGTCTGGGCATGGCATAGATGGATTCTTTGCTTGGGGCCTCACTAGGTTGAAATCACGGTGTTGCCAAAACTGCACGTGCATCTGTAGATAAATATTCCCTTCCAAGATCACCTAGGTTGTTAGGAAAATTAATTCCTCATGGTTGTAGATCTGAGGTCCCGATTTTCTTACTGGTTTTGGCCAAGAGTAGCTGCCAGTTGCTAGTGGCCCCACCCAGGTCCTAGCCATGGGGCCCTATTGTAAGGTACCATCTTACTTCAAGGACAGCAGGAGAATTTTCCTCCAGTTGGCTACAAGGGAATGTTACGTAACATGCATAGCCATGGGAGAAATTTTCCCATCATCTTTGACATATAATATAACTAACTGAAGGGAAGCACAATTCTATCATATTCCCGGGTCCCATGAAAGCTCAAGGGGAGAGAATTATCCATGTGGTTACATGAATCAGTATTTTCTGTTATGATTTGAATATGTCTCTAAAGAAATTCTTCTTTCCATCCATAGCTGCTTAATATTTTGTCAAATCTTCTAGTATGTCTCAAATTTTACTTTCATTTTTAAGATACCTGTATGGTGTGTGATGGAGGTTTTTTCCCAAGTAAATAATGTTTTCCCTCCATCATTTATTGAATTATCCACTCTTTTTCTGTTTACCTGTAATTTTAGCTCTTTCATATATTATAGATCTGGGAGCTCTCAATTCTGTTTCATGTTGTTTTCTACTTTTTAACCAATAATATATATTTATTGGCACAGCCTTGTTAAAAGTGTAGATATAAAATAACTTGTTCACAATCATATTTTTATTCTTCAGAGGGTTTTGTGTACCCTTGGATCTTTACCAAATATATTTTAAAAATAAATTTTCACATTCTACCAAAAAGATGCCATAATTATGATTGGAGTCACATTGAATCAATGCGCTCACTACAAAAGATTTGACATCTTAGTATAATTGCCTGCTCATCCATAACATTGTTTCTTTTCTCCATTTATTAAGCCTTCTTGAATGTTCTTTAAAATGTAATATATAATTTTTGTATAATGTCTTTGTATATATTTTGTGATTATTTCTGCTAGATTTGCTTTCTTCAATGTTCTCCTGAAGTTCGTATGGATGTTAGAATAATGCGTTCTACGGTGGAAGCAAGAAAACCACTTAATTAGAACACTTTTGACAATAATCCTGTTACAATAGTGATGGACCTCAGAAATCTCAGTAGAGATAAAACCACTTTCTTTTTCATAATTTACTTCCATATCCCAATATTATTATTATTTTTAAAATAAATTTATTCATTTATTTATTTATTTATGGCCACATTGGGTCTTCGTTGCTATGCGCAGGCTTTCTCTAGCTGCATTGAGTGGGGGCTACCCTTCATTGTGGTGCTTGGGCTTCTTATTGCCGTAGTTTCTCTTGTTGTGGAGCACGGGTTCTAGGTGCATGGGCTTCAGTAGTTGTGGCACGTGGGCTTCAGTAGTTGTGGTACGTGGGCTTCATTAGTTGTAGCTCGTGGGCTCTAGAGCGCAGGCTCAGTAGTTGTGGTGCATGAGCTTAGTTGCTCTGCGGCATGTGGAATCTTCCCGGACCAGGGCTCAAACCTGTGTCCCCTGCATTGACAGGCGGATTCTTAAACACTGTACCACCAGAGAAGTCCCCAGTATTATTAATCTCAGAATTGTCTTCACAAATCTTGACCACTCCATTTTTCATATTTATTAACAATGTATGGGAAGGTGACATATGAAAATGTCAAAATATTTGTGTATGTGTGTATAATTGACATATAATGAATAGAAAATATATGTTAAACTTATAAAAATTTAATTAAATCTTTCTAAGACATTAATAATACAATAAATAGAGAGAGCAGGGTGCATAACACTGGAAAACTTACTGTAAACCAGAAACTAGTAGACAAAAGGCATTGGTTTTATAAAGACATTAGTTTTTATAATGGTAAGCCTAATTATTTCTCTTAGTTGGTGAAACCCCAAAAGAGAACACTTAACAATTTTCATTTTTGTAGTGCTGCAATCAGGCAATCTTAACTTGGGTCAAGACATCAGAAGCTTCAGGGTGATCTATGGTCATTTACTCAAATATCTTAATCCCTAAAGGTTTGCTCTCATCATAGTTTAAAAAAGTTTTAAAACAGTGTATATTATATAAAGCATATTAAATGACTAAAATCAAATATGTTTATGTATATAAATAGATAGATACACATATATATATATTTTAAATGATAGTGCATTAGGCTAGGAGTAGAATAAGATCCAGAAAAGTGGTAACAGTAATTAGTAATCATAATAATAATAACAATTGTGGCTCTCCTATTGAGTGCTTAGTACATGTAACATACTGTTCAAGTGTTTTACATAACTGATATCTATCTACAGTATGAAAATGGCTTATTATAATACCTTATTTCCTAAAATTAATATGCATTGTTTTATACAAACACTTTATACAAAGAGGGTAAATGAGAGTCAGAAGTGCAGAGTAATTTGGTCAAACTCTCTCACTCCAATGTTGTCGCTCAGATTATGGGCTTTCTGGCCAGAAGATTGTTATTTTGATTCTAATGTTCACAAATGTAAAATGGAGCTACAATAACCCATATCTCATTGAATTGTTTTAGAACATAATGATAGTAAAATTCATAATGTGTAACAAAATGTAGGGGATCAACAAACATTATTTTATAATATATTAACATAAATTTAAATAATCTATCATCCCTATAATACTGAATTACATATAGATAAAATATTATGTGCATACATATAATATAATGTATTGCACATACATATAATATATTGGTATATCATAATCACATCAATATAACTATGACTATATTAGTATAAAATATGGGGATATATGGTATAAGCATGTTGTAGTTTATAGTATATTATCTAATATTACTTATTAATTACCATCAATGTTATTAACCAGAGTTGAAATGTAATCTTTGTAACTTCAATAGTATTTACTATTTTCATAATGACATCATAACTTTCAAGAAATCCAACACATATTAAAAGTTTTTCAATTTATTTTTTCTATCCTTAACGTGAGGGATGAATTATGTCACCTTTAAAGATACATTTTGCTGTAAAATTTGATTATAATTTTTTGTGCAGAATATATCACAAATTTTAATTCATCCTTACATTCAGGATTTTTATTCTATTTACTTTCATTTAATTTTTGAAATACAAATTGCTATTTAAATAAGTTTTTCACAAACTTTAATTTTTTGATATTAACTGTGATTGATACATTTCACATTGATGCCATTTTCTGGAAAAAATGTGAAAAATTGACTTGGCTATTCAGAAATCACTATATTTTCAGTATTTCTACTTTTCGTTTTTATTTAACTTGAAAGAATATATCATACATCTAGCATTTTATGTTGAGACTTTTGGTCGTACTGTATAATTTTGAGTCAATGAAATGTGAATTTCTAATTCACTTGTGGATTATTAAGACTAACTTTTTAACCTCTAATATTTGCTAAGGAATTACAATTCATGATCAGAAATATATTTTATGTCTCAAAGGTTTAATCTTCTGTCCTGAACTTATTTTTATTCAAGGCAACTAGGCAAAGTCTAAATGTTCTTTTCATGAGCTGTCCATCATTTGCATTACATGAATAGATAAATAAACATAAATCTGGAAGAATGTACAAAATCAATTAACCAAACAAATCATGCATAGAACTCAAAGGACGTAAATTGTAAATGCTAAAAATGTACTCAACCAAAAATTGTAACAGCTTCCCTACATAATAATTATTGCATTTTTTAATATAGTTTATTTTTATTACAATCATTTAATCTGAGAGTCAGCCTGAGTGTTAACAGAGATAAATAGGTGCATTCTTGTTCTTAATTATTCTTCATTTTTTAAAAGTGGAAAGTATCAGACTCTCTTAGATGAGTGTTTTAACCAAAGTGTAGAACATTGTCAAACACTCTACACTTGAAACTATAGAATACAACTAGAATCGTTGCCAAAAAAACAGGTAGCGTTTTGTCTGTTTAAATCTGTATTAGTAAAATGAATTTTTAAGCATGACCTTCTGCACAGAGTGGTATTATTAACATTAGAAATTTTGAATTGCTCTAAAGTGTGTATTAATATATTTATTTATATAATAGATGTGCTTTTGCCTTTGTGCCATGATATTTTCTCAAACTTCTGTCTGGTAAACCTTGTAAATGAATAAATTAAGGAAAATCATGTGTCAACTTTGACCTCAAAACACTCAGCTGTTTTCACATTTAGCAAACTAACTATAGCTCAGTCTGTAGAGGAAGTAATTTGAATATGTAAGATGTTCTTGAACCTTCACTACAGTACTTTCTTGGCCTGATTATCTCCACCATGACTGTGAGTTCACTGTCATGCACTGTATGAATCTGGGCCTCAAATAAATACTTTTTATTTTAACTCTTCTCAAAGTTACTTGCTCTTCAATTAGTAAGTGGTTTCTGCTACAGCTGACTTACAGAGGTTGTTAAGTGGCCATGAATCTAGTTAGTTGCCTACAAAAATCCCCAATACACTCTTGAGAATTTGCTCCTCCACTGAGCTGGGATTTGGGTTTCTGAATAATACAGTAAGCTCTCAGTTCAATAAATTATTGATAATGACATCTTATTACTAAGAAGAATATTTTATATTTGAGACCTCATTTTTTTAAAAAGGGAAGTTTCCATAAGCATGGTTTCTATATTCTTTCATTTGACCTTTGCAACATTTTATGGAAGGTTGGATAAGAATGACTATTTAAGCTTTAATTTTTCTTTAGTATAATGATTAAACCAACCCATTTCAATGGCTGAAACTAATTTTTTCACATTATTTTTCTATCCCTTTCTTTATTATTTTCTTGGGGTTAACAGGTTTATTTCACTCTGCATCAAGCAATAGTGTTTATTTTTTTTCCTGTCATCACTTATGTTCAAGGTCTACTAAAACATCACCTGAGAGATTAATCCCACTGCAAGTTCTAACCTGAGTCCTCAGGTGGAGGTAAATCTACCAGAGCCAAGAAAAATAAATAGGCTGCTGAACCTATGATTCATTTATTTGAATATTTTCAACTTTGTTGCTTGTGTGTTACTGATATTAGTTATTCTATATTTATAACCAGCTTTGCACACATGCTTGGTTTTTTTTCTTTAAATCAAATCTCTGCCATAGACACTTGTTATTTTAATACATTTGTGTTTCATCTACCCTTATCTTAACATTATGCTCAGTTTCTCTTGTTATCCATCTCAAGTTAATTCATCATGGCCTGGTTTTCTTTGATATTAATTTAGCATGATTCAAGCTGTGCAATGAATTTTCAGTTGCTTACATCAACAACTGCCAGTCTGTGTGATTTAAGATACCTTTGATATCTTTTTGATCTGTTTAGTTAGTGATTCAATTATTCTGAACTCTAGGAGTAATTGCTGACCCAAATTTTACCAAAGGACAGTAAGACTGCATCCCATTGCGTTTTATATGTTTCTATTGTCTAGGGTTTTCTTTGATGTTCTGTCCAGCCTCAGTAGAACTGCTGTTCTGTGTATTTAATTATATTTTATCACATATTTTAAATGAACAAAAATTAAAATGTAATATTTAAGTATCCATGCTCATAATGAGGGGGAATTAAGCTCTACATCCTGGTGAGAGAATAATTAAATAATATGTAGACATGTTAAAATCACCCCAGAAATTAATGTCTATTGGGAGAGATACTTTGAGGCTATGCATCTATACTGTTTCTCCTTATCTGTTTGTTCACAAATTTTATCATTCATCATTGGTCTCACCTACAGCAATTATTGTGGTATTCTCATGATGATTTTCTATTTCCCACATTTCTTCTACATTTGTTATTTTGAACTGTTTTGTAAGAAAGATTTGTCCTTTATTCCTTTATTTACATCAGATGGATTCATGATTATCATATTAGTTTTCTATTGATGCTTTAAAGATATTGCACAAATTTAGCAGGATACAACAGCATCCATTTATCATCTCACAATTTCCAAAGTCTGGGCATAGTGTAGCTCAGCTTGTTCCTCTGCTCTGAGATGCACAAGACAGAAAGCAGGTGTATACAGGGCTGAATTATTTTCTAGAGTCCTTCCACGCTCACACAGGTTGTCGGTGGAATTTAGTTGCCTGCCGTTGGAGGCCTGAAGTTTACTTGCCAGATGTCAGCCAGGTGTCATTCTCTGCTTCTAGAGACCACCTGCATTCTCTAACTCATAGTCCCTTTCTAAGCCAGCAATGATGGGTAGGCCCTCTCATGTTTGAATCTTCCCTCTCCCTCCCTCTTCTGCTGCTTCTGTCTGACTGCTCCCAGCTGGAGAGAAATCTCTTTGCTGTTAAGGGCTCAAGTGATTAAACTGGGCCCATCTGGAGAACTGAGGATAGTCTCCTTAAGTTTTATAACCTTAATTATATCTGCAAATTTATTTTTGCCATGTAACATAATATAACCGAAAGTGGGGCCTGGCTGCTCGCCGCTGAAAAACCGATAAAGAGGCAAGGTTGGTGGAAAGGAAAGTTTCCTTTGTTTTAGATTCCAGCAACTGCTGGGGTTGAGTGGGGGGGAGGGCCGACGCCTGTCCAAAGGCCGACTCCCCCCCACCCACTGAGAATCAGGGGGCAAGAGCTTTTATAGGCGGAGGGAGGGGGCTACATGCAGAAGTAGCACAGTCAGCTCTGACAGTCATCTTGAAATTGGTCGTGTGGTGGTCTGATAGCGTCATCTTGATTGTTTTAGGTACAGTTAGTCTTCAGTTCCAGGGTTGGTTTGTTCCCATTTCCTTGAGGCCAGTTTTCAGAATTGTGGCAGCTTATGTCATGGCTGCAGCCTGGTCATCATGTAGTTCACTTCTTCCACCTGGTGGGGGTCTCATTGTCTATAAGACAGCTCACAGGATACGGCTCAGTATTATCTGTAGCCCTTGAGGAGGGACTGAAGGTCCTTAACTATGCTTAATGACTAAACTACTATTATTTGGTCTCCTTTAACTGCTTTCCTTTGTTTCTGCATTTTCTTACTCTCTGATTAAACTTATTCTTTGGCTAAAGTTTTTCCACAGACAAAAGTCAGGCTGAGGACATGGGGGCCATAGACCATAGGGTCTTGCTGCATTTCGATAACATATTCTGGGCAACAAAGATTAAAGGAACCCAGATCCTCCCTACCAGTTATTTATTTGTTTTTTTTTCGATTTATAAGAAAATAATTTTGTACTGTGTTTTGTTGCTCACATTCTTCTAGCTTTGCTCATTAGAAGCTTTTTCAGGTTGGTTCCTATGCTTTTTTTCATGCCCCTCCTCCTTTTAAGCACTGTTTTACTTTGTGACACTACTGAATGCCCCAAGCTCATCTAGTATTTTCCCTACCCTGGCTCCAACAGTGAGCAATTTCTATAAGGAGCCCTGCTTTCTTTTTTTCTGAATTTCTTAACACATTCTCAAATCACAAAAACAAAACAAAACAAACAAACAGCAAAAAACCCGGATCAGGGTCAGGGGAGGGATAAATTTGGAATTTGGGATTAACAGATGCAGACTACTATATTTAAAATAGATAAACAGCAAGGACCTACTGCTAGCACAGGGAACTATATTCAATATCTTGTAATAACCTATAATGAAAAAGAATCTGAAAAAGAATAGATTTATATATATAAAAATATACATATAAATATATATAATTAATATATATAAATATATAATAACTGTATATATAAATATACATATAAGTATATATAAATATATTATATATATATATAAACTGAGTCTCTGCTGTACACCTGAAACATTGTGAATCAACTATACTTCAATAAAAAAATAAAAATTTAAAAAAACAGATCAAGCATGAGGTAAGAGAAAAAACCCAATATCTATAGCTAACACAAAACTAGGAGACAGGGAATATGGCAACTTCCCATTACCTGGAAACAGGTAAATAAACACGAATCTTTCAGTCAGCTCTGGAGTCTGCATCTGATTGGTGACTTGAGAAGAGACTGCAATTCAGATTTAGATGCTAATATTATCCTATTGTTACCTCACCACTTCCTTAAAATTGAGGTAATTCTTTGACATTATGTCCTTTAATATTGCCTTTCTCCTTCTCTCTTGATTTTCTCCTTCTGTAACTTCTTGGAGCATCATGTCTCTTAACTTCGCTTTTGTATTTACATTTTAAAAATTTCTGCAATGTATTCCAAGTCATTGGTTTATGACTACCTACAGATTCAACTGTTGCTTTGTCTTGTGCTTGATACATCTACTGAGACTTTTAAAAATATTTAAATTTTCTTTGTTGTTTATAAATATCAGTATGGGCAAAGGTAGAAGCAACAGCTTATGTGCTGAAAAACTTAATAAAATTAGTTTTACCCTTTATCACAATTTCTCTTGTATACATATGTACAAATGCTGTTACTGCTATTTAATCAATGAAGTCCCTAAAATGAAAATACTCTTTTCAGGCTCTTTATTCCAATATTTCTAATTTTAAAATGCACCTTATAAGCTATACTCTGTGGGAATACCCCATATCAAAAATTTGACAACCTTTGAATTTTAATACAGACTAATTTGACTATTAAACTAGACGTTACCAAATCCTTTCTACTATACCTAGCTAAATGTTTGCTAATTCTCATTTTATACACAAGAAGGCTGAGACATAGAGTGGTTAAATTTCAGGGGTTAAAGAGTAAGTAAAGTGGTAGAATTAGCACTCAAGTCCCCTGGTAATCTGATGATGGAATCTGTGCTCCTAACCACTATTGATTACTACTTTCTTTGCAGTGAATAAATACAGGGAACTCTACTCAGCACTCTGTGGTGACCTAAATGGGAAGGAAATCCAAAAAAGAGGGGATATATGTATACGTATAGCTGATTCACTTTACTAGACAGTAGAAACTAACACAACATAGTAAAGCAACTATACTCCAATAAAAATTAATTTTTTTAAAAAAAAGGAATCTAGAAAAGATTTTATATGTCACTTTGTTGTCCACCTGCAACTAACACCACATTGTAAATCAACTATATTTCAATAATTTTTTTTAAAAAAACAAAAAACAAACAAATAAATACTGAGAGTTTCTGGTAGATGTTGTATCATGTAGAAAAGCCATTTTGGTCCAAAGAGAAACATGTGAAAATAAAGTGTACAACATCTGCCTTCACGGAATTTGCATCCGATTTAGAATATTTCTGGCAAAGTCTAATTAACTTGTTGAGTCAAATACTATTGTAGAGAACCAAATGCAATGTAAGATCCATACTATACATTTTGGGCACTATAGAGTTGGAGTTGATGGTCATTACGATCAAGAAGTTAATAGTGGGGCTTCCCTGGTGGTGCAGTGGTTGAGAGTCCGCCTGCCGATGCAGGGGACATGGGTTCGTGCCCCGGTCCGGGAAGATCCCACATGCCGCGGAGCGGCTGGGCCCATGAGCCATAGCCGCTGAGCCTGCGCGTCCGGAGCCTGTGCTCTGCAATGGAAGAGGCCACAACAGTGAGAGGCCCGCGTACCGCAAAAAAAAAAAAAAAAAAAGTTAATAGCGGGCAGATTATGGATTGCACCAAAAATTAAACATGTGAGACATAATGGAATGATAGTTTAAAAAAGAGATATAGAATGTTCCTATACTTTTTTCTGGTATGAATTTAATGTGCTTTTAAGATTTGGGGTTTTTTTTTTCCTTAAGACTTCTCTGGCGTTTGTGGATATGTAAAACTCTCTCAGTTTATAATCTTACAGCACATATTAACTCCTTAGACTGTTTATCAAAGTTATATTAATTGTGAAGAGGCGTGAATAATGTCCATTCTTCCAACTACACCATAAGCTCCGTGACATCCTGAGCCACATTTACTGTACTATTTACTGTTTTCTATCTTTTCTCATGACATTTAGATGTCAATAAAATGATTATTTAATAAAACAAAACAACTCTTTTCCTTAAAACACAGTTTAGCCAATTTCACATGAGAAAAAAACAAATACATTACATTTTAAAATCATGCCTTCCCCCCACTTTAACATGTGAGATTTTTTTGTTTTATACAATTTGTCATACTTTTATGTTCATTCCTTATAGAATAGCAATGTCTTATTAACCCAGAATATCAACTTCAAAATACTGATTCCATAATTTAGAGTGCTCATCCTATGTCTTCCTGAACTAAAGATGTATTTATGAATATTAAAAAATAAACTCCACTTTTATTAAATTAAATAAAATGGAAGTATATTGAAATGCATAAAGCTGTTCTTACATTTAAGATTTTTTTCTTGAGCTAGATTCCCAGCATTGTAATTACAAGAGCTGTGAGGGTACATTGGCATATTGAAATAGAATGATTTTCAGATTATGTAAAATGCTTTCTGAAGGCATATCACATATGATATTAATAAGGTAGCTAGAATTTATAATTAAAGCATTTTGCCATAGGAAACATGGAAATGCTTTATTAGAGAAATCACATTTTTTTAAATTATATTTTATTTATGTACTTTCTTGTGTCTGAATGTAGTACACAGTAAGAATTTTTGACTGATTTTAGTCTTTGCAAAAGCAGTTCATTCAAAGGAGAACCACTCATGCTTATTGTCATATGCAATCATGAAATGAATAGACATTCAGTTTCCTGCCACGGGTTTCTTGTATTATGCCGTCACGTACCACATCAGAGGTTAGATGGGAAGGAATTTGCTAAATTTTGGGATCCAGTAGTTGCATACTTAAAATTTACTTTTTTTTCTCTAATTATTTCTGTTCTCTGAGGTCTCCTCTAGTGTATCAGTATAAACAAATGTTGGGAAACAGAAACATTCCATGTGTATAAAGCAGAAATGGAGTTAATGTAGGGAAGTATAAGACATAAAATCAACAGACGGCCTGTAGGAGTGAGAATCAAGATCCATCACTGAAATTAATGAGTTCAGGCACAAATGGTCACAAAACTATGGAAACAATAAAAAGATCAGTGGTTGCCGGGGGTCAGGGAGACAAACAGGCAGAGCACAGAGGACTTTTAGGACCTTGAAAATACTCCATATGATATTATAATGATGGGTTTATGTCATACTTTTGTCCAAACCCATAGAATTTACAGCACCAAGAGTGAACCCTAAGGTGAACTATGGACTTTGGGTGATTATGATGTATCAATTTAGGTTCATCCTTAGTAAGAACATACGATCCTGGTGAGAGACATTGACAGTAAGGGAAGCTATGCATATGTAGGAGTGGGGCGGGGGGTATAAGAGAAATCTCCGTACTGTCCCGTAAATATTGTTGTTAACCTAAAACTGCTCCAAAAAAATAAAGTTTTATTTTCTTAAGTAAAAAGAACAAATGGTCATTGCTATGATCCAGGGATCACAGCCTCAACTGCTGCTTGCAAATCAACTAGAAACTGGCCACCAAAATGATTGCTTGCTTGCCATAAGAAACAGCAAAAGATGTTCTTCTTAAACATTCCTTCTGGGTATCAAACAAATACTTCTTAATCTGGAATGTATCTCCTCTCCAGAGGCAATCACAAGGAAGTAGGAAAAAAAATAGTTTTGAGCTTTTCAGTCTCTAAGTTCAGGAAGGTGCACTAGGAGAGGATAGGATGGATACTGAGAATTAATAAGCCACATCCTACACTGGTTTCCAATGAAAGATCTATATAGCTTACTACATACATGTAAAATTCTACTAATAAAGAAACAACAAATGTTCCCACCTAACGTACTGCACTTAATGTGCACACACCCACACCCACACACACACACACGCATTGAACATTTTCACAAGAGACACCTGAATGTCCTTTTAATTACTTTGTCTATCTGTGAGTGATTATTATTACTATAATTCAGAGATCAGCAAACAACCACTACACACAACCTCTTTATAAGGTGGTCTGGAGAGAACAGATAACTAATGCTACTGTGCTCATTTATGCAACTGGCCATAGTTAATATTTTTGAACTTCTTTTTTCCACTACATGTCCTTTGTTCCATTAGTTTTTCAGGTGGCCAGGGTTGTTTATTTGGGGATGAAGAAGACCAGTATCTCTATTACTGAGGAGTCATAGCTATCTTGGTATTATGCCTACTTGGGTTCTGTAATCAGTCATTTTCTTTTATCATTGGGCATAGCAATTAATACAAAGTGCTTTGATTAGTGGTCTCCAAGCATTATTATTCAGGTACATTGTAGAAGAAATTTGAAATAAAGTGGTTTTTCAAAACTTTGTAATAAAATGTATGTCACTTTAAATTTGACATCTAAAACTTTTCACAATTAAAGCAGTTCCAAGGTGTATAGTTTCTGAGGTGCTGTGATTATTGATATTTAAAAAAAAAAAACTTCTGCTTTTCTTTAGGAGATAATCACAAGAGAACTCTCTTGCACCCTAACAATTTGAACAAAACATCTAAGAGCTTAGTTGGCAAGGAATCTAATTAACTAAAATCCAGAAAGTGACAAGTTTACTGGGGGAGGAGAGACCCACAGCTACTGTTATTCCTGGCAGAGCAGCAGGGAATCAAGGAAGCTGCCACAGATGCAAGTAAGAACACTGATGAAGTGGATCAAACTTGTAAAACCCTAGGGTGGTCTGGCATGAGAGCCCGGAATCCCTGGGAGGCCCAGACACAACAGGAATCTCCATGCAGTTTCCACGTTTTACTCAGCCTTCCATGGGGAGCTCCTGAGGGTGACTGGCCACCTAGCAGGGTGGAGCATGAGGACAGACAGCCACCAGGCAGGCAGTGAGTGTTGCTGATCTGGGAGGAGGAGGGGAGGGAAGCTGAGTCTCTCCCAGGGGAACACTAAAGGCTCCTGCCAAAATCTGATGCTAGAGAAGCAACTGAGAGAAACCCGTGCACATTCTAAGCCACCTGCTGATAAAAGATGGTCAAGGACATTGAAAGAAGAAAAAATCTACCTACTAAAGATTAAGCACAGAGAGTTTGCTGAAGTCAAATGGTGGAGGGGAGCAAAGAGAGAAACCACACAGGTATCTGGGCCCCACACACGAGGTACCAAGAAGCAGCACCGTTCACTGGGGTGGGTAGATGCCTGGAGAGATGCTCCCTGAGATGCACCTTCAGGTGCTGCTGAGTCTGAAAGTAGGGCAGGTGATCTGCAAGTCAACTCATAGTGCCATGTAAGGAAACTTCTCCCAAAATACACAACCCAGATGGTCTCAGTTCCAATTAGATTGACTTCATCACACGTGCCAATGGCCTGACAAAAGGCGAGATATGACATTTCCTGAGCATGTGTTATTATATATAATATATTAACATTGCTTGCTTCAGTCTCTGTTGTTCTGTTACTTCTTTTTATTTCTTTTGTATTTTTTTTTAATTGGGGAGTAGTTGCTTTACAATGTTGTGTTAGTTTCAGCTGTACAACGAAGTGAATCAGCTATATGTATACCTATATCTCCTCCCTCTTGGACCTCCCTCCCCCCCGCATCCCACACCTCTGGGTCATCACAGAGCACCAAGCTGAGCTCCCTGTGCTATACAGCAGGTTCCCACTAGCTATCTGTTTTACACATGGTAGTGTATTTATGTCAATCCCAATCTCCCAATTTATCCCACCCTCCCTTCCCACCCCCCCATGTCCACACATCCATTCTCTATGTCTGCATTTCTATTTCTGCCCTGCAGATAGGTTCATCTGTACCATTTTTCTAGATTCCACATATATGTGTTAATATATGATATTTGTTTTTCTCTTTTTGACTTACTTCATTCTGTATGACACACTCTAGGTCTATCCACATCTCTACAAATTACCCAATTTCATTCCTTTTTATGGCTGAGTAATATTCCATTATATATATGTACCACATCTTCTTTATCCATTCATCTTTTGATGGACATTTAGGTTGCTTCCATGTCCTGACTATTGTAAATAGTGCTGCAATGAACATTGGGGTGCATGTGTCTCTTTGAATTATGGTTTTCTCAGGGTATATGCCCAGTAGTGGGATTGCTGGGTCATCTAGTAGTTCTATGTTTATTTTTTTTTAAGGAACCTCCGTACACTGTTCTCCATAGTGGCTGTATCAACTTGCATTCCCACCAACAGTGCAAGAGGGTTCCCTTTTCTCCACACCCTCTCCAGCATTTATTGTTTGTAGATTTTTTTTGATAATGGCCATTCTGACCTGTGTGAAGTTATATCTCATTGTATAAAACTCTTAGAGGAAAACATAGGAAGAACATTCTTTGACATAAATTACAGCAAGATCTTTTTTGACCCACCTCCTAGAGTAATGAAAATAAAAACAAAAATAGACAAATGGAACTAATTAAACTTAAAAGCCTTTGCACAGCAAAGAAAACCATAAGCGAGATGAAAAGACAACCCTCAGAGTGGGAGAAAATATTTGCAAATGAAGCAACTGACAAAGGATTAATCTCCAAAATATACAAACAGCTAATGTAGCTCAATATCAAAAATACTAATAACCCAATCAAAAAAATGGGTGGAAGACCTAAACAGACATTTCTCCAAAGAAGACATACAGATGACCAAGAGGCACATGAAAAGATGCTCAACATCACTAATTATTAGAGAAATGTTCTATTACTTATAAAACCTTACATTCAAACCAAATTTTAGAAAATCTATGAAAAAATTATAAAATATGACAGAGCATCAAGAGAAGAAAAAGTCTGGAACCTGAGCCAGAGATGGAACAGAGTATGGAATTATCAGGCAGAGTTATAAAAAGTACTATAAATATATTTAATGATACATTGCAAAAGGTAAACAGTAAACATGCACAGATAAAGAAGCTTAGCAGTGAGACAGAAGAATAAAATAAGTCAAATTAAAATACTGATATTGAAAAATAAGTTATCAGTGATGAAGAATATTTTGTTGGACTAATTATCTGAACAAAATAGAGGAAAGAATTGGTACAACTGAAAAACAATCAATAGAAATTATCCCAACTAAAACACAGAAAAAACTGAGTAGAAAAATAAATTTAAAAGAGTGTCCAAGATCTTGAGATAACAGAAAAATATGTAATTGGAGCACCTGAGAAGAGAGAAGATGGAACAGAATAAATCTTTGAAGAGATAATGTCCAACAATTTCCCCACATTAAAAGCATAAACCAATCCAAGGGGCTCAGAAAACCACAAGAACAATAATTGAAAAACGCACACACACACCCCCCAGGCACATCCTTGTCAAACTGCTGAAAACCAATGTAAAGGAAAAATTCCTAAAGAAACTAGATAAAAAGATATTATGTACAGGAAGACAGCAAGAAAAATGGTGATTGAGTTCTCATCAAAAACAATGGATATTAGAAGACAATGGGAAAACGTGTTTAAAGTACTAAGAAAAAATAAAAACTATCAACCTAGAAAACTAAAGCCAGTGAAAATATCCTTCAAAAATAAGACCTAAATAAAAATACTACAGACAGGCAAATACTGAAAACAACCCTTTAGTCAAACTGTACTACAAGAAATACTAACAGCAGTTCTTTATACCAAAGGGAAATATTACTAGATAATGTTGCAAAATGCAATGAGGATTTTCAGGTAGAATAATCTCTCTCTCCTTCTCTCTCTCTCTCTCTCTATCTCACACACACACACATGGATCTCATAATTACTCCAAATATATTAAATACGTGTAATGAAATTATTTTAAAGGCTTTGTTGATTGCTTGATAGAAAAATAAGGAGCTATGTGTTTGTGTGTTAGTATTCATACACATATTTCCTAATTCTGTTCTCTTAGATGGTTTAAAAGCAGAAAATCCTCACTAACAATGAACCTACCTTATGCTCAGATCTTTATTTTTAATTAACATTCTTCAATGAAGGGAATGAGGGCTACTTGAAGAAATAGCAAAGTCTACAGCTGGAACAGTAGAAAAACAAGATAAGCCTGAAGCATCTTGCATTGGTAGAACATAGGGAATATCTCAACAGAGAATAATGGATGAAGCATGTCAAAAAGAAAAGGAAGTCAATGTGAAAATCTCCCAATTGTGAAAGTTGGAATAATTTGAACAAAACAAAGAATTATAGTATTGGGTTATACAGCAAAGAATGAAATAGTTACACTTTTATAATTGTTTAAAATATTGCCTCTGCATACATGGCAAATATCAGACAGTGTTACAGTTTTTTCTTTAGTCATCAAAAATAATTTGAAAATAGGAGGAGGGAAGATGTCTGTTGTGAGTTTTTTTTTAATTTTTGGTCCATCAGTTATTTATAGATGTATTGGTTTCCACCTGCTTGTGAAGTTTCCAAATTCCTCCATTACTTATTTTAAAAATTCCAGCTTTATTGAGATATAATTGACATATAACATTGTATACATTTAAGATGAATGGGGTGTTGATTTGATATATATTGCAAATGCTTACCACTTAGCATTAGCTAATACCTTCAGACCATCGTGTAATTACCATTTTTTGTGGTGAGAACATTTACAATCTACTCTCTTCCAAACTTTCAAGTATATAATACAGTATTATTAGCTATAATCACCATGCTGTGTATTAGATCCCCAGAACATGTTAATCTTACAACTGGAAGTTTGTATCCTTTGACCAATGTCTTTCCATTTCCCCTGCCCCTGTCCTCTGGTAACCATCGTTTTACTCCCCATTTCTCTGAGTTAGGCTGTTTTGAATCCACATATGAGTGATATCATACAGTATTTTTTTTTCTGTAACATTTCATTTAGTATAATACCCTCAAGTCTCATCCAAATTGTAACAATGGCAGGATTTCCTTCTTTCTAATGGCTGAATAATATTCCGTTATACATATAGCATCTTTTTTATCCATTCATCTGTTGACAGACATTTAAGTGTTTCCATATCTTGACTATTGTGACTAATACTGCAATGAACATGGGGGTGCAGCTATCTGTTCAAGATTTTGATTTCAACTCCTTTGGACATATATGCAGAAGTGGGATTGCTGGATCATGCAGTATTTTATTTTTAAATTCTTTGAGGAACCTCCGTATTGTTTTCCATAGTGACTGGACCAATTTACATTCCCATCAATAGTGAACAAGTGTTCCTTTTCTCCACATCCTCACCAATACCACATCTCCTGTCTTTTTGATGATGGCCATTCTAACAAATGTGATATTTCATTGTAGTTTCATACTTAAGTGATGTAGAGTACTCTTTCATGTACCTGTTGACCATTTGTATGTCTTCATTGGAAAACTGTGTATTTTTGTTTCATTGTGTTGCTAAGACTTGCTAAGTGGATTCTTGGGGTCTCCCAGAGCTGTTTTTGTTCATGGATAGCTGTCCAATCATTGATCTTTGTGGCAGAGGGCAAAATGGAGAAGCTAGGTTCTCCCACATTGCCACTATTCCTCTGTTATTTATTTCTGATTTCATTCTGTTGTGTTTAGAGCACATACTTGTTTGATTTCATTTCTCCTAAATATATTGAGACTTTTGTATGGCCTTGCATTTGGTCTACCTTGAACTGTGTTCCATGTGTACATGAAAAGAATGTGAATTCTGCTATGGTTGTATCAAATGTTCTATAGAGTCAGGTTAAGTCTAGTTGGTTTATAGTGTTTCCAAGGTTTTAGCACCTTGTTGATCTTACACCTGATTGTGCTATTCATTATGGAAGATGGGGTACTGAAATCTCTAAATCTTATTGTTGAATTACCTATTTTTCCTTTCAATTTTATCAGTTTTGCTTCTTGTATTTTGAGGCATTATTATTAGGTGAATATAGGTGTATCGTTGTCATATCACCCTGATTGATTGACACCTTTATTATTATAAAATATCTATAGTCAAGGAACTTTATGTCTATTTCATTTAATATTAGTACAGCCATTTCATTTCTTACGGTTTCTGTGTGCATGTTTCAATCCTTTTACATTCAGTGTATTTGTAACTTTGGATCTAAATTGTGTCTCTGGTAGACAGTATGTAGTGGTCTTCTTGACTATGACTGCCTGGAATAATTTCTGCAACATAGAGCTGGGGATGTGATGAAAGATGCAGGTGCCCTGCCCTTCCTGGAGCAAATATGCAAACATAGACTGGGTGCTTGGGAGCAAGGAAGCTCTGTGTTCTTAGCCCTGTCCTCCTGGAGTAGAGCTCTGTCATGTTGAGCTGGAGGTGGGGGATAGGGAGGGAGCATGTTGTGACTCACTGCCCTGGCTGAGATTTAGTCAATTTTTGTTAATTTATGCTCCTCTCTTTTCCATATGCTCTTAGGACAATTTACAGAGACTCCAATTTTGTATGTATGTAATTTTCACCCATTAAATGTCCATTTCACTGGGGAGAGAGTTTGTCAAGCACCTCACACTGCCATTCTGGAAATCCTTGTTATTTTCACTGTAATGCAAATCTGCTGCAATCTGCTCCATCCTATCCAAAAGCAGAACCATTGCTTCGCATTTTTTTAGTTTCTTAGCTATCACATTTTGCTTTGTTTATTAGACTGTTGACCAGCAAAAATTGAGAAAATGACAAAAAGCTTAAGACACAACGTAAGGCTTACCTTTCAGAGGCTCCATTTTCTCTGGCATCTCGACCCCTGAAGTCCAAGGCACCTTCAGATCCCTGCTCTCCAGTGTCTGTCTAGCTACCTGAAGCTGCTCTCATCGTTCTGATCTTTTTCTTAACTTCTAAGCTGCATACCAATTAAGAACCATCATGTGTCTCAAGGAAAAAGCAGCAGAAAATATCAGGTTCACCTTGCTGCATTTTCTTTGTGCTGCATTGACTCTTAAATCTCAGCTGCCTTGGATGCTTTCTAGGGCTTTCAAATGTCAGCATGTTTGTACTTCACCTGGCTTTTACAGTTGTTGTTTGTGTGCTACTCAGTCATAACCAGCGTGCACTTAACTGTCTAAAGGGTGCGCCTCGGAGCATGCCTAGGAAGAAGTGTCTGAAACATGTCGTGACAACTCTGTTAATGTACCTATTAGCCTTCAAACAGAGATTTTTTTTTTCCTTGAATATGTAATTTTATAATCAAATTGATCCCTGTTTTGTGGGGAGTTGTTTCAATGGTCACTTTCTGTTTCTGATAATTTTTTTAAATATGTGTCTATGGTGTTACAATTATCTCAGATGTTTGGAGAATATTGGAATTTGGGAAAGGAATGTAGGAGGAAACAAGTTTTGTGTGTATTTTAGTTTAGTTTTATTTTATATTTGAAAATCATGTGAATCATGTATGAATTTGATCATAGGTCTCCACTTCATTCTCACTTCAGTTAAAGGACATGCACTGTCAATCAATAGCTTAAATTGAATTGACATTTAAGTGTTCAGAGAGATTGGACTCTTTCAGCATTATCATGGAAAATTATTGCATAAAAAGTTAGGAAATCAGAGAAGCATCATTTGATATAATTGAAGCAAACATCTATCTTCAGAAAAATAACTAGAATTCCATATATATATATATTATTTAAAAAAAAACAGCGCCCAACAAGAGCTTTATGTTGGTGAAGAAAGGAGTACATTTACAGGTAAATAAAGCTGGGTTCTGTTTTGTTACTGAGGTACATGCAGAGAGATTGCCCATCACATGTTAAGCAATGCAAACAAAGTAAGATGAATTAGAAAGTCAATGGAACAAGTGAAAAAAAAATTATAACAATGAGAGATATATAGGAGCAATTCTTTAGTTGTGCAGGGCTCTTTTTAAAGTATTGTATCACACTGTAATTGTAATATTTTTCTAAGTTGTATAAAAAATAATAGTGCATCTTAACAATTGATGACACTCTCTAATGTATGAAATGTGATATTGAGCAATATTTTCTTCTGTGTGCTTAGTACACAGTGCCTTGTATATAGCATATACCAAAAGAATGTTTGTGGTGGTTTAAATTGTGGGGTTTCCAGCTTATATACTCAAATTATGACATATTGTTTTGAAATAATTTATATTATAATTGTGTCTTAATTTCAAAAGTTTAAATGCTTAAATTTTTACACGTGAAATTTTATGTGAAATTTACATTTCCAGTTTTATAAATATTTTATATTTTGAAGTCTGTTAAGGGTTTAGGATAAATTCAATAATATATCACATTTGAGGTTTTCAGAAAAAATATTTTGATTATTTGTTTACAACAGATCTCTGATTACTTTTGACAATTTCCACAGCAGAGATATATCACTAGAATTTTCTTTAAGTCTCAGTTGATAAAATGTTGAAATGGAAATTATTGATTTAGCTAGGGTCTGCTGGCTTGAGAATCTACATTTTAGAAAACAGTGAATTTTCTCTTCCCATTGATTTGACTTGATTTTTTTTTAAAGATTTTTTGATCTGGAGCATTTTCAAAGTCTTTATTGAATTTGTTACAATATTGCTTCTGTTTTATGTTTTAGTATTTTGGCTACAAGGCATGTGGGATCTTAGCTCCCCAACCAGGGATCAAACCCACACCCCCTGCACTGGAAGGTTAAGTCTTAACCACTGGACCACCAGGGAAGTCCCAATATGAGCTTTGAAGTGAAGTCTAGTGTATCAGTGGCAGCAGTAGTATGTTTAAATCTTAGTAGCAGCTATGTAATATACACTAGCCCAAATTATATTTCCTCTAATAATCCATATTTTTGTCAAAGAATAAGTCATCTTTAAAGAAAGACCATGTGATTAGAATTAAAAATACCTTGGGCTTCCCTGGTGGCACAGTGGTTGAGAGTCCGCCTGCCAATGCAGGGGACACGGGTTCGTGCCCCGGTCCGGGAGGATCCCACATGCCATGGAGCAGCTGGGCCCGTGAGCCATGGCCGCTGAGCCTGTGCGTCCGGAGCCTGTGCTCTGCAACGGGAGAGGCCACAACAGTGAGAGGCCCGCATACCGCAAAAAAAAACCAAAAAAGACCCAAAAAAACAAATTAAAAAAACCCTTGAATAGAGTAGAATCTTCATAATATGAAGGAAAGAATAAAACTTCAGTGATGCAAGGAATTATCACAGTATGTTTATGTTACAATTGCTTTATATTTTTTTAAGAAGAAGAAAACCAATAATGTTCCTTTTTTGTTTAGATGCTAGCATCAGAAATCCATTTATTATTGAGTTTTGTTTCATGATCTTTAGGGATTAAACTTCAGGGATCCTAAGAACAGTCACCGTGGAGATGTGTAACATCTCTTATTGCTTGACTGAGCACAAAAGCCTTAGGAATAATCCTAGGGGGGCAATCCACTCTCTCACTGTGTACTTAAAAATCATTTATGCTCCCTGGATTCAGCACTCAAGCAGGCCGTGCTAACAGAGCAATGCAATTAACCTTTCCTATAAATTAAATGTGCACATTTTCTGTGTAGCACTTGCTTAGAATAATTTTCTATTATTTGCAGAATGTGGTAGGAAAATTTTCTACCAATGGCTAGGTGGTTTGAAGATTAATTACAAATTTAATTTTTTTAACAAGTTATCTCTTTTCAGGGGAAAGAGAATAGCAGTGTGTGTGTATGTGTTTGTGTGTGGAACTATTTTTCTCCTTTATTACATTTCAAAAAGCACATATTTTTCTCAAGAAAATGAGATTGAAATACACATTTTTTGTCATTAAAAACATTCATGTTTTTAATTAAAACATTAAAAACATTCATGTTTTTAATTAAAACATTAAAAACATGTTTTAATGTTTCTAATAGTTAATTAAAACAGTAAAAACATGAATGTTTTTAATGATAGTTTCATTAATGTTATTTTCAAAATAATTTGTCTTTATTAATTCCACACATATTCACTGTTACATTATTATTACATTATTGTGCTAAGAACACAACATGAGATCTACCCTTTGAGCACATTTTTATGTGTACAATAAAGTATTGGTAGCTACAAGCCCAGTGGTTTACAGCTTATCTCTAGAACTTATTCATCTTGCACAATTGAAACTTTGTCCTTTGATGAGCAAATCCTTACTTCCCCTCTCCCTCCAGCCCCTGGCAGCCACCATCCTGCTTTCTGCTTCCATGGGTTTGACTATTTTGGGTACCTTCATTTAAGTGGAATCATGCAGATTTGTCCTTCTGTGACAGGCTTATTTCACTTATTATATGTCTTCAAGTTTCACCCATGTCATAGCTTATTACAGGATTTCCTCCATTTTAAAGGCTGAATAATATTCTATTGTGTATATATACCACATTTTCTTTATCCATTTATCCATCAATGGACATTTAAGTTGTTTCAACATCTTGGCTATTGTGAATAGTGCTTCAATGAACATGGGAATGCTAATATGTCTTTGAGATTCTAATTTCAGTTCTTCTCAATAAACACGCAGAAGTGGAATTACTGGATCTTGGGTAGTTTTGTTTTGTGTTTTTAATTTTTTGAGGAACCCCCTACATTGCTTTCTATTGCTGCTGCACCATTTTGTATTCCCACCAATAGTGTACAAGTGTTCTAATTTCTCCACATTCTCACCAATATTTATCTTTTGTTTTTCTGAAAATAGCCATCCTAACAGGTGTGAGGTGATATCTCATTGTGGTTTTATTTACATTTCTCTGATGATTAGTGACAGTGAGGTCAAGCTTCTTATACTGCAGAGGAATAATATAATACTGGCCTAAAGACAGACATAGAAAGTTAAAGTGGTTGCCTTTAAGAAGTAGAACAGAGTGCGGTGAAATGGGGGAGGGGATTTTATTGTTGTTATACCACTTTGGACTTTTATTTAAAATTTTTAAGTTGTTTATTCTGGCTTTTATTTCAGTATATCTAAATACTGTACTATTTTTATTTATACATTTTAAACATTATCTATTGGTTTTTATTTTGTTTTTTATGATGTTAGATTTGCTTTTTCTTCTCTTTTCTCTTCCCTAGCACGTCCCCTCCATTCCAGTATGGATTTATCTCAACATAGTTGTATTAATATTATAACTGCTCTGTCAAATAATGTTCTATAACTTTGGTTACTATCCCTTTTCTTCCCTTAAGCTTTATAGTCTTTCTTTTTCTTGTATGCATCTCCTCTCATTTTTGTGGGCTAGTTTTCTATGTATAGGCATTCCTCAGAGATATTTCTGGTTTGGTTCCAGAACACCACAATAAAGCAAATATTGCAATAAAGTTAGTCAAACAAACTTTGGGATTTTCCACTGCACATAAAAGTTATGGTTACACTATACTGTAGTCTATTAAGTGATCAGTAGCATTATATCTTTAAAAACAATGTAAATATCTTACTAAAAATACCATTATTTAAAAAATATACTTTACTGCTAAAAACTGCTGAACATCATCTGAGCATTCAGAGAGTCTTAATCTTTTTGCTGGTGGAAGGTTTGCCTGAAAACTGACGGCTGCTGATTGACCAACTTATTGGTTGCTGAAGGATGGAGTGGCTGTGGCAGTTTCTTGAAATAAGACCACAATAAAGTTTGCCACATCGATTGACTCTTCCTCCCGAGAACGGTTTCTCTGTAGCATGCAATGCTGTTTGATAGCATTTCACCCACAGCAGACTTTCTTTCAAAATTATAGTCAATCCAGGAATTCCCTGGCAGTCCAGTGGTTAGGACTCCGTGCTTTCACTGCCAAGGTTGCATGAATCATGAATGTTCTTGATGGCATCTAAAATGGTGGATCCTTTCCAGAAGGTTTTCAATTTACTTTGTCTGGATCCACCAGAGGAATCACTATCTATGGCATCTATAGCTTTATGAAATGTATTTCTTACTAGATTATAGAAACCAATGTATGGAAATTCTTCTGCTACATATTACAGTTTATATTTTTAAGCTATCAAGGAAAAGCTCTAATTTGCTTTAAATGTAGTACAGCAATACCCACATGGTCTACAAAAAAAAGGGGTTTCATGTTGGTTTTCTTGTTGTAAATTTTGAATTTTACATACTGAGGGTTTTTTTTTTTTTTGATTCTGAGTTATTTTATATTGTCTGAGTATTTTCATTGAAATGTATACAATTTATAAAATATATATTTCTTAAATAATGAGATTTGAACATCAAAATTATTCCTTGATCAATGGGCTGGGGAATGGATGTCATGTTAGCAGGCATGAAAACAACATTAATCTTGTTGTCCATCTCCATCAGAGCTCTTGGGTGACCAGGTGCATCATCAATCATCAGTAGTATTTTAAAAGAATTTTTTTTTTCTGAGCAGTAGTTCTCAACAGTGGGCTTATAATATTCAGTAAACCCTGCTGTAAACAGATGTGCTGTCCTCCAGGCTTTGTTTTTCCATTTATAGAGCACACGCAAAGCTAATTTAGTACAGTTTTTAAGGGCCCTAGGATATTTGGAATGGTTAATGAGCATTGGTTTCAACTTAAAGTCACCAGCCCCTAACAAGAGGGTCAGCCTATCCTTTGAAGTTTTGAAGCCAGGCATTGACTTCTCTTCTCTAGCTATGAAAATCCTAGATGGCACCTTCTCCCAATAAGGCTGTTTTGTCTACATTTAAAATCTATTGTTTATTGTAGCCACCTTCATTAATTATCTTAGCAAGATCCTTGGGATAACTTGCGGCAGCTTCTACATCAACATTTGCTGCTTCACCTTTCATTTTTAAGTCATGGAGATGGTTTCTTTCTGTAAACCTCAGGATTTACATTGCTAGCTTCAAACTTTTTCATTCCTGTGTTCACTGGAGTAGCACTTTTAATTTACTTGACGAACTTTTCCTTTGCAGTCACAACTTGGCTAGCTTTTTGGCAGAAGAGGCCTTGCTTTCTGCTTATCTTAACCTTCATCATGCCTTCCTCACTAAGCTTAATCATTTCTAGCTTTTGACTTAAAGTGAAAGACTTGGGACTTTTCACCTGAACATCTAGAGATCATTGTAGGGTTATTCAATGGCCTAATGAATTAATTTTAATATTGCTGCATCTCAGGGAATAGGGAGGCCTGAGTAGAGGGAGAGAGGCAGGGGTATGGCCGGTCAGTGGAACAGTCAGAACACATACATTTATCGATCCAGTTCATCTTATATGGGCCCAGTTTGTGGTGCCCCAAAACAATTACAGTAGTAACATCAAATATCACTGATCACAGATCACCATAACACATATAGTGATGAAAAAGTTTGAAATATTGCAAGAATTACCACAACATGACACAGACAAGAAGTGAGCAAAAGCTGTTGAAAAAATGGTACCCATAAACTGGCTTGATGCATGATTATCACAAACCTTCAGTTTGGAGGAAAAAAACACAATAACTGCAAAGTACAATAAAGCAAAACTCAATAAAAGAAGTTTTACCTGTATATAACTATTACTATTTTTTGCATTTTTTCTATATAATTGCCTAATGCTATGGAATTATGTTTTCTATAAGATCAAATAAATCAACTAGTATATCAGATTATTTTTTCCCTTAGTGACATAAGAATTGAAATCCTCTCTCATTCCCTTTAATCCTAGACTAGTTATTCTCTTGGTCTCCTTCGCACATAATCTCTGATTATCTCCATTTATCTCTCTTTCCTGGATCCAGTGTCTCCCTTTTCGGTTTGATTAAGCATATCCTTTTGTAACTTCCAGAAAATGTGTACGTGGAATGTCATTTTAGCAATTTTGACCATCTAAAAATGTCTTTATTCTGACCTCACACATAATTGATCTCTTAGCCAGGGGGATAAACCTCAGTTGGTAATAATTATTCTCAGGGTATTTCTAAATTTTTTTTCACTTTTGTAAAATAACACACACACATACACAAATACAAATAAACCAATATAAACCAAACACAGATGTATAAACCAATGGAAAACAATAAAGAATCAAGAAATAAATCCACATATATATGGTCAACTGATTTTTGAGAAGGGTGCCAAGAATACACAATGGGAAAAAGATAGTTTCTTCAACAAATGGTGTTTGGAAAACTAAATATCCATATGCAAAAGAATAAAAATGGACCTATGTCTTACATCATATACAAAAATCAACTAAGCACCATCTATGTGCAAAATCTCACTGATAGTGGTGAATACATGAAGATATCCTCCTTTCCTGCAAAATAAATGTAGGTGTATGTACAATCCATTGAATATTCTATTTAGGATAAATTGTCTCTTGAATATACTTTTGTAATATATACTGATTTTGCTACATGAAGGTATATATATATATATATATAAAATATGTTATATATATATATATATATATATATATATATGTAGAAGAAACATGGTGTACCCACAGAAGTAAACATTATTTTTGTTGGCTATCTGTTTAACTGTTATTTCATACTCTATCTTTAACCAATGAATACACTTTTTTCAATAATTGATATTATAGTGCATAAAAACAAGACTGTTAAAACATATTAATTGATGATTTCAGTTCATTGTTCTAGATATGCTAAAATAATGAAGCTAGATAATATTAACTCTTTATTGATAAAAAGAAGGGCTATATAACTGCTAATCACATTTTACTCTGCTAAGTGAAGTGGTAGTAATAAAAAGTAACATAAGTAGATAAAAGAGGAAGGCTACATAGCTTATTTCAGTTAATTAAAAGATTTTTTGTGAAATGAATCCAAATCAAAACATCTTTTCTATATAGTGCTGTGAAAATAAATTCATTGAATTTCAGCACCATTAATCTAAAAGGAAAAAGCCTATGAAGGTTAAAGAAAGAAGGATTATAAATTCCATCATAACAGTACCTTTCATGTAAAAAGAATTATTTCTTATACATCAATAATTAAAATAAAATAAACATGTTTGTAGAAATTTAGAACACCTACTGAGACTGCAGCTACAAATACTAAAACATTTCTTTGGATAACAGAGTAAATCATGAGTTGCTTTGATGCATTAATTAATAGTTGTTAATTGTGCAGAGAAAAAAATCATAGCATCTGACAATTTTGAATTTGCAAAGGACTGGATTTTTAATCCTATTGCTATGGAAAATATACACTGTAGAATAAGGGATTATTTATTAATTAATATGTACAGTAATTAATAGAAAAACTTGTTCTGTTTTTAGTAACCTTGTTAAAATCAGGCAATCTCAGGAATATAAAAAAGTAGAATCACAGAAGTATATGCTATACAAATATAATATTCTGACCTTCACATGAGAAATTATTGTTTATTTTATATAAGATATTTAATGCAACATGCATCCACAAACCTGAAAGATAACACAGGGTTATTTTTAAATTAATATTTATTTCATCAGAGCTATTAAAATACATTTGTTCCATTTCAGTTCATTCATTATTTATGTAGTTCCTTTCAGTAGTATATTTTATCCACTTTCTAAAACTAAACACATCCACTTCTAAGATAAGGAGTTCATAGAAATGGAGATATGACCTACATTGCTGATTCTTTATAATAATATAACACATAAATAAAGGGAGTAAAATACATTATTTTAACACAGGCAAGTTAATTTTCTGCCTGGAGTTAAAATATACATTTTGGTTGATCATTGGAGAAAATCAGAAATAGAAATACACCACCTAATATCTGCTATATTGTCTTTAAGTTCTACCTCACATTTCCTTTTTTACACGATATGTATGGAGAAAAAATTTTATTTTCCTTACAATTCATTGGTTTTTACTCTTCTGTTTACTTTGTCTTCACATTCACTCTTTGCTTTACCTTCCAAAATGCCCTTTCTGTCTTCCGTGGGTTTTTCTAAGCGAGAGTTTGTGTTTTGTTATTTTATAGCACATTTCTGTGACACTGCTTGGCACTTATTGTTAGATAGTATGGTTTTATGCTGTCATCCTAAATGAGGAGGTACACTGAGGCAAGCTTGAATGACCAGAAATTGAGTTTATTCCGGAATAGCCAAGGAATCTCATTCAGGGAAATGCGCACTGCAGCAAGATCCAGAGAGTCTGCTGAGGGTTTGCAAGAAGTGAAGAGAGGGGGAAGTCATCCAGAGCCCAAGCAGTAAGTTCCTTGGCTTGAGGATGGGGCCAGATTCCTTGGTGGATGATCATTGGTCAGGAGAGAAGTCTTGATCATCTGTAAATCAGGCATTTATGGGAAATCAGTCTCTAGTGTGTTTCCTTATTCTAAGAACATGCCTGAGATTCTCAGTTTCATATCCTTCAGTTCCATTTTAGACTGAAATCCTTTCACAGTACTTACATATATAATATTTTAAGTGATTACAATTTTTCCATGGTATCATATACAAATGGATATTTACCATTATCTGTACATAAGTGAATTATGAAAATGAAGGCCTAACCTAGCTTACCTAACATAAACAAGTCATAAAACACAGATCATATTGCTTTAATAACTTAGAATAAATCTGTAATAAAGTGAATAAAAGACCATCTTGAGGAGGAATGATAATATATATTTCACATTAAATTATCATTTTATTCTCACTGGAAAAAAGCTGCAATTTGTAGAAAAGTATTAACTTCTCTCCAAAATTCATATTGATAAATAATAAAAATAATATATAGTTGACTGGGTAAATAAATACATTTTTTTTACTGGATCTTCTTATTATATAAATACATTATGAATGGACTCTAAATATTTGCTCTTCATAGGTACAGTTCAATAGCCAAGTAATTATTAGAATAATTTTGTTCAGCAATTTTGCTTTGTCTATCTCTAGATAATTTTTAAAAGTAGCTTTTTTTAAATTCTAATTAACTGGATAAATTCCTTAATTCTAAAATTACTTAGTAGGTGTGCTACTGTCAAAACAGCCTGAAATCAACTCCATTGAAACAAAGAGTGGGAGAATTTTCAGGTGGGATGGATCATAGACCATAAATGTTTGTTACTTGGCCTTACATAAAGGAAAAGTAAACTTTCTCAAATCTTCATGACAGGAGGTATTTTTTCAAGTTGAAGCAAGACACACAATTGGAGCAAGATACCAAGAGTGGTTCTACAGGAAGAGAATTTTAAGGATGAATTTTCTGAATTGGTTCTGGGGTTTCTGGAACCATTTGGAATTGGCTGTCTAATCTGATTAGATTTAAAGAAGCTAATGATTCTATTTCCAGTAGGAAACAGAGACTGATAGTCCTTGATGTGAACTGTTTATAGAGTACACAAAATATTGGCATTGAATACTCCTAATAAACCACCTATAAGAAGCAATGAGCTAAGTACCTCTGTATATGATACCTTTGCACATCGTCAGAAAACTAAGGAATATAAATGAAATTGGTTGGCTTGCTGGACAAAGTGGTAAAAGAAAAAGATGAGGTCAGAGATTTAAATTCCCCACTCAAGAGCCCCATAAATGACCTAAGAGCTTCTAGGTAATATCCTGAAGGAGAGCCTTATCTCCTGTAGCTCCGGAGCTGAAATTGCTAAAAATCAGAGCCACATTCTGCAATTGGCTACATTAAAATGCAAATTGAATTCCCAGTCTTGCAGTGTTTCTGCTGTTAGTGAGGGCATCAGTTGGGAGAGAATGGAGTCTTGTATGTTGGGATGGGAACACATGAAAGGTGCTGATAAAACTGGGGAATATCAAGCCCTTAAATTCCAATGAGTCTCCTCTGCCAGTGGAATAGGACTTCTCATCCTCAGAGAAATTGGCCTCCCCACCCGCAGTAGCATCCACTTCTCTAGCACAGTGGTACCTCCAGCACAGTGGTGTTGGCCTTCCCACCTCCATCTGAGGGGATTAATCCTGCAGAGGCTGAGGAATTAGTAATAGCCTCCTTGGAAGCAGTTGCCATGCAATACAATGCAGAATCTCCACAGCACCTACCCCCATTATCCCTCTTTACTTCTAGACTTGTAACTAGCCTCAACTTCAAGCAGACCCTCAATGGTGAGATGCAAAGTGTGACTCATGAGGAAGTACACTACACTCTGAAAGAACTACTTGAGTTTTCCAGTTTATGCAAACAACTCTGCAGAATATGTGTGGGAATGAACACTAAGTGTATGGGATAATGGTGAGAGAAATATAAAGTTAGACCAGGTCAAATTGACTGATATAGACCCTAACCAGAGATTCTTTATTTAATGATGTAGCTTAGGGAGTTATAAAGGCTCTAACAGTTTGGTTGTTTGATTGGCTGGTATATGGACCAAAAGAAGGCCTACCATGTGAAAACTGGAAATGTTTAACCTAAGTTGGTTTACTGGAGAGAAAGGGATTCAATGGCTTATGGATATAGGAATGTCAGAGTGGATTTATCATTTAAGGTTTACTCAGGGTCACTGGGAGGATCCAGAAGACATAATTTTCACCAATATTTTGAGAAACCAGTTTGTAAGAGGAGCCCAGCATGCTTCAAGAGTTCTATAATCACTATTCTCTGTAGGCTGAACCTTAGAGTGGGAATCAGCCACTCAACTGGAAGACCTAAATGCAATGGGAGTAGTTGGATCTCGGGGTAGCAGAGGTCAAGCGATGGCACTCAACCACCATAGACAAAGTGGGCATGGTTACCATACTGAACAGAAGAGTCAAATCTACAATCAAAATAATCTGACCTCTGACGTTGGCTAGTTAAGCCTGGTGTTCCCAGAAATGAAATAGATAGAAAGCCTACTAAATTCTTACTTGATTTGTATAAGCAGAAAAGTTCTAGGTCAAGTGAACAAGAGTCTAACTCACATCATAAGAACAGAGAGTCACAACCCCTCAATCAATTCCCAGACTTGAGCCAGTTCATAGACCAAGAACCCCTTGAATGAAGGGAAAGGCCAGCTGCCTTTAAGGAAGGACCCTGATACACTACTGGAAAAAAAAAATTCAGTGTTAAACTTTCTCCCAGACCTCCCCAAACAGACTTAAGGCCTTTTGAAAGGTAAGCACTGATTCAGGAAAAGGAAATAATCAGAACCTTAAGGGACTACTGGATGCTGGCTCTGAACTGACAGACCAATTCCAGGAGACCTAAAATGTTACTGTGGCCCTCCAGTCAGGGTAGCTGCTTATGGAGGTCAGGTGATCAGTGGAGTTTTAGCTCAGATTCACTTCTCGGTGGGTCTAATGGATCCTTAAAATCATATTGTGGTCATCTCCCCAGTTCCAGAATGCATAATTTGAATAGCATAGTGAGCAACTGGCAGAATCCCTACATTGGTTCCCTGACCTGTGGAGTGAGGGCTGTTATGATGGCAAAGGCGAAGTAGAGGCCATTAGAACTATCTCTACCTAGAAAAATAGTAAATCCAAAGCAGTACCATAAACCTGGAGGAACTGCAGAGATTAGTGTCACCATCGAGGACTTGAAAGATGCAAGGGTGGTAATTCTCAGCACATCCCCATTGAACTCTCTAACTTGGCCAAACTCAGACAGATCTTGAGGAATGACCAGATGATGACTCATTGCAGAATCGTACCAGATGTGGTTTCATTGCTTGAGCAAATTTACACATCCCCTGGTAACTGGTATGTATCTATTGAGCTGACAAAGTTATTTTTCTTCATCCTTGTCCATAAAGTCTACAAGAAGGTTTGCTTTCAGCTGGCAAGGCCAGCAGTACCCCTTCACTGTCCTACATAGGGACATATTGATTCTCCAGCCCTGAGTCATTTTAATTTGCTGGGACCTTGATTACACTTCCCTTCTACAAGGTATACTAGTTTATTACATTGATGATTTTATGCTGATTGGACCTAGTGAGTAAGAAGTAGTAACTACTCTAGATATATTGGTAAGATATTTGTGTGAAAGAGAATGGGGAATAAATCTGAATAAAATTCAGAGGTCTTCTATCTCAGTAAAATTTCTAGGGGTCCAGTGATGCAGGATATGCTGAGATATCCTTTCTAAAGTGAAGGTTACATTGTTGCATCTGGTCCCTTCTACAACCAAGAAAGAGCATGAACCAATTCCTGTGACAAACTTCTATCTATCTGTCTATCTATCTATCTATCTATCTATCTATCTCTCTATCCATACATCCATCCTACTGGTTGTTTCCCTGGAGAACCCTGACTAATACACGTCTCCTAGAGACTGGGAGATAGGGCACTATCTTCGTTGATGATTACATTTCAAAGGGATAGGTTCTAGGTCCTTAAGGAAGACATTCTTGGGTTTTAAAACAGACAAGAAGCTTTTAAATAATTTACACCCCAAAGGGGCCAAGAAAGAAATTACAAGTACAAATTTTCCAAAGTAAAGCCTCTGAGAAAAGGGAGATCAGGGACATAGAATCAGGAGGGAGCCTGTCTAAAATTTGGACAAGGTGAGGAAACTTTGATGTTGTCTTGGTCACTAGATATAGCAATGAGATCCAACATCATAGTTTATAGTTTATATTTTCTCTATAGATCTTTATTGAAGCATATCATATTCATCAATTAAAATGTGCTAACTTTTCTGTATGTTTGACTGACTTTCCTTATTTTTCTTGAGTAAACTTCAAGATATAAATAATTTACTTTTCTTTATTTTTAGTTATTTGTACTTAACACCTGTCAGTTTAAAAATTGAAAGTAGTGGGCTTCCCTGGTGGCGCAGTGGTTGAGAGTCCACCTGCCAATGCAGAGGACGCAGGTTTGTGCCCCGGTCCGGGAGGATCCCACATGCCGCGGAGCGGCTGGGACCGTGAGCCATGGCCGCTGGGCCTGCTCGTCCGGCCCGTGCTCTGCAATGGGAGAGGCCACAACAGTGAGAGGCCCGCGTACCACAAAAAAAAAAAAAAAAATTGAAAGTAGTATGCTCCAATTTATTATGTAGATCAGATTTTATTAGTTTTTCTTCTTATTTATATATCTTTTTCCTGCTGCATTTTATGATTTCACTATGCTTTACAGCATTAATGTAGAGAAAATCAGAAATTTACTCATGCCTTTAACAGCTGAGCTTACGTAGATAAATATTCATGACATATGCAATATGTTTGTTGCATTAAATTGAATGTGCCATTCTAAAAACCGTAATGAAATTGTGAGCTTCTAAGAGAATAGTATAATCAAATGCATTGTACTCTGTGACTCACTTGAGTTATTCAACAATTTCTTTTGAAACTTTGTGGTTGTAAATGTTCTCTAGTCTAAAATTATATTTGATTTTATTCAAGATCCCTAAACTAATTTATACATCTTTATGTAAAGAAAGGAAAAATATGTCCAGTATTGTTAGCCTGTATTATTGCTTTCATATCCTACTCTAGAATTAGAATATTTGTGTTATGTGTATCACATTTCACTGATATAAATTATTTTTTTAATTGATATATTGGCTTCCTTCTGTATCCAGGTGTGAAAAATTGTCTAGGATAACCCCAACCCTATGAGACTTAACATATTAAAGGGCCTGAGTTGATTAAGGTTAATTTTTAAATAACCAAGATTAATTACTAAGAATTTCTTGTTGAAAATAACCTTGGGAATTCTGACAAGCCAGGTAAGAAAGTCAACTTCAAGATTCTGATTTTACTTTCTTTATAAACTACAGATACAGTGAAAAATATTAGCTTTGGCTCATGGTTTAACAATGATATTCATAGTTCAACTTTGATATTTGACTTTTCTAAAGTCTGGAAACATTCATCTTGTGTTAATATATATTACGTTTCTAGTCATTAGGTTTGAGCTTTCTGCCTTAATCATGACCCTTTGCTTTCGTAATTTCTTTAATTTTGTTAGATCCCAAACACGTTATTGAGCTCCCTATTCTGACTAGTCTTGCACACATGGCAAAAATGATACTTAGTATTGATGCCAAAAACTTGGCCTCTGTGCACCGGTGCTGAATCGAATCTCAGAGACAGAGTTTTGGGTGAAGTAGAAAAGAATAGTTTTATTGCTTTGCCAGGCAAAAGGGGACACAGGACTCATGCATCTCAAAACTCTGTTTCCCAACTGGGGAGGATTTGGCAAGGAGTTTTATAGCAATGGTTCAAGGGCGGGGTTACTGTTAAGGATTAGGGTGTGTGCAGGGACTGCACTCCTTTAATCTGGCCTCAGGTGGTCTCTGGTTCCTTTAATCTGGAATAAAGAATGCTAACACCTTCCATTTATTGGGGGTTTTAGTTCTGTAAAGAGTTCAAAGATATTGTTATATGTATCCCTTGAGGCACACCAGGACCCTGCCCCAAGGCTGCACTGTTGTTTGTTGACTGCTCCTCCCTTGTCTCTGCATTCCCTCCCTTCTATGATTAGCATCTGTTTGAAAGTCTTCCATGCCCCGGGGCCCCACTGGGTACTGCTCAATTTCACTATGAATCCATCTATATATTGGTACATATGTATACATTTAACAAGTACTGCCATCATTAGGTAGGGTGGACTGGGCCAACAAATGTCAGGAGAAGGTGGATAAGAATAAGAAACTGATGAAATTGACTTGCATAAGAAGTCACTTGTTTTTTAAAATTAAATATTACTATATTCTAAACATAATATACTTCACAGTTACTTTAAGTTTGGTATCTAAAAATAGTTACATTCAATCATCAAAACTAGGGCTTCCCTGGTGGCACAGTTGTTGAGGGTCCGCCTGCCGATGCAGGGGACACGGATTCGTGCCCCGGTCCAGGAGGATCCCACATGCCGCGGAGCGGCTGGGCCCGTGAGCCATGGCCGCTGAGCCTGCGCGTCCGGAACCAGTGCTCCGTAATGGGAGAGGCCACAGCAGTGAGAGGCCCGTGTACCGCAAAAAAATAAATAAATAAATAAAAATTATCAAAAACTTATTAATATGTATGCCATGCTATGCTAAGCAATTTACAGACATGGTTTATCTCTCATAAGTAACATTTAAAAATATATGAATTCATTTATGTATGAATTCAAATATAATTCATAGACATGATTATGTTTATACTTTGCTTTTCTGTTTGCTGGTTTGGCAAGTTACTTAAATTGCCTAAATTACTCATTAGAAAGATAAGGATAATGACACATATCTTGTAGGCTTGCTGTAAATATTAGAAATAATGTAAATAAATTGACTACCCCGTGCCTGACGCATGAGTAGGACTTAGAAATTAGTCTCTGTGAACAGGATTTCTGAGATAGTGAAGTGAGTGGCTAGACAAATCTACTCCCCCAAAAAAACAACAATAAAAGAGGACAAAATATTTTATGACTCTGGAAATCAACTAAAGGTATACATCTAACTGGAAAGTGATTCTCTGTGAAAAACTATGGAACTTTGAATAAGAGCCGTGGGGGCCTGTGGTGGTCTGCCTAGAGCTGCTCCCACTCCCCACGCCCACTGTGTTCAGCACAGCTGTTCTGTCAGGGTGGAATGAAACAGGCAGCTTCACTGCCTGAGGGACTGACTTTATTTGGAGCCAAACTCATAAAATCTCATGCCCAGAAGCAACAGTAACAGTAGAGACCTTGGTGGCAAATGAATGGGCCAACTAGCAATTCAGCTGGCCTAAAGTTGCCGTCTTGGTGGGGACAAATAATTGACTGGAAGCCCAGCCAGAAATTTGATTTATTAGGGATATATGAGAAATAAGGCAGCCATAACGGGCATGGATGAGCTCTCCATATAACTGTTTAGGATGACTTAAAAACCGCCAGATCTTTGAATACACCTCCTAACACACCTCCAGTTCCATTGGCAAAAGTTGGTTGTTTACTGCGCAAGGTAGTTAGCACAACTGTTGACAATTGTAGCCTGATAACAACTAAAAAATGCTGACCTCTATGAAGTTAGGCATAATTTACAAAAAAAAAAAAAGTAACGAATTACAAAAGAAAGGATATTGAGACTTAGAAAGGTTAAGGTGGTTGTCATCCACAGACTTCACTATGTAGAGCCATAAATCCAAGTAGAAAAGACAGAGCATCATGTGCAGTGATACATGATAGGTATCATATGATTTTGTGTGTGTTTTGTTTGTTGGTTTGTTGTTTAGTCTATCTTACAACGGACTTATTTCTAATAAAAGGATTGGTATGAGTCAGACATGGGCCCAGAGTGGCAAGAGCTTGTGTCTTAAGTGGAGAAGAAACAAAAGGTGGTAAAAAATGTTTAGAGAGAGAGATAGGAAAGAAAATGAAACACCTGGGCCAACTGAAAATGTACTTTATCTCTTTCCAATGAATTATCTTGGAAATATTTATTTATAGTTTATTTATTTATTGGCCGCACCATGTGGCTTGCAGGATCTTAGTTCCCCAACCAGGGATCGAACCCAGGCCCCCGGCAGTGGAAGTGTGAAGCCCTAACCACTGGACAACCAGGGAATTCCCATGGAAATATTTAAAGTATAGACATCTAGATGAACACAGTCTTCTCTTGATTTTTAAGTAAAATTTTATTGGAATACCTCCACACCCATTCATTTTCACATTGTCTACTGCTGCTTTTGCACTGAAATGGCAGTGGTGAGTAATTCCTAGAGAGACCATGGGACCCATGAAGCCTGAAATATTTACTCTCTGGACCTTCATAGAAAAAGCTTGACAACCCCTAATTAAGATTTAAGAAGACAAAATTTATGTTGTATTCAGACTTATAGAAAAAAACATGATTGTTTTATGGTGCATGAGAAAGTATCTACATATCTCCCTTAATTATAGATGGACAAATAACATTTTTTGAGGTTCATTGACAAAACCAATGTTCAAAATTAATAGTAAGAAAATTCAATATCTGAAAGATTCTATGAAATACAGGATAAAACTAACTTTTCTAAACACACATTCTCAAAAAGGAAATAGAACACCAAAGAGTCACTAAGAGAAATAAGAATGTAAGAAAACCTTGACTTATGGTTATATACATCGTTTTAAGTATTACCTCTTTTGGAATATAAATAACTTGTAATTAATTTCCAAAACTAGTTCTGAAACTTCCCTAAATCATGTGGGTTATAGGTTTCCAAACACTTGAAATTAAAAAATATTTAAAGAGAGTTTAATATGAATATTCAGGTTTTCCTTTTACTTTCTCAGTGTCTCTAAATCTTTGTAGAAAATTAGTAACCACAGGTTCACACTTAGTTCTTTCATTTATTTTTTTCGTGGTTAAAGAGTAGACAGATTGAATTAAAAGAGGACATTCTGTAACAATATACAAATTTTGAGAATAAATCCTATCTATATCAATGAAAAATAAATTAGCATCTTGGGGAAGAGGAAATTGATAAAAAATCCATAATATCACAAAATAAGATCAAGATTGAAAATGCAAAATTGAGTATAAATTGATGATTAATTTAAGAATAAATTGTGAACTTTATATTTTTGGGGAATTATATTGTGGTTTCCCTTTAGGGTTGCCAGTTAAAATATAGGCTATCTAGTTAAATATGAATTTCCGATAAACAACTAATATCTTATTTTAGTACAAATATGTCCCCAAAGCATTCACAGGGCATACTTATACTAAAATTAAAAAAATAAAATGTTGCTAATCTGAAATTCAAATTTCACTTGTCATTCTGTATCTTTATTTCCTGTAATCTGGCAAATCTCTATTCCCTGCCCAATTCTGCTGGTGCATTTACAGTTAAACAGCTCAGTTTCTGAGTAGTTCGTCTGCAGAGCAGCAGGTATTCTACTGTGAACCCTCAGGGACAGCTCTACCAAATATAAATAAGTCTGATCCTATTTGCCTCCCCTTTTCTAAAGCTCTATGCTAATTTGATTTACCCTTCCTCTCTGCTATATCTACTGAGCAGTGATAGACTGGTTCTTTCCAAGCAAAGAGGAAAAGTCTACCTTCAAACTTCACATCTTCACTTAACTCTTTTCCTAAAAATGTATGTGATCTGAATTAATTGTCTTAAAATTTTAATGCTATAACTTTTTTTCTGTTCTAAATGTCAGTGTGGCTTTTTTTTTTTCAATTTACTTATCTCATTGAGTTGGATCATGGCCACATATGAATGTGAAAAGGGTGAGAGAGAGAACTAATATAGAGTTTCAATTCAGAATATTTGAAGTATTTTCATATATTAAATGTTATTATGTGCCAGAAACTAGGTGATCTATTTTACATGCATAATTGTGGTTCAGCTTGGTGAAGTAGATATGATTTCCATCTTAGAGATGAGGAGCTGAAGCATTAGATACATTGCCCAAGGGCACATTTGTAATAATAGTTTTGATATTTGAAGTTAAGTCATCTAACTGTATGGTTTATGTTTTATTTTTTCGCACCATGCTGCATACATTGTAATCTTGACTTATTTAAGGATAAAGGCATCTGGAAAATGAGAGCATTAATTATAATACATAAGGTATTTCATTGTTGAAAATTATAATTTATACTTAAACAATCTGCTCTGATTTTATTTTCAGAACAAAAGTTGAAATCACTAATTAAATTCCTTAGTTAGTGTAATATCAGAAACTGTGCGGTCAGAGACTACATGAGTTTCTATAATTGAAAAGACATATCACATTAGAAGAGAGCATAATAATCAGGCAGTGGCAGCAAAGATACAGAAATCCTGTGAGAACTTGTTGCAGTCTTGAGGGAATCTCCTTATTAGTGATTTCTTTTAAAATGCACACTAGTAGAGTGTTTGACACTCAAAAAGAATAAAAATTAAATATTTTGGTGTTACCAGCTCTCTTCTGTGAATTAAAGAGTGACACCACATCATACCAATTGGTTGTTAAAATTTGGATGTAAAGGATTTTTGAACATAAAATAAGAAGGAATCTATTATAAAATCAAAAATCTAGAAGTATGGTTGGACATCATCAAATTAAAACCCTCTCCAGTTTTACAAATTCTCTTTAGTGGTATATCTGTTGGGGTTTAATATTCATCTTTGTTAATTTAAATAATTTAATAAAGATGAATATTAAGAACCCCAACAGATGAACATTACAACATTTCTGTCAAGTGGTTGCCCCACCCTTGCTCGAAGTTATCCAGTGGTAGTCATTTAACTATTTTGTAAAAGCAGACCAAATTCTTTCATAAACATTATTAATTTGTCCTACTTGGTACTTTTAGAATTACCTTTGTGAACATTAGATTTAGATATAAATCATCCTAAGTATGATTTAGGATAAACTAACACAATTTCTTCCATTTAAAGAAAATTGAGAATCAGAGTTTAGATCTCTAAATTTGTGTAACTCATGTATAAAAGATACGGAAATAGAAACAAAGTCCCCTTAAATTTAATGATCTGTCGAATATAACAAATACCTACACAGAATGATCTTGACAGTATAAAAAACATAATAATCTAATAATAATATATAATAGAAATAGAAATTTATTAACATTCTAGATACACCCCCTGGATCTAACAAAGTAATATTTCCATTATCTTTCCTTATATAACATATTGCTACCCCCATTTTGACATTTAACTATGTATTGTAATATTTTTACACCTTGAATTATTTCATATAGTATTTTTTAATTTCCAAGTATCTTGTCACTTAAACCAAGTATAAATTTCCTTGGAATAAAGTCATGTATTTTTTATTGCTCATAATTCACAAAAGTATGCAAGACAATCTGTGAAATTAAAAGATGACTGACCTAGGAAAATCTTAGATGGAATGACAGGCACAGTAGTGGTAGGAAAGATATTGTGGAGAAATAAAGTTTCCTGGATTTTTCAAAGTTCCTGTTGAAAGCTCTAACTTTCTGGGACATGGAAACATATGTGCTATAAAGCTGGAGACTGTCTGATTTCACTCCCCCTTAAATACCTTGACATACCACGAGAATTAGATCTGTAGCCATTATCTGGTTAATTGATCTGATCCAAAAGGATCAAATAAGACTTTATCTCTTCCTGAAAGGGCCAAATGCTTACAGCCTGGCTGGACAAGTTTCCTAGGTGCTAGGAAGACTGGAAAACTATCTAAGTATTTATCTTTCTAAAGGAAGGAAGCCCAGAATTTAGAGACATCACTCGATTGTAAAACCTAGAGAAACCTGGGGTTATCTGGCCCCTGGGGACACTTTGTTCATATAGCAAAGGGCTGGAGATAGGATTCAGGCCCATCAGTTTCCAGGGAGATTCTCTTAGGAAGGGAAGGAAACACCTCCTCTGTAGGACCGCTGACTTGTCTCTAATCATGTCACCCTGTGGATAAAGGCTAGGGCAAAGGGGGGTTGACCGATGTACTGTTTACCATGAAGTGTTTCACGTAAAATTCATCTTTGGTCTAGAACACCACATGAGTACATTCAGGATAAAATTGATACAGGTGAACATTAGAACCCCAACAGATACATCAGAAAAAACTGCAAGAAGAGCATTATGCATAGTACTTAAAATATGCAAACTCACTATTTCAAAAATGAACAAAACTACAAATATAAGCATTTTATATGGGTAAATATCTGGAATTTAATTTATCATTGTTCAAAATTTACATATTTCTGTACATTTTTATATCTGTTGATTTCATTTTACAATTTCATTATGTCACATTATTAGGGAGACAAGGAAGAGTGTAGAAACATAAGCTGATACAATAATTAAAAGAATGAAATTAGAACAGTCCCTAACACCATACACAAAAATAAACTCAAAATGGATTAAAGACCTAAATGTAAGGCTAGACACCATCAAACTCTTAGAGGAAAACATAGGCAGAACACTCTATGACATACATCACAGCAAGATCCTTTTTGACCCACCTCCTAGAGAAATGGAAATAAAAACAAAAATAAACAAATGGGACCTACTGAAACTTAAAAGCTTTTACACAGCAAAGGAAACCATAAAGAAGATGAAAAGACAACCCTCCGAATGGGAGAAAATATTTGCAAATGAAGCAACTGACAAAGGATTAATCTCCAAAATTTACAAGCAGCTCATGCAGCTCAACATTAAAAAAACAAACAACCCAATCCAAAAATGGGCAGAAGACCTAAACAGACATTTCTCCCAAGAAGATATACAGATTGCCAACACACACATGAAAGAATGCTCAACATCATTAATCATTAGGGAAATGCACATCAAAACTACAATGAGATATCATCTCTCACCAGTCAGAATGGCCATCATCAAAAAATCTACAAACGATAAATGCTGGAGAGGATGTGGAGAAAAGGGAACCCTCTTGCACTGTTGGTGGGAATGTAAATTGATACAGCTGCTATTGAGAACAGTATGGATGTTCCTTAAAAAAACAAAAATAGAACTACCATATGACCCAGCAATCCCACTACTGGGCATATACCCTGAGAAAACCATAATTCCAAAAGAGTCATGTACCAAAATGTTCATTGTAGCTCTATTTACAATAGCCAGGGCATGGAAGCAACTGAAGTGTCCATCAACAGATGAATAGATAAAGAAGATGTGGCACATATATACAATGGAATATTACTCAGCCATAAAAAGAATGAAACTGAGTTATTTGTAGTGAGGTGGATGGACCTAGAGTCTGTCATACAGAATGAAGTAAGTCAGAAAGAGAAAAACAAATCCCATATGCTAACACGGTAATATATGGAATCTAAAACAAACAAACAAAAAAACAGGTCATGAAGAACCTAGGGGCAAGATGGGAATAAAGATGCAGACCTACTAGAGAATGGACTTGAGGAGAGGGACGGGTAAGCTGAGACAAAGTGGAGAGTGGCATGGACATAAATACAATACCAAACGTAAAATAGATGTGGCATGGACATATATACAATACCAAACGTAAAATAGATGTGGCATGGACATATATACAGTACCAAACGTAAAATAGATAGCTAGTGGGAGGCAGCCGCATAGCACAGGGAGATCAGCTCGGTGCTTTGTGACCACCTAGAGGGGTGGGATAGGGAGGGTGGGAGGGAGGGAGATGCAAGAGGGAAGAGATATGGGAACATATGTATATGTATAACTGATTCACTTTGTTATAAAGCAGAAACTAACACACCATTGTAAAGCAATTATACTCCAATATAGATGTTAAAAAAAAAAGTATGCTGCTTAAATATTTTGAGATTTTATAAATTTTGTCTTCAGTCTGAGATTATATTCTTTGATTGAGAAAATTAAATAATTATGACCTGTTACTTATGTAAGCAAAGGAAAATAAATGAGAGGACTGTGCTTTCAAATATGGATAATTTTTTAAGAGGAGTTTCTTAAATAGAATTAGAGAAAATTCTTTAGATATTTATATTATGGTGTTGAAACAAGAGATGTAGGATGAAGCGATAGGTACAGTTTAAATTATTGGCATTAGTGTCATTTGATTTCTGTTAGAGTGAGCTATCTATCTTCAGTGTAGAGTTAGAGTTTGACACAAAATAATTCACTTCACCGTGTGTAACAATACTCCTTATTTAAAGCAATACATCCCAATATTTAAAATTTAGGAATTTTACAACTATATCTTATACCAAACCTTATTAACTAGTTTTGAAAATTGGTGTTTACATCATAAAGCTCATAGTTGCTGTCAGATGTTTTCTTTCTTTTTTTTCGTGACTAATCTTGTAAAATTATTTTATAGGACTCAAATATGTAAATTATTAATAGATCATATATATGTAGTTGCTTTTATTTAGAAATTCAAAATAGTTTAATCTGATAAGCTTATTACTAAAGTGAAAGGAAAGTATATTTTGAGCTACTTTATCACTTTCAGGAAGTGAACATTGTATTTGGTAAATCAGCACAAGAATTTATTGGGCAAAGGCTACAAACTGCCCATTACAAGACCAATAAGTTCTGAGGGTCTAATGTATGACATGATGACTATACAGTTGACCCTTAAACAACGTAGGTTTGAACTGTGCAGTTCCGCTTATACAAGGGTATTTTTCAATAGTAAACACTACAGCACTACATGGTCCATGGTTGATTGAATCCGAGGATGTGGAAGAATCTTGGATATGGAGGGCTGACCATAAGTTATACTCTGGTGAACCCCTTCATTGTTCAAAGGTCAATTGTAGTTAACAATACCATGTTGTATACTTGAAAGTTACTAAGAGAGTAAGTCTTAAAAGTCCTCATCATGCAGAGAAAAAAAAAAAAAGTTAACCTTGTAAGGTGATCAATGTGTTAACTAATCTTACTGTGGCAGTCATTTTGCAATATATACATATGGCAAATCACCACGTGGTACACCTTAAACTTATGCAGTGTTATTTATGACAGTTGTATATCAATAAAGGTAGGAAAAAAGAAAGAATTGGACATACGGAGAAATGTCTGCAGAGAAATTTCGCTCATAAATTCTTTTCAGAATTTTCACATTCTAAAATGCTGTGGGCGATAAAATTGAAGGATGCTCTGATTCCACTCATCATTTGATAACAGTTAGCAGACTATGTGGGAAAGAAATTGTCCTTGTAGCAAGATAGAAAAAGTCATTTGATTACAAGTGGAAAGCAAGGAGGAAGAGCCAAAAGAGGGGTTAAGAACCCATTGCACTGTAACCAAAGAACAATTGATTCTCTGCTTTTATATATTAGACATGTGAGCTTGATCAATATTAAAAAATATATTTTGTAAGATACACACTGCAAATTCATCAGTATATAAAATATATGAAGAAATTGTACACATTGATGAAAACATAAACAAACCAATCAAATAACTGGCAAATCTCACGAACAATTTACCAAAGCATGGCTAATATCCTCATGAAGATATATAGTCAAGGAAATGCACACTAAGTCTTCAGTAAAATAATATCTCTCAACCACTAACTTGGCAAACATTAAGATAACTGATCATATCAAAAATTAAAAGATATATTTTGACATGTCATTTCCCAAGTTCTTAAAGCAGAGGGAATGTGTTAAATGACAAAAATAACGTGATTTAGTAATGAGTTTGAAGTCCTTATTAAAGGAGAAACTACCCATGGATTGAGGAGTACCGTGCCTCACAAGCAGTGGAGCTTTCTTCCCGAGGGATTTTGAGCGAGAGCGAGTTTCATGGAACGTTACAAGAGGCAGCGTGCGAATGGCATGATCGGCTAGGAGGTCGGGCTTTCCTGATAAGGCAAGCAGGTGCCGTTTTCTAGGGTAAGGTTAAGCTAGCTAATGCTGAGTTGGAGGATTGTGACTGGTATTAGGTTTCCTTGACAATGATGTCAAGCCGTAAGCACAGGCTGACTTAGGTTTAGATTTGTGACGTGGGCTGGGCCTCCAGGGTGGTTTTCACTCTGTAGATCTCAATAGCTGTGTTAACTTTATCAAGTGTGTTCTTGTTAAAGTTAGGTGTGAGCGGAGGATTCTGGGGCAGGTTTTGGGGGTGCAATTATAATCATTTTAAAGTCCTACTAATTCTTTCTTTTAATTAATTTTATTTTTGGCTGCGTTGGGTCTTCGTTGCTGTGCACGGGCTTTTTCTAGTTGCGGCAAGCAGGGGCTACTCTTTGCTGTGGTGCGCGGGCTTCTCATTGTGGTGGCTTCTCTTGCCGCCGAGCACGGGCTCTAGGTGCGGGGGCTTCAGTAACTGTGATTCGCAGGCTCTAGAGCGCAGGCTCAGTAGTTGTGGCACACGGGCTTAGTTGCTCCATGGCATGTGGGATCTTCCCGGAACAGGAATTGAACTCATGTCACTTGCATTGGCAGGCGGATTCTTAACCACTGCACCACTAGGGAAGTCTAAAAAGTCCTACTAATTTTTAATTTTAATATTTTAGGAGAGAAAAAGTTTTAAAGGATTTATCAAAATTTTAATATGGTATAACTTTCAATAGTGCTTCATATTCAAGTATAATCTCAGTAACCTTGTTCTAACTATATAGGCATGATTTAGCCTCGTCAAAATCATGTTACTAAGACTTGCAATGCCTGTGATGTGAAAGACTAGGTTATACTGTAATACTTATAAGAAATATAAAATGCCAGATAAAATATAACAAAAATGTTTGTTAAAAAGTATGCCTGGAGTCACAAAAGAAAAGGAAATTCCCATATTTCAGCAGAAGATAAATCGCTGAAAACCATAGTAGCTTTGACTCACGAACTGTTTCTGCAGCTATGCTGGGGAGTTATTGGATCCAAGAGTTGGTGCTCAGGCTTCACAGCCCACATGGGGACCAGGGCAGAGGTTTTGGGACTCAATCTAGAGCTCTATACAATGCTAAAATCTCATTCTAGGGTGAGGGAAAAATAAAGTCCTACAGTTCCTTATAACCATAGTTGGCTTCTGAAGGAAATATTTAAGGATAGTCTTCATAAAAAAAATGCAGGAGTGGAATGCAATTAGTAATGATGAGAAGAAAGAAGGGCAATTATGTTGACATCAATCAATAATGATAATGATTACTTAACAGCTGTGATTAAACAGAAGAGGTAAATAGGTAACAATAAAACGTTGGAGGGATTGACCAGAGGAACAGGCTTTTAAGAGCCATGCATTATTCAAGAGGTACTTTAATGGAGCTTAAATCTGTCCAGCTTTGTCTTGCATCATACTCTGCTGATATCCCAAACCAGCTGTTCTTTCCTTCAAGTTCTTCTAAAATGCTTTATTCTCTTCCATCCCATGGCCTTTGCACATAACATTTACAATGCCTAAAATATAGTACCCCATTTTCTTGTTAAAATACTGTCTTCATCTTTCAAATCTATTATTTTTGAGAGAAACTTTCACTGATGCCATCAGCCAGATTTGATGCAGTATTGGGTAATTCTTAAGAACTCATGCTGTAGCCCCAGATGTCTGGGATTTGCTCCCAGCTCAGCCACTTACTAGCTGTATGGCCCTGGGTAAATACATTAACATTTTTGTGTTTCAGTTTTCCTCCTAATACGGTTGTTGTGAGGATAAAAAGATTTAATTCATAGAAAATGTTTCTAGTAGTGTTGGGAACATAGTGAAAACGAAATCGTAGTTATTAATTATTATGACATATCAAATATCTTTATACGGACAGTGCAGTTTTCTCCTTGTAACACCTAGAAAAGTTGTAATTCTTTTGTTGAATAATTTGATCTCTATCTACTTTGTCCACCAGCCTTTAACTTCCATGAAGGCAGGAACTACGGTTGTTCTTGGTCACCATTTTATCACTGCACACAGCATTGAACAAGTCCCTGTAAAATGACTAAGTTGATTAACAAATAAATGAATTATTTGTCTGTGTCGTAATATTTTCCATCATAATTTAGACATTTGGAAACTGAGTGACTGGGAATAAAAATTAGTCTACTCTAAAGCCATAGAGTGGAAACCTGGGGTACTTCTGTCTATACCGCAGCTGCTGATCAAAAAGCCCAGCACATGCAAGGGCACACAGAGATTTCTGGACCCACCCAGCTACCAGATTGGACACAGTGAATGGGTGTAATGCCCTAGGTTCCCAGTGTCTTCCTGGGGAGGCCAGAGGATGAAGTTAAGGACCATAAGAGTGGGACTTCTCCAATTGGATATTATATACATGTATACATTTTTAATCTCTGAGTAAAAACTTGTGACAAACTTAGTAGCATCAAGCAAGACAATTTTTTTTTCTTCAGTTTTAATTATCAGGGCCTGGGCACAGTTAAGGTGAGTCTTCTGTTCACATTCTCACAAGGTTGCAAGCAAGCTGTCGTCTGGTTGGCATTGTCATCTGGAGGCTTGGCTGAGGAAGCATGTGCTTCCAAACTCATTCAGGATATTGGCAGAATCCATTCCCTTGCAGTTGTATGATCGAGGCTCCTCACTTCTTAATGGGTGTTGACTGGAGGAAGGGGCTGTCCTTATTTCCCTGCCATGTGGCCCTTTTCATAAGCAGTTCAGTTCCCAGAATGGTGATTTGCTTCTTAAGGCCACCAAAGTAATAACTTTCTACATTCTACTAAGACAGAGTCTTATATAGTGAAACATAATCACAGAAGTGACATCACATCTCCTTTGCTATAAATAGTAATTCAGTCAAGGAAGTGGCAGCCCAATATCTCTAGTCAGATGCAAATAACAGGTCCCCCTTGCATTCCAACGGGTTTATATAAGGAGGTGCTGCACTGGGGCCGCCTTAAGCTGTGTTCACTACAAAGTGAGAAGAACCATCAGATAAAACCTTCCCCTTTCCTGCGGGTCCTTCCTAACTCAAAGAAAGCTATTATATGCCTATGCAAAGAAGTCTTGAAATGGAGCAGTTGTACTTGTTAAGAAGCTTTGGCCAGTTCACTTAGTTTTTCATCTCCCTCTTTCTCTGCTTCCAGTTCCTTTCCTTCTTAATCCTCCTTTTCTAAGATTGAATCTTTTGACTATATTAAAACTTTGTAAAAGTGAAAAAAGACAGGCTGAAGACAGGGCCTCGAGGATAGGAGAGGCCCATCTCCTACAGCGGTGGGGCTGACTTTGCCAAAAATCATGTTTAGGAACCAACAGTGAGGGTGACAGCACTGCAAATGAGACTAAATTTCCGGGCAGGATAACCTCCTATGTCTAAGTCAGAGCCTTCACGTGGGACCTGTAGGTTGCTGAAACATGGAAAGGCAGTGATCAGAGGATTTGATCTCCAAATTCCCCTGAATGCTCCAAGCTGGCAGAAATGGCCCCTCCTACCTTTGGAGAAGAAAACAGACATTGTGTGCCAGGAAAATCACAGAGCAAGCTGTTTCAAGAGGTTTGCATTTTGCCTCTGTCTCAAAAAAAACCACTTTCTATAAACCAAACCAGGGCAGCTTTAATTGAAGCCCAAGCAGAGAAGTGCAATCCCTGCTCCAGAAAAACATGTTACAGACTAAAGGAATGGTATAACCTGTCTAAAATTTACCATAAAGAACTGGGGTTATGACGGGTTCTCAAAGCCAGAGAGCCTCCAGGATAGGAGATGCCCATCTCCTGCAGCTGTGGGGTGTGAGACTGTTTCTTATTTGAAAAGATACATGCACTTCTGTGTTCATAGCAGCACTATTCACAATAGTCAAGACATGGAAGCAACCTAAATGTCCATTGACAGATGAATGGATAAAGAAGATGTGGTACATATATACAATAAAATACTACTCAGCCACAAAAAAGAATGAAATAATTCCATTTGCAGCAACATGGGTGGACCTAGAGATTGTCATACTAAGTGAAGTAAGCCAGACAGAAAAAGACAAATATCATATGATATCGATTATATGTGAAATCTGAAAAAAAATACAAATTAACTTATCTACAAAACAAATAGACCCACAGACCTAGAAAACAAACTTATGGTTACTATAAGGGATAACAGGGAGAGGAGTGGAGGAATAAATGAGGAATTTGAGATTAACATATACACACTACTATATATAAAATAGATAATCAACAAGGACACATTGTGTACCACAGGGAACTATATTCAATATCTTGTAATAACCAATAATGGAAAAGAATATTAAAAAGAATATATACATACATATATATATATGTATATAAAACCAAATCACATTGTCAGAAAATAACACATTATAAATCAACTATACTTCAATTTAAAAAAATAAAATAAAATAGTTGTATGAAATGGAATTAGAGTAGTATATAAGTGAAATCAATCCAAAATTGAAATATTACACTAAAACACACACACACACACACACACACACACACACATCCAAGTATATGCACCTACATGCTAACCAACAAAACAAATGTTGAAAATCAGATGAATAGAAAACATGAAATGAGTAAAATAAGATTGTAAGAATGAATCAATATATATGAAATTAAATGTGCCAAAGTAATAAATTATCCAGGTTAAAAAAAATCAATAAGTCAATTTAAAAATAAAGTTATATGCTTTTTTGCAAGGGGATAAGTTTTAGGCTCTAAGTAAATAAAAAAAAATTAGAATTTGAAATTAAAAGAACATAAATTTATAAGCAAACCAAATATTTAAAATATTGATGATGTGTTTATGTTCATGTCAAACAAATAATACGTTAAATAGTAGTATTAAAGTCATCAGGATGATAAAAATCATCCTGAGTATAAATTATAAATATGCATGCATCTAATAATAGCATCACATATATACAAATGTAACAATGTAGAAATGCTAAGAAGAAAAAAAACTTAAATCCAAGCCAGGAGTATTAACAAGATGTTAAAAATTGATAAAGATATAGAAGATTTAAACTAAACAAGATCTTGATATAATGAGTATAGATAGAACATGGCACCTAACAAATGTAGGATGTATATCATTTTCAAGCAAACATAGCATATCCATAAAAATTAATCAGCTACAAGGTAATAAAGCAAGTCTTATTATATTCCCAGAACCAGTATCCTAAAGAACACATTCTTGACCAGAATGCAATTAAGCTGGTATTTGATATAAAGGGATTACTAAGGAACAACCACATCTGAATTTAGGGAGAAATAAACCTACTCTTGTAAGTAACCCTTAGATGAAAGAAGAAATAATAAAGTGTAAAATAATATGACTGAATGGTAACAAAAATACTGCAGAGTGAAACTTCTCTTGAAGCTGAAGGGGTACTTTGTACAAAATAAAATACATTTAATTTAAAAATAAAGATAGTGACAGAAAATGCTGCAAAAAGAAGAAAGTGTTATAGCTGACAAGCCTACAAGTACAGGAAGGAAAATAAAAATCTTATTTATCGTCTAACCATCCGCGAGCGTGCGGAAGCCAGGAGAAATCTGGCTCCTTTCCCAGCTGAATATAAATGAAATTAAAGGAATTACAAGGCGCATGTTACTGATCACCAATAGACTTGTGTGCAGTATCAATCACATGAGGAAATGTATAATTGCTCCTACTGGGATACAAAATTATTCCAACCAACATGTTCCTGCTCTCAAAGATGAGAATTATGAAGAAAAATGGAAGAAGTTAAGCTAGCTCTCATGAGAAATAGAATGGTAGTCACTTAACTGAAGTTTTAAACCCAGCAGGAATCAACAAAATTCTTCCAAGTGAACTGCTTATACTTGTAAAATGGACTGACACACCAGATGAAATGTTAACAAAATGTTCATTCAAGATTAACCGGTTCATAATTCAAGGGAAACACATTATTTTGCCATGGTACCCTTTATTTTACTAAATTTATTTCTTAATTTTTTATCATGCCTTTTATCTAATGGATTTGAAATCATTTATTACGTTACCATATAATTAGGGAATCACATAAAACAGTTTGAAGTGAAAACATTGCAATGGATGTTACAAGTCACCTGGATTGAGCTATTTATTATAACTGGGCTCTAAATTTGATTTATATGTTCATGGCACTAGAGTGTGGGCACCTTGAAGGCAGAACTAATGTAACATTCTTTTTATTACCACCTGAACGGAACTTAAAATATCCAAACTAATGAATGCAATTAAAATTAAAAATAAGTCGTGATATGTTTTATTTTAGAATTTTAAAATAATGCTTGTTCAACAAGTATTGAACATATACTTGTGTCAAACATTCAGTAGTTAACAAGGCCAGACTGCTTTCCTCAGGGAGCTTATAGCTTGGTGAGTGAGAGAGTCAAGAAAATATGTAATTTCAATACATTGTAAGGAGTTCAAAGACAGAGCAAGTTCACATGTTCCATATGCATATAAAACAGAACCTAACCAAGAGTGGGGACCTAGAAAAAAAATTCTTGGCACATTTTCTGTGATCAATAAGTAAAACTTAACCAATAATGTTCTTTATTTCAACCAATTCAATATTCTTTAATGACAGTAGTTAACCTAAAGGTGTTATTTATGGTGTAAGTTCAATATTAAGGCCTAACAGATATGAGGTTACCACTAGAATGTTTCAAAAATATCTGGTATCTGTATGAAGGAGGACATTATTTTTTAGCATATTTAAAGTTATTTCAATGTATTGATGCACAAATGCATAAGAAAAGAGCCAGGGTAGATTCCTGTTTTATACTCCTGAAAATGTTTGTTTATCAATTCATTAAGAACATTACAACTGATTCTGATTACAGTTGTATTAAGGAATACAATCTGTAAAAAATGTATAACAGAATATTATTGCAGGCAAAACTTATAAAAAGCATGAGTCTTTAATGTCAAAGTCTATAAAGCTACAAGTAATTCAGTTTAGCCCTAACATACTTCACTGTGTTGGATTTTATATTTGAATCGTTGGAGTCTAAAACGTACCTTTTTTTTTTCCTTAGCAGAATATTTCCTTGATTGACTTAATTTGCAATAATTATGAAAGGAAATTACATACATTTTGTTGGAAGATTTGATAAGATAATATTTTAATTTGAGGAGAAGATAGTATGGCATTTAAAAAATGAACTATTATTTGAATCAAATTAAACTTGGCATTGCTATTAGAGTAAAGAAAACATAAAAACTTGGGCACTTGGGCTTCCCTGGTGGTGCAGTGGTTGAGAGTCCGCCTGCCGATGCAGGGGACAGGGGTTCGTGCCGTGGTCCGGGAGGATCCCACATGCCGCGGAGCGGCTGGGCCCGTGAGCCATGGCCGCTGAGCCTGCGCGTCCGGAGCCGGTGCTCCACAACGGCAGAGGCCACAACAGTGAGAGGCCCACGTACTGCAAAAAAAAACCATAAAAACTCTTGGAACATTGGAACACACAATATTGAGAAACTCTTGAAATGCTGGGGGATAAGAAATCTGCAGACCACCATTCATGCTGAGCATTTTAACAAGCTCTACAATGTACAAGAGTATTAGAGAAACACCCTATTCAAAATGAGTGAAACTCACCATATTAGGGGCAACTGATATTCAAGGTATTTAAAAGTCACAATATTCATGATGAATCTTTCTGCTGTAAGTAAATAGCTTTTTACATGCAATGATAAAAATCGCATGATTGTCAAGGCATAGAACTTATAAAACAATTTCTGACTATAAACAATTATTAATGCAAGAGAGAAAAGAGGCAGCTTCCTGGAAGAACATAAGGTAAAATATCAATTCTCCATTTAGTAAAGAGTCTCAAAAATATTTTGAAAACTCATATTTTGATATGATTTTACTTGGCTTCTATTATTTCCAGTCCAACCATAAATGTAGATTGTCTCTGAAACAGCAATGTTAAGGGTTAAAAAAAAAAGGGTCCATAAGAATGATGCTAAGGGCTGGAAATAAGAAGAGGGGAACCTTAGTATGATAGCCAGGTACATCTTGACAACTGAAGAAGCATTCCTGAAAAAGTGCTGATCTTAGAAAAGCTTTTCAAAAGTGATTTTTCCATATGAAATAATGGCAAAGAACTTCATTAGCAAATTTTCAAGACGCCACCCACTACAGCTGATTAGTTGCAATCTGTGGGCTGTGGGGAAGGGCTGCTGGCATTGTCCCTGCATCTGCCTCCTGTCCAGGAGAGGACTGGTCCTCTGAAGAGAGAGGACCCACCCACAAACTAGCCCCAAGTTCCTTCCACACTCACGTTCTTCCTACAGGATACTAGGGACTAAAAGCAATTGCAGTGAATGGCTTGCATGTACTTTTGCAGCCAGAGTTTCCGATGAACCAGAATGATGTCTTGACAGGAGGTAAGGGCGAAACACAAGTGGTCAGATAAGCAGAGTCAGCTTCCACCACTTCTGATGACCATAAAGAGCTCTTCCAGGCACAAGACAGTGTGAAGCCATGTAGGTGGTGCAGCTGCATCTTACCAGTCCCTGGTGGTGCATAGTTATCATCCCTTAGTGCCTGTTAATACCTGTGTTTTGAGATGCAGCCTGTGATTACACCATTTGAAACATTGTTATTTAAGCAATGGGTAGCAGCGCTGTTCTAGCTGGGATCTAGCAGTGAACAAAGTGTTCAAAGCTTGCTTTCAAAAGAATTACAGGAAATACTGACAAACAGATAAGCAAATTAACATGTGTTATAACAGGGGTTCCCAACCCCAGGGCCGCACAGCAGGAGGTGAGCGAAGCTTCGTCTGCTGCTCCCCTTCACTCCCCATTGTTCACGTGACCGCCTGAACCGGTGCCTGGTCCCAGAAATGTTGGGCAAAGCTGTATTATAGAATAACTGAATTTTTTGTAAGGACTATGAAGAAAAATAAACCACAGTAAGGGGAGAAAAATTGATGGGAATTACTACATTAGATAAAGAGGTATGGTAGCCCCATAAATAACGTTTTTACAGATGATGTAGTACATGTAAATGTAAAAGAGAATCAAAATGCAGGGGTCATGGTAAGGGGAGGATATAGTAATTGTGGTTTAGTGTCTAGGTTGCCCAGAGAAGAAATCATTTCCCAGTGAAACTCTCTCAGCTCCATCTATGTTTCTCCAGACTGCTAATCTAATGCCCCGTCATTTCTCACTTAGAGCTTATTTTAACCTTGATTGGTCCTCCCTTCATAAGGCACACCAATGCTTTTCACAGAATTTTGTCTTTTAACTTTGTGCCTTTACTCATAGAGTTCCCTCTGCCTGAACTATTTTATCCCTCTGTCTTGCCCCTTACATTTAAAAGGTGACTACTAATATCTCTTCACACCTCAAACATCTGAGTAGTTTCATTCTTTGGAAAGCCATCCTTAACACAGAAATGACTCCAACTGACACCTTTAGATTTTGTTGGCCCAGTTTCCCTCCTTGTGGTAATTACCTCTTTCCCATTCGTGGCCTATACCTCCACTCATTCCACGTGGTTCTGGTGGATTTGTTAATAAAGCGATTCCTCCCCCACCAGGGCCAGCATATTGGCCAGGCTGCCTCTGAAGAGCCACTTATCCCCCTGAAGCCAGTGGTCATTCCAAGAAAAGGCATCAGGTCCATGGACCAGCAGTCAAAATTTTTTTTGCAAAATTTTTACAAAAATGATAAAGAAAATGTTATAAAAAGTAGCCAATAATAGGAAATAGAATGAAAAGATGGAGAGCAGGTGACAGAGTCATGACAACATTGATCAATCCGTGGACCCAGCCTTTCTTGAAACCTGTCAGTCCTTAGAATATCAAGTTATATGATAAAAAAACAAAAACTAAGACATAGAAATTTGATGGGTTTTAAAATTTAATTTAAAATTAACTTTCTAAGTAATATTACTCTCCCATATCTTCATCAACAATACAGATAAGACATTAGGTTGTAACTCTGCTTATTCATCTGTATTTCTCCCTAGACTCTGAAATGTGGGCAGAGTAGGATAATGTTTGCTGGTTTGCTGTAACATTCCCAGGGTTAACTAAAGTATTGTTCACATTCTATCATTTGGGAAATATTTATAAAAATCTGAATCAAAATACAACAATCTTTATCATATTTTCCACGTCATTTTATGTCATAACCCTGAGGTGGATACCTCTGAGGCTATGTTGAGGTTTTTTCTTTCCTTTTCCTTTTATTTAAATGGAATTGTTTCTTCCCCTTCTGTTGATCCCACCCATTACATGGGCTGCAAGTTATTCTCTCTTAACTATAGAAATAGGAAAGTCTCAAAAATCAGTGGAGATTTCCATTAGTTTATGACATGCATCATAAGATGAAATTTCTAATTATTTAGATCACAACTAAAAAAATAACACACAAGAATCTGGTGACTTTCACTCATCCATGCCTACTGATGCTTTTGTAAGTACCAATTATCTATATTAAAAATATTTTTGCTTGAGGTACCCAAGTAGGTTGTGGTTTCTTCACACGACTATGAATGAAATAGACTAGAGCATCAAAGTGTTTCTAAGGAAAAGACCACCAAAAATGGCACCTGGGATATTTAATCCATTTTGAGTTGATTTTTGTGCATGGCATAAGATGGAGGTCCAGTTTCATTTTTGCATGTGCCTGTCCATTTTCCCCAACATATTGAAGAGACTATCCTTTCCACATTATATTCTTGGCTCCTTTGTCATAAATTAATTGACCACTGATATGTGGGTTTATTTCCGGGTTCTCTATACTATTTCATTGATCTATGCCTGTTTTAATGTCAATACCATATTGTTTTGACTGCTATAACTTTGTAATATAATTTTAAATCAAAGAGCATGAAGCATCCAGCTTTGTTTGTCTTTCTTAAGATTGTTTTGGCTATTTGGGTCTTTCATGGTTCTGTACACATAACAGGATTGTTTGTTCTACTTCTGTGAAAAATGCCATTGGAATTTTGATAGGGATTTCATTGAATCTGTGGATTGCTTTGGGTAACATGGACGTTTCAGCAATATTAATTCTTCTAATCCATGAGCACAGAATATTCATTTCTTTTTGGCTTTCTCAATTTCTTTTATCAATGTCTTATAGTTTGCAGTGTAAAGATCTCTCACTTTTCTTTACTAAATTTACTCCTAGGTATTTCATTATTTTTGATGCAATTATAATTTAACATCTAAAGTTCAGGCTACATTTTCTGCTAATCTTATCTCTTTTTTATTGAAGAGGCCATCTAGCTGTTAGAGAGAACACCATTTATTAAGGTAGGTTTATCAGATATTAATCGTGGTTATACGCAGTTTTCTTCAATATAAAAGCTTTAATAAGTGCCTTCTTTATTAAGGTATAGCTTCAAATTTCTATGTGATATATATGTGTACATATATATATTAAGTATATTTAGTAAGTTAGGTAAGTAAGTAAAAAAGTCAAACACTAACCTTTGATTTTCTTCATTCTGCTAAGATAAATGCAATTTTTCTGTTAATTCAATTAAGTTATTTGGTGAATTTCTACTTAGGAAATTTCTGATTCTACTTAGGAAAGTCATAAATAAAAGTTTTTGTTTGTTTATTTGTTTGTTTGTTTTTAATGCCATGGGATGCCCTTCATGCATTCTCATTCCCTCCTACCATATTGAATTCTTCTAAAACTACTATAGTTGACCATGACCACAAACGAGAATAAAGTATTATCCAAGAGTTGAATTTTTTTATATAGATGGTCAGCTTCTCATAAAGATTCTCTGATTTTACATCTTATAAAAAGGGTAGAGGATAAACTCACAGACTGCCTGATAAAGAGCATACTCTTTGCTAGTCAAGAAGGGAAAAACAAGTTCTAATTTCATAATTCAAGATTATCTATGGAATATTACAGATTATCATAAAGTGTTTGAAGACTTCAACCAAGTATATTACATGTGAAGGCCACATATTTGAAACAAAACAATCAAGGAATTAACTCTCTAAACATAATATCAAAATATAGTGCAAAAAATATTTTTGAGAGATTATTGAGTGTTGCTACTATTGTCACAGTTATTACAACAACTACTAGCTAGCTCTTATATATTGAGCCCCTAATATACACTGCAAATGTAATCAGCATTCATACAAAATATCATGTAATATGCAGAACATTTATGAAAGTAGGTGACATGGTTAATTCAATTTTATGTGTAAAATACTCATCATAAAAGCATTCAATAATGTATACAGTGTCACACAGTAACTAAAAATTTTTAGATTTAAAACTGAGACCAAGATGTAGTTTATTATACTCTCACAGCCAGCAAGTTGTATTATTTAGGAAATATTTTCAGTGAGAAATAAGTGATGCCAGGAAATCACTAATGGATTTAATCATGATCCTAATGCCATATAGCATATACCATTATATTTTAATAAACTTTCTTTAACTTTTCCCTGACTAATATTCTTGCAAATAGGTATAAGCAGATATCTATATGTGTTCAGGGATCTGGGTGTCTGGGTGGGATCTCAAGCCAATAGAAGAAGTTTGGCATGCCTAAATGTTATTTCCAGCCCCTCACAGTTACCACTACCAGAATAGTCGTTACAAAATATACTATAATTGTCATATAGAAAAACATCCAGAAGCTGTGATATGTTTTCATTATTGTACTTATTCCTCATTAAAATGTAGAATTGTAAATTATGTATTAATAAAAAGGTATTATGTGGAATGTTTAGGGATTATTTTTGCTACTTCATTAATTCAGATGTTCCTCATGAATAACCCACAAGGTAAAATGATCAGCAGTGCATCCCTTATCAGCTCAACAGATTTTCTTCTGTTTATTTTTGCCTTTCTCTCACGTATTTATAAGCAAGAACGAGGACTTTACCAAAAGGGCCTTAACAGTCCCCACAGCTTGACTATACTTCAGACATTTTTTTAAATTAATTTTTATTGGCATGTAGTTGATTTACAACTATATGTATTAGTTTTTTTTTACAACTATGGTGTATTAGTTTCTGCTGTACAGCAAAGTGAATCAGTTACACAGATACATATATTCACTCTTTTTAGATTCTATTCCCATTACAGAGTATTGAACAGAGTTCCCTGTGCTATACAGTAGGTTCTTATCAGTTATCTATTTTATATATAGTAGTGTGTATTTGTCAATCCCAATCTCCCAATTTATCCCAGACATTTTTTTTCTTGATCTCCTCATTCTTCGAGCATCTACTTTAGAAAACATGTAAATTCCTTCTCTACCCTGTCGATATGTGAACGTTTTACAACCCAGGAATGTCTTTCTTGAGAACCTGGGAGCCCTCCTTCCTAATCAAGAAAGATAAGGTCCCTTTATCCTAGTCTCTGTGGAAAGGTGGGAACCTAACTTCCATAAGTGACAATTAGTAAGCAAAGATGGCCAACCTTCAGGCTAAGGGCCTGTAGTACTTTTTCATTAGCTCACTCAGTGTTTACAAATCCCCCCAATCATTTGTTTCAGGGGAGTTGAATTCAAACTCTCTCCTTGTAATAGTCTCGATCTTTATCACAATGTCTTGAATAAAGTTCCCCTTGCCTATTTACTTCTTTCTAGTGCAATGTTTTTTAAAGATCTGTGACTCTTTTCTGTTAATTAATAACTAAAGAAAGAAATATTACTCTCAAAATCCATAATGATAGCTGCTTTGGTCAGTCTGGGCTGCTGTAACACAGTACCATGGATGAGGTGGCTTAAACAATAATTATTTGTTTCTCATAGTTCTAAAGGTTGAAAGTTCAAGATCAAGTGCAGCAAGGTCAGGTTCTGGTGAATGCCTTCTTACTAGTTTACCCATGGCCATCTTCTCATTTATCCTCACATGACAAAAAGAAAGAAAAGTCTAGCTCTATTCCTCTTTTTATAAGGACACTAATGTCACCATGAGGACTCTATATTCTCATGCCCTAATTACCTCCCAAAGGCCCCACCTCCTGGGACCATTCCACTGAAGGTTAGGGTTTCAATATATAAATTTGGGGGGGGGACACAAAGATGCAGTCCATAACAGTAATAGATCATGCTTTTTATAGTCAGCAGGACTTAGTTAGAATGTTCATGGTACTATGTCTTTAACAGAGTGATGTTCCCTAAGTTGGCCTTATTTCATTGTTTTTACATGATTTACCCCGTTTAATTATTATAAATATTCACCAACTTTTATAAACAGTTGTTGAATCCGCTATAGGAAAAATTTCAAAACACCGATATGTTGCTTGGTCAAAGAAATACAAATCTACTTAGCAAATTGGAGCTATGTTAAAACTCAGTTAATTATCCACCATTGAAACCATGAATAGGACATTACAAATTTATTTTAATCACAAATTCATTTAATGCTCTTTAACTAACGTTTATTGAATATGCCCCCTTTTTCTCAGCAAACACCTACAAGTTCATTATCGGATAAATAGACACATCATGAATCTAATCTGTTCAAATGAATGAATCATTGATGTACCATCATTATCACTTCCAAAATGTTCTGAGCTTTTTATTTGAGATATAAATTACCACATGTGCTTTACAAAACACTCAGCTCACTGTATGAATATATCAGGATAATTATGACTATGTATTATTTCTGGGGAAAAAGTTGTATCATTATCCTAAAAAATTAATTAGCCCATTTTGACATATACCTTTAGAACTATTCAAAATTGTTTAATAGGAAAGTTTTGTCTTGAAGCACCTGTAGTTATTTTCCTAATTAGTAAAATATTTCCTTAAAGGAGTATTTAGCCCTTAATATGAATATTAGTCATAATATTCTTCCTCCTTACCTTTCTCACAGCCAAAAATAACAAATAAAAATATTTGAATTACTGATTTTTGAAAATAAAATAAATGTCTTCATGATATAAGTAAAAGTAACTGATAAAAAGACAGTGACAAATTGGAAATATACTTGCAATACGTGGCAAAAATATTAATTTCTGTGAGGAGAAAAACCGAATTTATAGGACATTAAGAATACAACTGGACATTAGACATGAAAACTTAACTTTGTTTATAATAAGATTAAATCTTACATTTTAAATTGTTTTATCTAGAAAATTGTGGGGAGGAAGAGTAGAAATGGGTGGAGATTGTAATAGGGGCGGGGCAGGCGTCCAACCCCTATCAGCGCGAGACCTTTACTGCAAGAGCCTTAGCGCCGCGGTTGGAGGTCCTCCTCTACCTGGCCGTGGTCCTCATGGCAGAGGGCAGTGAGAGGAAGATTGCAGCCTCCTCCCCGGGGCCCTCCAGGCCTTTCGGCCTCTGGCAGCCGGGTGAGCTGGTGACAGGCTGAGGGCCGTGTCCCGCGGAGCTCCAGAGCCCTCGGCACTTTGGCCCAACCCACCAGGCCCAGGCCTCGAAGCAGTCGTGAACCTCACCCCAGTCCCTGCCTCGGCGACCTAATGGCAGCAGCAGTCCCCATGGGTCGTGGTGCACAGAGGCCTCAGCACCTGGAGTACACGGACACTGTCATCCAGGTAAGAGCTTCAGCCAGCTTCAGACTCTGCTGAAGTTTCAAAACTTGGTCCAGCTTTGATCAGTTGTCTACCCCAGGAGGTGGCCAGAGGTCAGGGTTCAGTTGCAAGGACTTTGCACAGCATTACTTCAGGTCCGCCTCTGTGGTTGGGCTGTTCTCGAAGAAGGGCAATTGTTGGCAGCTGGGAATTCACCTGACTGGTATTTGCTACAAATGATTCTCTCCAGTTTAAAGGAAAAACCTGAGGGCTGGCAGGGTCCTGGGCGCCTGGCTCCCTCAGTGATGAAGGCTGGGCAGGGTCTGGGGACCTGGCCTGGAGGGCACTGCCACCTGAGATCTGCTTCTTCAAGCAGGCCTGGGCACTGGTGGGAGGACCCAGACTGGTTGATGGATGGACACTCCCGGGCAGGGTAACCAGCCTGCACACCGACCCCCTCCTCCTGGCCAGGACCTGGACCCTGGAGGGCAAGAGTTGAGCCTTGGGACCTTGCCCTTTCTTGTCAGTACAGAGAGTAACATTTGTTTTGATGGAGGCTACAGGAGCATTGTGACCTGACCATGACCTGACCTCAAGAAAAAAGGATCTGACCTTAGAAGTTTGAAGCAACTAACCACACCCCTCCCTTACCTTTCCCATGAAAGGGCTTTGCTGAAAGCTTTTGGGGAGTTCAGGGTTTTCTAAGGCATGAGCCGCCCGTCTCCTCGCCTGGCCCTGCAGTAAACCTTTCTTTGCTCCAAAGCTTCAAACTCGACATGTTGGTATTGTTTGGCCTCACTGTTTGTCAGGCACATGGACTTGCGTTCAGCAACAGGATATTTCAGTCAAGAATAGAACCTCTTTTTATTCTCAACGTGTTACCTTTGTCCATCTTCACCCTGAAATGTTCACTATCAACTGTATTTGGGGGGCAGATCATTTTCTCCCATATAAATTATTTTCTTAATCAGAGAGTAAATTGTGCGCCTGAGATTCAATTTCGGAAATAAAATGTTTACTCTGAAGAGCCAAACTTGTCCTTGGAAGCACACCTTCTAGACAGCAGCATTTGGACCCATCCTGTGCAGAGTCCAGTTCATTCTTAGTTTTATTGTGACCTGTCACTATGGTAATATGATAATGCACATCTTGGCATTCCGTTCCAACCACCACTCAGTGAACTGAGAGGTTCACATACGGTGACAGGTGAGAAGCTCTCACTTCCACCCCTTGAGAGTTTGAAAATGGGCAATCTGAATTGTTCTGGAGGTAGGTTCATATTCATCCTCTGAAGGCTTTTCCTTCAAATGGGCTGGTTAACTTTTACTGATATATGTTCCTCATCTTTTTTTTTTTCTTTTTTCATTTCTACCACATTTATCTACAGAGTTATAAATATATTTTATAGTTATATTACTTAAGTTATATTTTTGATTCTTCTGTCAAGCCAGCTGCCTTAAATATTTTCCTAAATTTAGAAAAACATACTATCTCCAAATGCCAATTTTGTACACACTCTACCAGAGAACAGATAAAGGGAACTCACTCATTATGCTTTTACTGAAGCAGGAGAATCTTAATATCTCCTCAGCAATGGTCATTATAGGAGGAAAGGGGAATTACAGCTCAGCTCTTCTAAATGTAGCTGTCAAAATCTAAAACCAATATTCAAGGTCTAAATCCAGAAAGTTTCATAAAGGAAAGAAACTGGGATTCACTGGCTGGATTTCCATGGGTTGCTGTGGACAAAATCACTGGCTGTTTGGCGGCTGCCAGCGAGTTTGGTGAGAAGGGCCAGTGCCATCATTTTAGTGGAATGAACATTTGGTCACTGAGGGAAGGAGGGTCTGTCTGGTGATTCTCAAGGAGAATCCTGGGGTGGGGTCTCCAGCCTCTGAGTATGGAGATGACTTTCAAAAAGAATGTGGGATTCTATTGCCTTCCACTACAGGGTCTAGAGAATGATGAGTTTATAGAGCCAGAATTTTAGTGAGGAAAGACTTGAACGCTTGCCCATTCTTAGCAAGCCCTTGGTCCAGGCTGCTCGAATGGGTGCTCAGATCAATTGTCAGTGAGACTTAGAGCATCACAGACTTAATTAAGCCACCAAAGCCCAGCACAGATGGCCACCTCCCCAGTTAATTCATGATAACTACTCATCCAAACTTGGTCAACTGAAGGGAAGCTGATTCTTGGTAGAGCCGTCATGTGGCCTTTTGCTTAGAAGGTTCTGAACTCTGAGCCAACCTAGCAGCGTAACAGACCACTGGTCACTCAGCATGGTGAGCTGGTCATTGTGAAGGATGCTTGTGAGATAGTTGGCAACATGAAGAGGCTGGGGAGAATGGACACAGTTGGAATTCCTGTAGTCCTTCAGGGGGGCTTTGTTCGGAAGAAACTGTTGTATTTTGGATGAGGGATTGAAATATAGAGACGAAAAGTAGGGTAAGGATTTGGGTTCTTTTCTAGGCTCAGGCAGCTCCTCCAGGGCATCAGCTCTCACCCACAGAAAACTTGGGGCAGGAGAACTTGAGAGAGAGAGTGAGGGCAACTCCTGGTTCAGGGGTCCAGGGGTCTGTCCTGTCCCAGATCCATCATTCATCATGGTTGTGACTCTTGGACAGTCACTTATCTCTCTAAATTTCCACACCCTCCACCATAACATATGGGTTACAGCCCCCACTTTGCCCTCCCCTTCACCCCCAACAGGGCTGGGTGTCAGACATGGTAATAGATATTCTCCATGAGCTGTAAAGCATTGTTCCCTTGAAAAAGCTGAAGAGTAAGCTTGAATCCCCCCTTTACTTGGAGCCATCAAATCCCTTCCCTGCTTTCAACAGCTACGAAATGTCCAGCTTATTCTGCCATCATTCAGGATTGAACACTTATAGAGCATTTGTGAAGCACCGGTCCTTTATTTTTCAAACATTTTACCTGTATTTAATCATTTTTGGCATAGCATGACATAATGCTAAAAGCAGGCCATATTAACATTTATACATCTCAGAACAGGGAACTGAGCCAAAGAGGGATCTACATATCTTTCCCAAGTACATGCTTATTCTAAACGGGATTTGAATCCAGTCCATCAGTCATGGTCCCAATGGTTTGCTGAGTTTCTAGACGTTCTCAGTTAAATAAAGATATTTGCCCACAAAACCTGTCTGTTGGGTGTTTTCATTACACACCAAACTGCAAGATCTTCCTAAGTCCAACTTTGATTCAGGAGGCTCTGCTGGGCAGCTGGTGAGAAAAGGGACCAAAGGATTGAACTGTGAATAAATTATTGCTAATTTCCCCATGGTCTTCTGCCAGCAAGATGTCAATAGTTGTCTCTACTGTAATGCATTTCCCAGGATTCTGCTTCCAGAATGCGAGAAGAAGAAACACTGATCGGAGGTCAAGAATATCAACCCCAGGCTGGGTGAAAAGGATCCACATCCGGCCACATTTTAGGGTGCACCCTATAAATGACCCAGCTGAAGGTACTGTGGAAAATTTCTCATTAGGTTCACGCAAGAATAATTATTCTAGTTTATTCAGTGCCTCATATTTAAGAAAAAACTATGAAATATTAAGTAGTATTCTTTTATTTCATGTGTTCAAATTGAAACTTACTAAGCCAGCTGGTACTGTTTTAACCATGGAAGTAAACATGCATTTAAAATTCAACATTTGGTTCATGTTTAAGAGTGAAGATGGTCCCTAGTTATGGTTTAGACATTAGCTGATTTTTGAACATTAGCAACAACACATCCCTCCCTGAAACCATGTTTCGAGATTTCTTTAAATTATTAGACGTTATTTAGAACAGGATTATATTGACATAAAAGTTGTACAGGCAATACAGAAAATTCGTGTATCCTATCACTCCAGTTTCAGCTATTAATAATATATAACATATGTGAGATACATTTGTTACAATTAGTGAAACAATGTAAGTATATTTTTATTAATTAAAAGTCCATAGTTCACCTAAAAGTCACACTTGTGTTGTTGTATTCAATGATATTTGAAATATGTACAATATTATTTGTCACCATTATGTTGCCATACAGAAATCTGTACACTAATGTTCATAGTAGCATTATTCTTAGTAGCCAAAAGATAGAAACAATCCAAAGTCCATCAGGTGATGAATGGATAAATAAAATGTGATATATACACAGAATGGAATAATTTTCAACCATAAAAAGGAATTAAAGATTGACTTACGCTACAAAATGAATGATCCAAATAATATAAAAAATATATTATTGTTAGTGAAATAAGGCAGGCACAGAAAGACAAATATTATATGATTCCACTTGTATGAGGTACCTAGTGTAGGCAAACTCACAGACACCGGAAGTAGAAATTACCAAGGCCAGGAGCCAGGAGTAAGGTGGATTACGATTTAATGGGTACAGAGGTTATGTTGAAATGATGAAAAAGATTAAGATGTAGATTGTGTTGATGGGTACACAGCATTGTGAAAGTAAGAAATGCTACTGAACCGTATACTTAAAAATTATGAAAAGCATAAATATTATGTATATTTCATCACAATAAAATAAGTCAAAAATCCAACAGAATGGACGATGAATGAAGGAGCAACATATTTGATTATAAGGAAGCTGAAATAGTCTTGTAACATTTCAAGGAGAAGGGGGATTTGGAGGGACTTTAAAATGGGCAGAGGAGCCGTGGGACTCTATACTGAAGCATAGTGCAATGTTAGTGTTTAAGCTTTTCCAGACTGACCCTTTCAAATGGATTAGGTTCCCTACAGCTAGAAAGCTAAAGGTTCTCTTCCTCATTTCTGAAATGTTCCTCCCCTTTGCCTTCCTCCACCCACCATGGAGGTTTGTCCAACAGCACCTCAGTCCACACTCATTAACCACCTGCATCCATACACTCCCACCCTGTGTCCACATTAAGGAGGCTCTATGAGTAATTCCTGAACAGCATCACCAGTGTCCTGACACTTACTCTGTGTCCTCCTAGAGCCCCCTGAGGACCTATTGGAGGAACTGCCCTATGTGAGGGCAGAGGAAGAGGCTTCATCTCCCTCCAGGGTAAGCTCCCCTTATTTATCAGAGATTAAAAGTTTGCTTCATTTCTTTTCTTTTCCAATTGATTTCAGATATGAAGATCTACAATGTTCAAGACAGCTGATGTATACAATTTTGCTTGGTTGGATGAATGTTGATTGAAGGTCTTTCCCAACAGATAACTCATTCAAAAGGCCATTTAAAAAATGACAACATCAGTTAGAAACTGTATAGTCAGACACACTTTCTTCAGCAGAAAATTTCCCTCTTTGAAATAGAATTTTGTATTTGCTCCTCAAAATGGACCTGAGAGATTTTCCAGGCAAAGCTCCAGCCTTTCCCACAGCTGTCTTCTCTGTTTTCTTTTGGGGCCATTGACTCAACAACAGTTTCCCATTTGGTTTTCTGAGGACAAAAATGTGATGAAATACCTGTGTCCACAGAGCACAGGATGCTGAGATCCTTACACTGTTTTCTATTCTCTAATCACAGGTGGATGGGACAGCAAAGAAAAACAGTATGTATTCAGAGATCCCCCCTCTGCTGAGGAACAATCTAGTTGATGAAGAAGGTGGGACTCTTGCTGGCTTTGCTTGGAGAGACACCCTGATTCATGGTCCCTACAGGGATGAGGGCTGGGGGTGTAGAGCTAGAGACTGATTTCCCAGTAAAGAGCTATGCCCAAGTTCTATGTTCCTGGAAGTAACTGCATCATTTAGATGATGTGGGTTTGTGTGTATCAGGGTTGGGGTGGGGTCCATGTGTGAGCCTATGTGGTGTGATTGTGAACCTGCATGCGTGAGTGTGTGTGTGTTTTCTCAGGAGATATTTCCCTCTTACACAGCACAATTCACCTGTCAAAATCTCATCACCACTGCACACTGTCTGTACATTACCTTGTTCTTCCCTCAGCACAGCTGTTGCCCAGGTTTGGTTAATATTCCTTTTCCTCAGAAGGAGATGGTGCAGAGATAAATGGTCTAAGCTGTTGACCTCCTAAGTGGAAAAGCCAAACTGAGAACCCAGGGGTGGGTCCCAATGTGGATGCTCTGGACCCCTGACCTGCACTTACCACTCAGCCAAGGGATCCTCAGTCATGGAGCAAGGGAGTCCCTGCATCCGTGTCCATGACTGGAAGCACTAGCATCTCCAAAGGTCCAGACCTTGCCCATCAGGTGGCCTTAGTGGTCACAGAACCCAGGACAGCTATGGGTGGACTTATCAGTTGACTTTGGCACAGTCATTAGTGTGAAATTCACCTCAGGACCTGCATTCTCCTGGTCAGCTCACAGATTCTGAGAGGTGTGAGACCCCATGTGTACAGTACAGGTCATATCTGTCAGTGCTGGTGTCATTGCTTAAACAAGGCCAAAAGCAGATAAGAATCAGGGAGATATTTTATTGTATTGGATAACATTACCATAAGCCTTAGAATTGGTCATCTCCTGTAGCCCACACCCAAGGACTCAAAGTGCAACCTGATTGTTAGCCTGTACAAATCTCCTGCACAGCTGGGTTAGAGACAGGCTGTGCTCAGTCCGTGCTCCCTCTTCATAATGAAGTGTCCCACCTATGGAACAGCCCTCTAGAGTATGGACAGCCCCTGACTCAGTGGACATATGTACATTGTATAGAAAACAAAGACTGGGAGAAAAATAAGATACGATTGATAGTGGCTGTATCTAAATGGTAGGATTTCAGTTTTGTCAAATCTTGTGTATTTGATTTTCTTTAAGACAAGTGATTAGTGAATAAATATAGCATATTTTGTCTAGGATTGAATTCAGTCCTTTAATAGAGGTTGCTGTTAATCAACTATAAAATATTATACACTAGAAGACATGATAAATACAGTAGCTGGAATTGTGGATGCTGGGGGAAGAGTGATCTGGGAAAAATCAAGAGACAGTGGCAATTTAGCAGAAGCTCAAAACAGGCAGGATGGGTCATGGGTCTCTGTCATTGAAACAGAGCATGCATTTTAGGATTTACCATTTTTTAGATCGACTCTTCCCTTTTGATTAGGCTCCCCTTAGCTAGAAAGCCAAAGCTCTGTTTTCATTTCCTTCCTCTTGTCCTTTGCCTTCCTTCATCCCCCAAAGAGGATGGCCCAACACCAGCTCAGCCCACACTTACTAACCTCCCACATCCATACACACCACCCCACGTCCTCATCGAGAAGAAAGCCCCTGAGTAACTCCTGAGCAGCATCACCAGTGTCCTGACACTTACTCTGTGTCCCTCCAGCTCTCCCTGAGGACGTGGCGGATGACCTGCACTGTGATAGGACAGAAGAAGAGGTGCTGTGTATCCACAAGGTAAGCTGGATTTTTCTCTGGTCTGAGATAGAAATATTGCTTTATTTCTCTTTCAGTAGAATTAAGTTACGAATATTTGAGGGTATTCATTCCAGATACATACAGTTCCCTTGGTTGGGAGAATGTGGAGTGAGAGTCTATTACCAACTCATGGTGCCTGATTCCACAGGACATTAAAATTGACAGCATGCGGGCTTCCGTGGTGGCGCAGTGGTTGAGAGTCCGCCTGCCGATGCAGGGGACACGGGTTCGTGCCCTGGTCCAGGAAGATCCCACATGCCGCGGAGTGGCTGGGCCCGTGAGCCATGGCCGCTGAGCCCGCGTGTCCGGAGCCTGTGCTCCGCAACGGGAGATGCCACAACAGTGAGAGGCCCGTGTACTGTAAAAAAAAAAAAAAAAAAAAAAATTGACAGGATCCATTACAGCCTGTAGAGTACGGAGCTCTCTCTAGGAAAAGAATTCTGTAATTTCCAACCTACATGGACTTGGAAGTTCCATCCTCCAAGCAAAGTTCTTGCCTTTCAGCCTGAGTAGGTTTGCTCTGATAGCCCTTGCTGGGTTCCCTGGACCACTGTTTCTTATCAGGTTTTCTACTGTCACCAAATGAACAAAAGACCTGAGCATCACTGTGATCTTATCCTCATAGTGTTTTCTCTTCTGTAATTGCAGGTGGTCTTCACAGAACGTGAAAATGGTATGTATTCTGGAATCAGTCACTTGGGGAGGAAAAACTTTGAAGATGAGCAAGTGGGACATTCTTGCTGGTTTTAGTGTAGAGGCCAAACTGATTCCAAATTTGTGCTGCGAATGAGAGTAGGGGTCCTGGTGATAGAAAGTGATTTACAAGTAATGTAACCAATTACTATAGTCCCAGGAAGAAGCTGTATTACGGTTAAGTGGTGTAGGTTTGTGTGCATGGGACTGGGTGTGTCCGTATGTGAAATGAGTGGTATGATTCTGTGTGTGTATGTGAATTTTTTGTGTTGTGTTTCCCTCGATTTATGTTCCCCTAAACGTCACTGTTACTGGTGCCAACTTTCTAAAAAATATTCCCATCACCGTTGCATCATGAATGGGTATGGATATAAAAGTAAATAAACTGTACACTTTCAGTGTGTGCATTGATTTTATACCGAGTGAGCCTCATTTCACCTGGAAAACAAATCCTATCACCACTCAGGCAAATGTTTACTGAATTCTTTTTTTTGTTTTTTTTGGCTGCGTTGGGTCTTCGTTGCAGTGCGCGGGCTTCTCATTTCGGTGGCTTCTCTTGCTGCGGAGCACGGGCTCTAGGTGCACGGGCTTCAGTAGTTGTGTCGCATGGGCTTAGTTGCTCCATGGCTGGATTCTTAATGAACAAAACTGGGTTTCAGAATCCCTACTACTGGGTCAATTACAACTTCATTTAATAATAAATCTCATCTCTTAGTAGGTCTCATAGCATTCTGAATGGTTATGATACATCTCTCTGCCACTTCCCTCATTCTAACTGTTTCCTATTAAAGCCTCGGGATGAGTCCTCCCCCCTTACCTGAAGCACCTATTGCTGGGCAGGCCTCCTTCCTTTTGCAGGGAGCCCCTGGTTGTACCCACATTCCACACCCAGTTCTGGAGGAGTCCGAGAAAGGAGGAGCCTCCAGGAGTAGATGGAGGAAATTCACTCCACCTTTCTCCTTTGAGGCTAATATTCACTATCAGATTCTGTGCTAAGAAAACAAAATGTCCTTCTCCTGTGGAAAGTCTGTCTTCCATCACTTGTGCCGGCCCTGTTTCTGTGTGCTGGGCAAGAAACACTGAATACAGTGAAGACAGAACCAAGAGATCTACCCCAGGGATTGAGCTTAGGGTGGGCACTGACTCCCTTCCCAGGAGGGCGGAGAGGAGGTTATGCTTTGCAAGGTGGGACAGAGAAACCAAGCAGTGTGACAAGAGCATCTCCACTCATGTTGCTGTGCAAACTGCCAGATGAAGTAGGTTCTTGGTATTTTCTGAAGGCTTTTGCAAGAAAACAAGTCTGGGAGTAAAGTCAATTAAAACATGGAAAGTTATACTTAAAAAATTTTTTTCGATAGTGAGTCCTTTGAGAAATACATACTTTAGTAGAATATGATTGCCTTATATGTGTTAATATTTTCCCCACCAAAGAAAAAACTGAAAATGCTTGATTGTAAAATGTCACTTGTTTACCCAAGAAACTGTCTGTGAGTAAAGTCGTTCTAGAAATCCTCCATCCCTAGGTCGTAGTTTCCTGAAAGTGCTGAGGGGAACCCTGGTGTGTGATTCAGTGCCTGCTACTCACAGGGAGGCTCTAAGAACTCAGAGGCCCACCCAGTGGACCCCACGTGTGAGGACAGGATTGGAGCCTCAAGCTGGACTTGAAGAGGGAAATGCTTTCGAGAAGTGGAAGGAGATACAGGAAGGGCACCTGAGCCATGGGGGTGTCAGGGGTGGTTGGTTTAGAGATCAAGGAAAAGTGTGCACCTGAGCGCAGCCTGGCCCACATTTAGGATGCTATTGGTGCTTCTGGTTGAATGGGGAAGAGAAAGGACATCCCCTTCTTGCTGGAGTGAACTCTGGAGAGATGTCTTCTTTAAAGCCTGGGGAGAGGAGCTTCTCTCCCATTATCTACTTATACCTGTGTACATTCGAGACCCTTCCTTCCTCCTTTCTTCTTTCCCTCTGTTGACTCCCTTTCCTTATTTTTCTTCTTTTTTCCCTTTTTTCCACTTTGTATTTATTTTACATATGTATATTTTATTGTTGTAAAAGTACACATACAATGAAATCCAACATCTTAACAAGTTTTGAAGTGTCCAGTCAGTCCTGTTGACTACATGCACCTTGTTGTACAGCATGTGTCTAAAACTTTTCCATTTTGCAAATAACACATTATAACCATTGAACAGAGACTTCCCATGTCAACCTCCTGCCAGCTCTTGGAACCACTCTTCTACTCTCAGCTTCTCGGAGTTTTTTTTCAGTTTTTGACCTTCTGTGACTGGCTTGCTTCACTCTTACAAATGTCCTCCAAGTTCTTTCATGTTGCTGCAGATGGCAGGATTTCCTTCTTTTTCAAAGACTGAATGACATTCCACTGTATGTATACACCACATTTTCTTTATTAATTCATCTTCCCATGGACACTGGGCAGTTTTCCTATGTTGTCTACTGTGTATAATGCTGCAATGGACATGAGATTGTAGATATCTCTTGGACATTCTTGTTTTATCTCCTTTGTATATAAACCTAAATGAGTGATTGCTGGATTTTATGATAGTTCTCTTAATAATTTTTTGGGGACTTCCATTCTGTTTTCCATAATGGCTACGCCATTTTACATTACAACAGGATACAAAACAGGGTACAAAAGTTACACTTCTTCACATCCTTGCCAACATCCATTAATTTTTTTTTTTTTTTTTTTTTTTTTTTTTGTGGTATGCGGGCGTCTCACTGCTGTGGCATCTCCCGTTGCGGAGCACAGGCTCCGGACGCGCAGGCTCAGCGGCCATGGCTCATGGGCCCAGCCACTCCGCGGCATGTGGGATATTCCCAGACCGGGGCACGAACCCGTGTCCCCTGCATCGGCAGGCGGACTCTCAACCACTGCGCCACCAGGGAAGCCCTAATTTTTTTATAATACACATCCTAACAGGTGTGAGTGATATCTCCTTGTGGCTTGATTTCCATTTCCCTGATGCTTAGTGATGTTGAGCATCTTTTCATATGTAGATTGACCACTTGTATGTCTTTACGGAGAAATGTCTAGTGAAGCTTTTTACCCATTTTTAAACTCAGTTATTTGCCCGCTGTTTTTTTTGAAATTGCCTTTTAGTAGTTTCTTATATATTCTGGATATTGGTCCCTTATTCAGATACCGGGTTTACACATATTTCCTCCCATCCTATAGGTTGCCTTTTCATTCTGTTAATTGTTGAAGAGACTATCCTTTCTTCACTTGGTAATCTTAGAACCTTGGCAAAGATCAGTTGGCCATATATATGTGCGTTTATCTGGGGTCTCTCTGTTATATTTCATTGGTCTATCTCACTGTCTTGATGCCAGTAGCAGACTGTTTTGACTGCTGTGGCATTGTTATGTGTTTTGAGTTCAGGAAGTGTTAATCTCCATCATTGCTCTTTGCTCTCAAGATTGTTTTATCTACTTGGGGGGGTTCCATATGTATTTTAGGATTCTGTCCACTTCTATAATAACGACAAGGAATTTTGTGGGTTGTTGCAATATATGTGTACATCACTTTATGTAGTATAGAAATGTCAACAGTATTTAATAATCCAGTCTATGAACGTGGTATGTCATTCCAATTACTTGTCTCTTCTTTAATTTCTTTCAGCAATGTCCTGTAGTTTTCAGTATACAAATCTTTCACCTCCTACGGGGCCTTTTCCACTGCCTTCCTCAGGTCTTCTAGAGTCAGGGGTGAGAAGGATGGACTCATGAAGAGAGTGAAATCCCTCCCTCCTCTCTGCACCTGCTCTCTGATTATGTCTAGTACAGGTGTACTGGGCCATGCCCTTCACCTCTGTCTACAAGTGGGCCCCTTGCTGGTAATTCCTCTTGGATCTGAGTGTTGACCGTACTATTTCCGGGTCCACAAGGACTCTCCCAATGCCTGGCATGGGTCCAAGAGCCCAAGATATACCTACATACGAATGATCAGGTCAGGCCATCAGATTTTCTTCAGTAAAGAACAACCAGGGGAGGGGTGGCTGGTTGCCTCTTTCTCATCTTTGGATTTCTTAGAGCTGAGCTTTCCAGTGTGGTAGCCACTAACCAAATGTGCCTATTTATAATTAATTTAGTTCAAACAATAATTAACTCATTCTATTAAAAAAATGCAAAAAACACACAATTGCTTTGTCACACTAGCCATGTTTCAAGTGTGTCTGTAACATCCGGAATTTCAGGGTGGTAAGCTTGAAGGTGAAAGCTATAAATGGGTCTATAGAAGTGAGGGGTCGAAAGGTGATTTTCTCAGCATCTCTCCCTCATTTGAAATTTTCAACTGTGATCAATGTCTTATTGAAGGACTCTGTCTGCACAGAGCACAGGGGAGGTCTGAGAATCTGGAGGGAAGACCAGAGTGATGCTGTGTGAGCCAGCAAGTCAAGTAGGAGAAATGGGTGGGTCAACTTGTATAATAACTTTATGCTCATGGTTGTGTTTGTACAGAATGGATCCTGGAGAGCATACGTAGCAGTGATGCTGATGACAATTCAGGTAGGGAACAACTCTCAGGTAGGATCTAAAGCGAGACGATTCCTAGAACACTTGGGTTCCACCTGCTTCTTTGGAGACTAAGGAAGGTGAATATGAAATCAGGAAGAAGAAGGAAATATGTGTAGAATTCTGATTTGTTCTTTCCATATTTTAATGATATAATAGAGTTATTGTGTCCATGTCCTTTGACCGTACTGTGCTTGTAGTCATCTTTTCTTGCTTTGCCATTCAGAAATTTTCTTTCTCACAAGACTGCTCTTTCATTGCTTTTTCACTGCCAAATATGAAAGCTTGGTTTCTGTTTGGTACCTGGAGGGTATTTTGCACAAGAGATTTTGGTTTCATTTTTACATTCACATATGATGGCCATATCCTAGTGGGAACAAAACTCATAGTCACTTGGCATTGGAGAACAAGTTCTTATAGTGAGTGTCAGGTGGTGGATGAGACTTGAACTCTCTCCCTCTACACTTTCAGGACGTGTAGCTTCACCTTACTTTTGTCCTCACTGTTTATTCCTCATGGAAAGGGCGCTCCCAGAGGTGGTTGAGTCACAGAACACATGCTTTGGGATCACTGCATGTGCTCAGTCTGCTCATTTCAGCCTCAGCACCTCCCCAAGGCTGATGTGCTGAAGGTGCTTCCATTTGAGACGGGTCCACGTCCAGCTGCCCCTAGAGACCCTCCATGGCCGGCAGGGATTCTAGAGGACTGTGTGAAGGGGCTGCTGGGCTTGCTTCACACACTGGCTCTCACAGCCCTGCTAACCTGGTCTCCTGGGATTGACCAGGCCCAGGACAGAGACTCAGGGCAGCAGGACCCAGGGTCACTGCTCTTCTCCCACACCCCAGTCCTGCCTACCCTCTGGTCTTATCCTCAGGCCTACCTTGGTCTTATCCTTCCCAGTTCTTCCAAGGCTGGGGTAAACCCTGGCAGGTACTGTGTGTTTATGAGGCTTCCCCTGCTGTAGAACTTTTGTTTCAGTATTCCAGACTAAAGGAATTGGGACAAGTTACTTTTAACTCTAATACTGCTTTCATCCTCTCTAAGGGGCTAAGAGACTTACGGAGTTGTTTTGAAGTACCTAAGGTTAGCTCAGGCACAGGACCCTTACTTGTTATGTGAAGTTGGTTGCATATCTAGGCTATTGTGGAAAATGCTGCAATGAACCTAAGTTCATCTCATTGTGATACTGATTTAATTTCCTTTGGATATATACCCAGAACTGTGATTGCTGAATCATATGATATTTCTGTTTATAATTTTATAAGGAACCCCCATACTCTTTTTCATAATAGCTGCACCATTTTACATTCCCGCCAGCAGTGTACAAAGTTTCCAATTCCCCACATCTTGGCCTTAAACTGTTAATTTGTTTCTTTATAATACACAGCCTAACAGGTGTGAGGTGTTGATTTGCATTGCCCTGATGATTAGTGAGGTTGAAAACCTTTTCCTATATCTGTTAGCCATTTGTATGTCTTTTTCAGGAAATGTCTTATTTAAGTCTTTGCACATTTCTGAACCCAGTTATTTACCCTTTTTAATTTTTTAACTTGTTTTGCATTTGAGTTGTAGTGTTTTTCTTATATGTTTTGAACATTAGCTCATTTTCTGATATATGTTTGTAATCTTTCTGTAAGTTATATTTTCATCCTATTGACTGTTGAAAAAGCTATACTTTCCCTATTTGTTCTCTTAGAACCTTGGTGAATTTCATTTGGCCATGTATCTATGAGTTTTCTTGGTGGTTATTTATTCTGGTCTTTAGGGCTATGTATCTGTTTCTATGTCAATAGCATACAATTTTGATTCCTGTGGCTTTGTAATGTGTTTTGAAGTCAGGAAGTGAGAAGCTTCCATCTATGTTCTTTATTCTCAGGATTTTTTGTCTGTTTGGAGTCCTTAGTGGTTCCATATGTATTTTAGGATCTTTTTTTTTTTTCTATTTCTTTGAAAATGACATTGGGATTTTGACAGGTATTACAATGAATTTATACTTAGCTTTGGGTAGTGTAGAAATGTCAACAATAATAAGTCTCCAGTCTATGAATATGATATGTCATTTCAATTATTTGTTCCTTGTTTAATTCTTTCAGCAGTGGTTTCTAGTTTTCAGTGTACAGGCCATTTACCTTCTAAGGGCATTTTGTCCCTTCCTTCCCTGGATTTTTCAGAGTCAGTGGTGAGAAGGATGGCCTCATGAAGTGAGTGAATGTCCCTCCCTCCCTTCTGCACCTGCTCGCTGATTATGTCTAAGCACAGGTGCACTGGGCCATGCTCATTACCTCTCCCCTCAAGTGGAACACCTGTCGGGAATTCCTCTAGGATCTGGGTGTTGACATTACTGTTTAAGTGTCCCCAAGGTCTCATGAGTGCCTGGCAAGTGTGCATGAGCCTAGGAAACACCTACAAATGAATCATCAAATCTGGCCAGCAAACTGCCCTGCAGAAGGTGTTGGGCTGCACCTCTCACGCCTGCAAGCCCTGTACTTGCTCAGCCTCAGGGCTAAAGAAAGAGCCTGGAGTCAGGGACAGAGACATTAATGGTTTAATAGATGGAAGATCTTTCACGTCAGAAGCAAAGTGGTCCTGGAGAGACATCCCACTGTAGATAGCCGATGGCAGGCAGAACACAGCAGCAGCAGTAGCATCATTCTTCACTCTGGGCGGAATAGGGAGGCTACCAGTTATAGGGGGAATTGACAGCAGATGGGCTCATCAGTTACCAGGGAAACCAGCAGAGGGACACATCCCCCTTACCCCCTTGGGCTACGTACCTTCACGGGGCAGAGGTTTTTCCTTTGGTAAACCATCAGCAAACAGCCATCTTGAATGGGTAGACCATACAGAAGGGAATAACCAGGGGAGGGGTGGTAACATCCTCCATATATTATATATATATATATATATATATATATATATATATATATATATATATATATATGGAGAGAGAGAGAGAGGGATGTGTATTACAGTGTGGTAGCCACTAGCTAGATGTGCCTGTTATAATTTATTTAATTCAATCAATGATTAACTCAATGTATTAAAGTAAAACAAAATAAAATATCCAATTACTCAGTCACATTAGTCACATTTTAAATGTATCCATAAGACTTGTAAACTCATGTTCATGTTTCTACAGAATCGGTTTTGGATAAAATTTGTGGCAATGATGAGGAAGAGGGTACAGGTAGGAACAACACTTAGGTAGGATCTAATGGCAGAGGGTTCCTGGAACTTTAGGGTTATATCTCCTGCTTTGGAGACTGAGGAAGGTGGATATGAAATCAGAAAGAAGAATAAAATATGTGTAGAGTTCTGACTTGTTTTTTTCATATTTTAATGAGAGAAATTGTGTCCTTAGACGTGACTGTGCTCTATAATCACCTTTTCTTGATTTGCTCATCCAAAATTATCTTTTCCACATGAGCTGCTCTTTCTTGTGCTTGTCACCGCCTAATATGGAAGTTTGGTTTCTGGTTAGCACATCTAGGGTATTGTGCACAGGAGACTTTGTTTTCTTTTGCGTATTGACCTATGATGGACAGAACCTGTGGGTCAAAACTCTCATGGGCCCTTGAAACTGGAGACCAGGTTTTTCTAGAAAGTGTCAGGTGGTGGATGAGAAGTGAACTCTCTCCCTCTGCACTTTCAGGACTGTGGCTTCACCTCATGTTTTGTCCTCACTGTTTGTTCCTCATGTAAAGGACAGTCCCAGAGGTGGATGAGTCACAGAACACGTGCTCTGGGATCACTGCATGTGCTCAGTCAGTCTCCTTGAGCTCATCTCAGCCTCTGCACTTCCCCAAGGCTGATGTGCTGACGTGCTTCCATTTGAGAGGGGTCCACGTCCAGCTGCCCCTAGAGACCCTCCATGGGTTTCAAAAATTCTAGAGGACTGTGTGAAGGGGCTGCTGGGCTTCTTCACACACTTGCTTTCACAGCCCTGCTGACCTGGTCTCCTGGGGTTGACCAGGCCCAGGACAGAGACTCAGGGCAGCAGGACCCGGGGTCACTGCACCTCTCAGAACCCACTACTCCATCCAGACAGCCCTGCCTCTGCTCCCCACGTCCCAGTCCTGCCCACCCTGGGACCTTTCCTCACACCTTATCAGTTCTCATTGGTCCCAGTCCTTCTAAATCTCAGGGTAATTCCCAGCAGGTACCATTTATGGAGGACCCTTGTTGCAATATTCTGGCTAAATGAAATTGGACATGTTACTTTCCCTCTGATTTTGTTTTCTTCCTCTGGGAAATTTACAGTGGTGTGAGCATTAATTATCTCCCAGATAACTAAGGTCACCCCAGAAAATAGGAGAATCCCTGTTACATGGAGTTTTTTGTCCTTCCCTCCCCAGAGCCCGACACACTATCAGTCCCATGCCAGGTGCTCCCTGGGATGCATGGATTGGTTAATTAAACAATCAACTGATTGGAGATGGTGGCGATGTGCCCACTTTGGAGAACTCTAGGATTAGTGGTGGTACAAAGAGGAAGGAAAGGAGCAGTAATTAGAGAAGAGACATGAGGAAGGAAGTAGTGAGGAAGCAGAGGGAGAGCAGGAGGGAGGCAGTCATGGCAGAATCGCATGGAAACTGTGACCACCTGCAGGAGGCACAGGGTGACATGGGCCTCATTCCTGGTCACATGTAGGGAAGTTGAGGGCGGCAACCTTATGTTGGAGGTCAGAGACCCACTACTTCATTGCAGAGGTGGCACCATTGAGGCCCTGGGAGGTCTGTGGAGATGAGGACACAGGGGTCTCGAGGTCACATCCCAACTCTGAATCTCCCCTTTCCTTTCCCACGGCCACCCCAACATGGCTGCTGCCCTTGGACACCAGAATACTACATGGCAGATGACGAAGCTTCTAACAAAGAGAGCAACGAGCTGATGGTAATTTATTTCCTCTTGCAAGTCTTTTTCTAAATTTTCTTTTTCAGATCCATAGACTCTTCCTTGTAACCCTTCCCCGTCTTCTCTTTCCCTCTTTTTATGATTGTCGTTCTGGAGGACCTGGTCTCATCCAGGCTCCGGGGGTCCTGGGATCTTATATTAGATCTGTGAACTCTCTCTGCGGGCCTCCTCCCACACTTTCTTAGCATGTCCCTGGCTTCTGACCAGAGGTCCGCACCATTGAATCTGTCTTTGTCACCGTGAGTGGCCTGAGCAGGAGATGGGGCTCAAGTCAGCAGGTCTGGGCCCATCCAGCCTTAGGGGCCCACGGTGAAGTCTGGCTCTGCCCTGAGCTACCCCATATGGTTGTTTTCCTGCCCTGGGTGGCCTTGGACCTGCCTGACTGTTCTCTTCCTATTCTCTTCCTTCCAGATGTCAAGATATTCTCTGCTTGTCTTGAGAGAAATTTTGGGGGAAGTCACTGCTGATGAAGTGGAAGACCAGGAAGAGGAAGCATGAACGTGGAGGACTGGGGGTGAAAAGGTGGGGCAGACAGTGCACGTATTCTCCATCCATACGTCCCCAGCTTACTTTTTGGTGCTTCAGAAACACCAGCCAAAACAGTGGGGACTGCTGTTGAGCGTGACCACAAAGGTGGTGACAAGAGGATGGTAATAAACCCTGCAGACAAGTGGAGGATGCCAGGAGCACATCTCCCCAGGGCACACGTACCCATCCACACAAGCCCCCATGGTTGCTGGGCTGCGTCCTCTGGCAGCTGTTACATCTGCAGAGGAGGCTGTAGGGCACTGCGGGGCCACCATGTGCATGACTCTAGGAGGTGCTGTTCCAGCGTGTTCCCTTTGAAGAGCCCCACTGGAGTGTTCATCACCTCTCTCCTCAGGACCCAGCCCCGCCCTCCCAACCCCCCTAAAGGCAGCAGGGAGCATCCCCAATTAATCGCTAGCTGTGGTGAGAGGTTGGGGGGGCTTCGACCTCCCCAGTCCCAGCGCTCCTTGGAAAAGCATGAAGAAGACACAGGCACCCAGTGCTCTTGCAAGCAGAGAGCTCACCTAGCCCAGCTCTGCATCCCTGTGGGTGCTTCATAGTCCTGGCATCAGGTAGGGCCACGGCAGGATTCCAGCCTGCCTGGGAGTTGCCCAAGCCCTGGGGGTCCCTCACCCTCTGTGGGGCCCCTGGGGGGCCTGGGTCACTTCACGGGGTGGAGGTTCTCAACCTGGGGTTGGAGGTTCTGTAGATTCTTTTGTGTATGTGTTCAGTTCAAGTTAAGGAAAACCAGAAAGCAGTTCAGTACAGTGCTCATTTGGGATGAGTTAAAGGGGCAGGGTTCAAGTTACTCATGTTCCTTTTATTTGTTTTTCCAATTCTGTCATTAAATAACATAAATATAACTTGTCTTATTACAGTTTTAAAAGCAGTGTCTTCTGTCCACTCTTAATGTTGCAATATGCTAAACAGATAAAATGTATGTTTTCATTACAGCAGCATAATAACATTTTAAAATTATGAACCTCAGGAGAGCTTGGCTGGGGGTTAGAAAGAATTATAAGGGAAAATAGAAACTCCAGGTGTCTGTCCATTTCCAGTGTGCAGGTCTTATGAGCAGTTACACTGAGTGTAGGATGGAGGGGCAGGTTCACCCACCCCCTGTGTCATCAGACCTCCCGCTGCTCCCAGGGCCCAGGGTGGATGGGAATCAGCCTTTTAGTCCCGGATCCCTGAGCCCCCCTGCTTTCCTCTGCCTCAGTCTCACCGTCCAGGGACCTGTCAGTTGAAGGCTGCCCGGCCAAAAGCCCAGGTATAATTGCTCCTGTAGGACATTTCTAGATACTCCCTGCTAGCAGAGCACAGGTTCAGCAAAGAGCAGCAAACAGACCCCAGTGCCCTGTGGATCTGACCCCTGGGGACATGAGGGCCCAAGGCCAAGTCCAGGGCCTGAGGAGCCTTCCGGACCTTGCTCACCCTCCCCAGCGAGCCCTCTTCCATCTGACTCTGCACCTCCTCAGTGACTCCATCGCCTGTGTTTGTGCTGCAGGTTCTGGACTCACGCCTGGAAAGGCCTGGACCTGGAGCCCAGGAGCGTCATCTGAACCGAGATCGGGAGCGACGTCACTTCTAGTCTCCTGAGGCCTCTTCATTTAATACAAGCTCGGTTGTTTCATTGCACAGATTTAGTATTAGTTTTAGCTACAGTTTTATCTGTTATTTATATATATATGTTCTCTATGTTCAATATGTATCTATATGTTTGATATTTGTATGTTTTTTTATTAAATTATATTATCTATCTAGTTGCTTTAAATATAATTTTCTATAAAATAAAACACGTGTATAGAAAAGCACCCTCAACAGAGGTAGAACTTAATGAATTGTTGTAAGGTAGTCACCCTGGTATCTACCACCAAGATCGTGCTCTCTCTCTCACACACAACCCTTATTCAGTCTAAGTTGAGTAAGGAACTGAAAATTTTCTATTTACCATCTGTCCTTATGTCACTTTCTAAGGATTCTGTTTTCTGAAGTCTGTTCATTCCATTGTTCATGGGAACAATATTACCCTAGATCTTTCATGACTTGATGTCAGGACTTTTCAATATTCAGTCTGCTTGGCTGGTAAAAATTTCATGATTCGTCATTTCTCTCCTTGCATATCTTAAATATGTTTCTCTATTTTCTTCTGACACAGAGAATTTCTCTCCGAAAAGGCTCTTAAAATTCTAATTTTTATTCCCTTCTATTTCTCCTGCGCTTTTATTCTAGCTGCCCAAAGTATTTTTATTTTTAAAGCCTAGTAATTTTTCCACAGTATCATTTGCTATTGGTCATTGCAATTGAATGCTCATTGTTCTTTTTAATAAACAATTTCAAAGCCTTTTTTTTCCAGAAAACTTTGTATCATAATGTTTAATATTTGCTTTGTATCTTTGCTTTGATTTTACTCTTTCAGGGACCTCAACATTCATATATCAGATCTCTTATGATGATCTTCCACTTTTAACACATTGATCAAATATTTTACAATTTCTTGCTTAATTCATTTTTGCCAGGAGTGTTTTTTTTTATCTAATTGAAGTATATTTTTAATTTAATTGAACTACAACACAGAGTTCCAGGTGCACAATATAGTGATTTGATATTTCTATACATTACAAAATGATCACCACAATAACTCTAAATACCATCTGTAACTAAATTATTATAATATCATTGACTGTATTCTCCATGGTGTACATTTTGTCCCCAGGATGCATTTATTTTGTAACTGGAAGTTTGTAAGTCTTAATCTCTCTCCGCCATTTCTCTCAACACCGCACCCTTCTCCCCTCTGGCAACCACTTCATTGTTCTCTGTATCTATGACTGCCTTACTATTTTGTTATGTTGGTTAACTTTTTTGTTGCCACGTATGAGTGACATCATACTGTAATTGTCTTTGTCTGACTTATTTCACTTAGCATAATACCCTCTAGGTCCATCCATGTTGTCACAAATGACAAGATTTCATTCTTCTTTATGCCTGAGTAATATCTCATATATATGTGGAATATTATCCGTATATATATGCATACACACACACACACACACACACGCACACACACACACACACACCCCCCACATCTTCTTATCCATTCATCACTTGATAAGATGCTTTGAAAAACCCATAAGTGGAATTGCTGGATCATATGGTATTTCTATTTTTTTAGGGAAAACTCCATACTTAATGTGTACTGCTTAAGATATTACCTAGTAATGCATCTTACTACATTAAGAGTAAATGGGAGACTGTGTCTATATCACTTTTAGAGTTAAACATTGACAATAAGAGTATATAACAATAATTTCAAGGTTCTCACCTTTTTCATATTAGTCACCAAGTTCTGTCAATTTTGCATGTAATTACACATTTTCCATTCATATAACTTAGCTCACTCTAACATTTCATCCTCACTTTCACCACATTTTTTTACATATTGTAAACATAAGTTACTTGTACTGCATAGCAAACAATGACTACGTCATATTTATCCGAGACCTGTGTATGAGTTGATTTTTGTTTGCAACGTCTATCGCACCACCTTCACATGAAATTCTTAGTTACACTTCAAGAATCAGCTTGTGTTTCACTCTTATTATTCTCACATTTACCTTCCACCTTGTCCTCCATGGCACTAAAAGTAATTTCAACATAAACCAAGTGTCCCTTTCCATGGAATTTTGGATTCTGTTGTCAGATTGTGGGATTGGTCTTAGTCTTTATGTTCTACTATTACTAATGGGAAAATAATTTAACTTCTCAATTTTCAGCTGTGTAAAGGGGATGATAAATGCATTGTGATGATTAAATTAGGTAATGATTAAGCTTAGAAACATTAGAAGGTCTGATGACTACTGTTAATAGTGTTATACATCTATTTAGTTTATTGTAATATGATTATTGATTTTTCCTGTCTTCCACTTCTGAGACATTGTGAGCTCATTAAGGAAGGTTCTGAGTTGTTCATGACTTGTTAGGGACAGGCCAGTTTTCATGTAATCTAAACCTAAGGCAATGCTTAGTGCTAAAATTGTGTTTACTAATCTTTATAATAAATAGACTCTACCTAATCAGATGGTTATACTGAAGGCTCAGATAATGTTAATATTTTAGCAGAATACAAAATACTACACAAATGTGTATATATACATATAATACCAAAATTTACTTTGCAGTTTTCCTCTCCAATCTCTAAAAAGAAGAAAAAAAGGGATATTTTTCTTTCTTCATGAAAATTGGATGAGTAATGCTGGCAAATTTAAGACAAATTCTGAAAAACTTTAGAAATGAGCTCTCTGGAGAAAATATGCAAAAACCACCGTATGTTCTGCTGTTTTTACCTTTCATGATTCATGAGTCCAGAGGTAGTCGTTACAGACATAAACTCCGTATGAAACTAGACAACTTATTTATTTTCAATAAGAAAAATGGTTAATGCCTCACATTAGCAGCTTTTAGGACATTGAGGAAATGTTTCCTGAACTCTATTCTCCCCAGTACGTATACTCACCTGTGATATTATAAGAAAAACATTTTAGGGCTTCCCTGGTGGCGCAGTGGTTGAGAGTCCGCCTGCCGATGCAGGGGACACGGGTTCGTGCCCCGGTCCGGGAAGATCCCACATGCCGCGGAGCGGCTGGGCCCGTGAGCCATGGCCACTGAGCCTGCGCGTCCGGAGCCTGTGCTCCGCAACGGGAGAGGCCACAACAGTGAGAGGCCCGCGTACCGCAAAAAAAAAAAAAAAATTTAATAATACCATACTAAATACAAATATTTGATAATTATAAAAGTCACATACATATTTAAGTATCCTAATAATATAGTCACAATTTTCAAACAGATTGAAGGTACTTACATATAACTGCTTATAAGCATTAAATATACTTTTATGTACCAAGAAAATTATATGAGTAAAAAATATAATGACTATATTTGACTAATATATTTGAAGATATCCAGGGTGGCACAGCTGCCTAGAATACATAAAGTAGAGTTTTTTGCCAAATTCTTAATATTCTAAGGAACTACTGCTCAAAAAAGAGAAAGAAATTGTGAGCAGGTGGTGTTTTTACTGCTTATTATATTATTCTCTGGTTTCTTCCCTTTGGCTACCATTTCCTACCAGATGTGCTTTTTATCTTTACTTTTAATTAAAAAAAACCTTTAATGTGATCTATATCTTTACTTGGCTTCATATCCCAGAGAAAAATGTAAGCTTATATACTATTTAATCACCATGATAAGAAAATATTGTAGTGTTAAAGGAAATAATACTAAGTTAGTGAAACATGTAGAAAATAATTCTTCAATAAATATTGGATACATTGGATATTATTTAAAAAAGAAAAAAATTTGGAACCACAAAACCACTTTTAAATTACAGATTACAACATATTTAATAGTCAACATATTTCTAATAGTCAATAAAATACAATTATTTCACTGTATATCAGCCTTCCGATGGTAGATGGAATACATTTTCAACATTAAAATGGTCTCAGTATCTGTACATGATATGCCTCTAAAATATGTAGACTTAGTAATTTTATTCTCTTTTGGAATTAGTTTCATGACAGAATCATAAATTAATTATTTCCCTTAAATAGTGGAAGATTGAGGAAAAATGTTGTTAAAGAAGTCACAGCCCTTAACAGGGTTTATTTTCTATTTATATTAAATGTAGATAAGTTAGCCATTATTTTAATCATACTTTTTAATTCAAATATTCATAAATTAGAAAGCCAAATATAAAAGCATATAGTGAATGTAACAGTGGCCAACTGTGTTAGATCCCATAACTATCCAGAAATAAACAACCATTCCTTGGCCGCAGGGGACATGGAGCAGAGGTAAATGGAAGGAAGGATTCCATATCTAAAGCTTGAATAGAATGATGACAAATGTAATGTCTGAGTGTTACTGAGCCCTTAATAAAAATGTGACCCAAACTAAAGGAATAAAGGAAAATAGCCTGTAGAAAATAAGAATGGCTTTTATCTTAAAACTTGAGAAAATTTTTTTCAATATAAATTAATGGAAGGGAGCGATTTATGAGGGAGTTCTGGGACGGGGCATTCCTAGAAGTTGAAGGATCTCTTATTGTTTAAAGGTGTGGCATGAATAGGAAACATAGATGCTGCTAAAATTACAATATGTTTTCTAACTTCTACACACACAGATACACATACACACACATACACACACACACACACTCCCCTTTTTTATCCTGTGACCAAAATAAATGAACAATTGAATAGAGATAAGAAAGAAAATCTTTTTGTCGTTTAGACATGGGGGTATATAGCGAGACGAACACCGTGATTAGATGCTTATCTATTTCCGAGTAGCAGATGCGATTTTAGACTAAACACACACGCACATGTCCTTCAAAACAATAAAAAACATAGTTCTCCTTGCACTGGAGATGCAATATTGGTTCCTAAAATGCTCAAAGAGCATGAAAATCAGAGTGAAAAACCACTTCTATCGTAGCACAATACTTTTGCAGAGCCTGCAATCCTGTCTTGTTGCATGGTCTCAACTTCTCCTTCTATATCCACCCACTCCTTTCAGTTTAGAAACACCGACTGTCTAGAGCTGTCCTGACATTGCAGTGAGGGTGCATGGACCCATGCATCCCATATAGTGCATTTATGAGGGAGTTCTGGGACAGGGCATTCTTAGAAGTTGAAGGATCTCAGTATGGAGGTTCCTGAAAAAGTTAAAAATAGAACTACCATATGACCCAGCAATCCCACTACTGGGCATATACCCAGAGAAAAACATAATTCAAAAAGAAACGTGCACCTCAGTGTTCACTGCAGCACTATTTACAATAGCCAAGACATGGAAGCAACCTAAATGTCCATCAATAGAGGAATGCATAAAGAAGATGTGGTACATATATGCAATGGAATATTACTCAGACATAAAAATGAACAAAATTGGGTCATTTGTAGAGATGTGGGTGGATCTAGAGACTGTCATACAGAGTGAAGTAAGTCAGAAAGAGAAAAATAAATATCATATATTAACGCATGTATGTGGAACCTAGAAAAATGGTACAGATGAACCGGTTTGCAGGGCAGAAGTTGAGACACAGATGTAGAGAACAAATGTATGGATACCAAGGGGTAAAAGGCGGGGTGGGATGAATTGGGAGATTGGGATTGATGCATATACACTATTGATACTATGCATAAAATAGATAACTAATGAAAACCTACTGTACAGCACAGGGAGCTCTACTCAATGCTCTGTGATGATCTAAACGGGAAGGAAATCCAAAAAAGAGGGGATATATGAATACATACAGCTGATTCACTTTGCTGTACTAGAAACTAATGCAGCATTGTAAAGCAACTATACTCCAATAAAAATTAATTAAAAAAAAAAACAGACATTCTTGGGAAAGACTCTACTTAAGCTTTCAGCTATCTTTAGTGTTCATCTGATAATTGTATTCAAGTATCCATGAATTCTGATCTGTTTGTTTAACAGTAAGTACTACCTAGTCAAATACCTTATCTTAGAACTAAGAAAAACAAGGAGCAGACTTGTGACATTTGTTTATAAAGTCTCACAGCAAATTGGAATGCATTGTTGAGACAATAAAAATTTATAAGTAAATTGATACAATTTTTTGACATTAAGCATTGTAGATAAACTGTAAAACTCCTACATTAACAGTTAAAACTTATATTCAAATTTAAGTAACTGTGTTATAATTTTTTAACCTGATTATTTCTTACCTGATACTGTATGCTGTGATTGGATTACTCCCATCAGATAAGCCAGTTTTAAGAAAACATAATTTGATAACAAACTGGAGTATGTAATGGCTGCTTCTATGTATTGATACTATTTTACTAAGGCCTTTAAATATCTCTGGGAGGAAAATCTACTTTATCAAAATAATAGCTCGATGGTGCATAAATTTCGTTTACTCTTTGTCTGCAATGTCAGTTATGCTGACTTTGCTATTAACATAAATCTCCATTACTTACAACAGTGCTCAGTCTATGCAAAACAAATTACATATTCTGCTACCTCATTATCCTAAACTAATGTCAGCCATGAATTCCCCTGAATAACAACCTTTAACTGTGTTAGGCAAATTAGGTAAGATAGCAGGGTATAGCTGACTTACCAAGCAATAAATAATAGCCTGTTTTATTTTGGTTGGGCTATGTGATTTAAAAAAGAAAAGGTTTAGAAACACCCCATAAAGCAGTTATTTTCTGCATTATACTGATGTTCTGAAATAAAAGTTTAGTCAGTACTTTTTCAGAAGAGGGAATGTAAGCAAGACTTCCACTTAAAGGTGACAGATTAAATACATTAATTTAGCTCCACATACCCCCAAATTCAAATGTAACGAACATAATGCAATTTCTTAATGCATAAACTTATAAGAACAAAAAGCACGGAAGGGATGAAAATAACAAAAGGAGCAACAGCAAAAATGATCCCAGGTGGAAAGCAGGACTAGTGACAGTTACTAGCTCATTATGTGTTTTCGAAGCGGGAATGAGCATTCTCCAATTCTTATGTTTCTTTCTATGAAAGTGAGATATCTTGTTTTAAAATCTGCTCTTTGATACATGCCTTACTCCTTTTCAGAGAATTAAAGTGCTTTGCATCATTTCTCAATCAGGGCCCTTGGGGTCTCTTTCTCTCACCTGGACAAGTGGGAGTCCTGACCTTTTACAAGGTCTATATAGACACGGGAATCTTACAGAAAAATATACTCTAGCTTTGTAGAGAGGCACAAGTGATACTCTGTTCTTCTACTTGGTCACACTTTTGTCTTATTTCAGAACTTCTTGGTTCAGATCCTGAGTGATCAACAGAAGTGCTATTTTATTTTGCCTTTATTGTTCATCATAAAAATGCGTTTAATTATACTTGTAAAGTTAATTCTGTATTATTTCTTCCTTATATTTTCTCTTGTGTACAGGAATAATAATAACTACTTTTACAGCTGTTAGATGTACCAATGGTTTTAAGCACACACACATAATTTACTCTTCACAACTCTGTGAAATAGATGTTATTATTTCCCAGACTAGGAAGATAACGTATAAAAAATATAACTAACAATTCCTAGGTTACAGACCCCTAGTTGTTCAAGGATCAACTTTATGCTAAAAACCGCTGGATTGTACACTTAAAAAGGGTGAATTTTATGGTATGTCAAATTATCTCAATATAAAAGTAACCAAAAAAGACATTAAAAAAATACTACCTAAAAAAACTCTTCTTGAACTTAGCCATAAAAATCCTTAATGACATATTAGAAAATTAAATCCAGCAATACATAAATGTATTAATTCCCCATGAAAAGATAAGTCTATTTCCAAGAATGCAAGATTGGTTTCACTTTTGAAAACCAATCAATGTGATTTCATAGTAATCAGACTAAAAGAGCAAAATCATACTGTCATCTCTGTGGAAACAGATAAGGCATCTGACAAGATGTAACACAAATTTGTCATAAAAATCTTCAGGAAGTTAGGAATAGATGATGGAGTTGCATATTATCCCTCCAAAATCATGTCTACCCTAAGCCTCAGAATGTGACTGTATCTGGAAATAGGGTCTATATTGATATAATTAGTTGAGATATGGTCATACTAGATTAGAGAGGGCCCTAAATCCAAGTACTCGTGTCTTTATAAGAAGAGGAGGGGACGCACAGTGACAGCACACATGCAGGGGACAACATTATGTGAAGATGGAGGTAGACATAAAAGAGCTCATGAACCAGCCAAGGAAGAGCAAGAATTGTCTACAAGGGGCTTCCCTGGTGGCTCAGTAGTTAAGAATCTGCCTGCCAATGCAAGGGACATGGGTTCGAGCCCTGGTCTGGAAGATCGCACATGCCACGGAGCAACTAAGCCCGCGTGCACCACAATTACTGAGCCTGTGCTCTAGAGCCCGCGGGCCACAGCTACTGAAGCCCAAGTGCCTAGAGCCCGTGCTCTGCAACAAGAGAAGCCACCGCAACGAGAAGCCTGCGCACCGCCATGAAGAGTAGCTCCCGCTCGCTGCAACTAGAGAAAAGTCCGCACGCAGCAACGAAGACCCAACGCAGCCAAAAATATATTAAATAAATAAATTTTTTAAAAAATAAAAAAAGAATTGTCTACAACCACCAGAAGGCAGGAGAGAGTCAGCCATGAGATGATTTCTCCCTCAGCACCACACAGGGAGCCAACATTATATTCATCTTGATTTTTGACTTAGTCTCCAGAACTGTGAGGGAATACATTTCTGTTGTTTTAAGATATCCAGTTTGTGCTACTTTGCAAGAGCGGCTCTAATAAACTAATACAGAAGGAACTTCCTCAGCTTAATAAAGCACATCTTCATCAAGACATCCAAGTATATCATTTTGGAATTCCAACAAGGATAGAGACAAAATCCTAAAAGTTTTCTGAGAAATTAAATAAAATCGATCACACACTAAATCAGAAATTATAAATACAGCATTATCAACCGAATCCATGGAACTAGAATACAGTGTAACAATGCTTTCAATTTTCTGGAAAAAAATATTGAATTACAGAGTAGAATTCTATATAAGCTAAAATATCTTTCAAGTGTTAAAGTAGAAAAGAATTTTTTTTAATTATATGAAGTCTCAAATATTGTACTTCCTTGCAGTTTTTCCTCAAGGCAACTACTTTAGAATATGCTCTCACAAAACAGGTGAGAAAGTATGGAAAAAGAAGACGTAGGATGTTGTTAACAGTGTACCAGCCTCAGGAGAAAATGCTAAAAAGAATTGAAAGCGCTATCTTTTGAGCAGAAAGATGTGCAAATGCTTCTTGTCATTAAAATTCTGTAGTAAAATTTGACTCTTATAAGGGTCTGGACACACTGTGTTTTACAAAAATTTATATAAAATTAAAAATAAAATCAAGGGTCGCCGATGTGAAGGTAAAATTGTGTTTTATTATAGATTTCAATGTTATTTATTTTAATGTCTAGTAAATACCTTCCACATTTAAAGCACTGTTTTAGAATGTATGGAAGAAATAAAATTTAAAAGAGATAATATATACAAGCTCATGATATATTAGTGGATTCAAAGGTATGTTACTAGGTTTTATTTGGGATAAGTAGTAGCTGGATTTGGATACCAAAGTGAGAAGGGAGAATTTAGAACCTCTAGGTACAGTGGAATTGAAGCAAAGAACTCCATATATAGTTCTCAGGTTAAGAGTCAATAGAGATAAAGAGAGAATTGATGTGAAACTGACACACTGTGACAAAATTGTCTAAATATGATGTCATTGGTCAATAGGCAAAACTTGTTGTGGTTTAACTAAACAAAGTTGCACAAGATACTGGAGATAAAGAAGTTGTAAAAGAAAAGAAAACCATATTTGTAAAAGAAAAGAAAACCATAATGCTAACAAACATGGTTGATGAGAGTATTGGAAAGTAGAAAATGCACTCTAAATCTCTGTGCTTGATGAAAAGTTTGAGTAGTGTATGATTATCCATCTATCTGGAAAATAATGTGTGATGGGCAAAATTAAGTCTTGGGTGATAATAATGTCTATGAGAAGGGCAAGTTACCAAGGCACTAATGAGAATTCTACCAAACATGCCACTGGACTACTAACGATTACTTCTATATTGAAGAACGGCATCAAATTAAAATATGTTTCTGATAAAAGAAAACAGTGTATGATTATAACTGATCAATACTTTCTGCAGTTAAATGCATAACACACAATTTATATAAGTTGCTATGAGAATATATTTTTAGAATAGGTACACATTTAGTTAGGTTTCAAGTAACAGGAGTGAATAAAAATCTGTATTTCAACAAGGTGAATGAGATCTGATCATACACTAGCTTTTACATTATAATTAGTTTACACTTTAATAGTTTTCATTTACTGCCTGAGCTGAGTGTATGCATCAGTGGATTTATCACAGTAAATGACCTTAATGTCAAGGAGACTTCTGTATATAATATAGCTACATTTTTAAAGATTTAATTAAATGTAAATACAGTATAGGTAGCTTTACTCTGTGGAATAGAAACAATACCAGAGATTATACACATATATTACTATTAATTATCATGTTATTATTTTGATTTCATTACAAAGACATGCAAATAACTTTAAAACCAGTCTTTATTTATTATGGTACCTATACATAGAATGAGGTAAAAATGAAGATTTGGAGGAAGTCAACATTATTTGTCAAAAGCAGAGGAAGTTTTGTCATAAATTCTCCAGGGAATCACCAGATGACAGAGAACTAAAATTATTGCTTAATTTCATGCATTTTTATACAGTATTTCTAGATTTCCCAGAATTACTCACTTATATCACAGAAACAGTCTTACAGAAGCCTTCTAATAGCATTAGCCTATGTGCAAATAAATGGAAAATTTTGATAATTTTCATAAGCACCACAAAATATATATTATGTATATTAAAACCAAAAGAATCAAATACTCAGGAGAGATAAATACCCATTTAAATAATGCAATTATTGAAATTGATAGGCTAAGCTTCAGCCCTTTTCCCAGGTACTTTGCCAAAAGCCTGAGTATTAATCAAACCAAGGATAAAAGGTGTGTGGAGATCAGCCAGATAGTTTATTAGCTCTTCAACTGAGCCATCAGTCTGTTCAAAGGCTAATTAGACCAATCTGTGGATGTATCAATCCCATAACTACTCAAGACTAATTATATTAATAATCTAAAATATGTTCATGAGAAACTGCTAATGTCTAACCTTGTGGTTTTGCAATGACCTTAGTTCAACAAGGAAACGGAATCCATGTATGTTGCAGGGAGAGTAGGTTATGGTAAGTAGACAGAAGAGGATTTTTTAAAGCAGATGTATAGATAAGCAGACATGATATTGGTGAGATAAAGTGATTTTTTAAATATTTAATTATCAGGGATTGGCCCAAAGAAAGAGTATTAGACACAGCTTCATATGGAGGTAATGAATGAAGAGGTTATTACTTGGTAATTTCTTTCTTCAGGGCTCTGTGTACATGAATGTGCTCATGCGTGCACATGTGTGTGTGTATGTGTGCATGTGTGCATATGGGAAGTCTGAATATGTACATGGATAATTAGTATTACCAGAAATATATATTAAATTCAGATGAATTCAATACATTTATTTAAAATGCCTGTTGTACACCAGGCATTAATGTTAGATGATGGTAAACTACGGGTAAAAAAGTAGCATCCTTTTCACTAGGGGAGTGTCTGCTTGAGAACAGGAACAGGACAATAGGTAATAGCAATAGTAAAATGCAAAATAATTTAAATATCATATTTCTACTCACATATAAAGGCAATATTCATTGAGATTCAGAGAATGTTCATCACTGGGCTGAAACTTAATGTCTACAGGCAATGGTCAGAATGGAAAGACCACAGCAGACTGGACGCCAAGGGGCACCAGCTGAAACTGCTCTGCTGTTTAAGCCATATGAGCCAACAGATCTAATGGTGCTTGAAGCATCATTGGCAGATAGAGATGTTGTTCAGTGCCATTGGCAGGTCTCTATAGGTGAATCACATCTCCCACCCTTAGGGTTTTGGAACAAAGCCCAGACATCATCTGTGGATAACTAGTGTCTTTCTAAACAACGGCTTTTGGCTTGCTACTGGGTCTCAGCAAAGACTAAAGCTTAATCGTAGACCATCGAGTTACCATGCATCCTGAGCTGTCCATCATGAAGCAGGATTTTCTGACCTACCAAGGCACAAAGGTAGGCATGTATGACTGTGCTCCATTATCAAATGGAAGTGCTATGGATGAGACGGGGCTTGAGCAGGTACTGAGGGGAAAAGTGGGTTGCATGAAAAAGTAGCTCCAACGCCCATAGCTCGTACTCTTCATATATTTCAGTCTTAAGCCCACTAAAGACAGTACTGCATGATATAAAGAGACCACCAAAAAGCTGACAGCTGTGGCAATATAGTTTCTTTGTGGGGGCATCTCTAAGGACAGGGTGAAGGGTGATTCTCTCAGTAGGCAGAACTTCAATCAGTGAAGCTGTTTATTTTTGCCTAGAAGGAGAGATGCCAAATGACCAAATCTATGTCAATTCATGAAATGTGGCCAATGGTTTGGTTAAATATCAGGGACACCATTGTAAAATTCATGAAAATAGAGTCTTGAGGAAGGTATGTGGATAGACCTCTTTGGAAACAGGTATGAAGACATTTGTGTTCCATGTGAATTATTAAAAAAAAAAAAGAGGGGGATTTTAACAATCAAGTAACTAAGATGGCCTATTTTATGAATGTCTGTCAGCATCTTCCCCAACCATCTCTGTCATTGCACAGTGACTCATGAACAAAGCAGCCATGGTGACAAGGATGGGAGTTCAGCATGAACTTAGCAACATTGAATTCTGTTCACCAAGGCTGGCCTGGCTACAGCCACTGTTGAATGTCCAGTATCCCAACAATAGAGACTGACCCTGATGTGAGAGTCAGGGTTCAGTTCTGATGTGGTACCATTCTCTGAGGTGATGAGCCAGCTACTTGGTGGCAGGTTGACTACCTTAAAGCACTTTCTTTATGGAATTGGATGACATCTTGTTTTTACTGGAATATAACACTTACTCAGGAAATGGTTTTGCTTTCCTTGCCCACAATGCTTCCACCCAGACTACCGTGACTGCCATATCCACTGTCATGGTATCCCACACAGCATTACTTCTGAACTAAATCTTCCAGAATTCCCTTTCTAGTATGTTTCTACATAGGGTAGGCTACAAGAGCTACACTCCTGTGAAAATTCAAGGAGGCTATAAAAGAGTTATTTTACAGTGCACACACACCTCCCAAAGACTCAGTTACATGTTCATCTATGTACTTCTGTGTAGGAATTTTGCAGCTGTAATTAAAGTTCCTAATCAGTTGACTTTATTAAGAGATATATCATCCTGGGTGGGCCTGATTTAATTAATCAAAAGGCCTTTAAAAGAGGGTAGGCCCTATCTATGTCCAGAGAGTCCAAGCTTCAGTTCATGATAGTGAGTTTCCAGTCATGATTCTTTCTTCCTGACTATATGCCTTGCCAGCTTCCTCTTGTTTAACCAGCTACCACAAATGTGTGAACCAATCCCTTGTAATAAATATTGGATTTCGTTTATCGAAATTTTGTGCACAAAAGTACACACGATATTAGAGATTATATCTGACACCACAGAAAGCATTTTTTATTAATTACATTTTTATTTTTTATAAATTACAATTTTTACCATTGATGAACCAATGTTGTCACATGATTATTAATTAAGCACCATAATTGATGTTAGGGTCCACTCTTTGTGTTGTACAGTTCTATGGGTTTTGACAAATGCATAATGCCATGTGTCCACCAGTATAATATTGTGTGGATAGTTGCATCACCCTAAACACTCCCCCACCTATTTACCCCTGTTTCCCCTCCCCTTCCAACAAACTTCTGGCAATCCCTGATCTTTTTAACATCTGTAGAGCTTTACCTTTTCCAGAAAGTCATATAGGTGAAAGCATTATTTATCCAGGCTTTTGAGAACGACTTCTTTCACTTAGCAATATCTATTTAAAGCTTCTCCATGTCTTTTCAAGGCTCAATAACTCATTACTTTTTATTGCTGAATAATAGCCTGCTGTATGGTTGTATCACAGTTTACTCACCTATTGAAGGACATCTTGATTACTTCAAATTTTTGGCAATTATGAATAAAGCTGCTCTAAAAATCTGTGTATAGGCTTTCATGTTTTCAATGCATTTGGATAATTAACTAGGAGTGTGTGACTGCTGGATTGTATGATAGGTAAGCCTATATTTAGCTTCATAAGAAATTTACAAAGTGCCTGTACCATTTTGCATTCTAACAGCAATTAACGAGACTTCCTGTTGCTCTATATCTTCACCAATATTTGGTGTTTTCCATGTTTTGGAGTTTAGCCATTCTGATAAGTGCTTAGTGGTTTCTCGTGAAATGAAGTTTTCTTTTTTTTTTAAATAAATTTATTTTATTTTTGGCTGCGATGGGTCTTTGTTGCTGCGCGCGGGCTTTAGTTGCGGCAAGCTGGGGCTACTCTTCGTTGCGGTGCGCGGGCTTCTCATTGTGGTGGCTTCTCTTGTTGTGGAGCTTGGGCTCTAGGCCCGCGGGCTTCAGTAGCTGTGGCACGTGGGCTCAGTAGGTGAGGTTCACGGGCCCTAGAGCTCAGGCTCAGTAGTTGTGGCGCACGAGCTTAGTTGCTCTGTGGCATGTGAGATCTTCCCAGACCAGGGCTCGAACCCGTGTCCCCTGCATTGGCAGGTGGATTCTTAACCACTGCGCCACAAGGGAAGCCCAGAAATGAAATTTTATTAATTCTTTTTTACTTTAATTTGGATGCAGACCTTATTTATTTATTTATTTATTTAGTAATGTAGCTATAGTCTAGTACCTGAAAACTTTTATCCTAGAACAAGATTGTCTAGATTCAAATTCTAACCCTACATTTTGCTCTTTGTGAGACATAGGCTAACTACTTAGCATGTGCTTCAGTAGCCTTATAGATAAGATGGAGATAATAATACCATCTACCTCACAGAATTGTTATGATAATTCAGTTAGATTATCATGGAACATATAAATAACAATAAGAGTATCTGACCTATAGTAAACTCTTTTATCCTTTAATTGTATATAATAATTTCATTCTTTTTTTTATCAAGAGGAAGGAATTTAGAATGTAATTCCAAATATTGATAGAACTAGGGTAATTATTTTAATTTTAAATTAATTTTAAGAAAACTCAGTTACATAAAGATAGAATTCCTCTATTGCTGCATCATTACCATATTTAGCTTTCAGTACAGTATTTAAATTTCAATTCAGTAATTTCACAGTTGTACGTCTTTTTACAAACTTTCAATTGAGAACAGCAGCCTGAAGAATTTTTAAGCTTTTTTTTTTTTTTTTTTCTGGTGGGAGGGAGAAGGATAAGTTTTAACCCCACTATTTTGTAATTTAGTTTGGTCATGACTTTGATTTGATGAAACTAAGTTCAGTATGATAAATGAAATTGCAAAGTTCAAGACTTTGCTCCACTATTTATTGTTAACTATTCAAATGAACTGAATTCTTAAAATTTCAGTTGTTTCCAGAACATGCCACTTCTGAAGCATCTTAATCTCGATGTGTAAGCAGATTGTTATTGTTCATCTAATCCATCAACCATAACTGCATTGCCTGTGGTCTGGCCCTAGGAGGGCACAAAGTTCATAGACTTAATTATTACAAACAGTATGTCTTCTATTTTAATTTTCTAGTGGAGAATAACTCTGGGTCTGTCATGCAAGGAATAGACTTAAGTTCCATGTCCTTGAAAAATGTTGCCACCTCAGTTTAAATTAATGGTCTAACAGCTTTGACCATTTTGGGAGCACTCTCAGTAGTCATATGTCCTAAATTTGACCAGTTTCATATTAGCATTTTTAAGATATTATGGGAATTCCCTGGCAGTCCAGTGGTTAGGACTCCACGCTTTCACTACCAAGGGCCCGGGTTCAATCCCTGGTTGGGGAACTAAGATCCCGCAAGCCAAGCAGTGTGCCAAAAAAAATAAAAGACTTAATTAAACCCCAGATCGCAGTCGTGCTTGTCATGGGCATCATGTTTAAGAGTTCTTCTGTCACATCAAAATTTTCTTTGACACCACCAAATGATAGATCTAATTGGATGGTAATAGATATACATATATATAGCTGAGCTCTCTTCCACTGCAATAGAAAATGCCATAAATGATTTAACTTTTTCATAGAATCTGTCCTGTGAATGGTCAGCCTTATCTTCATTACACTGAATAATGGTGTTTGCCTTTGATAATGCTATTTTTGGTTACAGAGTGTGGGGCATGATTTTTCTCTTGCATTCAAGAGATAAGCCTTTATAAACTCTCCATTCCTAAGAAAAGTTTGAATGGAGAAAGGGTATTTTTCAATTCCTATGTGATTGGATTTTGCAGCATAATCATTTATTATATATTTAATATTAATGTTTTATAAATCTGGGAAATTTCCAACTATGCTGAGATATTCCACTGGAAAAAAGAAGAGAAAAAGAATAATAAAATAAAATTTCCCTGTACTACTCAGTGCTCCTTTCTTGGCAGTGGAAAACACATTTCTAAGAAAAGTGGTAACTTTGACAACTCAAATATCTTCAAGATAAATATTGCCCTAAAACTTGCCTTATCATAAAACTGTACAAAAATTAGACAGATTAAAAAAAAGGGAGTCAGAATTTTTTATCTAATTGATCAGAGCCAAAGGGCCAGTGATTCTTTTTTAATATTGAACTAATATAAAAAATAAAGTGAAACATACCTCGTGATCTGTAAGTCAAAGGGATTCCTTAAAAGATATTGTATTTATCATAACTAAATTTAAAAATTGCAAACAATATTGAAAGCAGAGAGATTAAGAAAAATTACCAACTTTTGAAACCTTTTGGACATTTTTTAAAAAATGATAACAAATGGTATTTTATTAAATTTTAATAAACTGTGTACAACGTAGAAACACTTGCCCTATACACCATTCTTGGACATTTTCTTACAATTGTAAATATTCAGAGCACTTTACCGTATTCCACAGCGGCATTTTTTAAGGTTTATTTTCCATAAAGGAACAACTGTGTAAAAGATCAAGCAGCATCAATTTTCTGTTTCATTGCCCTCTAAGGCAATCTGTGGAATCAAATAATTGCAATTTTGACCTCTACTGCAAATGATCAATCAGCTGTGGCTTCTACTAAAAGTCCTTCATGTGACAAAGACAAAAGAAGAAGATACGATTGGCAGATGAAGTGGCCAGAGATTTAATGATCTTATTTTTTAAAGTCTTTATCTGCACAGTAACAAATATAAATATTTGATTATTTTATTAAACTTATCCAGTGAATATTTATTTATCAGCTAAGACGCCCTAGGCACTAGTCTAGTCATTTGGGATCTAGAAGTAAATAAACCATAAAGAGACCCCTTTACCTTATGGTACAAGAATTCTTTTGAGAAGACAGATATTTATGGGGAAAAAAAAGTAAACATGTTGTGTGTTAGATTGTGATGAAAGCTAGGGGGACAAACATAAGTGAGGGTAACAGTCCCTGTGGTGAGATGTGGTGAGCTATTTTAATAGAATAATGGAGGGTGACTTCTCTAATAAAGCTACCTTTGAAAAGGCATTGGAAGAAATTAAATGAACAAGCCAAGCCTCCAGGATGAACTTGGCAGGCAGAGCGGATACCTAAAGCAAAGGTCCCGAACTTTCCTGCTGGTCTAGTGGTAAAGAATCTGCCTTCCAATGCAGGGGACACAGGTTCGATCCCCGGTCAGGGAGCTAAGATCCCACACGCCGCGGGGCAACTAAGCCCGCGCACCTCAAATACTGAGCTTGCGTGCTTCAACTAGAGAGCCTGAGGGCCGCAAACTGCAGAGCCCATGCACCCTGGTTCCCGTGCGCCACAATTAGAGAGAAGCCCACACTCCACAACGAAAAGATCACGCATGCTGCAACTAAGACCTGACGCAGCCAAAAAAAATAGGGGAACTAACTAAATAAATAAGTAAATAGACAAATAAATAAAGAGAAGACCTAAGATAAATAAATAAATAAATAGAATAGAAGGACTAAGATAGATAAATAAAGAAAAGGCCTAAGATAGATAGATAAACAAATAAATAAATAGATTAAATCAATCAATCAATAAATAAAGGCCCCAAGGGGCATTGTGTGTGCCTGGAAGTGTTAGGAAGTCAATGTAGTGGGCGAAGATAAAGTAAGGTGGTAGGCAGTGAAGTTGGAGGGGTCACCAAGAGGACGACTGGTAGTGACTTAATTTGCTGTGTGTGTATGTATTTACCTTGAACTAGGAACTCTGTGTTCAGGCCACACACCTCAACTCTCCATCCCTAAGTGATATTTTAGAATTTTTTTAATGAGAAAGAGGGAAGAGAAGTAGCAGGTGTGTATCTACTTGCGTGTGTGTTTATTCTTTCCTAAAAACAGTACTAAATTTTTTATCTGGAATTTTTGATTTTATTATTTAAAAGAACTCTCTGTTAGGAATTTTTATTTCTATTTTATTGTTGAAGAAATGGTCCACAAATTCTGTTTTTTTCTGCTTCCTGAACATATCCTCTTGCTACCTGCCCAAACAGTCATTCTGGGATCCCAGGGTGGCCAACAAAAAGTGCTAATGTATGCCTTCAAAGAAACACAAGGTAGAAACGACTTGGAAGTTGGCCCCAGATTTATCTGGGTTTGAATTCTAGTACTGCTGCTTGTTGACCAGGTTAACACTTGTTAACATAGTCATGCAAATATGCCAGGCACTTATTAGTTTCATCTGCCTGTAAAATGAGTACAATAATATCATGTATGTAAAGATTAACATATAGAAGGAAGCTAGCCTAGAATTCCCAGATGAAGATAATAAATATTAGTTCCTGTCGTCTCCCTTCCTTCAATTAGAAGAGATGGAGATCACGTGGGGATTCAACCTGGTTTGGGGAAATTGATGGAGAGAAAGAAAGCATGCGCAGGACCTGCTCTGTGAGGCAGAGCTTACTTCCCAGTGGAGAGTGGAGGTGTGTGGTCTGATCCCTTGAAGAGTTCCTGGTTCAAGACCTGAAAAGAACTGAAGGTAAGGAAGGGGTGAGAAATAGGGAAAGGGAAGTAGCAGCTGTGTATCTATTAAAATAATTAACAGCTAACGCTATTAAAATAATTCAGGGGAGGGCTTCCCTGGTGGCGCAGTGGTTGAGAGTCCGCCTGCCCGATGAAGGGGACACGGGTTCGTGCCCCGATCCGAGAAGATCCCACATGCCGCGAAGCGGCTGGGGCCATGAGCCATGGCCGCTGAGCCTGCGCGTCCGGAGCCTGTGCTCCGCAACGGGAGAGGCCACAACAGTGAGAGGCCCGCGTACAGCAAAAAAAAAAAAAAAAATTCAGGGGAGATTTGAATTTAGAATGAGTAGAGGTGGAGGTGGGGATGGTGGTGATATTCTGATGGTTGAACTAGCAGATGTGAAATGGGAAGTGAAAGAAAGTGAGGGGTTAATCATGATTCTCAGCTTTTTGCCAAAAAAAAAACCTGTAAGGAGTCTGTGGGACTGTGGAGTGAAGCAAATTGGGGCAGAGAAAGATCCCTTCTGTTGAGTAGACAACACAATTGAATATGACTCAAAAGTTTGAAGGAGAAGATTCAGGAACACAAACAAATTGGTATGTAAATCTCTGAGACCAAAAAAAACCCAAATGCATTAATTGCTTATACAACAAGATGAAATCATTTTCATTTTATATTTACTCACTCAGATATTGTCCGAATTTAAGAAATGCTAAGGGTTTATCCATTTTGAAATTTTCCATTTAAAGAAAAAAATAATATTCTCACAGACATATTCATCAAGAATAAGATGACCAGAACTTGAGGAAAGTAAAAATAATAATAATGTGTTGTGAATTTTATGCAAGTGAACTTTCTCGAGATGCTTTTGACTATTAATTTCTCTTTCTATTTTCTCTGCCCTTAGATGTGTTTCATGAACCACTGCTGAGAATGAGCTTAATGAGTAGTTTATTGGAGTTGAAAGTCACAAGAAAAACATACGAGGAGAAAATAAGATTTATGAATATGTACATCATTGCACTCTAGATTATTTCACTTATTAGTCAATACAATCTATTATAATTATAAGCTATAATAATAACTAAGGAAATTTAGATTCAAAGAGGTCATGTAAAATGTTTTAAGGTCTTGTCTTAGTTTGCTAGGGCTGCCATCACAAAATACCACAGACTAAGTTGTTTAAAAGACAGAACTTTCTTTTCTCATATTCTGAAGGCTGAAGTACAAGATGGAGTTGGTTTCTCCTGAGCCCTCTGTCCTTGGCTTGGAGAGGGCTGCCTTCTCACTGGGTTCTCTTATGGCTTCTTCTCTGTGCAGATACATCCCTAGTGACTCTTCCTCTTCTTATAAGGACACCAGTCACATTGCATTAGGGCCCACCCATATAACCTCAGTGAATCTTAATTTTCTCTTTAAAGGCCCTATCGAGAAATACAGTCACATTGTAAGTTATTAGGAATTAAGACTTCAACAAAAAAATTTAGGAGGGCAATATTAAGTTCATAACACTCACATGGCTATTAAAAAAATAAAACTGGGATTTTCATACTCTCAGACTCCAAAATACACCCTCTTTCCAATATACCGTGCACTGTTTGACATTAGACTTAGGCCTGAGACTAAAGATAGAGGTAGGAACACAGAGCTGATAGGGAGCAGAGATCATTCGAAGAGGCTTATGTAGTGGAGATATATAAATTTTGATACTTCAATTATTGCTCACTCTGCCTTGAGTCAAATTACCTGTATGCCATTTGGAGTTTTTTTTGTTTATTTTTTTAATTAAGTAATTAATTTTTATTGAAGTATAGTTGATTTACAGTGTTGTGTTAGGTATACAGCAAAGTGATTCAGTTATACATACATATATACCTATTTATTTTTTCAGATTCTTTTCCCTTATAAGTTATTAAAAAATATTGAGTATAGTTCCCTGTGGTATATAGTAGGACCTTGTTAGTTGTATACTTTACATATGGTAGTGTGTATATTTTAATCCCCAGCTCCTAATTTATTCCCCCCCTCTTTCCCCTTTGGTAACCATAAGTTTGTTTTCCATGTCTGTGGGTCTGTTTCTGTTTCATATATAAGTTCATTTGTATCTTCTTTTTTTTGATTCCACATATAAGCAATATCTTATAATATTTGTCTTTCTCTGTCTGGCTTCACTTAGTACGACAATCTCTAGGTCCATCCATGTTGCTCCAAAATACAGCTGGATTAAAATCTCAGCAATGCTATTTGTTAATCGCTTACCAAAGGTAGACTCCTTAATGACTTTTAATTTACAGTTCTTCATCTCTGTTTTAATATTAAGTTATATGAAAGTATGAAAGAACATGTAATGGATTTTCCTATCTCTTTAAACTTGTTTTTTTAAAGACTTGAAATTACCACTGTAATGTTCAAAGGAGCAGTTTTACAGGGTTCACCACTGTAAAGCTTTATATAACCTCATTTTTCTTCAAATTAAAAAAATAACATTGATTTAATGGCAAGAATGCAATTTCATTTTTTATTATCTATAAAATTACAACCACGTGTGGTAAAAAAAATCTCTCTGGGTCTCTTACATATTTTCTGACCTTGAGGGTAGAGGCAGTGACTTCTAATTTTCCAGATTATCTTTTCAAAGACTCACCATTCATTCTAAGAACTGAACATGACTCTTACCTTGATATCACTTGCATGATTCTGGTGACCTTTCGTCTTTTCTGATCCCCTCAGAGGTAACCACTATCTTCAGTTTTCCATTTAAAAATTGTTTGCTATGAATTTAAGCTTTACCAAATAAATTGAGAGAATTTATGTTTTTCTTTTCTGTTTTTTTTGACATATCTCCTAGTGTTAAATGTGCAAGAACAGTTGGGCAAACAACTAATAACAATGTCTGCATCATAGTGTGATATTTTCAGTTTTTAAAAATTCAATTGTGCCAAATTATTTTCTTAATCTCTTGGACCACCATATAGACCCAACAGAACACTAATGTGTGTAACAGTTGCGCTACTTCCCTGCCATCTCTTAGTGATATCTCTCTGTGCTTTCAATTTGTATGTTCCTTATCATTAGTGACACTAATCACTTTTTCATATGGTAATGATTCTTTAATTTTTTTCCCCTAAATCCCTGATTAAGTTTTCCCCATATTTTTCTATTTTTAATTAAAACAAAATTTTATTGGAGTATAGTTGCTTTGCAGTGTTGTGTTAGTTTCAGGTGTACAGCAAAGTGAATCAGCTATACCTATACATATATCCCCTCTGTTTTGGATTTCCTTCCCATTTAGGTCACCACAGAGAACTGAGTAGAGTTCCCTGTGCTATACAGTAGGTTCTCATTTGTTATCTATTTTATACATAGTATCAATAGTATTTGTATGTCAATCCCAATCTCCCAATTCATCTCACTCCCTGCTTCCCTCTTGGTATCCATACATTTGTTCTCTATGTCTGTGTTTCTATTTCTCCTTTGCAAATAAGATCATCTATATCATTTTTTTAGATTCCACATACATGTGTTAGTACACGATATTTGTTTTTCTCTTTCTGACTTACTTCACTCTGTATGACACACTCTAGGTCCATCTACGTCTCTACAAATGACCCATTTTCGTTCCTTTTTATTGCTGAGTAATATTCCATTGTATATATGTACCACTTCTTCATCCATTCCTCTGTTGATGGACACTTAGGTTGCTTCCATGTCCTGGCTATTGTAAATAGTGCTGCAATGAACATTGGGGTGCATGCATCTTTTAGAATTATGGTTTTCTCTGGGTATATGCCTAGTGGAATTGTTGGGTCATATAATAGTTCTATTTTTAGTTTTTTAGGAACCTCCATACTGTTCTCCATAGTGGCTGTATCAATTTACATTCCCACCAACAGTGCAAGAAGGATCCCTTTTCTCCAGTATTTTTTGTTTCTCCAGTATTTATTGTTTGTAGATTTTTGATGATGGCCATTCTGACTGGTGTGAGGTGATACCTCATTGTAGTTTTGATTTGCATTTCTCTAATAATTAGTGATGTTGAACATCTTTTCATGTGTCTCTTGGTCATCTGTATGTCTTTTTTGGACAAATGTCTATTTAGGTCTTCCGCCCATTTTTGGATTGGGTTGTTTGTTTTTTTGCTATTGAGCTGCATGAGATGTTTGTATATTTTAGAGATTAATGCCTTTTTCAGTTGCTTCATTTGCAGATATTTTCTCCCATTCTGAGTGTTGTCTTTTCATCTTGTTTATGGTTTCCTTTGCCATGCAAAAGCTTTTAAGTTTAATTAGGTCCCATTTGTTTATTTTTGTTTTTATTTCCATTACTCTAGCAGGTGGGTCACAAAACATCTTGCTGTGATTTATGTCAAAGAGTGTTCTGCCTATGTTTTCCTCTAAGAGTTTTATATATATGGCCTTATATTTAGGTCTTTAATCCATTTTGAGTTTATTTTTGTGTATGGTGTTAGGGAGTGTTCTAATTTCATTCTTTTACATGTAGCTGTTCAGTTTTCTCAGCACCACTTATGGAAAAGCTGTCTTTTCTCCATTGTATATTCTGGCCTCCTTTGTCATAGATTAGCTGACCATAGGTACATGGGTTTATCTCTGGGCTTTCTATCCTGTTCCATTGATCTATATTTCTATTTCTGTGCCAGTACCATACTGTTCTGATTACTGTAGCTTTGTAGTAATCAGGCTACCTGAAGCCAGGGAGCCTGATTCCCCCAGCTCCATTTTTCTTTCTCAAGATTGCTTTGGCTATTCATGGTCTTTTGTGTTTCCATAAAAATTGTAAAATTTTTGTTTTAGTTCTGCAAAAAATGCCATTGGTGGGGCTTCCCTGGTGGCGCTAGTGGTTGGGAGCCTGCCTGCTAATGCAGGGGACACGGGTTCTAGCCCTGGTCTGGGAGGATCCCGCATGCCGCGGAGCGGCTAGGCCCGTGAGCCACAAGTACTGAGCCTGCGCATCTGGAGCCTGTGCTCCGCAACAAGAGAGGCCACGATGGTGAGAGGCCCGCGCACCGCGATGAAGAGTGGCTCCCGCTTGCCACAACTAGAGAAAGCCCTCGCACAGAAACGAAGACCCAACACAGCAAAAATAAATAAATAAATTAATAAAGTGTCTCAGGTTGATGTGTTTAATACCTTCACAAATATTTAAAAAAAAAAGTGCCATTGGTAATTTGATAGAGATTGCATTGAATCTGTAGATTGCTTTGGATAGTATAGTCATTTTCACAATATTGATTCATCCATTCCAAGAACATGGTATATATCTCTCCATTTGTTTGTGTCATCTTTGATTTCTTTCATCAGTGTCTTATAGTTTTCTGCATACAGGTCTTTTGCCTCCTTAGGTAGGTTTATTCCTAGGTATTTTATTCTTTTTGTTGCAGTGGTGATGGGATTGTTTCCTTAATTTCTCTTTCTAATCTTTCGTTGTTAGTGTATAGGAATGAAGAGATTTTTGTGTATTAATTTTGTTTCCTGCAGCTTCACTAAATTCACTGATTAACTCTAGCAGTTTTCTGGTAGCGCCTTTAGGATTTTCTCTGTACAGTATTTTCTAATTTAAAAAGGTTGTTTATATATACTGCTATATGTCTTTTGTTTCATATATGCCTTTGTCAGTTATGTGGTTTTCAAATACATTCTCCCACGTTAGGGTGTGTCTTCTTCTTTTATTATAGAATTTTTTATTGATAGTAAATAAAAACTTTTCATTTTAATTTAGTCAAATTTATCATATCTGTTATCTTTCTTTTTGATATGCATGTCTGTTATCATTTTTCCTTCATATCCAAAGATAGTAAATGTCCATATATTATTTCCTAAGGTATTTTTTCTTTTGAATATAAATTTTGTTTACCTAAGCTGACTGTATGTAATGTATAATTTGTTATATATAATCATATATAATCTACATTATATGTATCTTCTACATTATATATAATCTATGTTCTATCATAATACATATATTCTATATTCTCTATATTATCCATCTATCATCTATCTACTTAACTACTTATCACCTATGTACATACATGATATGAACTGATACCGCAGCTTGATAGTTGTTGGGTTTTTTGGTTGTTTTTTTGTTGTTGGTCTATTTGTTTTGTTGTTTTGGGTTTTTTCTTGGTATTTGAAACAATTGCTACAGTAGTTATTGTAAAATCCATATTTTCTCTGGTACCACATTAAATCTTAAATAAAATTTTGTACATGTTGAGTCTGTTTCTGGGCTTCCTATCTTGTTCCCTTGGTGTATTTGGTCATCTGTAGGCCGATGACACACTACCTTAATTGTTATTATTTATCTTAATTGCACATATCTAAACATTTTCCTACATCTTGTTTCTCTCCATTAATGCTTTGACTAAACTTCAACTTTTAGTGTCCCACATACATTTCAGAATAAGGTTAAGGATCTCATAAACCATGTATAAATTTTTATTGGAGTTACATTAAACTAGGACTGGATTTTAAGAAAATTTAAATCTTAATGCTATTCACTTTTCTAAACTGTGACTATAGATTATCTCTCCAATTATTTGGCTTGCTTCAGTGTCTTTTGACAAAATTTTAGAAAGCTTTTCATAAAGGTTCAGCACATTCTATTTACATTTAATGTTAGACATTCACATTAAGTATCATGAATAATGTATTTAACATGCTGTTTTCATTATAATAATAATTTTATGACTCTCTTGAAAGAATACTGAATTTCAAGTTAGTTTTCCCATATTTAATACCTTTCTCACTGAAGTCTCCTAAGAAGTTAATAAATAAAACATGAACTATCAAATATTAATAGTAAGACTTTTGCTCCTGGCCATGATGGAGTAACCGGGAGTTGATTTACTTCTCATCTGAGATAATTTAAAAATGAAGAAAAACTTATGACTCAATGGTTTTGAAGACCTGATATATCAAGCAATGAAGGACAGTGATAGCTGAGAAATGGGATGAGCCCTGTGATGGTCCAGCCCATGGCTCTGAGAGCTTCCAGAGGAGAAACCCAGATGGAACCTGATGAACCCCCTGAATTGAGAGATGGAGATGGGGGTCCAGGGAGCCCAACCTGGCTAGTTTCACATGGCAGAGAACTGAACCCAAAGAGCTGCACGGTGAGAGGGCACCAGAGATCTGCGTGGGGTCCACCTCCAGCTCTCATAATATTATGTCTATTATTCTTCAAAAACAAAGAAACTCATAGGAGAGTTCAGATTTGTGGTTACCAGAGGCGGGTTGACGGGTGGAATTGGATGAAGGCAGTCAAAATATACAAACTTCCAGTTATAAGAAAAGTAAGTACCAAGGATGTAATATACAACACTGCTGTATGTTATACATGAAAGTTGTTAAAAGAGGAAATCCTAAACGTTCTCATCACAAGGAAAAATTGTTTTTCCTTGATTTTTTATCTATATGAGATGATGGGTGTTCACTAAACTTATTGTGATAATCATTTCATGATGTATATAAGTCCAATCATTATGCTGTACACCTTAAAAATACTGCGCTGTATGTCATTTGTATCTCAATAGAACTGGAAGAATTAAAAAGAACCAAAAAACCCGAGTATTCATTCAAGCTGAAGAAAGAACCATCCCAAAGGTGAGTGAGAGGAGATGGTACTTGGAGTTCACGCAAGGCTGCAAATACTGTCTATTCCCACCAGCCAGGCTGGAAAACCTCATAATGCATTTGGCTTTGGGTAGAGTACTCAGAAGAGTCTGGTTTCAGCAGTGGGGCATAAGTTTAGGTTTAGACCGAATCCTGTTATGGTTCTGCATAATCAATGTTAAAAGCAAGAACTGAAAGGATAAAACTGTTTCCAAGAAAACCAAATGCATTTCAAAAAAAAGTTCAATGGCATTTATGGGACACAGACATATACAGTCTGCAACATGGTGAAATTCACAGGGTCTGATAAAATAAAAACTGTTTTATATCTATAAAAGCTTAAGGAATTCATAACCAGCGAACTTGCACTTCATATAATGTTGAAAGAAATGGTTCGGTTGTAAAGTTAATGATAATATTAACTATGTGGGTAAATGCATACTATTGTTTCTTCATTAAAAATCCTTTAATAGGGCTTTCCTGATGGCGCAGTGGTTGAGAGTCCGCCTGTCGATGCAGGGGACACGGGTTCGTGCCCCGGTCCGGGAAGATCCCACATGCCGCGGAGCGGCTGGGCCCGTGAGCCATGGCCCCTGAGCCTGCGCGTCCGGAGCCTGTGCTCCGCAACGGGAGAGGCTACAACAGTGAGAGGCCTGCGTACTGCAAAAAAAAAATCCTTTAATAAATATTAACTGTTTAAATAACAATGATAACAGTAAAATGTGAGGTTTCTAACCAAATTAGAACTAAAATGTATGAAAGCAGTAACATCATGGCCAGAAAAGAAGCTCATTTTACTATATGTGAAGAAATGTAATATTACTTGAAGGCAAACATTTATAAGTTAAATAGGTATATTATATACATTAAAGCAACCACTAAAATAGCAAAACTCAAACTGAGAGCTAATAAGCAAAAAAAGAAGATAAATGGAATTGTGAAAAAAATACTAAATTATAAAGAAACCAGGGAAGGAGAAACAAGCAAGCAAAGAGCAAAGTGAACAAATAGAAAAATACAAAAATGAATGCATCCTATACGATTTCATTCATACAGATTTCTAGAAAATACAAACTAATGTACAGTGACAGAAGGCAGACCACTGACGTCCTGGGGGTGGGAAGGGAAAGGAAGGGATGAGAATCACCAAGGAGCACAGGAAACTTTTGAGGATGTTGATACGGCCATAACTAGATTGTGATGTTGGTGTCTTATTTATATATGAACCACCTTGCCAGTAGTTATAATCACTTTCAGACTACATAGTTTGTATAAAGCACTAGAAAAGAAAATATAATGTATCAATCCTGAATGATAATTGATCAGAATTTCCCTTTATATAATTGTTAATTATGCAGTATATTTAAATTGCACTTTTTATTATTATAATATATCCTAGCTATTGAACAAATGCCATGTATTAATCAGCTTGCTATATGCTTTATATTCATTTCTTGTTCCAATGGCACACTTGCAAATAAAGAAGGGAATTTGTAGCTTATGGAGAGAGTTTACACTATCTTCATTTATTTATTACTTGGATTTCATATATTTTTATAAATTTAGTACTAGAGACATAATTTTTAGTAATTAAATAATCCTTTGATAAAAGGGGAATAAACTTAGGTTTATGTGGAATTGGTTACTACATGTACATGAGTTTAGATTAATTTTCTTAGCTCATTAAAAAAAGAAGTATAATAAGAAAGGCTTAAAGAATTTTGCTTTGTTTATAGTGCCAGGTAATGCAGTGTTCCACACACATCAGATATTCATGACTGCCTATGTTTTATCTCACTCTCTTTAGTGTGTGTCTTATATTCTGGTGATATTAAAATATCTGCTTGAGATCCAGCCATCAGTTTCACATCCCAGGCAGCTGAAACAAGGAAAGGAAAGAAAGATACCTGCCTTTCAGGAGCAGTAGCACATAACCTATTTTATCTCATTGGTCAGAATATACCCACAGGGTAAAATGGGAGACGGGAAAATGAAGTGTTGTTTCTGGGCATTTTACTGCCTTCCATGAGATTAGGATCTATTACTAAGAACAGGAAAATTAATATGTACAGCTGCTGGTCTCTATCTCATTACACAGTTAAAACTATTTTTTTCTAGATAACATCAAAAGCAAGTTATAATTTTTAGACCTGAGGCAAAGGTTATTAATTGGGATTTTTAAATGTTATTTTATGTGGTAATAACTCTTAATATGAGGTCTGCCCTCCTAAAACATTTTTAAGTCTGTCATACATTACTTTTGACTATAGGAACAATGCTGTAAGCAGATCTCTAGAGCTTAAAGATTTTAACGGCAAAGATAGAGCAGACCTGCAGATGAAAGGTTCCCAGGTTTTAAATAGAAGACAAAAGTCACAGGTTCAAACTTAAGGGACATGGAAGATAATTTTAACTGTATCATTTTAATGTTATTATTATTAGCATTAAGCACGTCCTTAGGTTGCATTATGTTAATTGGTTTGCTGTTCTATAGATATTTATTTTCTTTCTAAAGCAATTTTAAAAGCAGTTGATGAAAATTTAATTTTTCTATTGGCTCAAGAATTTTCAAAGCCTTGGTGTAGGATCGGAACCTTGTGTGTTTGTGCAGGGTGGAAATCATTTCTCATTCATCCTGACGTATCCAGAATATAAGTGCCTAAGAGTGCCTGGTCCATAAATTAGGTGGCCATTAAATTCAAGTTGAAGAGAAGATGTTAAAAAAAAGTGGTTCTATCAAACACGCAGGCATACACATGCACGCACTTTCATTTTTTCTGAGAAAAGTGGAGACTATAAAAGTGACGAGTGTAGGAAGGATAGAAAGGACAGTCACAGTGGTGCTGCTGTCTTTTTTTTGTACATATAAAAATTGCATATGTTTAAGGTGTACAGCTTGATGTTTTGATATATGTACACATTGTGAAAAGGTCATCACAGTCAAGCTAAATAACATGTCTATCATCTCTACATAGTTACTTTTTTAGTGTGTGTGTGCATGTGTGTGTGTGTGTGTGGAAAAGATTTAAGATCCTCTTAGCAAATTCCAAATTTACAATTCAGTATGAACTATGGTCAGTGTAAGGTAAGGTAGATCCCCAGAACTCATTCATCATGCATAACTGAAACTTTGTACCTGAGACCAGCATCTCCCCATTTCCCCCTGGCAACCACCATTCTGCTCTCGGCTTCCTCAAGTCTCTTTTAGATTCCACATGTAAGTGAGCTCATGCAGTCTTTATCTTCCGGGGTCTGGCTTACTTCACTTAGCACAGTGCCCTCCGGGTTCATCCATGTTGTTTCACATGACAGGATTTCCTTCCTTCTAAGCCAGAATAATGGGGCGCAGATACACCTTTGAGATCCACCTTTAGTTTCCTTTGGATATACAGTTGACCTTGAATAATGCAGGCCTTAGGGACACCCACCCTCCCTCCAGTGGAAAATCCACATGAAATTTATAGTCGGCAACTCCTTATAGGTGGTTCGTTTTCCCCCTCTCCAGGTCGGGCATGTGAGGAGTCAACCGGCCACAGACCTGGTAGCCTTGGAGTATTTACTAGTGAAAAAATAATCTCTGTATAAGTTCAAACTTATGTTGTTCAGGGGTCAACTGTATACCCAGAAGTGGGATTGCTGACTCATATGGTAGTTCTGTTTTTAATTTAGTGATGTCAAAATCTGAAAACTGACAGGACTTCAGGTATCTTCCTTTGCTGGGTCTTCACAGCTAAGTCACCATACTCACCCACCCCAGGCACATGGCTTTAGTGCCAACATTTGTAGCAGGTCACAATGAGAAGAAGCTTGCTGACCACACTGTCTATTCTCAGCCTCAGCCTCTAGCATTTGGTAGTCTGGGGACATCTCAATGTTGTGATCTTTTTTGTTTTGTTTTCCAACTGGTATGCACCTTGCACTTATATCGTAAAATAAAATGATTGTCTTACAATCTTTGCTTCTGTTTCATAATGTAGAAACTTAAAGCTAATTCTTTGAAGACATTAAACAGTACTTTCAAGAGTACAATGTTGAGCAACACTTGAATTTAGGGGAGATATTTTCCTCTTCATTTTTTTCTTGTAGAATGTAGGAAATGAGTACCTCCACATTGATGAGTTCAATTAATAAAATGTGTGATTTTTTCCTTCCAACCTCAAAGCTACCCACGTTTCAAAAGCAAAGCATCCACCAGTCAAAACAATTTAACACTATTAATCAATTTTTAATCAGTAATTCCTCATATTGAATGATAAATATTGAAACAGTAGATAAAAACTAAGTAGGGTGGAGTATAAACCAGGCAACATTCGAAGTGAGATTGCCAGTCTAGTTCATTTGAACAAAATGACAAAAATGGAATGCTGCATATGGAATAACCTATCACAGGAATATTCTATCGCAAGCTCCTGCTCAAACTTGGGAAACTTTGGATATTATCATGTGTCCTGGTCGAAAAGATAAGGCACGCTCAAACTGGTTAATCTGAGGAAAGATTATTGAGGAGATATTTACAAAGGTTCGGAAAGTGTATAAGAGTAGTTGGGTACCCCAGAGAGAGTCGCAGTGGGGTGAGGATTCTGCTCAGACTGAAAGTTGGGCAACAGGAGACAGATGTGGAGGAAGAGAGGCAACTGACATAGCTGTGGTCTTTGCTTGAAGGGTCCTGTCTGCTCACGGCCACCCCACTTGTGGGAAGCAGGGATGCATAGCAAGAGCGCCTTCTTCTGCTCTCTTCAACACCTTCTGGGAATCCTAACTTTCCAAACGCAAACAGAAAGTCAGACGGTAAGTCTGAATTTTACTTTTTTAAATTGAGATAAAATTTGCATGTAATAAATAAAGGTTGGGGGCTTCCCTGGTGGCGCAGTGGTTGAGAGTTCGCCTGCCGATGCAGGGGACACGGGGTCGTTCCCCAGTCCGGGAAGATCCCACATGCCTTGGAGCGGCTGGGCCCGTGAGCCATGGCCGCTGAGCCTGCGCGTCCAGAGCCTGTGCTCCGCAATGGGAGAGGCCACAACAGTGAGAGGCCCACGTACCGCAAAATAAATAAATAAATAAAGGTTGGCATCTATAAGATAAGATTTACATATTTATATTGGGTTGGCCAAAAAGTTTGCTTGGGTTTTTCCATAAGATGCTATGGAAAAACCCGAACTAACTTTTTGGCCAACCCAATAAATCAGGGTGAACGTGGCTCACGTCAAAATATGAACTTTCCCAGCGCAGTGTCAGGATTCCTCATGGTCCGCAATTAAAACATCACTGTGGGATAACACCTGTCTGAACTCTATCACCATAAGTTGGGTTCGCCTCTTTTTGAACTTCAAGTAAGAGGAATTAGGCAGTATGTATTCTTCGGTGACTGGCATTCTTTGCTTACCACTGTTTGCCTCTGGTTGCACTTAATAGTAGTGTGTTATCTGAAATAACTATGTAGAATTCCCTGTATGTGTGTGTATCTATATATCTGCATACAGGTATATGTATATATATATGTATAATACATATCTATGTATCAGACATCATGTTGATAAACATTTAGGTTGTATCATGTGGCTCTGGCTGTAATGAACCTACTCCTAAGTACATTTTTACATGCCTTTTGGTGAATAGACACGTTCATTCTAGTGCACCTGACACCAAAAATATGGTTAAGCATTGGGATAGACATATGTTCAGAGACTGCCAAACCGTTCTCCAAAACGTATGTGGTAATTTTTACTTCCACCAGTGATGTATGAACATTCCGGATACTCAAAAACCTTCGAGGCACTTGCCATTGTCTTTTTAAATTTGGATGTTCTGGTTGGTGTGCGCAGTGACATTTCACTGCATTTCGTTTGCATTTATCTGATGACTGATGAGATGGAGCACATTTTCATGTGTTTATGCGCCATTTGTGTATCCTTTTCTCTAAAATGCCTGTTTATGTTTCTATGTTTAGTTTTTTTGTCCCCACCTTCCCCCTCTTTCTTTTGGATGATGTATATGGCATTCAGGATTCTCCAGAGAGACAGAACACGCACACACACACACACACGCGCGCGCGCACGTGCACATTAAGAGATTTATGTTAAGGAGCTGGCTCGTGTGATTGTAAGGCTGTAGGACAGTCTGGCAGGCTGGAAACTTAGGCAGGATTTCTATGTTACAGTCTTGAGACAGAACTCCTTTTTCTCTAGGAAATCTTCATTTATGCTTTTTAGGCCTTCGACTGATTTGCTGAGGCCCACCCATGTTATCAAGAGTAATCTCCTTTACGTAACATGAAGTGTTTTGAGACGTTCAGCTCTGTCCTTGGGGATGTCCCAGAAGATAGCTGTCCACCATTGAATGGTACCTGGATGTCATGCAGAACCGCCTGTAGACCAGTCAACAGTAAGGAACCCCCCCCATGTAACCAGAGGTGCAGGCTGGCAGAGAGGAGGCAGTATAGCAAGAGTCAGGGCTGTGGGCATTCTGGCCACGTTCTCAGGTAACTTGCTTGTGCCTTCAGAGCCTGCTTGAACCTGACCTTGTATCTTCCACTTCCATGTGCTGATGGATGCTGCTGTGATCCTGAACTTTATGTCTCCATGTATCCAACAATAACTGGTTTATGTTGGGAAGCTCAGGTTGTGTGGCCCATGGTTAAGCATACTGAATCTCTCCTACGAAATCTGTATTTGAGAGGGGTCTCCAGGAAAACAGGGTTCTACAGAGAAACTGGCCCCCGTGTCTGCAGAGGCTGACAAGTTTGAGATTTGTAGGGTATTATCAGCATGTAATAGGGGACGTGTATTCTGTTTCAAGTTAATCCCTAAAGGGACATTGCCTATAAGCTTAAATTATACGTTACAGACCCTCTCTGGGAACCCTGCCTCCCAGGAAATGGCATGAAGCTCAGATACCTGTGTTTGGCTCCCTGGAAACACCCTGACCAGGCCCACCTGTGAATGGCTGCAGGAAGGAAGAAATTAACACATCCCCTCTGGAGGGTGTCGGGAACCAGGAAATGTTTGACTTTGCCCCTTACCTTTAAGTATAAAAGAAGCCTGAATTCTAACTCAGGCAAGTTAGTTCTTTAGGACACTAGTCCACCATCTTCTTGGTCTGCCAGCTATAAATAAAGTCTCTATTTCTTGCCCCAACAGCTTGTCTCTCGATTTACTGGCCTGTCGTGTGGTGAGCTCTATGAGCTTGGACTCGGTAACAAGCAGACTGGAAGCTCCAGCAGGAGTTGATGCTGTAATGTTGAGGGAGAATTTCTTATTTTCAGGGGAATCTCATTTTTTGCTCTAAGCCCCTTCAAGTGATTGGATGAGACCCGCCACATTATTGAGGGTAGTCTTTACTTAAAATAAACTGATTGTAGATGTTAACCATATCTACAAAACACCTTTACGGCAACACCTAAGTTTGTGTTAGGATAAATAACTGAGAACGATAGCCTAGCCAAGTTAATACATAAAAAGAACCATCAAATTCAGGCATTATATTTTTAACTAGGAGACATTCTCTATAAATGTGTATATTGGCCTTTTATCCTAATTGATGCATTGCAACTATGTTCTACCAATGTCAAGTATTCTTTTAATTTCTATATAGTACGATTTTTAGAGCTACGTAAAAATATTTTTTCTACAGAAAGCTCATAATGATATTCTCCAATTTCTTCATATACAAACTTTATTTTTATCCCTTCACATTTGAGCCTGTGATTCATGTCAAATATATATTGTAAACACCATTCTTTCCTCACTGAGTTTCAGTGCTTCCTCATCATAAGTCAGGTGACTGTATAGATGTTCATCAGTTTCTTACTCCTTTTTCTCATAGATCTGTTTTTCTATACTTGGGCCAATACCACACTGTGTTAACATAGCTTTAAAATAATTCATAAGAAATTTATTTGTATGACTTTAAAACAGGTATGTAACCCACATACTTACTTCAATTTTGAGATTTTTTTTTCCCCCGAGGCAATCCTCATAGTAATTCCTTTATCAGTCAGTGACCTGCCAAGGTGTATATGGCAGAATGAAACTAGGGAATTGGTGGAGCATTTAACTACGTAGACATGGCTGGCAGAGTATAAGGAAGCTTCAAGAATGAATGCAGTATTTATTCTGGGACTATTCACAGTAGGATTTTATTTTTCTTCTTTACTATTTTTCAGCCTGAAGGGGCGAAAGTTGGAAGCAATTATTGGAACGTAGAGAAAAAGAAAGTTCTATAAAGACAGTTGCTTAACAAGAGCCGTGATTAGCAGGAGCCATGATGCGATGTAGCCATGGTGACATTGCAGGTTAGAAGCAGGGGGATAAATATCTCAAACTCACCCTCCTCTCTCATCTCCTGTGAGTGCCTTTCACTGAAGAAAACGTAACAAGAAAGCCTAAAAACAAGGCCACTTACACAGTCTTTGAAGGGTTGTTTGGGGAGCCCGAACAGGTTCGTCAAGGGTGGAGAGATGAAGCTGTTGGAGAAGATGTGAAGTATCCAGCACTAACGTGACATGAGGTGTGCAATGGTTTCTCCTCAAAACCAAAGTAAGAATAATGTCAGACAGGGAAGCATCATACCTTTGACCTAAGTCCAAACTTCCCTTAAGCTTTAGTTTGAAACCTTGGTAATTCTAGTAACTGATCGTGAATATTTTGAGTTTTATTATGACAAATGGGCTTGTTTAATATATGCACATAGATGTTTGATATGAGGAATCACTGTTTTCTTCATTTATGACTGCAGGGGGCAAAATATATCAATTGTAAAAGCAATTATCTATATTAATCCCCTGTATGCATAATTTCCATGAACAATACATAAAATGTTTATACTTTGTTCTTCTCATATTATATTTGTCCTGAATATTTTTACTGTTATGTGATTTTCTCTCTCTTGCATCTAACAAAAATAGAATTTGCATTTTATATATCTTCATTGTTTGTATTTTATTTTTCTAGTACTTTATATCTGTTACATTTTACAAAATTATTTTTCCATCCCTGGGAGGGGTGACTGATCCTTCACCACAGAGAGTTTGGGAACTACTGAGCTTGGTGAAAATTTCAGAAGTCAACTAGAATATTTTTTATACATAGTAAGGGATTTGGAGGGGTGTAAGTGCGTAGAAAGTTAACCAGTGACTTAATCAACATTTGACTAACAAAAGAAAGGAAAAGCAAAGTATGAAGCCCAGGTTTTGAGTTGCTGTAGTTGAGTGAATAGTGGGACAACTCAATTTTGCTGGGAAATTCAGGAGAAGATGCAAGTTTGGAAAAAGGATGAGGAGCTAGCAAGACAGTTAAGCAATTTAAATTAAATGTTTGATAGATCTGCCCTATATTTACATTATAGTTAAAATTTTCAGAGATAACTGAAAAATCATGGCATCCTTTCCTCCCCTGAGTTTGTATGACATGAGCTCATAAAATGTCACTTAGCCTCAGGTGTTTCACAGTTATTAATAGAATATTTCTTTCTGTTTGTCCTACTCCACTTCCTCCCACTCCACTTCCTCCCAGCCGTCCCGTGTATACTTTTAAAGATTTAGCCTGAAGATAAATTTGAATGGCATTACATTTAAAATCACTATTATCCTGAGATACCAAAGGCTTTGTTTGGGGATCAAAATTTGTTTTATGAGGATAGATTCCTACCAAGATGACAGTCAGTTTGCAATGTGTACTCATGTGTCTGAACTCCAGGAGTGAAGTTTATCTCCAGTGTGATACTTGATGCATTGTGTGTATTTCAAATTATCTTTATTTCTCAGCTGTACTTGGAGTGGTGAATACTCAGCAAATGAACAGGCAAATGAACATAGCTATTACCATATTTAAGAAATGAAACATGTTATGCTACCAGGTTTTACAGGGCTATTTCTGACACCTTTGGCTAAGTAAATCATATAATATCTTCTTGTTCATTTATTAAATGTTCATGACAGCTTATTATTGTCGTCTGTCACTGTTCAGATATTGATTTTGCATTTATTTCTGTAATTATTTCATATGTGTTTGTCTTCCCACCACACTGTATATCCCTGTCTTTATTCCTTTTATTAACTAGCATACTGTCTGTTAATATTTATTATACGAGTAAGTGAATGATGGACTTTATGAAACATATGGCCTGATGTTCAGAACAGTATGCTTATTAATTACCGAGTTCCATTTGCTTGTTTGTTGGTATCTATCTGCCTAGGAACACTAGAAAAAAAGATTTGAAGTGCTGGTTGTTCTACCTTTAGGCACTGCTACTCAGTGATTCTGTTATTAATGGAAAATTCATTTTCTTCCTATGCAAAGATGAGGTAACTAGCCCAGTCTTAGAAGAAAACACACTTTGAATTGCTTTTTTTTTTCTTTCCAAAGTGATGTGAAATATGGCAGAGAAGTTTTTCTCACTGAGAAAGTCTCTTAACTATACCCTCCCAATGATTCCAGTAACTCTCTAACTCCAGGTCTCTAAAATAATCTTCCCTGAAAGGCATGTTCAATGTCACTTGTACTTACTAATCTACAGACATCTGCTTTCTAGCAAACATTTTGTATTTTAGAGAACAGTGAGGTTTATCACCGTGATTTGTTTTCCTCCCTATGAAACTGATCAAAAGCGTTATTTTTATTCAAAATGTTATAAATAATTTTGTATAATACTCATTGTTTTCACACATTCATGAAAAATTATATTTAAGAGCATTTTACAATTCTGGAAGACAGGAGCTCTGTTTACATTTTTTTTTATAAATGAGGTTTGAGAAATATTTATCCATCCATAAACATCATTGACTACCCAGCAGGGGCTACACCTTCAGTTTGCAAATTTGAAAAATACATACCCTTTGCTCTCAAGCAGGTAAAAGGCAGTAATATCAAAAAGAGAAATGTGCATTTTTCATAAACATCTGTAAATGGATAAAATGTGTACTAAAATTGCAAAAGTGATCCTTAATATTTAGAATTTTAAAAATCAGCTGGGGAGCTTATATCACAAAAGACAAGCATAAAGGAAAATAAATAAATATGATAGGGTATAATTTAAAATTACATAATGCAGTATTGACTTAGCATGATTCGTAATAGTCTATTCATATTAAAATTTTCCATAAAGTATATATGAATTTAACATTTACAGTGAAAACCCATGGTGATTCAATTTATTTATTCAACATTTTATATTAGAAAAATATAAAAGATTGAAATACTGATTTAAGAAAATATAATCTTGGTAAGGATTATGAAGAATAAATAATAGCCTAATAAAAAATGAAAACAAACACATGGCACATCATGTGTCAGTATTAGAAATGATGTTACTAAAATGCAGATCTAGTTGTTGAAAAAACATCTTTCCCATTTCTTAATTTAAACCTGTAAGACGTAGGCATTTTCACTAAGTCCATTAAAATAGTTTAGTTCCTCAACTGAGATTTATATTCCACTATATATTAGTTGTGATCATGGAAAACATATTTTCTAATACCATATTTTTAAAACCATAGGGCTCTTTACAACAAATGTGATGGTAAGTCAAAAATTTTGCTGAATGCTCCAACATGCTGCTCTTAAATTTGCCTTTCAACACATCCTGGAAATAGTTCAACCTCACTATCAATTTCCCGAGATGCTATCTCCCTTCCTTCCCGTTCCCATCACAGAGCAATTGCACAAATCTAAGGGAATATTAATATTATGTAAGTAGGAAAAGAATTTTGATAAAAGAAATCATAAATTAATGTATCCTACTTATTTGTTCTCCCACCCCAAATTATGTTTCCTTCAATGCTCAGCTTCTAATGTACTTATTGTGCGTGGCCAAGGGGATTGCAGAAATAAAATGTGATGGCTTTAAAGGACTAAGCTTAGAAAACACAAATCATAATTTTTCCTCTATTTAAAGGCAATTCTGTTAATTTTAAAGGCCTAGATAAGAGGTTGGACTGAAAAAAAGATAATCATAGGAGAAATTATGCCACATTCTAACCCAGAAGAAGATGGGAAAACGGGGGGGGGGGGGTGGTGGTGGTGAAAAAGTATAGATGTTCAACTTCTTAATCTTAGATTATTAATTAATAAATCTATAAAGTCTAAAGTGGAAGGGACAAGACCTAGAGGGCTAGAATATTCATTAAAATAGTAAGATTAACCCATAGAAAATATAAATGTAATAAAACACATAACATGCATGTCTGGAGGAGGAGATGGCAAAATTTATGTGTATATAATTTATGTTAGTATATATGTGTATATAAATATTTATACATATGCAAACATATTTAGATATATCTTTACATATACAAACATATGCATATCATTCAAATATTGAATTTTTTGAATGTGCCATTCAGAATTTTTATGAATTTGTAATTGTCATGGGAAATTTTATTCCAAATACAGAGAATAAGCTCTTTTTTCCTATATTTAAGCCAGAAGAGACTATTTGAAAAATAACTCAATCTAATTAGCAATGACATAAAAATTAGAGGAAAAAATAACGCCTGGACTATGGTGGTTACTGCAGTATCTCTGAAGAGTCCAGAGACATTCAAACAAAATATTTAGGACTAAAATTGTTGTTTTGTTTTTGTTAGGTTGTTTTAATGTCTCAAATCCCTTTGACAGCTAGTACCTTAAGCAATTGCAATCACTTTTTGAAGGTGAGAGATGGTCAGTGTTTTATTCTCAGATAAATTCATCTCTTCCACTTGGTCTACTGACCATACCAGATAACGGGGGTAGGGGGGATCAATTCATTACTCTAAGATTCAGAAAAATTCTCAGAAAGCACTATGCTCAGGCACAATATATAAAAGACCTACAAAAAAGGTTATGTATATTGATTTACCCTTTTCTTTAATGAAAAATAAAATATATTTTTATTACTGAAAAAAATAAATTACTGAAATATATAAAATATTTTTTATCATTTAAAGAATCTCTAATTAGGGCTTCCTTGGTGGTGCAGTGGTTGAGAGTCCACCTGCCAATGCGGGGGGACGCAGGTTCGTGCCCCAGTCTGGGAGGATCCCACATGCCGCGGAGCAGCTGGGCCCGTGAGCCATGGCCGCTGAGCCTGCGCGTCTGGAGCCCGTGCTCCGCAACAGGAGAGGCCACGGTAGTGAGAGGCCCGCGTACTGCAAAACAAACAAACAAAAAAAAAAAAAAAAAAAAAGAATATCTAATTATATATAAAAATAAGTAACTTGTTGGCCATAAAAGAACTAAATAACGCCATTTGCAGCACCATGGATAGACCTAGAGATTATCGTATTAAGTTAGAGAGAGACAAATATCATATGATATCACTTATATATGGAATCTAAAATGATGATACAAATGAACTTATTTACAAAACAGAAATAGACTTACAGAAAACAAACTTATGGTTACCAAAGGGGATAGCAGGGGGTGGGGGGGAATAAATTAGGAGTTTGGTATCAGCAGATACACACTACTATAAATAAAATAGATAAGCACAAAGGAACCACTGTATAGCACAGGGAACTATATTCAATATCTTGTAATAACCTATAACGGAAAAGAATCTGAAAAAGAATATATATATACACATATGTGCATATATATAACTGAATCACTTTACTGTATACCTGAAACTAACACAACATTGTAAGTTAACCATACGTCAATTTTAAAAAATGGCTGAAAAAAGAAAAGAACACAGAGTACTTTGTTGACTAAAGCATTCATTTGGGAAATAACAATAAAACTAAAATTGCTAATTTGTTACTAACTAAATAACAGTCTTAAATATCAAGAAATGATTTATTTTACTGGTTTAAATTGCTGTCCTCCTTTCCTCCTCTTTCCTCTTTTTCTTTCTTTTCACAGAAACCAGTACTCACAATAAATCTTAAGCAGACTTACAATGAAATAAAAGTATCAAGAGCATCTGGGTTTGAAATGACAAGCCAGGAGGTTAGTAAATTACCACCTCCTGGCTCCTCTTCCCTTGTTGGTTTTGAGGGTCAGGGTATAACTGCTGGGGGAAAAAAAAAAAAAAGAGTTTGAACTTGTGATTTAATTAAAATTGTTATCTACTTACATAAGAAAACTGAGGCAAAGAACGGCTAACGCTCTTTCCCTCAGCTGTAGGTATTAGACGTTAGAAGAACTACACTCAGGTTAAAGGATTGATTGCAATCATTTTCTGAAAACTTTCCACAGTGTAAGTCTGAAGGGAAAATGATGTACTAGTAGTAAAAACAGTGTGTTGAAAACTAGAATGTAGATTTGTGCATTTTAATACATTGAATATGCTTTTAGCCCTCACCCTGAAGTCAAATCAATTTAAATTTTGTAATGCTGTAGTACAATTATTAAAAATTTCCTTATCCCCAGCGTTTTAACATGAATACACAAAATGGTTTAAAATTATATTCGTTCAGCCTATATTGGTGTGACCTCTAGAGTTTTATTGGAAGCAAGGCAGCAATAAAACAACTGATTTGAATTACCAACATGCATCAGTATGAGAAAAATTAATCTGAAGAAGTACTGGAGAAACGATATTGAATATGTGCTCTATCTAATGTAAGTTAACTAATTACATTACTATCTGAACCTGTTTTCAGACATTTATCTTGGTAATTAAAATCTGTAATAAAAACATTTCTCAAAATGGCCCTAACAAATCTTACTAAATCATTAATTGAGCAAGTGTTATTTTTGCTTTTTTAGATATATTTTATATCGAGTATATATTATAATTCACTTTTTGTTAAATGATTAAATATACATGTATTATTAAGTAGTGAGTATAAGTGGTTTTGTAACCAAGCAGGACCCTATGGGGTCTTCTGGGGACAGACCCCTCCCCAATATCTTCTGCTTTAGTTCCTCTTTGAAGTACCTAGGGAACAGTGTCTGATGCATACTTCCTGAGTTATTTTATAGATGCTGAAACTACCACAAAATGGAAGAAATTAACTACTTGATGATCATGAGTCCACAGACCGAGCGGCGCCTAAGGACTGATAGTGTTAACACCTGTGACACCACCCTGTTACTCATCATCAACAAATCAGAGAACTGTGTGCAGCCAGTCTCGTGCCCTGGGATGCCCCTCCCTCACCCGGGCTTTAAAAACGCTTTGAGGAAGCCCTTTGGGGAGTTTGGGTTTTTCCAGCACTACCTGTCCTGGACTTCTTGCTTGGCGCCCTGAAATAAATGCTGCACTTTCTTTCACCACAACCCGTTGTCAGTAGATTGGCTTTGCTGCGTGCAGGTGAGCAGACCCAAGTTTAGTTCGGTAGCAGTTTGCAATTATTCTTCTAAAAACACCTATTTAAGAACTGTTTTGTTCAAGAAGGTGTAAAGATGAGTCAGGCCCTTAGTGATGTACTCAAGGGAAGTGCCTAATGTCCTCTAGGAAAAAAGACCTGTGTGAAAATGACTATAATACCAGGGAGAATATGAGAAATGTCTTAAAGGAATTGTGAATGAAACCTACACAGACTCAAAGATGGAGTCATTATAGCTGACTTTGGGACCGCAGAGCGTATCACAAAGAAGAAAGCATTTTTTCAGAAGTTGAGAGGTAAATGCTTAACCAGAAGACTTTCATTATGGTTGTGTCAGGTTGTCTAAGGTCAAGCTAGAGGCTAGAATTAATTTCATGGGTCTTAATGTCTGTTTTTCTCTTCTTGTTTATAGAAAAGCGAACCACGGAAGGACTGGAAGTGGATAGCCGAGTCTAATCACTTTTTTATGTGGTTGAATAACTTCAGTTTCAAAATGTTCAAGTGACTTTCCCACGCTCCTGTAACTGATTAATGTCTGAGCCAGGTCTAGAGGTAAGACTGAGCATCGTGTATTCAGTATTTGTAGAAATTATACATAAACTTAACTCCATCATTTTTTGCAAGTTCTCTGCCTGAAATCCTCATTGCCTTAAATCTTTCCATATTGGGTTTTTTTTTTTTTTTTTGCGGTACGTGGGCCTCTCACTGTTGTTGGCCCCTCCCGTTGCGGAGCACAGGCTCCGGACGTGCAGGCTCAGCGGCCATGGCTCACGGGCTCAGCCGCTTCGCGGCATGTGGGATCTTCCCGGACCGGGGAAGCCCTCCATATTGGTTTTGATAATGCTTACCCAGGAAAATCTTCTCTAACCTTGCCCAGCTCAGTCTTCTAGTTACAGGGCATCCTCTCCTACATGGCTTTTGCATACAGAACTAAACTCCTTCGGTTTCCTCACCATTCTGAACCTGCTTAATTGCTATCTTCCTCTTTTAAGTTTCTTGATGGCTGACTCTGACCTTTATTTGTTATCACCTCAAAACCCAGAAAAATATTGAATACGTAATAAGGAGTCAATCAACATTTTAATGCATACAGAGTTTCAAAATTATATACTGATTTATATTGCTCTTTCATTATCTCTAGTGTACAGGTTTTTAATCTCATAAACCATATTATTTGCAATCTAAGATGGGCTACATCTCATATCATAGAACCAACCAGTGCTGCATATATTAAAAACAGACCTATTGGGCTTCCCTGGTGGCGCAGTGGTTGAGAGTCCACCTGCCGATGCAGGGGACACGGGTTCGTGCCCTGGTCCGGGGAGATCCCACATGCCGCGGAGAGGCTAGGCCCGTGAGCCACGGCCGCTGAGCCTGTGCAACCGGAGCCTGTGCTCCGCAGCAGGAGAGGTAACAACAGTGAGAGACCTGAGTACTGCAAAAAAAAAAAAAAAAAAAAAGACCTATTGACTGACAAGTGTAATTAATATTCTTATTTGTAAAGCTCAATATAAGAATAAGCTTTATGAAATATATGATTTAATATTCACTTTATTCTTTAAATTTATGAATGCCTTAAAAGTTATAGGAAGACAGTATAATTTTTATTGGAGTATAGTTGATTTACAATGTTGTTTTAGTTTCTGCTGTACAGCAAAGTGAATCAGTTATACATATACATATATCCACTCTTTTTAGAGTCTTTTCCTCTATAGGTCATTGCAGAGTATTGAGTAGAGTTCCCTGTGCTATACAGTAGGTCCCTACTAGTTATCTTTTTTATATATAGTAGTGTGTAGATGTCAATCCCAATCTCCCAATTTATCCCTCCCCCCGCCGTAACCATAAGTTTGTTTTCTACACCTGTGACTGTTTCTGTTTGTAAATAAGTTCATTTGTACCATTGACAGTATAATTTCTTGTATCTGATCTAAGAAGGGCAAAAATAGCTCCATGTCCTGAAAATTAGATGAGTCTCCGGGTATGGGGGAATAGTGTGTTTAGGGTCAAGACAGTCTGTTGGAAAGTAAGATACCAGGCAGTAGAAAGCTATTCACGTTAGCTGGTTATTTTGTTCATCTAGAGGTAATGCGATGGAGATGAAGACTGGTTGGAAGCTAAACTATTCAAGCAACCAGTACCTTAATCATATTTTCTTGGTGGAAATGGAGCCATACAGCTAACGAAAAAGAAGCAGGAAGAACACACTGGGAGCCCAAAGAACTCTAGTACAAATTAGATATTCCAAACACAGATCCAATGACTATGCACTTAAGGGAAGGGAAAGGTTCACTGAATGAAAGTACACATTCAGAGCAGAGGTATGGGCAAGGATGATTGGCTGCTGGGTCTCCTGAGTGCTCAGGTCAGACTGGAGAATCTTTATTTCCTTGGTATCCTTATCCCTTGGACAATTATTCTCAAAGAAATGGGAAGAAAAAGGTCAAAATTTTTAAATGCAACTTAAGTGACCAGAAATGATAGGAACGTGGAGATAGGAGTTTCCTCTTGTGTTATTGTAACAAGAGTTTGAGGAGCTTAATTTCTCATATGTGGTTTTCTTTCACTATAAATACCCCTTATGGATGCCTATTAATGGGGACATATCAGAAGATTGGTTGGCATGGATGAAAACACATATGGTGATACTTTCTGAAAGAATAACTGTTTATACTCCATTTGACCTTAACCATTGTGGACTAAAATTGTATTTTAATTTGACACTAGTTTTATTACAATAGCTACATCCATCTAAAAGAATCACTTACTGGTAAAATAATATAAGCAAGGATAGTGGGGCACAGATGGATTTTTATTTTTTCCAAATATATCTATAGTAATGACTAATAAATGTCTCCTTCTTACGGTTAGGTTTTTTTTTTTTTTTTTTTTTTTTTTTTTGCGGTACGCGGGCCTCTCACTGTTGTGGCCTCTCCCGCTGCGGAGCACAGGCTCCGGACGTGCAGGCTCAGCGGCCATGGCTCACGGGCCCAGCCGCTCCGCGGCATGTGGGATCTTCCCGGACCGGGGCACGAACCCGTGTCCCCTGCATCGGCAGGCGGACCCCCAACCACTGCGCCACCAGGGAAGCCCTACGGTTAAGTTTTTGATCTCTCTGAAGTAATTTTGCTCTTTACGACTTAGTACAACTTTTGAGACAAAAGTTAAAAATATCACTGCTGAAAATTCTAGAACTAGATTTTACACAGTACCTTTAAACTTACTGATTATTCTTATTAGCAAGTTCTAAACCAGTTATATGATTTGCTCCCTTACATCCTTCCAGGCTTTGCCCAAATGTCACCTTCATTGTGAAACCTTCCCAGGCCACTTGACTTAAAACTGCAGCCCTCCTTAGGATCTTTGTTCGCAGTTCATGTTCCTCTTAAAATTTCACCACCATTTATGACACAAAGCGTTTTTCTTACAGGTCTTACTTATAGATTGATTTCCACCACCAAACTGGAAGCTTCATTCGGTCTGAGATTTCCTTTTTATTGTTGTTCTCAGTTAAATCCCCAGCATCTACAATAGTGCCTGACATAGAAAGTGCTCATTAAATATTCATTGAATGAATAAGCAAACTATGAAGGGATACATCATTGTGAAATTATTTGAGAATGAAGAATAGCAGGCGTGTGTTTCATGTAGTAACACGATCTCCTGATGGAACATAAAACTAAACTAAAAACATGTTTCTTGATTTCAAGCAATTATTTTAATCTTGGAAGGGAAGAGTTAAGGTGTATATGCTTAAAGAAAATGAAACTATTTTGACACTAGGAAAGTTATTTTCTTCTTCCATGCAACAGAAGAAAAACAAATTTAAAATAAATGAAGAGAAGATCAACCTTATTATAAGAGCAATAGCATGAAACAAAAATGATACAACATTTCATCCATAAGACTATCACGATACAGGAAGCATAAAAATGTCAGGTTTTGTCAAGGAAGTGAGAAATGAGAGCTACTGTACTGATGCTGCTTTAGCTGTAGTCATGTTGAAACCCAACGGAGCACACTCTGGAATTCAGCAATTTCTACTTCCCATACAAGCTTCCAGGGAATATATACGAGGTGACATTGTATGTGATACCAAATGAGAGAGCGAGAGAGAGATGAGAGAGGGAGAGAGAGATGAAAGAAGGGAAAGAGAAACAATCAAGAAGTTCTATGAATAAAGCAATGACTCACTGAATTTAGCATATTTATAAAAAACATAGTAAAATGAAAAATGAGATAGATGAAAAATTAGTCAATTTATAATCTATCTGATAAAAAAGTCCTGGTTTGTAGTGTTTGCCAGTTTGCACGTTATAAATACACTGTGGCTGATTTCAAGCTACCCATGTGAAAATGAAAAAATTAGCTTTTTCAAGCCAGTACTAGCCAGCTCCAGCATCCATCAATTAAAGAGACAGCTCAAAAGTAAATTGTGAGTAAAAAGGGCACATTTCCTCAACTGTATTTTGAAAATAGTCATAAAAATTCAGTTATATAATGTTATATATTATACATAGATACACATATATATTAAAATATGAGTATATACCCCAAATTTATTTTAGTTTTCTTTTTTTTTGCGGTACGCTGGCCTCTCACTGTTGTGGCCTCTCCTGTTGTGGAGCACAGGCTCCGGACGCGCAGGCTCAGCGGCCACGGCTCACGGGCCCAGCCACTCTGCGGCATGTGGGATCCTCCCGGGGCACAAACCCGCCTCCCCTGCATCAGTAGGCGGACTCTCAACCACTGTGCCGCCAGGGAAGCCCAGTTTTCTTTTTTTTTGAGGAAAAGATGAAAGATTTTTTGATGAGGAGATGAAGTAAAAAAAAAAATTAGGAATATTGGTCAAAGTTTACTTCAAATGTATCTATAGTATTTTACCTTATTCACTTAAACAATTACATGTTTCAGTTAAATATTGTTAAGATTGTCAATTCTGCATGACAGGAATATGGTTATTTTTAGTATCCTATTTTTTATAGTTTTAAATTTTTCTCTAAATAAGATGTAAGATAAATACTCTAAAAGAAGTCAGAAACACAGAAATAAATGTCATAGTAGCATTGGCTTATATGAGATCACTCTGGTGGTAGAAAGTGGTATAATTCTGGATGCATTCTTGACTATCACACTGTGGTATATCTGCTCTAGAGAACTAGAGCTATAAATGAGGAAAGATTTAATGATTGCTGAGTGGATAAATAGTCCTTTAAAGCTGTAGAAGCTTGGTCTAGTTTTGTTGAGTTAACTACAACAAATACTGGAGAATGGAAAAATACTGTAAAACCAGAGTGATCCAGGTATTTCTCTTAGATGTAATTGAAGGTATATAAAAAAAAAACACTCACGCTATTGAATATAACTGTATGATCTTGTACTTGGAAAAAAATGTGGTGGAATTTCACAAGTCTAGTCTGGGAGTGATATACTTGATTATGAATTAGGGTGACCGTATAAGTTACCAATAAAACTGGGATATTTTTAGAATGAAATATGCTACTATTAGCAGTTGTTCCTGGGCAAGAGGTGTGAGTCTGTAATGGAGATTTATATCCAAATTATATATAACCAATGATTTTTATGAAATATATGCGAATTGGAAATGAGAAAGTGTATGCTTTGAGGTCACAATGAAATTCTCAGCAGTTTAGGCATGATAAGTGATTGGATCAAGAGACTCTCAGAGAACTGAGAAGAAAAGACAGATGAAAAAGCAAATATCTGATAGAGGTATCCAATTAGTGAAATGTATCGAGAAGAAAATACTCAGAAAGGACAAAAATATCATTAATTTACATCTTAAGCATACTTAGAAATATGAATATCTGTTATTTGACAAAGGTAGTAGTTTAACCATCTCCAAAATCATTCATATAGTGGACCCATTTTCCAAAAACTTTACAAATTATGTCCGTATTAGCATTAAACTGCTTTTTGGAATATTTTTGTTCTGTGAGTTCGTTCAGAGAGAAGATCATAGCAGTGTTTTCTAAAAGTAGACAGATGCTGCTTCTTTGATACCTCAGATTTTCTGAAGGAAATACAATCACTGCCAATGACTGTGTTAAAAAATCTGCAGCTATCCTTTTGTCAAGGTGTTTATGAATCGGGCCTAGAAAATTGTAAAACCAAGCAATTTTCTGTTCATGTGGTGTTTGCTCCAGACCCAGTATGAGAAAATGAGCAGTGTAGGCAGTAATTTTTCTTTTCTTTGTAATTCTACGAGATAAGGAATATTTCCTCTATTCTTCAAAGTTATACTCTTTCTTCAACCACTCCTGAGAGTTTTTACATCATGGAAAGCTATTCAAACTACTTCCCACTCTTTGGGGAAATTACTGTATTCACATGAAGAATAATTCTAATTCATTCTTAGTGATATAAATATCCCAGTGAATTCCTGTGCGTTTAGGTGAATCATCTTTATGAATTGATTCTTAAATTACACACAATTACAGTCAAAATAAACCTTTCAATTGTAGTCATGGCATATATACATACATACATGTATATACAAAATTCATACACCTATGAAATTACATATAAGACATGTGCAATGTGCACTAGCTTTCGGTCCTTAAAAATTTTCAGAGATAGAGAAAATAATACATATTTGTTCAACATCTTAAGAGAGATGCAAAGTCCTTACTAATAAGAGTGGGAAAAGCCTCATAAATGTGAAGAGGTAGATTTTACTGGTGAGAAAATACAATGGCAAAACAAACAAGTTTAATTTTGAGGACGGAAAATGCAGAATAGTCTTAAAAGTGATAGACATTAGCATATAAATTCCACTTCCAAAACGCAATTTTAGAACAATTATAATCAAGCCAGCATGATGGTCTGATACCATATAAAACTTAGAATTGCATTTTGTAACTTATTTCAGCAAATGTCTGGAGGTTTTATAACAAGGAACAGATTTCTATCTTAGTGCAACTCCTTCCCTTTAAAGATGAGCTGTCACTTGCTAATATTCAGCGATACTTGAGGCTCATAGAAATACTACTTCCATAATTTAAAAAATAGTGAAATATTTTCACTCTCATTTTCCTTCATGATTATTAACTTTGGGGACATTTAACTACCTTTATATTTTTTATTCTTTATTAAGTAATTAAAATATTGTTGGAACCTATCATAAGGTTGCCATGTCTCTATGCCAAATACAAAATTAAAATTTAATACAGGGCACAGAAAAAGAAATATCTACTATCCTCGTAATATATTACCAAGGAAATTTGCTTAGTAGCTCAATACTTTTACTCACAAAAAAGGCAGGCATACAAAATGAGATTAGAATATTAAGCCCTCCCCACTAATTTTCCGTACTTTCTTTAAGAGAAATAAAGAGGTATTGAAATTATTCCTTTGTTTTTCATACTGCTTTTATATTTTGTTCATTTAGTCCTATAGGTAAATATCAAAATAAAAGTACATAACTGGCTAAAAGGATACAATCCTGAGAAACATCTTTGTTTAATCTTGAGTATCAAACACTCATCAAGGAAACACATTCAGATATATGCCCAACAAATTTTCCTGTTATAGAGATTAAAAACAATCTTAATCTATTTTAAATGATTCAAAAGTGATACTGCTTTTTTTTCTATTATCAGTAACTTATTGGAAGTGAGGATACTTTATTTTAAAGTTTATAATTTAATATTTTATTTCAAAAATAAAAGAATATTTTAAATACATAAAGACTGTATAATCTTCACAGATAAATTATCATTAGTATTAGTATTACTATTATTATCATTTTACTTCCATGCTGTGATTTCCATTAAAGAATTTCCCTTTACCCATACCTGTTTCCTTAAATTTTATCTGGAGAAGAAATTGGGACATTTGACACATGGAATTTCTGGTGCTCATGATTTTGCAAATTCTGTAGCCAGTTTGCAGTCCAACACATCCCTCTGTTCTCTGGATCACCTGCAGGCTGTCAGGTTGCATCCCTATGGCAAGATGGGCAGTTGTGTAGTGTTTTTGCATCACAGGCATGGGATATCTGGGTTTCTTTCTTTGTGCCCAGTTACTGATGCTCAGTTCCCGATCCATTAATTTACATCCATTTACATCCATTAATGTAGGAGGTAAAATTTATTATATCCAAATTCTATTGTTTTATTAGCTATAATAATTTAATAAGAATATGCTTTCCTCATCTACTCTTTGGCTATGCAACAATGTAACTCATATAGGAATGGCAGGATAAATGCTGTCTTCTTTTCTGGAATTACCCAGCTTTC